>NC_090933.1:1027437870-1028062870 GCF_040938575.1 Ambystoma mexicanum
GCGATGTCACATCATTTGGTTCATTCGGGTGTTCTTCCATCTTGGTACTCTTGGATCCTTTTCGATAGAAGTCATCTTTTCATTGGCATTCCGGTTATTTTGTCTTCACCTCCAACCGGAGGCAGGCATCATTCGATCTTCATCCAGGGGACTCCAGGACTCCATCGTCTCCCGTGACCTCTGGTACAAATATGTTAATATTCTAAATCAAATAGAAAAGAAACAGATTAAGTATATAGCACAATACTAACTTCACCCTTTTGCCAAAAATAAAACATGCTTTGTAAAACATTTCGCCCTTTTTCTTTCACCTTCTGAAATTAAGCACAGGTTATAGAGAACAAGCATACATAAAACGACATTCAATATTTAATGAATTTTCATTCTGTACACCAACTCCATAAACTTCAGCTTCTATTTTTTTATATTATATATATTTATTACATATATTACAGTGTTTATGTGCCATTATAATCAACCAGCTTTATTTAACTTCTCTGTCACTGCCTCCTGACTGTACCCATTTATTTTACCTTTTTGTGTTCAAGGGACTTTATCTGTTTCTACACGCTCCAGATTTTTTATCTCATGTCTTGGATGACATGGCTTGATTTGGTTTACATGCACAAGCTGTTCTGTTGCTGTTTCACCTTCAGTAAAATTTTATAAACTACAGGAGAGACTTTATCTATAATTCGGAATGGCCCCTGCCAGGCCGCTAGAAATTTGGAATTTTTCTGTTTACTTTTTCCAAAATGAAATTTATACACCTCATCCCCTACACAATATTCCTTTACTGTTGACTTTTTATCATAATATGTTTTAGCACTGTCAGCAGCCCTTTCCAGATTTCTCTGTACAAAAGCAAATGCATGTTGTAAATGCTTCCTCAGCTCATCAATGTATTCATGAACTGTAGATGCGCTTACAAGTGTTTGCTCATGTGTTCTGTGTAGCAGGTGTTGCGGCAACACCATTTTCCTACCTGTCAAGACCTCATGTGGGCTAATACCTGTTGCTTTGGCAGGAGTTGATCTGATTGCCATCAAAACCAACGGTAAATGTAAATCCCAGCTGGAGCCTGCTTCAGCTACAAATTTCTTTAAAATGTCCACAACAGACTTATTAACCCGTTCAACTCCACCTTAAGAAGCCGCTCGATATCCGATATGTAGTTTCCTTTTCACAACCAGTATTTGCCATACCTTGCTCATTAGAGCACTTGTGAAATGACTTCCTCTGTCTGACGCAATTCTTTGTGGCAACCCAAACCTTGAGAACACATGATTCACTAGCAATGTGGCTGCTGTTTGCGCACTACAATCTGGTGCAGGAATACATTCAATCCACTGCGACATCAAACATACCACACTCAAAATATAACGGTTTCCTCTGCTCGACCTTTTTAAAGGCCCTACATAGTCTAATTGCAAATCTGACCATGGAAGGGTTAGGCCTCTTTTCATTAGTGGAGCTCTGTGTATTGGTGAAGCAGGTTTAAATTGGGCACATACTAGACATCCTCTAGCATACAATTCCACATCTTGGGACATATGTGGCCAATAAGCATAATCTTTTCCTATTTCCAATGTTTTTTGTGAACCTCTGTGGCCTGCAGTTATGGCATCATGTGCATGGTGTAGCATTATCCCTCTAAATGAAAGGGGTACCACCCATTGTATCTGTCCTGTTAGGGACTCTCTAACCATGAGTCCATCCTGTAGTTTAATTCGTTTTTTTAAAAGCACCCTCAATTCCTCTTTTCCCAGACAATCATCTTCTGTTAAAGGGTTTTGTCCAGGATCTATCAAATGGTTATAATAGATTCCCAAAATTCGATCATTCTTTTGTGCCTCAATCAAATCTTGGTCTGGGGTGTTGTAACTCCATTGTACCACTGATTGTTCTGTCTCCTTTGGTGCTTTAGAATGTGTTACTGCATCAATCTGTATTTCACCCAGTAAATTTTCAATAGGTAGCAATTCTCCCATCACAGCCCCAATTTTAGCCAGGTGGTCTGCCTTATCATTCCCCTCTTTATCCTCTCCTGGAGTTTTTAAATGCCCACGAATTTTTCTCCAGTATATTGTCAAATTATTTTCTGACACTAATTTGTCTATGGCTTGTATAATTTTTCCATGCTTAAGAGGCTTTTTGTTGTATGTAATCATGCCTCTCGCTTTCCAGCCAGGTAGATATTCCACAAAGCTGTTTCGTGCATAGTCAGAATCAGTCAGCGGGACAATTTCTCTGAATTTATTATCAATTGCAGTAGCAATTGCAGTAGCAATTGCTTTATAAATGGCTGCCAATTCCGCTACTTGACTGCTCCTAGCTCCAATTCTGATCCCTATGCTGGGGATACCTTCACATTTCAACCAGACATTTCCTATTCCTGACACTAATTGTTTATTACTGTAATTTTCAATGTGAAAAGCACAACCATCAACATATACCGTTGGCAAGTCCTTGCATGTTTTTTCATCAAAAGCTTTGTGTGGTGATTGCTCAAACTCCTGTAAATTAGGTTTAATTTCCATTTTGTTTGATGCTTGTTCAGCTGCACAGTCATGTAAATCTGCTAAACCTTGAGCAATTGGGCTCTTTTTATTTTGGCCATATCTCACTTCTACAGGAAAACCTTGTAATGCTAGCATCCACGAAGTGATTCTGGACTGTGCTAGATTACCTGACCTAATTCTTTTACTCTCTAAGAATTGCAAAGGTTGATGATTTGTTTCAATAATAACCTTTTCTCCCTGAACAATGGGGCGGAAATGTTGTAGCACCCACACAGTGGTTAATAGGGCCTTTTCACATTCATTGAATTTCATTTCAACTTGGGAAAATGCTTTACTTGCATAGGCAATGATTTTGTGATTCACATCATGTTTTTGTGATAACACTGCTGACATACAATGTTCAGAGAAACCTATTTTAATAAAGAAATCCCTATCCTTTATGGGGTATGCTAAACATGGTGCCTTTACAAGACATTCCTTCAATTTGGCTACTGCCTCAGACTGCTCTTTCTCCCATTTCCAGGGCGTATTTAGTTTTAGCAGTTTAGTCAATGGTTGAGTGATTTCAGCATAATTTTCAATGAACTTTCTGTTATAGCCTGTCATTCCTAATAAACTTTTCACCCCTTTCACATTTTTAGGGTCTTTTTGTTTTTGTATGGCCTCTATTTTCTTCTTTTGTGGATTTAGTCCATGTTCAGTTACTTCATAGCCTAGAAAATTCACTTTTTTCTTGCACCATTGTGCTTTTTGTAAAGATACTTTGGCGCCTGCTTTCTGCAATTGGCCAAGAACATGTCTTATTTCATCAAAATGGTTTTTTAAGCTTTCATTTTTTATCAGGACATCATCCACATAAACTATGGTTCCTTTTTCTGCTGCATCAGACATGGCCTTCCTCAAAAATATTCCAAATTCACTCCCACTATTAACGTACCCGAACGGAGTTCTAACCCATTCGTATTGAGTCCTGTCAAATGTAAAGGAAAATAAATTATGTATCTCTCTGCCAATGTCACGCACCAATATCCAGAGGTAAGACCTAATGTGGCAAACACTTTCGAACCATGTACCTGAGCTAGGCCCTGATCAATGAATGGCAGTGGCCATCTGGACACTGGTACTCTTTTATTTAACTCCCTCAAATCTGCTCATAGCCGCCATTGACCATTTGGCTTTAACACACCTAAAATGGGTGTGTTGGATATGCTTGTGCTATGGATAGGCCTGATGATTCCTCGCAATTCTAAATTGTTAATAATCTCTGCCAATGATTCTAAACATGCCAGCGGTAGTCTATACTGGCGTACAAATACTGGACTTCTGCCACACCCTTCCGGTAGTGTGGCCACATGTAAATTAGTTAAACCGCAATCATAGGCATCTTTGGCAAATACATCTTTAAATTCCATAAATATCTTCCTCAATTTGTTTCTATCCTCATCGTTGTCACACGCATCCGCTAATAAGATCTGCTCTTCTACCATTTTGGAAAATTCCGGAAAATGTCCCGGTAGTGGAATCTCAGTGATTTCCTCTAGCTGTGTGGCTGTGTCTCTTTGTAAAGCTGCCACTTTTAAATGTTTTGGCATGTCAGCTTCCATTTCAATGGGCTGATTTTCCATTTCATTTTCACTTAAATCAAATGTTATCCAACTCTCTTGATAACAGCACACTGTCTCACTTGAATCATAAGGGTACACAGAATGCATTTTAAATATTCCTTTTGGCTGAGAGTCCAGGTATTCTGGCAACTCACCCTTGGCATCTACATACTTTTCAGGGATATTTCCAATCACCATGTTATTTAGATCTGCAGTATAATGTGATTTCTGTATGGCCATTCCTAATGGGGAGTTTTCCTCTAAGTGAATATCTTGACAACCCTTATTATTTACCATAATTCTTACAGGCCCTTCACCAATATCTACCAATGGAATGTATTCATAATCAAGGCCTTGCTGTTTTATGGATTCATTCAGGCACACAAATGCATCAGAGTCTTTCATCTGCTCTCCATTTTGCATTTCAGTATTATTGCAAACTGTTTTGTAAATGCAGGAATAATAGTATCTTTCCTCATTTGTAGTTCGATTGCATAACGAACCAGTTGTGCACAATGATAAGCCCTTCTTTTGTCTTCAAATTCAGGTGCCGGCTCACCTAGGCGTGACCAAATTTTTGATTAAGGAAATCTAACGCCATACACATTCTGTGCATGATGTCATTGCCCATGTAAAAATCATTTTGTGCTCCACTCATCCACTCACTATCCATACATTATGGTAAATTGTTTTCTGCCCAATGCTAATTTTAAGCATGCATCTGCCTGCAATTCGGTTTTCAAAGTCTGGACTGTCCAACCCAGAAACATATTGGTTTTTAATCCTAAATTTCGGAATTTCCTCCCTCACCATTATTTTTTGCAACACTTTTTCATTAATGAAGCTCCTCTCCTGCTCAAGCGCTAAAGTGGCTTTTATTGTTTTAAAACAGTCTTTTATACCAACATGAACCCATGGTTGCTCATCTTCCATGTGTATTTCAGCAAGAGTGGTAATGTGTTTTTCTGAATCTGCTTTAGGAGTAATATTTTGTTTGCATATCTTTTCTTTTAAATAAAAACGTAATGTGTGCTCATCTATGGCGGTCTGCCAATTTTTCCTTGGGTCCAAGTATATTTGTACAGGTAGTTTTTCATTGTCGCTCTGCATTTTGTCTTGACACATTAATATAACAGTGACAAGAGGTATGCAACTATTCTGGAGATATACCTCCACAGTATCATTTGTTTTGGCAACGGTGTGACATTCATTTATGTTGCTGTTTTGTGATTTTAGTTTCTTAGGTCTCAATGGTTTTTTGGTTAATGACCACAGCACTCCATTCACCCCATCTATGAGAGGAGACAATCTTTTCAGGCAATCTGTCCCCATCAGAAATGGAATTTCACAAATAGATGTGATCAATACCTCTTGTCTCATTCTGTGTTTTCCTATTTTTATATCAACCTCAGTTATACCTATGATGGGCACCTCCTCCCCATTAAAGTTATGCACTGGGCCTTGATTTTCCTTCACTGTGATTTGATTCTGTGGGGATCTCCCTTCATTGATACTCTTTACAAGCTCCTTGGACATATTTGTGGCTTGTGCGCCAGTGTCAATCATTGCAAATGTTTGGCATTTTTCTTCTACAGTGATGGGAGGATAATACCTGTCCTCCACTTCCTCTAATACACATAAGAAGTGTGAATTCTTACTGATTTCAGGACTCAACTTTCTCAGGCCTTTTTCACTTTTGGCTAAGCACATTGGTAAATGGAAAGACATGTTTCCCTCCTTTTTACCCATTTCTGCGCGAGAGACTTTATTCATTTCTCCATGTTCAGAGGTTTTTTGGAGTGTGGCCACTGTTCGCCTATCCATCCAGGTATCATCAGGGGCCACATTACAACCCTCCAACTGAACATGTGTAACAACATCATTCAGCAATCTGTCATTGTTTAATTCTGTGCATGTGTGATCATTTATTGTGGTACCAGCCCTTTCAGCCTCTTCAAAAATATGTGGCTCAAAGAATTATTTAGGTGATTGACCTGTACCCTCCTTTTGAGTATTTCCTTTTTCTGCCTGTGTTTGGTCATTGTTCTGAGTGTCCAGGGAAGAAATTATAGCATCCCCACTTATTCCCAGTTTACTGGTATTCCCCATGCATGAGTCATTTTTCTTAAATCTGTCTCTTTGTTCTCTTGGAGTTTCAGGTTTTCTTATTTCATTTGTACAAATCTTCAATGTTTGATTTAGCTCTAGGTTAAACTGTACCTCTCTTTTAGAAGTATTTGCACTTTCTGTTACATGTTCATTTACTGGCATTTTCACTTTTAAATCATTAGACATCTCAGAGTCATTATGCGAAATTACATCAGAGCAATCTGTCTTTTCGGTGCTGTATGTATCCTGAGTACTTAGTCACTTTTCAGAAGAAGCCCCCCGGTCATTGCTATAGTCATCAGCCCCCTCCTTTGATGACTGTTTTTGTGCTGTACAAAGCTTCCCTATTGGTTCAGCTAACATTTTCACTTGGGCCTCAAGGCACTGGAACCTTTCCATCTCTCTAGAATCCTCTCTCTGTGGCCTAGATCGATATTGATTGCTTTCTCCCTGATTGGATCTATTCTGATACCTCTCAGGTGAGTGATTTCTATTGGGATAGTTTCTGAACTCTTGATTCATTTGTGGAGGGGAGCGGGGTGCACCCATCCTTTGTTTGTAGTCCCCTGGTGGGGAATCATTGTACTGACGTGGAGTATAATTCATGTTCTGTCTCATGTCCTGTCTCTCATGTTGTGGGTACTGGCCCCTATGTTGATTCCCATTATCAGCAAATTGATCCACATATCAGGGTCTATCCTGATTACCATATATTATGGTGTTGGGATCAAATTTGCTCTGTATCCCCAATGTCTGGTAGGGACCATCATTTCTTTGATCTTGATTTTGTCTCTAATTATGGTTCATACCTGACATATCAGGCCGATGTAGCTCTGCCTATTACTAGGATCATGTGATTGAAACATTGGTGCAGATTGTGATGACCTTTGTTGATTAACCCTTTGTTCAGGTGCCGAATTATTTTTACCTGGTCTTTGAGCAGATTCAAGGGACATCTTGGCTGACCTGATTTCCATCACTGTTGCTGAGGGTTATTTAGATTTAGGTCTAGTATCTTTCATTTTATCACTTTCTCTACCCTGACAATAGAGTACCTCATATAGTTTTGTGCTTTGATGCACAATCCACTCAAGGGCCTTGTCACGATCAAATTCACAAACCAATTGGGATATGATGGCTTTCTGTAGCCCATAGAAATAGGCGGTTTTAAATTCATTAGAATTGGGGTCAAAAGATACATCAAAGCAAGAAAATGCTCTTTTTAAGTCTTGTAAAAACTGGCGAGGGGATGTATTAGGCCCAGCAGTAAGTGTGTAAGCAACTTTCTTTGCCTCCTGTAATGACTGGAAAAGGAGAAAAATGACGCCTAATTTCATTTTCAAACTCCACCCATGTCATATTCTGCTGTTCATTTAATCCCCTTATGATGCTGGCCGTCGGAGCATCTAAAGTTAAATGAAAATATTGTCTGTACTGTTCCTTAGGTATCTGGAGTGCTTTAAAAATGTCATGAACCGCTTCTAAGTGATCCTCAATGCAGCATTCCCCTCCTTTTTAAATGGTTTGATCAGAGCTTTAATAGATTTCATTATTTTTATGGGGCTACTTGTTGCAATGCATGGAATTGCACTACTTGGTGACTCAATCCTGGTTCCAGGTGTATGGGATTGGTGGCGGCCCCCAATGGGAATATCAAATCCCCCAAGGGCGCTGCAACCAAGTTCAGTTACCGGCCCAGTCACTGGAGCACTAGCTCTTTGGGTAGAAATAGAATTCACCTCCAATCCATTGAATGTAGTACCCTGCTGCCTCTCCTGGGACCTGGGAATGCACATTTGCTGTTCTAAGTCCTTGCACTTTTTAAGGAGCCTATCTGCTTCATTTTGCAGATAGTTGTTTTCATCACTCATTTTATTTATTACCGCCTGCATGTCGCACATTTGCATTTGGCATTCATTGAATTCTTTGTTTCTCTTGTCTCTTTCTTGAATCATTTTAACCATTTCTTGCTCTGCACCTTGGAGATCACTTTCTTTTTCAAAATGTTCTTTTTGTAAAATCTGCATTTCTGAAACAATCTCATCTTTATCCTGTCTAATGTGATCCACTAAGGCTTTTAAGTGTACCATTTCTTGCTCACTGTCTTCAAACTGTTTCTTGCTTTTGGACAACTGAATATCAAAATCTCTGCATTTTAATTGCATGTCTTTCTGACATCCTTCTAATTCTGTTCTTAACATCTCCTCTTTTTTACTTGCCCCATCTAAGTCAGTCTTTAACCTGTTAATTAGCTGGGTATCATTTTCTTGCATTCGCAGGGCCCTATTCAAAATAAACCATATTTTGGTGCATATCCGTATTAAACAGTCTTTCTCTGCACTTTTATCGGCTGCATTCAATAACCTTGTAAGGCAGACCTGAATTATGCTGCCTTCTGCAAAAATATTGTCTAGTTTTTCTTTCTGCACCTCACCCTGAATGCGGTCATGCCATTCTGAGGTACTGTTTGATGACCACGTCCCATGTGCAAACAACTTTGCCTCTAAATATTGCACTAGGTCTGAGAATGTGGTTTCCCTTTGTGACATTCTGAAATTCGTTTTTGGTGACACACTGTTATTATGAAATGGGTTCCCTTTAATGTACAGATGGCAGTGTGAAACACACTTGCCACGCCCAGTAGGTGCTCTATGATCACTTTCCTGGCCTGCAACGCACCATAAATATGTTGGGTATTTTGTATAGATTTGGGGCCTAGCGGTATTTTCTTACCGCAAAAATGAAAATAATTCAGTAATAATCACTCTTTGCATTCAGATTAGATTTGGTATATAGTACTAAAGTATACATACATTATTTCAGCACACAGGTACATTTAGTGGTATACTTTATGTTGGTAGGCGTTATTGGTGGTATTTCTGGTGAGCATAATTCCTTTGTTTTATATGTGGCCCCAATATTCAGAACCCCTTATTTTTGTTTAGTTTGTTTGTGTGATCATTAGAGAGGCCTCAGGCTTACATTTCACAAACACCACATTTTCATTTGGAGTGCCACCATGGGCTGTCCTCACTGACTTATGTACGACAGCGAGCTAACATGTGGTAATCATCACCAACTTATCTACATCAGCAAACTATGTCCAGGACCTCTCTTTCTGCTGACTCATGTACCTCCAGCAGCAGGCTATTTCATTATGTTATTATTATGTTCCATTCAGAAAACACACACTTATATACTGAATGGAATCGTGCACACAGCTACCGCCAAGTCTTATTTTTAGCTACCATAAAAATGACAATTGCACTGTCTAAACATCTCCCCATATTATCAGAACTGTAATGGTAGATGCAAAAAGAAAAGAGAAAAATAAAACACACTACCCGTCTGCTTTCAGATATTTTTGTGTATTATAAAAAATTGCATTTCAACACGATCTTACTCTTTTTACAGAAATAAATGGAAATTGCACAGTAACAACATTATCTGTAACAAAATGAGAAGAGAGCGGCGAGAACATATTCAATTTGCAACATTAAACATGTTGATAAAACACTGGAATTCCCTCTTCTACTCTGACTGAATAGTTTCACACACATAGACACTGCCCCCACACTCTGTAATATAATTACCAAGCTTAATGCTCCCTCTTAAATCACCCCAGCAAGGATGAGCATCTGCCGTCACTCAAACCGGGGCTTATTGACTGGAATTCCCAGTCTCTGCAGCAGTGCACTGGGATCTGCTTTTTCAATCAGGAAACTCCCCAGCCACCAGCCAGGTCTTTCTCTGAGCTGTGTAAAAAAGTCTTCTCCCTCTCTTCTTCCCTGAGATTCATTAGAAAAGCTCTGTTACATCCTACCAAACGAGTTCAACCAATGAAATTCTATCATGTCCTACCCTCCTTCTCTTGAACAATGGCTTGGCTTATACAGTTGCAACTGTAACAAAACTGATTTCCTGCTTATTCGAGTCTTTGCTTCCTGCACATACTGTGGACAGAGCACAGATAGAAGCAAAGAGAAAAAAATCTGGATGCACGTTTAAAATGACTTTCAGAGCCTGTCATTTTCCATCTCAATTTGCACTGGAGAACACATTATATTATTAATGAGTTAGAATCATGTTAGTATTGTTAATGAGGTTAGTTCATTAATCCTCAAATGTGTCTCCTGCAACAGAGGAATTTCAGGTGAGAAAAATATATGCTTTTAACTGTGAAAAAAATTATTTGCATTTTAGATGTAGAAATCGTTTTTTACTGAATAGTCTGTTTTCATTTACATGTCCATGTCACACAGGCAACACATGCCTTGCTGTACCACATTATAGCAATGCACCAAACCCATGCAGTGGTGCTGCATGAAAAAAAGTTGCTAAATAATCTTACACAACCCAAGGGGAGAAGACTTCCTATCCGCAATTCTCAAGTGGATTAGAAATTGTGACCTTCAGCACTGCAGCAGTGCTTCATCGACCAAACCAACAGTCCAGCAGGATTCAGCAAGCTTCTCTTTGAGTTTGTTCTTCGGTTCCTTCGTCCAGTGGTTGACTCTGCCTTCATTGCAAAAGACCTCACCTTTTATACAAATTTCTCCGATTCATTCGCAGCCTAGCTGTCACTCACACAGCAGGGTGGCTGTCCTCCAAGGACAATCACATTTGGGTGTATTCCTGTAACCAAAGAGACTAAGCACAGGGAGTTTCGGGAACCTCCCTCGCTTCCTGCTCTGCCAGACATGCTGGAGCCAGTGAATCCCGCCAAAGACAAAACAAACAAAGGGATCAAACCTGGTTTGGCGTGCAGAGTAAATATCAAGAAGGACCTTTCCAACAAGAAATGGCAAAAAAAGAAGACCGGGCCATTTTGACGAAATAGGTACCTATGGGTGCAATACTGCAGCTGAGGATTCAGCCTGCGGTAAAAATGCACAATGATAGGAAACCACTGCCACCAGCCATTAATTGAAGAAAGGGTAACATAAAAATATTTACACGAGAATGTAAACAAATGGGATACTAAGTAACCACTCCAGCACTCTATGTAAAATAATGTTTGCTGGCTCTACAAAGAGAAAAAGGTAAGTAAAGCCAATTTCAATTTACTACTCTTAGAAACAATAGTTTATCCATGAGAAGGTATTTGTGATGTCATCTTTGATGTTCTGGGTGTTAGTCTTAGCAGTGCACGGAGCTGGCGCAAGTTATGGTTGCTGAGCATACCATAACTGGCGAATTTCAAGGGATTTTTGGTCTTACTTGTAACGGTAACGTCCCTTTAAAAATGTTTTGTCACTGAATTTCATGGGTTTTTGTTAGTGCAAATTAACTTTAATGTCATTATAACAAAGATATGTCAGTGAATTTCATGGGTTTTTGTTAGTACAACTTGATCAGAATGTCCCTTTAACAAAGGTTTTTCAGTACATTTCATATGTTTTTTCTAGTGCCCGTTTAATCTGCTACAATTTCCCTATATTATACACCCCCCAACCCAAGAATCCCCCAGAATCCAAACAATCTGCCTGCTGAGCGACATTGCCATGGCCATTTTCAATCCTCTCAAAACTCCTACTAACAAAACTCCTGCAAGCCTCTCTTCCTGTACACCACATCTAGGCAACCTGATTGGCTGGTCCTCTGATGTCCACAGACACCACAACTATCCGCAGTCTCCACTGTCCCCTTCCAATGTCAGGCAACCTTAAAAGACCTGGATGTGGCACATGCTGTCCGCAGACACCAGCGGTGTCCGTGAACATTGCAGCCACTCTAAGTGGTGGGTGGGGGGATTAAACACAATTAATCTTTAGTGGTGGCTCTGAAAGGTTATTTGTTTGGCGGAGTTCGGCAGTGAGTTCAGTCTGCCTCCAGACGCTGTGTGTTTGTGAGCCCAGAGAGGAGCTGCAGCAACTGCTGCAAATTGGGCTGCTATACCTTTAACTCCAAGGACTTTTTCATAAGCCGCCCCCGGGCGCGGAGAGCGGCGCGGAGTTCGGCAGTGAGTTCAGTCTGCCCCAAACGCTGTGTGTTTGTGAACCCAGAGAGGAGCTGCAGCGACTGACCTGCTGCAAATTGGGCTGCTATAACTTTAACTCCAAGGACTTCCTTCATAAGCCGTCCTCGGGTGTGCGGCGCAGCGTAGAGTTTGGCAGTGAGTTCAGTCTGCCCTAATCCACTACAGTGCAGCAAAGGTCAGGAATGTCAAGTGCCATGGTGGCGGTGGCAGCGTGCTTGAATCAGCAAGGCCAGCAAGGCCCCCAGACACGTCATAAATCCCTGCAGTATCTACGCAGGCCGACAGATGGAACTTCTCTAGAGGAAAGCATAATCCCAATGCTTAAAACATGCGGTGACCTCGCAGAAAGTGTCAACATAACAGTCCCCTCACTTGTGACTCTGACATCTGCAGTCTTCAACACCGTAAATAAAAAAACAGGAGAAATCGAAACAAGGGTAAGTGACATGCTGCCAAATTTAAATCAGCTCAGCTGCATAAGCACCAGACGGCCTGAGGTGCCTGAGGTGCCTGATGTGTCCAGAGTGCTTAAAGTACCCACCTTACCCTTTCCATTGGTGTATGTAGACACCAGCGACTCAATATGTGATTCACCCCTCTAAATAACAGACTCGGATCTCCTGGCAATGCACCTGCCGGTAGAAGTCGTGGAACGGCCCAGTGCACCAGGAGGCTTCACTGCAGATAGGCCTCATTACGACCTAGGCGGTAAGGGGTTAACGGCGCTGTAAAAGGTTGCGGCACCGTTAACCCCTTACCGCCTAATTACAAGGTCCCTTTGCGGGTCCTTTCCTTAACGGCTGGTCTTGACCAGCCGTTAAGGATTGGACCCGCAAAGGGACCTTGGAGGTAATTACGGTACCGCAATTTGCAGTACCGTAATTACTGCCTTCCCCATTCCCATTGAGCCCTATCGGGGCAAAAATGTGAATGGGGAAGGGCCAATGGTGAATGGGGAATTACCGCCCCGCCAACCTTGGAATGGGGCGGAAATTCCGCCATCCACCATGGCGCAATCGTTAAAATACCTGCGTCAACCATGGCGCTAATAGCGCCATGGTTAACGCCTGGGTCGTAATGACCCAGTGACTTTCAGAAGGTGAGCGAAGCACAAGGAGCTCGAATCATGAGTGTTGGTAATATAAGTGCCCGCTCGATTTATAATCCGCCGGCCCCAGTCATATCGACCGATGTTTGTATCCTGACTAAGCAGCGATCATTGACCTGCCTGCTCCAAATGGCTCCAAGGGGCATGTGGAGAAATGGTGACTATCTTGTGCCTATAACTACGGATAAGTCGACTACCATAGTAGAGGAATCTCGACATAGAAATCCGTTGGCCTCTGCGGGAAAGTGTGATGAAGACACACTGGCGAAAAGTCACGTGCTGAAGGGCACGACTATCGGAAAATCTGACCTTGAAGAATTGGAGAGTTCCATTGAAAATGTCGAAGCATCCGAAGACAGTCCATTGGCTATTGTAACTTTCAGGCAAACTGAAAATCTGTCCACTAATGACATTTCAGCAATGTAAATCTCAGCAAGAGAAGCACGGCTGACAGAAAGACTGAAAGCTGACTTTCTGATGATGCGTGGGCGATTGGAGGACAGTTTTATTCAAAACCATGTAAAAATTGTGAAAAAACTAATGGAGAAAAGCTACTGGTACCTGATAATCACTCAACAAACACAAATACTCCCCATAGAAAAGCTTCTCTTCCTAATGCAAAAAACGGATGTAACAACAGGCGAGCGAATTCTAGTTCAAATATGAACGAGGCCGTTAAAACAAACAGCTTACCGACAGGCCCATCGGCATCGCAGGACACTGACATAGACACTGAGCCTAAGAATAAGGCAAACTTATTAACAGCCGCAGGCATCCAAATTCACAATAACATGTTAGCTGCGACTTCTATTGCCATGTTGCCATTCATGAAGCTTTACGAGTCAATATATGACTCAGTAAACGATCACACCTCACTTTTGGCAACAATAAATAACAAGCTCATAACTCTAGAAACATTGACACAAAATATCATGCAAAGGCTTGAGTACGAGGCTGAAACCTCACGGAACTGGCAATCACGGTTAAGCGAGATTGCCAGACAAGAAGTGAGAGAAAAAGCTGATCTGATTTATGCAGTCATCGAATGTACTAAATGGATGTGACATAGTGGAATGAATCCACCACACTCGGTGGTCCACCCCTCACAAGGTGACACCGCCAAGGGCAGCAGACCTAGGCTAATGATTCCAAAAATGGAGTAACTAGTGCTTGCAAAATCCCACAATCGACAAATCAGACTGGACCCAACTCGGGCGCCCACCAAGTTCATCGATTGAAAGTACACAGAACCCAGCATCGGTCAAGAATGCGACAAAGATTTCTAACGAGACCGCCCCACAGATATTGACTGTGATGATACCGATGACTTCAATGATACCTGGAACACCATCTACAAAGGCGATTGATGACCAAAAGGGGGTAGAGTCAATCGTGATTCCAGAAGTGAGTATGATACACTTCCCAGAACAGGAATACAGGTCCCAGAACCCACAACCTAATTGAAAAACTATTGTTTGGAATTTTTAAAGGAGCAGCAAAAACTTTGCCAAAGTCCAAACAAAAACCCCAGGAAAAATCGAAAGTTGAAGTGCGAAAATCCAAGCTTGAACACATGGCAAAGAGACCACGAACAAATGAGGCCAAGAAATTCATTAGAAATCTCACAACGACTCCTCAAATTGGCCTATTTGAATGAGGTGGTAAAGAGGGGAAAACATTCACAACAAAGACAAATGAGACCTTGCAGAATAGTGAGATTCCAAAATTTACTAAAAGACCTAGAGAGGATTCATACCAGGCTGAGGATTTAACTTCAGAAACATCCATCGATCCTTGTGAATTCTCAACGTACTCAATTGACAATGACGAAGATGCATCCACTACGATAAATGAAGAAAAACTAATTCCCCCTTGTATTGTTGATAATCCCATACAATTAAGGTCCTCCACATCGATAATAAATGTGGTGTAAAATAGTCTGGTTTCGAATAATCAAATGTCCTCAGATCCCACACATCCTGATAAGGTTATTCATGATAAACGATTAATCTCTCCAAAACTCCATTCAGTCATCAAACCACAGAGTGTTTCTTCAGATTTAAATCCAAAACAAACAATTGCCCAAAATTTAAAATGTGAACAACAGCACAAAGATTGAAGGAAGCAAGTTCATGATACACAAAAAAGCTGCATATGGCAATTGCAACTCGAAAACTTTCTAAATGAAAACAATGAAGTGAATTTAAACTGTAGGAATATAATCAAGTTGATACACAGCATCCCGACGCTACGAACCATAAGATCAGATGACATAGCACTGGTCGAATATATGTCAGAGGATGGTTAGATTGGGTAACCCTACATAATAAATCCAAGTTCATAGTAAAGCAATTAATTGATGCTAAAGAAGACCTGATGTTTTTCGGCTTCGACCTGCAGCTCTCCGAGGACAGCGCATTGAATTGGGATTCTTCTAAAACCCTCCACGCTGCTCCGAAGTCCAACAAACAAAAGAGAGAGGTGTTGCGAGATCAACTAAAATCCAGTTTACCACCAGCAGCAAATCAAATCCTGAGTACATCATGGAAACTACAACAACATAAAAAGAACCTTCACTAGCATAAGAGTAATGAAAACATGTCTACCTATCAGCTGTCCTCATGGAATACTAGAGGCTTTGCCCATTTATTCCAATAAAAATGGCAATCACTAGACCAATGTTCTATACTTTGTTTTCAGGAAACCTGGATCCGAGAGATGCCAGTAAGCGATGGGTACACAATTTTCCTAAATGCTGCAGGAAATAACTTATTTGGTCGTCCTTTTCCAGCTTGATCACAATGTTCAAAAACAACTTGAATTGGATTGTATTAAAATCTGAAAACCCCAACATGTTTATTCAAGCAACCACCTTACAACCTTCAACCACCAATGCCCCCCAAAGCATCAGTTACTGATAATCAACACCTACTGGAATCCAGTAATGATCTCACAAACAAAGTTCATTTCGACAGTAACAGCGTTGATTGACGACTGTTTATTATTGTTTGATGATCCGACTATCATAGTGTGCAGGGATTTGAATTATTCTTGGTTATTCTTGGTTCAATGATCAAAAAGAGTTACGTAAATTCAATAGCTCAAATGGACCAACAAATTCATATGTTAGAGGGGAACGATGGATGAAGGAGCTTGCCCTGAGAGATTGTTCAATGTTAAATGGATGCACCAGAGGAGACATCCCTGCCTCACACACATGGCACTGTGGTACTAGCAATAAGACTCTAGATTATATTTGGGTCTCAAGAAACTTAAAAAGTAAAATTACAAATCTGACAATAATGAAGATGACAAAAAGTGATCATGACGCACTGCTGCTGACACTCACGCGTTCACAGCACTTTCATCAGTCCGTGAGGTATTGCTGCCTCTTTGTTTCTCACGCAGTATACGGAGAGAACGATACTCATTTGGCTTTCAAGATTTGGAGTCGCTTACCCTCGGTTGTCTTTTGAAACCTTTTGAAAAGCTGGAGACCGGCTCCTTTAGGTGTAAAGGGTCCTCGAAAAGAAATTGTTTTTGGGTCCTGAAGAAGGCTTTGGTCATCAAAATCTCAGACACCAGACGAAACGTCAATCCACCTAATGAAGAAGTTTCCCAATATTCATATTGGTCGTCCAATACATGTATATAATAATATGATACTGTATAAGGATTTGTTATACTTCTTATATTGCCTGCAGTATAGGTCCTATTGACGTAGACCCGCAGATAGATTTTCATGTATGTTGGGCTAGCAAACTGTGGTCTTTAGTCCCACTCTTTGGTACAGTTTCAACTCATTTACATAGAGTTCTTCAATTATGTAATTCATGTGATGAACTTATGATATTTCACAATCATTTAATATTGGTTTGTTTACATGACTGTGGCCCTCATTACAACTCAGGCGTTAAGGGTTTAATGGCGCCGTAGGCGCCGTTAACCCTTAACGCCTGATTACAAGTGTCGCTTTGCGGGTTGGTGTTTAACACCTGCTTTTAGCAGGCATTAAAAATCCAACCCGCAAAGGGACTTTGGAGCTAATTACGGCACCGTAATTTACGGTGCTGTAATTAGCGCCTTCCCCATTCCCATTATGCCCTATGGGGGCAAAAATGGGAATGGGGAAGGGCAAATGTTGAATGGGGAATTACCGCCCCACTCACCTTGGAATGGGGCGGTAATTCCGCCATCCACCATGGCGGAATCGTAACCTTAGCGGCATGGACCATGGTGCTAATAGCACCATGGTCCTCCGCCAAGGTTGTAATGAGGCCCCGTGTCTTTTGCTCTTTTGCCTTATTTTGAACACACATGTAATGTTTATTCCCCCCCTTTTTTTGTGTACATTCCGGTTTTCAGTATTTAAAACTGATTCAATGTATCAATGTATGAATAATGATGAATCATTGATAATATGTTTATGTGTGCAAAAATATTTGGATTAAATACTAACAGCTCCGCAACCAGGATAAGAATAAATCCAAACAAATTAGGCACTTTAACAGCAAAATATGCTTCAGCAAACTGGGAAATGACCCATAAGAGTCGGAGCATTACCAGCAAACACTCTTTCAGTGCGGTGGTAAGTGAAGCCAAGAAGTCACTTCATAGCGATCTGAGACATTTAAAAAGAAGTCGTGTTGAAAATTGCACTGTTCTATTGAAAAAATGGCGATTCTGCTACCGCAATTGGCTGAACTCATTTAACATCATTCGAGACCAGGAGCAATTGGAGATAATGTTGCAGCTCATTATGTGTAAGAACAGCAGACTCCTATGGGAAATCATCAACACAGGTACAGTCAAATCGGCCTACGAAATGGCAAATTAAGTAAATGGTGCAAGGTGGGTCGAGCATTTTACAGCTGCATTTGATATATCGAGTGGCTCCAGTGAAATGCCAGAAATGTCATTAAATTCAAACTGGAATGTTGTCGAAACTCATGACGATAGAGTACTGGCAATTCAAAATCTAAATAACTCTAGAGCGGCTGGCCCCAATGGTATTTCCAATGTGATGCTTAAAGCAAACAGTCCGCTATGGGCAAGTTTCATCGTTGCCCTGTTTGAAAGGATTGCAGCGAGTAAGATCCTGCCTGACTCTTGGAGAAGAGCAATTGTAGTACCTGTTTTCAAGAAGGGCGATCGTTACGACCCAACAAACCATCTCCCCATCTCTCGACTCTATAGGAAAGGTGTATGCCTCATTCCTCCAAAGGAAACGCACAGATTGGGCGGATGAAGCAGCGGCGATCGACATTCGTCAAACTGGCTTTACCAAAGGAGTAGGAGTTGAATTGAATTTGATCCTCCTCAACTCAATTAAACTCGAAACCTTGAAGAGCGATAAAAAATTATTCCTCACTTTTATAGACCTAAAACAGACCTTTGACAGTATAAATCAACAGCAATTGTGGACAAAGTTACACTCGTGGGCCTTCCCATTGGAGCTGTTACAGCCCATAATAGCATTATATTCAAATACCTCAATCTTTGTGCGGCTGAACGCACAAGACAACCTATCTGATGAAATCCAGACTAAGAAGGGGGTCAAGCAGGGCTCTACCCTTGCAGCTCTATTATTCAAGCGCTTCATATCTGACCTCCCAATCGCCTTAAACCACCCGAGGACGTTTTCTCCAAAGATAAACAGACAGCATCTCAGCTGGATGATTTATGCTGATGACATTGTTCTGCTAGATACCACACAAATTGGTCTACAAAGACTACTCTCTGCTCTACAAGGTTATTGTGATAAAAATGATTTACTAATCAACACACTGGGCCTCATTACACATTAGGCGGTAGGGATTTACCGTTACCGGTAAGGGATTACCGGTATCGGTAAATCCCCTCCCCAATTACGACCCGGACATACCGATATTAGCGGCACCGCTAAGTACGGTGGCACTATTAGCGGCAAGTCCGTGAGCGCGCGCGCCCCCTCAGTCCGGAAATAGCGGCATAGCGCTAATATCACGCCATCACGAGCCATGCGGACATGGCAATACCGGCATGTAGTAGACCCAAAAACCCCTTACCGGCAAGGCGCTAATACCGGCATCGCGAACCACACGTTAAAAGAGCACAGCAGTGTTCCTACCTGCCACAGGTTGACAAAATCAGCACAGGTGGAGGCAATGGAGACTGGCAGCACAAAAGAGCACACCACACCCCTTCCCACACCCATTCCCACACCAAGATGGATTCAATACTAGCAGCATTACATGGGCTAGAGGACATGATTGCAGTGCAGCAGCTACAAAAACAGGCAGCACAGAGGAGACGCAGGAGGAGGAGGAGGAGGAGGGCAAGACAGGCACAGCAAGCACCACCAGTGCACCTAGTGATACCACAGAGGCAGCCACCAATTCCCAGGATCAGAGCCAGTCCAGTCAACCTAACCCCTGAGCAGATACACACCCTGTACCGTCTGGACCGGGATACCATCACCACCATTGTAGACATGATATACAACGACATTGTGAGTCTCACTGACATCCGTACTGCCATCCCCCCTCTACTGAAGGTGGTAACTGTGCTCCACTTCTTGGCCACAGGCACCTACCAGCATACGGTAGGTCAGATGCATGGCATATCACAACCAGTATTCTCACGCACACTGAACCAGGTGCTCGATGCCCTCCTGAAGCACACAAGTCAACACATATACATGCCACGGACTGCCCAGGAGATCTCCAACACCAAAGTTGGCTTCCATTCACTGGCAGGCATCCCAAGTTGCATCGGGGCCATCAACTGTACCCATGTTGAACTGGTGGTCCCACATGCCAATGAGGTAGTGTACCGTAACAGAAAGCAATACCACTCCATCAACGTCCAAATGGTATGTGACTCCAACAAGATCATCACACATTGATGTGCCCGATATCCCGGTTCAACCCATGATGCAATGATCCTGCGGAACTCGACAATACCACGATACATGGAGCGACATGCTGGACAACGTTCGTGGCTACTTGGTGAGTAGCAGGCCAACCACATGGCAGTGTGATGTGGATTGTGAGTGGGGGGGTAGATGCATACTCCAACTGGGCATGATTGGGGGGGGAGATGCATACTCCAACTGGGCGTGATTGGGGGGGATGCCTACTCCAACTGGGCGTGATTGGGGGGGATGCCTACTCCAACTGGGCGTGATTGGGGGGGGAGATGCATACTCCAACTCGGCGTGATTGTGGGGGGGAGATGCCTACTCCAACTGGGCATGATTGGGGGGGGAGATGCATACTCCAACTGGGCGTGAACTGGTGTCAGGAGAAGAATGGACATACATATTTGCATCACTGTACAGTGAGGCAGCCCACAATGGACCAGGCACAAAACCACATGCTAGAAGTGAGTGCCACGACAAACAAATCAATCCATTACGCCAAACAGGCCATTCCAAACAACATGCACACCGCACAACACATCATTCCCCCCATTACACAAATCAGCAACATGCATATAGAAATCACATCTGAAATGTACGCTGAACAACAGCAGAAATGATCCGCGCACATGAGTGCATACAAATGGATCTCCTGTAGCCATTGTAGTGAGCCACACCCGTACCCCACCACTGAATTGCCATTGAACAGCATGGGGACATCAACTAAGGAATGGCAGTGTACTAGCAGTGTGGCACTAACGTTGCCAGGGCCAGGAAACACAAATTACTTAAACTCAGGCGGGACATGGCAATCCCTGCCGTATGCGTGCATGGTGCATGTCCACTTGCAAGGACCACCTTACCTTCCCACATTGCAGTTACCCTGATTGCCATGCGTGCTTGGATCAGTGGATGTCTTTGAAAATGCTATGTTTGTTTGTGTGATATGTGCAGGCTCCACTTTATGTAGACACATACACATACCCATTGTTGCACCCATGCAGGTGATGCAGGTTATCCCCTGAAGAGGTGGCTCCTTACCCCTGTGCGGAACCCACAGAACAGGCACGAAGAGGACTACAATCATGCACACACCCGTACCCGCGTGGTGATCGAGCAGACATTCGGCCTATTGAAGGGACGCTTCCGGTGCCTCAGCAGGTCGGGCGGGGCACTCCTGTACGGGCATGAGAAGGTGACCAAGATCACCATGGCATGTGTCATGCTGCACAATATGTGTATCAGACGGAATGTGCCAATGCCCCCTGACATTGAACTGCAACCACCGTCTGAGGATGATGACGGGGATGAGGATGGAGGAGAGGGGGCTGCAGGTCATGCAGGTGGCGATGCCCATGAGGGACGTGCTGTGCGGCAGCACCTGATAGACCATTGTTTCTGATGCACATGGATTAGGAGGGTGCAATTGATGTTGAGCTCAGGGCACGGGGTGTATGCAGGACATTAACACAGTGCACCCTTCAACAATAAAGCACACATACACAATAATCAATGTCCAGTCATGTGATTATCCATGCCATTACGTGTGTATTGAGCATTATGTCATTCAAACGTGCATGTACCCTCCACCCCAAACACCCTCACCCCCCTCCCCCCACTACTCCACAAAACACCCTCACCCCCCTCCCCCCACAACTCCACCAAACATGGTGTGCACATCAGTGCTGCATTAGTCTCCAAGTGTCAACAGTGACAGGCTGGCCCTACTTCCCTCCTCCACTACCACCATTGGGGGGTTGTGAGTCTGACCGCCGCAAGGACCGGCTGGACCTGCGCAGGATGGTTGTTTGGTCAGAGCTAGTAGACGAGGGGGTGGCTGGTTGATCTGCTCCCTGTGTGTGACGCATGCTCTCCATCGCCTTAGCAATGCGCGTTAGGACCTGCCTCACAGCGGCCATCTCGTCACATAGGCACGTCGTGTTGCTGTCCAAGGCAGCTTTCATGTCCCTTGATAACCCCCGGATCTCCTCCCTGGTCGAGGCAGCCTTGCTCACTTGCCGGGCAACCAGGGCATTGAGCTCCTCCTGGCGCTGTCGTATCAGGCTCATGCTGTCATCTGCGGCCCTGCCCCTGTTACTCCTCGGCGCAGCTTGCTGCATGTGGCCGACATCAAGTGAGCTCGCCACGGGACTGAATGACCCATCCATTGAATCTCCGGCATGCACCTCATGGATGCTGCCATTGGATGTGTTGCATGGGCTGTGGTGTGGGGACAGCTGGGTGCTGGGTGTACGCTGCCCTTCCGGTGTCGGACATGGGTCATCCACATCACTCATGGGTGCCGTGGCTGCTGCTTCCCCGACGGAGCTATTGGCTGCGGACGGCGTGCCTTCTGGCACTGGCTCCTGAGTGGTGGGGGTGGGTGGTGTGGATGCTACCACAGTGTCGGATGGCATTTCGACCCTTGGTGTGGTCGGTGCGTGTGTGGCTTGTGAACGCTGGGCCACTCCAGATTTCCCAGTGCCGCTCGATGTACTGGGCCTGGTGCCTGCATCCTTTCCCTTGGCCTGCTTTTTGGGTGGTGGGGCCTGCGTTGCAGAGTCCAGCTCCTCACTGTCAGAATGTGACCCTGTGGGGGAGCAAGACAGGGATAGCATCAGTGATGGGTCAACGTGCATCATGCATGTGTTGTTGTTGCTGCAGTTCTTTGGATTTGGACATCTAGTTTGGACATGCAGGTTGTTGGCCAGATGGGTGGGTCATCCGGACATGAGTCAGGGTGACACGTGTGTGAGGTGCTGCATGCATGTGGTTGTGTGGGGATGTGCACGCCATATATGCAGGGTTGTGTACATGTGTGTGTGATGACCCCATCCATTAGCTAATTCCCATTTCACATTTGGGGGAGGGACTCATGCTTTGCATTGCAGTGTTTTGCGTGGACACTCAACTCCGTCTGACGTTGTTGCCACACCGCACTCCATTCGGCCCACTCCCTCGATGGATTCAATGCCAATGGTGCTGGCACATGTCTCCTCCCACTCCTGCATCTTCATCGGGGATCCTCCTCCGCCTCCTGTGCCCATGGCCAGATTCCTGTTTGCCGATAATATGCTGCGTACACGGAGGCGCAGATCATCCCACTGCTTGCGCACGTCCTTTACGGAGCGGGGGGTGGAGCCCACCGCACTGACTTTCTGCGCCATCTCAGCCCAGATCTCCTTTTTTCTCAGGAGTGCAGGGCGCCGCATGTCGCTAGCAAACACTACGTCTGCATTTGCAGCCAGGGTGTCTGCCAGCATTTTCAATTCCTCTTTTGAAAAGCGTTCTTTGCGCTGGCGCACATCGGCTTTCTTTAGGGCCTTGGGCATTGTTTGTTATTGTGGGAAGTGGTTTTGCCAGTTGTGGTGTTGCTGCAGGTCATGAGTGCAGGGGATGGCAATGGATTGTGTTTTTAAAGATGGCCGCCGGGCTCTTTCCCGTTCCTGTGCGATGACGCTATTTCCGGTTCCGGTGTTTTATGGTGACCGCTAATAGCAGTGACCGCTAATAGCGGTGACCGCTAATAGCATGCAGCATGAGGGCGGAGGTGCTATCAGCACTTTGGTCCAAGCCGGAAAGGTGCTTTTGCGCCATGGCGGTAGGGTCATTTACCGGCATGGCCCTATGCGCGTGTCCGCTTACTCGTAATGGAACGCTATTAGCGGTCTCCTGCGAGGGCGGACACGCTAATAGCGCCATGCCGGTAAATCGCATTTTTTACCGCCTACCGTGTAATGAGGCCCACTGAAATCAAAGACAATGGGGGTCATTCTGAGTTGGGCGGTAAGGGATACCGAGCACCGGTAAGGAGACTGGTGGTGGTAAACCCTTACTGCCCAATTCCGAGGTCCCTTAGTGGGAGCCGCAAAGGACGAGTGGTCTGACTGCACGTCCTTTATGGGTCCTGCTAAGTGACCAGGGCGCTAATAACAGGCCTTCTATTTGGGGGTCTGTTATTAGCGCCTTCCCCATTCCCATTGATCCCTATGGGGGCTCAAATGGGAATGGGTAATGGTTGGTTGAATGGGGACTTACCTCCAGGGTCGGAATGACCCAGTAAGTCCCCATTCAACCAGACCGGGCTCGGACCCCGTATTGGAGGCAGCAATGGCTGCCTCCAATCTCGGAATGAGGCCCAATGTCTTTTGGCCCAAGGAACAACTGGCATGATAAAAATTTCACTTGGAGCATACAAAGGGAAACAATAGATCCAACCAGCTGTACACGTTACTTGGGAGTGTTATTCAATACCTCATTACGCGAATGGGAGTGGACACAGGACTTAATTGCGCGAATGCAGATGTTTGCTTTACAGGGATCAAAACTACGCGCCGCACATGGCAAATGCACACTAAAACCATTTTTATCATTCTATCTACAAAAAGTAGTGCCTGCAATTCGTTCGGCAGTAAAGCCGGATGGAACATCATGGCTGAAACCTGGTGCAAACTTGAAGGGAAGTTTTGGCGTAAGGTGCTCAGACTCCCATAGAACACTCCAATAGCAGTAATTTGCTATGAATTAGGTATAGATTCACTATACGGTACAGTTCTGTGGAAGTCGATTTCTGCCTGGTGAAAAATGCGATTGGTGTCAGGCGCAGGCCCTTACGAAATCCTAAATAAAAGATCTAACTATTCATCAGTCGATCTAATAAGCAAATGGGAAACAAAACTTCAAAGTATAATGCGCGAGGCAGGATTGACCGATGAGTTAGTTATAAAAATGCCCCAAATTGCCAAAAAAAGACTGAGACGCTGGAACTGGTTGTAAAAAACTAGTGTCAACCCTGGGTTTCCGAACAGCCCTGCACGAACTTGATGTAACTCCCAAGTACTTATCCAAATTTCCATCCCGTTACCATCGCGACCGGATTATGAGATTGCGCTTCAACCTATATAAAACAAAAGAAATACTGATGTTGAAGCACGATCCGAAAACCTCTGCTAATCAATGTAGATACTGCAAGAAAGCAGTGGAATTGGTAAAACATCTGATAATCGATTGTGCGGGGATCACTCAGAGGTCCCAACATTTTGCTCTGAAAAATTGCAACATGTGTTATATAATCTATGGAACAAATACGTGTCTGACTTGTGCCTTAATCAATTTTATGGACTCTATATTGCCTAAGAAATTATTAATTTTTTTCCTTAATTGATGCTATAAGACCTGCTATAGAGAAGATTATGAAGATTGATGTGTTAAGTTATGTAATTAAAAGTTTGCCTTTCTTTGGTGTACAAAACTAACATTACATTAAAAATAAAATAAAATAACATTTTTTTTTCTTTTTTGCGTTGGGTTTGTTAACAAGCACCTTATTTTTCTGTTTTTGCTGTTATATACAGTAGTACTGTACGCTCTACATCTTCCTTTGCAATTTTATTACAGACACTTTTTCAATGCATTCCTAACATTGTAAAGGAAAATTGCATTTCAACATCTGTGAAGTGAACTCCATCTTGACAAAACAAATTCATTCCATCAGAACTTATATTGTTAATCTCAAAAGATGACATTCCAACAGCATATAAAAAAAACAGATCCAGCTTTATTGACAACCTGCCTTGATACTTCAATTTGTGGACTGATAATGTTTGCCTCTGATTTATTTCAACACCTGGTAACACAGAAGCAGCCCTTCTTCCCTTTCCACTTTCATTTTGTCAACAATCCCTCTTTGGCTGCATTCGGAGAGTCACACATCCATCCACCAATCACATCCAAAACTCTACACCTTAGACAGTCATCTCACTTCAACACTTCAAATGTAGACTTGAACCCCTCAGAGTGCATATTTCCTGTTAATGAAAGGCATCTGCATCAAAATCTACCGTGCATCTGTCCAAGATTTCGAATTCCAGATTCAACAAGATCTCCATCTAACAAAACATAGCACAGGTTTGCCTACAAGTAATTTTTTTTAACACCTTGCAACCACTCTACCAATTGCTATCTATTGCATTATTCAGCACACTTACTTACAATGCTGCACATGTAAAAAATCTTTGTTTTTAAAAGCATTCCCATGAAACTTACGAAATTCATACTTTAATTTATAGCAACACTGTGTGCTAAATGTTTCTAAAAAAAGGGAAAAGCAGCTTCATAAGATGCCTACATTTTTTAACGCCACTTGCTAATTGGAAGTGTAATATGTTGGCAGTACATGCATACCAGTAGTGTGCTGAAAAGAAGGGAGACCCCACGCTCTGCACCAGGGAATTATCACAATAGTATGCACTGAAGAAATATCCAGAGGACTACATTTACCAAAACCTTATCAAAATGATTTATTTGAACTGATACAAAAATTATAAATGACAATGAATCATGAACAAATTATCACTAAGAACAATTTGGTTGCAGGTAAAATTACATCTAAAACAGTATAGATGACATTTGTCGTTTCTACACCGCACAAATCATTCATTCATTCATTCATTCATTCATTCATTCATTCATTCATTCATTTATTCATTCATTCATTTGTTCATTCATTCATTTATTCAACACACACATACTCATACACACATGCAACAATATTTTCAGATACATTTTGGATGGTATTGGATGACAACATTGGAAAATCTATCATACATAAAATACAACAAAACAATTTTGTTATATATGTCATAATTTGGCATGGATCTAAAGGTTGTAATAGTTTATATGGTCACATCGCCAACTAATTATGTTTCCAACCGGTTTCGACGTGTTGGTTTAATTTAACCACGTCTTCATCAGGGAGTCCAATTGTGTACTACAAGGAAGTGTAATTTACCAATTTACATTTTACATGTGACCACCTGTATATTTTCAATGAGTCCGGCACTCTCCAAGTAGAACTCTTAAGGAAACTGACGGAAAGAAATGCCACCTTACATTTTGATAGTCAACACTCCGAAAAGTCTATTGAAAAATCTACCTTACAGGATGTTTTTACGTCTGCACCACAATTGTACAGAAATTATGAAATTTAACAAACATGCTGATGTCCTAGAAACCAGGCAGCGTGAACGTGGTAAACCCAAGAAACTTATCAAACACTGCAGAAAAAGAGTGAGGTTCACTTATCGGGAAACTCTCCTCATTCCTAAATCTAAATCCACTTTACAAAATTGTTTGGTTTGTGTGTCCACCTTTTGCCAACATACTAAGAAAATTAAAGGCATTTTCTTAAAAAAATTGAGAATCCTGATTGCAACTGATGTTAAACCCATGAAACCATTATTTGCTTTTAAAAAGAGCAACAGCCTTAGACAAAAAGTACTCAAGCGAGCAGAACTCAAGCCATATACAGTGGAGGTAAAGATATCCATCGTAATCCAGTGATTGGCCATTACCCATGTCTATCGTGTGTGGCCTGCAAATACTCGAGGAATACCATTTCTTTTGAACATGAGGGCAGGACTTGGGATTTATGCACGTTCACCACCTGCAAAAGTCAAAACATAATGTATGCCATCCAATGACCATGCAAGATGATACACATTGGAAAGACCACTAGGGAAGTACACTTGCGTATTAATAAACACTGATCGAAAAATTAACACTCGCAACCTCAGTGCCCCATTGGTTCTTCATTATTTGGAAAATGGCCATACCCTGGATGACTTTACATTGCTTTGTGTTGAGAAGATCAATGAAAACAACAATACGCTCCTTATTACTAAGTTAGATAAGGAACAACTATGGATTTTTAACTTAAAATGGTTGACAGGGGACTTAATTCTTTGGAGAAATGAGAATTTAAAAATTGAACCCCTTGTCACCACCCATTGTCACATACTTTGTATTAACAGACACAAAGCCTTGAGTATCCAAACAGGCCGCTTTCTGTTTTCTTTTCACCATGGGCAATTTATGGATGTCAATTAGGCTGTGGGAATTGCTGTTTACTGCATAGTGTCCCGATCTATTATCATTTTCCCTTCAGCACTCCCCCCACAGTGACACGCATGTATATTCTTATTTAAGAATGTAATTTACATTCCTTTTGAATATGTATGCGCATTAACCACAAAAAAGTAAAAGGCTGCATTCAATTAGGAAAAGATAATTATGCTATGGACATAAATTATTTACCCATGCAAGCCCCATTCATGTGGGCAGATATCTGAGACTCATGTCTCTTTTTCTTTTTTTTTTTCTTTTTCTCTTATTTCACCCCCTCTCCTTTAAATGCTCTACAGCGGTGGAATGTCCCTAAGAGTAGCAAATTAGCATGAAAGATTTGTCTAATCTGAGCCCCTGGTGACAATTAGTCAGACATTGCCCAGACGTCCACGTACGTAGATTTAAATAAGATTCCAACATCGATGTGATGTTCCTTCACTTGTAAGGTGAGATGGAACTGACAGTTTTACACAACTTTAGCCCCCCCTTAATATGGTGGTCATGTAATTATTCTCCTTTCCTCTACTTGACTTTTAGGCAAACAGTTGCAGACCCCACATTGCAGCCCTAGTTGCTTTGGTCATTGGAGCTAGTGGCCAAGGATTTAGGTAACTTTTTGGGCATGGGGCCCTTGTAACACACATGTACAGATGTGGTCTTTTCAACCCTTTTCATCTCCTTCACTATCTATATGATGTATTGTTTGGTTGGCCTCCACTGTGTCAACTTTCCACCTCCACAGGGCACAGGCTTTTGTCTTGGTTCTCACTAACCTGTGGGCACCTAGATTCTCAGGATACTGCATTATTTTCAATGATTGTATCTGGGCATGTGATGAATCTTTTTTACTTCATTAATATTTTTTTCGTTCACGTGCATGAATGGTGTGTGTTGGATTTGCATTTTTATAGGTGGTTTTGTATGTTGATGTGAGTAACACACTTTTGTTTTGTATACGTTCTTTTAGTACACAAATGGACTCCCTGATGCAGACATGGTGAAATTAAACCAACACGTCGAAACCGGTTGGAAACAGAAATTAGTGGACAATGTGACCATATAAATTATATTAATTATTACAACCTTTAGATCCACACCAAATTATGATGACATATACAGCTAAAAAGTTTAATTTTATGTATGGTGAATTTTTCAATGTTGTCATCCAATACCATCCAAAATGTATGTGAATATATTGTTGTATGTGTGTATGATTATGTTTATTGAATGAATGAATGATTTGTGTGGTGTCGAAACAACTAATGCCATCTACACTGTTTTAGATGTCATTTCACCTGCAGCCTAATTGTTCTTAGTGATGATTTGCTCATGATTCATTGTCATTTATAATTTTTGGATCAGTTCAAAAAATAATGTTGAAACAGTTTTGGTAAATGTAGTCCTCTAGATATTTCTTCAGTGCATACTAGTACATTCATACCAACCAACATAACCCATTACAATCTATAGGTGGTTATACATCATGTATGTGTTTCTCTGCACTCAATGAAATGTAATACCACTTCTGCCATTAAACACCTTTCACTACAACCCCCACAATGTAAACAAACAATAAAACACAAGACTACACTAGATGATTCAAAAGTATAACCTTTATAGGGAATGGAAAATGCAATGTGTTTAAAAAACATACTTTTTAGGACCATTTCAATTAAAATTGCTAAATGCATATATGCCTTTCAAACAGCACTGTGTATCACTTCAAAGCAAAAAGCAGATGCAAAACATTTTCAAAACATCTTTAAGTGCCACTTAGTGTGTGCATATTTGACATCTTGACAGTATATGAATACTTGCTAACATAACCGGTTATTTTGCATGTGTTGGCTCATATTCAAAACATCCCAAGGGGAAGTAGTGAAGTGAGCTCTCGAGTTTAGCCAGCTAAATCAGCTGATCACTAACAAGCCAAGCCCCCCTTCTACAGAAAAGAATTGCACTCTTTATAGTGGCACTGATGTAGTTTACATGTGTAGAAGCATTTCAGAGAAACATCATGTTTTTGCTTGCATACATACATTTCATTATAGCATGTACTGTGCTGGAACATAATATGTAGTTCTGAAATATTCTGAGAAAGTAAGACCTACTGTGTGAGCATTTTGTCTTTGGTAACAAGACATTCCAATTCTGCTGAAAACGAAAACATTTGTTACGCTATCTCTTTCTCTCTCAAGGCTGTTTTCTGTGCTGAGAATAGCTGACAGTCTGCTAAAAGACACACTCTTCTAAATAACATCTCTACACTGTATTCAGCTGTGTTCAGCATTAATCATTGGCACACAAACATAGTTAGCACTTAGAAACTAGAATATGCGCTATGGATATAACAAGTATAATACATTATATCTTTCTGCCTGGATCTCAGCAAATCTTGTTCCATGATAGCTCAGAACAAAGCAAAGTGTTGAACAGAGTTTACTTTAATGAATAAATGGATTAGCTTTATACTAACCATAAAAAATCCAGATTCACAAAAGCTCCTTTTTGCATGAGTTAATACATTCTAGGACAGTAATGCTGGGCAGTAGAGAAAAGGAGACGGTTCATTGACATCAGGCAATTTACATGACAGAGAGGTCAGTCAAAACAGGTATTTAAGAAGGAACTGTAACTCGAATTTCATGAAGTAACATAGACAGTGGAATAGTGATACTGGGACAGTAACACGATGGAAAAAGCATAGTGAAATTCTATCACTGTGTCCTGGTGAGAGAAGGCAAAACTTTGGCAATTTACCATGATGGCCTGTAAGTGTGCCAGATTCCTGGAACATGTACATAGCATGGAAACTAAAACAGGGAAGCATTGTATACACAGGCAGCATCATAGGATGACGCCGTCAAGCACTGCAATGGTGACAAAAATGCTGGTGCTATCATTCTATTACAAACTATGCGAAGCAAGCTGCGGACGAAAGCAAGATATATATTTATATATCAACCTGGTGCTCTAGATGAAGTTGATCAAGCGTGTGTGTGTGTGTGTGTGTGTGTGTTTGTAATCAAGAAAATAAACACAGCTCGGCATAGCATACCATAGCAGAGCAGCTGGGTGGGAAGTAGGCAACAGTTTTCTGAGATAGTGTGCATTGTCTAGTTCCCAAAAGACAGTTATTATCATCATTACCAGTTATTATCAGACCATGTTTCACACATTTCCTCTCACTGACCACGGTCTCCTGGACCTGATCACTTCTGTGACAAAAGAGTCCAAATCCTCACTTCTGCGCAACCCAAACATTGGCATAGTTTATCAGTGTCCATTAAGAAGCCTCCTTGATATAGGCTCTAGAAGTTCATCCGTGGGTGGCACCTGATCACATGTCCTTACTTAATTCAAGTCTTCTGTTCCCTTCCTCCCTCTACCTCCAGGCGTCTTTGGGCGGGTATATAGGGAACACACATAGTTTTTTTGTGGGTGTCGCACATATTGCTGCAACACTTTCCTACCTCAAAGGCTTTTTCACTATTCTTTCCTTGGCACAGATTGTATCGTGTCACTCCGGGCACAGAGGGATCTTTGAACAATTCAGTTATATTCAGATCTCAACGAACCCTCAGGTTGCTCAAAACCAGGGTCTGTATTTCTTTTTCTTTCACTGACAGACACAGCGGGGTACGTATTTGGTACGTATTTCTGTAACGCTCACCTGATTCCCACGGAGGCGCAGGTCTGGCTTCGAGTGCTGATGCTTCTTCAATGGTGAAGCGCAGGACTCTGAAGATGGACAGGAAGGGCCCTCTACTCTGGCTTCTCCGGCTCGCAGGAATATTCCCCTGTGCGTGAAAAGGGAGTATTACCTACTGACTGAGTTATGCTCAAGCCTCCCACTCTCTTCCAACCCTCCACGATACCCTTCCACGATTACCCGTGAAGTCTCACCTTAGGGTCTGAAAGGACGAGCTCTCCATCCTGCTTCTGACGCAGGGGCGCGTTGAACCCAGTTACTTCACTGGATTGAGGTTGGATGGGAGTTCAGGTAAGCTTGATTATACTGGTAAGGCGCTGTAAAAGTTCTGTTGCAAGTTCAAAAGTTCAAGCTTTAAATAATAATGTTCATTGTCTTTTTTCAGGTGATGAATGAAGATTCCTTTGGAGACTTCTTGCTACAAAGCGCTGATGTTGATGTCTTTTCCCCATAGGGGCCGGGGTTCGGAATGCCAGAGATATGGCGCCGACCTGAAGTGAAACGTGCAGTTCCAGTAAAGATCTGGTAAGTCCTAGATGAGCGCTCAGGTAATGTTTTTGCATTCGCTCATCTAATGTCTTTGTCTTTTTTCCCCATAGGGGCCGGGGTCCTGCTTGGAAGCAGCAAGACCCGAAATGAAATGGGAATGACCCAACAGGTAAGTCTTAGAAGGAAACTGAGCTTTTCCTATTCCCTTCCTTCTCTCACCTCTTATTCTTGTCTTTTTCTCTAGGCTCTGGGAAGTGGCTGTGTATCCGGATGATCGCTGCTGAAGATGGAGGAACCCAGGAAAGGTGAGTGAAATGCAGTGCTGCAGCGATCGTAACGAAATGCTTTTAAAAATGATGTCTTCCCTTTCAGGATCGTCGGTGATGTCTCCGTGGTGCAGATTAGCTGGTAGGTCTCTTGTCTCCCTTTGCAGGTGACCCAGGATGCTGACAGGCGTGGCTGAAGTCCATATGCAGGAGTTGACACAGTGAGCGTCCAGCTGCGAGGAGCAGAACAACGCGAAGCGTGAGTTGCTGATCGGGTGTGGTTTAAATAGCTTTGGAAGAAGTTCCAAGTGTGTATCCTTCCTCCGATCAGGTATGTATCCTTCCCCGACCACACCCGGGTGGAAAGTAGTCCCACAGGTAAAGTAGTTCCTATTCAGGCCTCAAGAGGGCCTGGATGTGGCAGCATGGTCTGCATCAGGTAAGTGCACATTAAAACACTTGAACACATGTCGAGCTTTATGAGCCTGGCGCCTAAGGCGCCAGGACTGAGTCCAAAGGGCCCCAGCTTGGGCCCGCTGGCACTCCCCTGGGGGAAATGATGCCTGCCTCTGGGGTTGCTGGGTCGGACCTGGCTCCTTGGAGGTAGGCATCATGACAGTACCCCCCTCAAGGCCCCTCCCAAGGTTCTTCCCTCCGGGGGTTTGGGCTTGTTCGGAAATCTCCGGTGAAACCTTTGTACTAATCGAGGTGCGTGGACATGGTTACTAGGCTCCCACGATCTCTCCTGAGGTCCATATCCCTTCCAGTCAACAAGATAGAAGAGTTTCGACTTTACCACCTTGGAGTCTAAAATGTCTTTAACTTCGAATTCTAATTCCCCTTCAATTTGAACTGGATCTGGAGGCTTGGACAATCGGGTTCCTGGTTGCACTGGCTTCAAAAGTGATGCATGAAAAACTGGATGAATACGCATGTTGGACGGTAGATCCAGTTTAAAGGCCACTGGGTTGATTATAACTTTGATGGGATAAGGTCCTATGAATCTGGGATTGAAGGTTCGCGGGCCCTTGAGGGGTAAATGTTTAGTTGCTAGCCATACCTGGTCTCCTACTTGGTAAGGAGGAGTTTTACTTCGCTGCAAATCAGCGTTTTCTTTATACTTTTTCTTGGCTTGCTGTAAATGAGTTGCAGCTTCTTTGAAGGCTCGGGTTATTGTGGAATGCAGATGATTTACTGCGGGCATTTCCAGGGTCAGAGGTGGATCTAGATCAGAGGTCCGAGGATGGTGACCATACAAAGTATAAAAGGGGGTTTGTCCGGTTCCAGAATGCACTGAATTGTTGTATGCATATTCTGCGATCCAAAGGATGTCTTTCCAATTTAACTCGGATTGGTGTAACATGCACCGAAGATATTGCTCGAGAGTCTGATTGGTTCTCTCGGTTTGTCCCTCGGTCTGGGGGTGGTGGCTGGTGGATAACCGCACATCTGTTTGTGCTAGTTGGCAACACTTCTTCCAAAAATGTGAGATAAATTGACTTCCACGATCCGAGACCAAAATGGAAGGGAAACCATGTATGCGAACTATATTCTCCAGGAATTCCTTGGCCAAGGTGGAAGCTGAAGGCAAACCCTTTAAAGGGATAAAGTGGGCCATTTTGGAGAATAGGTCCACAATTACAAGGATTGTGTTGTAACCAGCACAAGGAGGCAGATCCGTTATAAAGTCCATTGACAGGGTGTGCCATGGTGCCGGTGGAATATCCAAGGGTTGAAGTAGGCCGGCTGGCCTTTTCTTTTGAGCCTTGTTTTGGGCGCAAATTCCACAAGACAGTACAAAAGACTTTATGTCTTTTCTCCAAGAAGGCCACCAGAAGTGGCGTTTGAGAATCCAACAGCTCCTAGTAGCCGCCCTTGGTTACACCCAGGCTTCTCTACTCCAAGCCCTCCTGGCAAATTCTGCAATGTTGGCACGTGACCTCAGCACTCCTCAGAAACGCCCTTGGTCACAATATAAAGCACCCACACTAATACAATCTCCATACAACTGAGAGCTATTGAGATTGAAGTTTAGAGTTAGAAGCTAACTACGTAGTATGTTACCATGGTAATTAATCCACAACATGGAGCATGTGGTTACTGGGGTATGTGATCCTTCAGCCCACAACAGCCCACAGCAGTGCAACTGCGCCCTTAACCACGACAGGCTTTGCCACAAGGGTCACATGACCCTGTTGTAGTCTTGTATTCAGCACCCTTGCGCTTTGAAGTGAGGGGGCAGGCGTAGCAACACTGCCAGCTCCAGCAACAATGGGGTGAGCTGACATGGCCCCACAGCAATATTTAATAAAAACTATTTTGGGTAAAGATAAGGCATTGCAATACCTTGATTCAGACATTAACAATGTGTTTGCAGAAAAGAATGCACCAAATCGCTTTCACTCAAGTGACACGTTATTACACGTTATTGCAGAGGATCTAAACAAAATCATGATTGCCGCCTGGAAACACCATTGTTTGTATAGGCGCCTTACATAAGTTCAATAAATAAGTAAATACGTTGCTTGTATTGAGGACAAAAGAGAAGCGGTAGAGCTCTCAAAACCATTCAACCGCAGTCCTGTAGTCATTACCACGGGTGCTCTAGCAATCCAAGCAACCATGTCCTGGTCACTAGGACTAGATTGAACTGTCCACTCCCAGGAGCCATGCATTCTACATGGATTAACAATTTAATTGACAAATTGTTATGTTAATCCAACTCCCTAGAAAGCAGGGTGGATGCAACACAGATCCTTAAACTCAATACGGCGGCCACCGTCAACCAATGTAGGTAGTGAAGGATTGAAGAGATGGAATTATGCAAAGGAGTGCCAATTCTGCAGCACCCCAAGCCTACTGAGAAAGTAGAGAAGCTGAGCTAAATACAGTGAATTACAGTTGTCAAGAAACCCAAAGATAGAAGAAGGACGAACTTACCACAGGGGCAGGCACAGAGTTGAGAAGGCAGAAAAGGGAGAACCTTCTGAAGGATTTTAAGTTTGAAGTAACCATTCTTGTAGACCATACCGACCTGGGCTTCTGCCGCAAGAGATGCAGAGATTTTACAGCCCGGGTCCTTCACTAACGCAACTGGGGTTGGAAGTGGACCCAGAAATGTTAGCCAAAAGGCTGGCATCCAGAAAGAAGCAGATTAAGGAGACCCTACCACCAGTACTTCTGTTTTGTCAACATTCAGCTTCAGCCAGTTATGAGTCATTCTTTTACCCACGGTCTCCAGACAGACCCGCAGATGACGAGCTGTGTCTGCTGCTGCCAGGTCAAGTCACACAACAATTTGCATGTTGTCGGTGTAAGAGTAGCAATGGAACCTGTCAGACTGGATGAGTCTGGCCAAAGGCTGAATGTAGACTTTAAACAGTATAGGGGAAAAAGCAGACCCATGGGGAACCCCACAAGTGATAGTGATAGAAACAGATTGGAACGGTGGAAGTGAGACTGACTGTGAATGGATACCCAGAAAGGATCCAAACCAGGATAGAACAGAGCTTGTTGGATGTGCTGACCCACGTTTAAGCTATCATGCTGCAACATTTGGTGCTGTGGGCTTAGAAAATCCAAGATGGCCAAAAAGCCCACATGTGCGCCAGAATCTAGGAGAACCACGCAGTTTGTGCACACTAAAATGGTTGCCTAACTTGCCACCCACCAGTGCGAGCAGGATGGGCCGGGGTGCCATGAGTGAAATGTGTGCCAAAGGAAAAACCGCACTTTAAAATCACCTTTTGTTTCTCTGAATGCCAGCTCAAAGTGCCTATTTTCAAACATTGCAACACATCCAAAAATCTCACTGAACACCAGCGGACATCTGGCAGAATGAAGTATGTGTGCATACTAAATCTGGGAAGTTGAAGAGCCCCAAAACAATGTTCATAACAAGACTGGCTGAGCTCTGCAGGTCTGCAGCAGCCTAACTGAAACTGGATTTAAAACTACCAAAAATCGAAAATGTTTAAATTAACTGAGTGACCTACTTTGAGTGTCACATAGTTTGTCACTGTTGAAATGTCATAGTTTTGAACTTAGAATCAGCATTCTAGCTGCATATGTAAAAATTGTCTTGACTTAAACTGGGGAACAAAAAAATGACATTTTATCTGAAGCTTGGCTTAATGAAACTGAATTCTGCTTGACATCTACCCCCACATGAGTTAAAACCTGCTCAGCCACTCTTCCCCTTGCAAAAAGGAGTTGTCACCTCTCTGATTAGATTAGGGGTGGAGCAGCTACAGGGAGTTGAACAAAGGCCTGTCCTGGGCCCAGGCAGATGGTTTATTAGGGTGGTCGTAAAAGGCTTCCTTTTGAACAAAGCCCTTCCTTGACTCAGGCAGATGGTTTATTGGGGGGACCGTAAAACAGCCTCCTCTTGGCAGAAGCTGGGAGGGGCAGGGTCTCTCAGCTTGGCAGAAACTGGATAAACTGGTTTCTACACCATGTGACCTGAAAAGACACACCCCTGTTGCCAGAATATGGTTCTAAGAAAGATGTATAACTCACAGTGCAGACTTGTCAAAATTATTTAAATGATACCATAATTCTTGTGAATTTTCTGTGCACGTTTTAAGACACGTTGGGAATTTGTGTGATGTTCTGGGGCAAAACCCCGCTATTTATGGATACTACAGACTCTGTGTTTAAGCTAGAGACATGGGAATTTACTGGAGTATGTATGGACAGGCCGTGTATATGTGTATAATTTTTAATGAAGAACCAAGGTTGCATAACCCACTAAAATCGAAAATGTTGCCGTTTCTGAATGCAAGCCCTCAGGAAGAGCAGATTTGGGACAGAGACTACCTCATGTGATAGGTAATATGTACATGCAATGACAAACCACTATGTATTTGAGAAATGTGTATTTTGATCAAATATAGATTAGTGGGCAAACTGACCAGGGGAGGATCCTCTGACCCATAAAACCTACAGCATCACTCTGACTCACAGTTCCTTCCCCAATCATGGGAGAGGGGAGAATTGGGCCAATGACAAGTTGAAAGAGGGGCTGGCTAGTGATGCTGCACACACACCCACTTTCAAAAGACATAAAAAGAGCCACTGGAAGCTAGAGAGGACATTCAATTCCATTTGCTGCGGAGCATGCTGATCGACGACTTCACATCCAGAGATCCAGACTTCAAATCCATCAATCTCCAGAACCTGTAGCAGTACCTAGAAAGCAGAGCAGTATCCAGAACCAGAGGCCAGAGATCCAGAGTGACCCAGACCGCTGTTAGCAGAACCAGAGAGCGGACCCAGATCACTGTGAAGTGCCGAGACCAGAACCGGAGTCCAGTCCAAAACCTGACCAGATCCGTGGCGAGGCCTAATTCAAAAATATATTGTGAGTACCTAGCAGAACTGTGCAGAACCAATCTCTTAGTTAAAATAATATAATTCAATCTATTTTAATCTAACCAGAACTGCCTCCTAACTGTCACCTGTCATTTGGAAAGCTGTCACCTGTCATCTTCTAGCTGCAAGCTGTAACCTGTTGCTTTGAACTTTTAAAATTTAAAATCCGAAAAACTACCTTTATTTAATCGTCCGTATCTCTGGAACCGTTTGGGCTAGGAACTTGGTTTAACTTTCCTCTGAAAGTTTAGAATCTTACCTTTCCAAAAAGCCTAGAAATTTGCCGCGATTTGCGATTTGGCCTGATTTCTTTACTTGTAAAAAGATAGCTGCCTTTGCCTGAACTGCTAAATTTCGTTTACCTCTTAAGAACCATCCCTGAATCATTGCTAGAGTGAGCCTGAACTCATATTGACTAGATACCACTCACCCTGAACCTCCTAAAGGGAATTAAAACCATTTTCAGCATATTCCTCACTTCATTATCACCATATTCAAAGCATTTTGCCTGTGTTTTAAAACTCCTACCTGTTGTATAAGCTTGCTGGGGTGAACTGAATTACATTTGATTGCATTTCTGAGAACTGTGTGCTTTCCTTCCATTTCCTTGCATTGCATAAAGGGGGGGAGTGGATTGCCAGAGAAAAGTGATTACATTGTTTTGTTGAAATCATATTGAGTATTTTCTGTATTGCATTTTCATTCCACCTTGCATCCATTTGAAACCATAAAGGTATTGTTGCTATCTTATCCATCCTATAACCACTCATCATTGATTATAAAGAAGTGTGCTAGTGCCAGACTATCCATTATTGATTACTTCTCAGATTAAGTGTGCTATTCAATTATTAATTTATTATAAAGTGTGATATATATATATTGTTTAAATTCTCAAATAAACCTTTTAACTTGCAAAACAGAACTACTTCTTGGCTCAGTGGGGTCAGGGGGATTCCAAGAGAGGGGTGTTATATAGGCGTAGTCATCCAGAACTCATGAACTGGACATACAGATATATCAATAAGGGTTTCCATTCAGTATCCCAGGCTAGGCATTGACTTAGCTGTAGTGTTGAATTGAATCCTCTTACAAGCTAGACATTCCAGCACTAGCCAGTCGAAGAAGGAGGGTGGGATGGCCAACGGTATTGCAAGCTGCCAAAAGATCCAAAAGGATCAAACCCCCCACAGACACCCGATCAGACAGCTTCAAAATATCATCTACGATTGACACTAGTACAGACTCAATTCCTCACCCTGGCCTGAACCCAGATTGAAAGGGATCAAAAAAGGATAACCTTTCCAAAAAGGAGGAGAGTAAAGGAGATACCAGTGATTTCAGCAGCTTCATAAGAAAAGGAAGTAAAGAAATAGGGCGATAGTTACCAGAAACAGAAGTATCCAAAGTCGATACTTTCTAGGAGTGGAATCATCAAAGCGTGTTTGAGAATAGCAGGAATAACAGCAGAGGAGAATGAAATATTGTCAGCCCCAGTCACAGCAAGAACAATGGATGCAGTAATGGTTTTCATAGTGGAGAGAGGAATGGGGTCAAGAGGCGAGGCAGACCTCATTTTCTTTGTAGCATTAATAATATCCACATAAGAAAATTGTGGAAAACTGACCACAAAAACCTCCCATCTGCACCAGGGAGAAGGTTAGTATCAACAGGAAATAGCAATTTATCTGTGTAGGGAACTGGAAATATCTAGATGGAGAACGACATTCATCCAAATTCAGTCGCATTGGCAGGACATCTGGACAATCACAGCCTAGAGATTATTACTAGGGCAATATTGCATAATAAGGGACATTGCCTAGATTTGTTAGCAGTAAGAGAAGGGGCTACACAATTTCTTGAATCCATCCCTCTACACTCTGGTCAGACCACTGTTTATAACTAATTGGATTTTTGGGGAAAAAGTGACAAAAAGAAGGAGGGCGAGAGAGTATGCCAGTGTGGATTTGCAGGGCTGATTACCTGGCTAAAATCCCAGGAGCTGAAGTTCAGGGAAGATTAGCAGACGTAGATGCTCTACTTCTGTGTGGGGACTTTTTTAAAAGGGGGTCACATATCTCACAGGAGATGTGTGATAAATATGCGCCCTTAAAACTAAAGACCACTCAAAAATCAAAATCTTGGTTTGGGCCGGTGTTGGCTTTAATGCACAAACAGGTGCGACAGGCAAATAAACTGTGGAGGTCCTCCAAACTGGATAGTGATGCAGGGAAGGCAAAAGGTTTGTTAAAAGCGTATGAAATAGACCTTTTTGTGACAAAATAAGAGTTCCTTCATACAGAAATGAAACAGGCAGGGAACCAAACAAGGGCGCTCTTCTATGTAGTGTCCAGGTTTAGGAACCCCTCATGTATGGCAGTGCCAATTGTCGCTACGCAGGCGTAAGCAAATAAGTTTAACAACTTCTTTGAAGAAAAGAGTATGGACATCCAGGAAAGTATTGCCAAAGTGAGGGTCCTTGAATAGTGGGAGGAGCCCATGGACGAGAAGGGCATAGAAGATTTGGAGGAAGAAAAAGAGGGCTTCCACTTCCAATGTATAGAGCAGGAAGCTGTTTTATCCCTGATGCTTCAATTAAAGCCAACAAACGATTTGGCTTTCCCAATGCTGGCAGCGAATATTACCCCATTCGTAACAGCCTTTATAATAAATCACTATTGGAGGGCTACGTTCCAAGTGCCTTGAAGAGGTCACTAGTGAAACCGTTGTTAAAAAAGCCCAATCTAGACCCAACAGTCTTAAAAAGTTATTGCCCGGTGGCCAACCTGTGCTGGCTAAATAAAATTCTGAAAAAAGCTGTTTGGTCCAATTGCAGGCCTTTGTGGACAATAACGGACTACTGGACAAACTCCAGTCAGGGTTTCGACCCAAGCATGGGACATAGACTGCACTGCTGGCTGTCCAGGATGATCTGCTGGAGGCTGCAGTTAGAGGGGGATACACAGTGTTGCTGATGCTGGATCTGTCCACGGCATTCGATACGGTGGACCATCGGATCATGCTCCAACGAATAAAAACAGTGGTGGAATTGTTCAATTCCTTCTTGAAGGACAGGACCCAACAGGTGACCATGGGAGATTTTCTCTCAGAGCTATTGTGGTTAAAGTGCGGAAACCCACAGGGCTCAGCATTTTCGGCATTGATTTTTAAACTGTATGTTTGCCCGTTACTTGCTATATTGAGGAGGCATGGGTTAAGGTTCCATTCATATGTCAATGATACTCAAATCTACATCGAGACAGAAAATATTGCAGATGCATTTGAGAAGATCAATCAATGCATGGGAGAGATCAAGAGATGATGGCATGTAACCAGTTACAGCTGAATAAAGCGAAAACTGAGGTGGTACTATTCGGGCCAGAAGGTAAAATGATGGCAGAAAGACAAAGGCCACCTCCCCTGATTTTAGGTGAGGAAATCCAGATCTCAAGGAAAGTTAAAAATATCGGGTCTATCTGGCAGGAAAACCTGGGCAGTGAAGCCCAGGTAGGTGCCAAAGTGAAGGCAGTGTACTACTCACTGTGCATGCTTAGGAATGTGCTTCCTTTTGTCTCAATGGAAGACCATGCAGTGGTGGTAGGGGCAATGACCAATTGACATCTCGTAATAGTATAATGGCAGAGATTCCAGCAAACCAGATCGTTAGACTCCAGAGGGCCCAAAATGCAGCGATCAGGCTGATTGGTCACCTTGGGAAGAGGGACCATGTCTCAGCCCTACGTAGATCGTTACATTGGTTAATGGTGGAAGACCGAAACAAATTCACTGTGGACTCTTTGATGTACAGATGCTTTAATGGTTTTGCATCAACATATCTGACTGTCAGGGTGTGTCGCTATCAGCCAACAAGAGATCTCTGGTCGGGGTATAAACTGCTGATGTGCTTACCTCGGGCTAAACGGGTTTCTAAGGGCGACAGGAGGTTTTCGCCCCAAACTGTGGAATCAGTTACCAGTGGAAATTCGAGCATGCCAGAGTTTGGAATTACTCAGAAAGATGTTAAAAACGTTCCTATTTACATAAGCTAATCAGTCATAGATCATATGCAGTTCTTACTCTGCTCCCGATGCATAGTTATCATCTGCGCATGATTGCAGTTAAGTCTGTCTGGTGCACGTAAGAAATACTCAAAATCAAAATCAACATTGTGGGACTATAAATAAACCTGGGGTGAGTCTAATTTGTAATGAACAGAGGGCTGGGCACCCTTCCCTGGATGATATGGCTGGGATCGATCATCTACAGCTTGACCATATCCAAAAATCCCTAAAGCGCCATGCAAATCGTGTCACTGAAAGTGGCGGGTTTACGCTCAAAAGTAAATGATGACAATTGCCTCAATTCTGTAAAGAAATATGACATTAGACCAAGGTCATTCTGAGAGGGCATGATCAGGAAAGTTAGCAATGTAAGCTTCCACTGCAATCAAAATGAAGATTAGGAAAGTTTCATTACCAAGTAAAGATATTCTATCAGCATTGTTTACGAATATGGACTTAGTTCTGAAAAACCTTTACAATTTATGTTTATTTGTATAGAGCGCCACATGCCCCTAGGACTCAGAGCACACATTAAACAAAACAGGACAGAAACCAGAGAGATAAGGAGAAAGTCAGGGTTCAAGATTAGTGCAGGTAATAGAAGGAGACTACTAGATTGGTTTGGAATTAAGTTAATTAGATGGGTCTTAATTGCCTTTTTGAAAGTAGGCAGATTAACAGCTAGACGTATGGGAGCAGGAAGAAGATTCCACAATATGGATGACTGAACATAAAAGCAAGTCCCTCGGAAGGTGGGGCAGTTTAAATCAGTGCTGAATGAAAGTAGGAACCATAGAGGAACGAACATTCCTTGTGTTAAAATGAGGCTTAACACGATCCGAGAGATAAGCCGGGCAGGTTTTAGAATGGCATTTGAAGGGCAGGGTCAAGATCTTATGTGTGATGCTCCGTTTGATCGGCAGCCAGTGTAATGCTCTCCTGGTGACAGAAACATGTGCATGCCGAGAGAGCCCTAGAGTTGCTCGGACAGCATTATTCTGGGTCACCTGCAGGGCATGAATGTTGAGAACCATGGTACCCGCCAACTGGCTGTTGCAATAATCAAGTCTTGAATTAACAAGAGCAGTGGTGAGCAAGGTACAGTTCTCAACAGTAAGGAAAGCACAAATGCAATTTACGCGTTTGGTAATGAGACCACATGCATATCGAATATAAGAGACATGTGGTCTCATGGATAGTTCCTCATCAAGAACCTCCCCCAGGGTTTTGACTTTGTTCGAGACAGCAATGATATTGCCCACAATCCGAAAGTTGGAATAATCAGATGCCTTTGGAAGCAACAATCAGGAATTCTGTTTTCTTACAATTAAGTGCTAATGAGTTACATGCCATCCATGCCTGGATGGCATTATAGATGCTATTTATGGCAGACAGGTCCTGCTCATAATGACCACTACGCTTAAGTGTCAACAGCATAGTTTCTGTATCAGACACCCAGGACATCTAACAGATCAAGCAAAGGCCGGATGTAGATGTTGAATAATATGGGGACATGCATGAGCCCTGGGGGACAACGCGTTTGGATGACATGTACAGAGTGCTCATCCCCAGCAGATACCTGGACAGTCCGGGGTCCCAAAACGAATGATATCCAACTAGAGGCTTGAGTGGAGCAATGGGCGACCTCACCGAGTCTAGTCACTAGTAGAGAGTGCTCTACTAGATTGAAGGCCGCAGAGAGGTCCAGAAGCATCAGCGGGGCAGGATGACCTCTGTCTGCAATACCTCTGTCTGCAATGCACTCCAGAGTGCACATGTCAAGGGCAAAAGGTGGCATACCCACTTGTATCCCTACTTTTGCCCTTTACATTTGCAAAGTGGCTCTCTACAAGTGGAGTCCTTTTGGTCTCGGCTCTCCGAACCTAGTGATTATGTAGGCAGAGCTGTACGCTGTGGTCTTCAGCACAAGTCTGCATGAGTCACCCTGAATGTGTCCTGGGAGTGGGTAGCGAGAAATGACTGCTTCTGCATGAGTGCACTCCTTTTTCACCTCAATAGCTGAGGGCTTTGGGAAGATCAACTCTCCCAAAAAAGGTACAAATACATTCTTCCTTAAAGGCAAAATGCCATGTGGAATTGAAGTAAAGCAAGCCTGCTTTAATGGGTACAATCCATGTCCGTGTGACAAGTCCCCTTGCCTTATGATGTAATTCGTAGAAGAGTGCTTTGTGGTGCAGAAAGTGTGGGGGTGACTGGAAGGAAAGAGAAGCCCATTGAAAATTCAGATGGATGAACCCTTCATTCCTTGTGCTCTGCCTGTCTGTCTAAACCCTTCCCATTCTCCAACCTTGCACTTCAACGGCTTTCTGTTCTCTAGTGTGAGACAAGCCTTTTGTTATGTTTGAAGCCAGGCTCACTGATTGTCTTGAGATGGGTAATGACAGGCCTGGCAATGAGGGCATTGCCTTTCCTCCCACGGTGTCAACAGAGGTATGCATCTGCATTTGGTATCATACGCTGGAATGCAGACAGGCAGGTTCCTACAATCCATATAGAATCTTCTAGTTGACTGAGCTCACAGGGAGGAGACTGGTATGTTTCAAATCAGATGTGGCTTCAGATGGGTAGTTTATCATAATTATTGAGTTTGAAAAATAGATATAGATTTAAATACAACCTCTGTGCTGTAGTGACGTGGCTGTCACAGCAGCTGTCAAACACGGACCTGTGACCTTTAAATCTGCTGTGTGCCACGGGGAAGCAGGGGCTGCATCTCGGGCTACTATGGCAGACGGGCGAGGTACACACTGCAATATTGCAAAGCATATTGCTTCTGTGTATCATGTGCAGCCTTAAAACCAAACCAACATGTATTTATTTATTTATTTCATTTGTTACACGCCCATACCCTGGCATATCACGGCATGGTTACAGACATCTGAAAAGTATTAGTGTACACAGCCATTGGCTATGCATAGGATAAAAAACATTGCAACAACATTGGCATTACATAGTCATTTAGAAGTCAATACAATTTGTCACGTATCGGTGCTGTGCTAGTATAGGTTGAACATTCATGTTTTCAATTGTTTTTTTAATATGGGGAAGGAGGTCTCTTTTTTCATGTAGATGGGGAGGGAGTTCCAGTGTTTGGGGGCTAGGACATAGAAGCAACTACCCCCTGCTTTGTTGTTGTTATACCGAGGAGTCACTAAGTTTTGGTTGTCATTAGATCTTAGGGATCTGGCATTTACTTTTTTTTTAGACTATTGTTCACATAGAGTGATGCTTTATTGTTGATGCATTTATGTGTGATGGACAGTTTTTTAAATATTATTCTTGCTTTGACGGGCCGCCAGCGGGTGTCCTTCCTAGCCTTGGATATATGGTCATTTTTTTTTATCCCTAGTGCAGCTCTTAGCGCTTTATTTTGCAAAAAGCTGTAGTGTGTTAAGGTTGGAGGTGGAAGTACCTGCAAGGAGTACATTGCAGTAGTCCAATCTGGATAAAACCAGGGCTCTGGCCAGGGTGAGACAGTTAGTCGGTGTCAGGAATTGTCGACTTAACGCTATAAGTTTTGATGTATATGCTGTGGATGATGCGAGAGTACTGATGGGTTTGGTCATCGTAAGGTTGGCATCTATGTAACCTCCAAGTGTTTTCACCTGTTTGAGGACAGGGATCATTGTGCCATCAATGTTGATAGAGGAATAATCTGAGTGGAGGGTCGCTATTTTGTTTGGGGTTCCAACGATGAGGACTTCTGTCTTTTCATCGTTAAGACAAAGGCTGTTGAGCACCATCCAATTTTGTATGATAGAATACATTTTGTTAATGGTCAGAGAGTCTAGGTTTTAGTCTCCTGTGATGAGAATGAGGATTTGGGTGTCATCTGCAAAGTTAGTGTAGATGACACCCATATCGTCTAGGGTGGAGAAGAGGTAGTGTAGGCATTATATAGAGTAGGCAAGAGGCATGAGCCTTGGGGGACTCCTATGGGTACTGGTATGGGATCAGCTGCTTCTTTGCCTATGGCCACTCTGGAGGTCCGTTCAGCAAAGAAGGATTTACCACACTTGGTGGCATCATTCAAGAAATTGAAGTCATTAGTTAGGGAAGTGCATAATTTGCCGTGATCTACAAGGTCGAATGCTGTGGAGAGGTCTAGCAGCAATAGAATACAGAGTTTCCCTGAATCTCTGATGGTGTCCATATTGTTATTTAAATCTAGAAGGGCTGTTTCAGTGCTGTGGTTGGGCCTGAAACCTGATTGCCTGGTACCCAGTAGTTTATTTTGTTCGAGATAGGATTGGATTTGTGTGAAGGCTATTTTGTCTATGAGTTTCAGTAGGAAGGGGACTGTTGTTATTGGGCAGTAGTTGGTGGGTACTGTGGGGTCGAGTGATGGCTTTTTAAAAGTGGGATGACCCAGGCTTCTTTGATACTTGCTGGTACTATATTATTGTTAAAGGAGGCGTTGAAGAAGTTAGTGATGGTGGGTGCAAGGTAGGTAGTAAATCTTTCACTAGTTTAGCTGGAACACTATCTCATTTGCAGTTCGAGGCTTTCAATTTAGATAAGGTGTTGAGCACCATTTCTTGAGTAACTGGAGTGAAATGGAATGATGTATTACGCTTTATAGAGGATGTGATGGCTGGAGGTGTGGTTGTATTTTTTTCTGCTAGCGATTGTCTTTTAGCGGAAATTTTGTTTTGTAGTAGCGTGATTTTGGCTGAGAGTGTGCCTTGGATGGTGGTGCACCATTCTTTGCTGACGTTAGTGGGGGTCGTGGTGGGGATGGTATTTTCTAATTCCCTGAGGATGGTGAAAAGCTCTTTAGAATCTGAGGCAGCATTACTAATGTGTTTGTTATAAGCATTAGCTTTGTGATAGATGATGGCCGCTTTACATATTTTATTAGCATTCTTGAAGGCTTTATCAGAGTCAGGGCTAGGGTGTTTGACATGGGCGTGTTCAAGGGAGCGTTTGTTTTTTCTCAGTGCTATTAATTCTTCGTCGAACCAGAATTGGTTCTTTTTGTCAGTTCGACGTGTTTTAGATGAGATGGGTGCTACTTCATCGATGGTGAGTGAGAGGCATTTGTGGTAGTAGTCAGCTATGATGCTTGGGTCATTACTATTGGTTGGTATGGTTTTGAGGTGTTTATTGAGGTTTGGTGCAAATTTCTCTACCATGAGTTTATGGGAGTTTCCAGATCCGATGATGTTGGTTGTTTTAATTTTAGGAGAAGGATGTTCATCACTGATGAAAGTGAAGTGGATACAATGATGGTCTGTCCAACTGAGGGGGTTGACTGAGTCTATACTGAGATTGGTATTAAGTTTTAAGATCCAGTCCAGGGTTTTACCTTTGACATGTGTCACTTGCTGAGTGAAGTTCATATCCTTGAGAGCTGTGTATAGATTGGCAGCTTTTGGGTCTAGGTTGTCATTAAATCCTAGATTCAGGTCTCCAAGAAAAATACATTTAGTATTAGGTTTGATAAGGGGTGTGAGAAGTGGTGGGATGTCTGTTTCAGGCTGGCTAGTGGTACTTTGCGTTCTGTAAGCCACTATGATGTTAATTGTGGTTTTCTTATTAATGGCCAATTTGAAACACAGAAGTTCATCGCCTGGTATGTCTTCAATTGGGCTAGATCTATGTTGTATATTATTTCTGGCTATGATAGCTACACCACCCCCTTTGGTGTAGGTTCTGTCAGCTCTGAAGATATTATAATCGGGTGGTATGGCCAATGCTAGTAGGGGTCCTGATGCTTGGTGGAGCCAGGTTTATGTTATCATCAAAAGGTCTAGGTTGTGTTCTGTGATAAGATCATGAATTTCAATGGCATGTTCTCCTAAAAAACGAGCATTTATAAGGGCGCTTTTCAGCTTAGACAGTAGCAACGATGTTGAAGCTGTGATGGGTTTTGGAGGTTGGGTTAACTTTGGCATTTTGGTGGTAGTCAGGATAGTAGGTGAACTATATGTTTTGTTCATTTGTTGCCTGACGGGGTTAGAGCTGGGTGTTTGTGATGTCCTATGTGTGATGTGGGGGTGCCTATAGCTGTGTTGGATGCATGATCTAAGGTGCGATGTTCTATCTATACCTGTGATAGGGTGAGTAGTGATACTATGGCATCAGTGGTTTCATGACTGAAGGCAGGTTCTCTCGTGATGCTGTTAGTGGTCTGATTGAGGTTGTGTGTAAAGCTAGTGAGTGGGGGAAATGGTTGTGTGGTTGGGAGGAAAGGAGTGGGACAAGGCGTTGGGAAGTGTCTAGGGCATGCCAAACTGGATAGGCCATTTCTAAAGGCTAGAAAATGGTTGCCAGTGCAAGGGGTGTTGCTGGGAATGAGGCAGTATGGGAACATGATGTTGAATAGCCAACCTAGCATGGTTGTAGAGAGTTGGCAAAGGTGGCTAGGCGTGTGAGGTGCTGGGGTGGCTGGATGCTGGGTAGAGTATGATTAGGATGTATTTTAAGTACTGCACACTATAATCATACTGAGACCACAGCTGGCTAGAATGTCTAAATCACAATGGGCAGGTGCACTGTGGGTTGTAGTAGGTTATTATGCACCTGGATCACAGTGGGCTTAAATGCACTTCAATCACAGTAGACTATCATGCACCTGGGTCACAGTGGGCTAGAATGCACTTCAATCACAATAGGCTATCATACACCTGGATCACAGTGGGCTAAAATGCACTTCAATCACAATAGGCTATCAAGCACCTGGGTCAAAGTGGGCTAAAATGCACTTCAATCACAGTAGAATATCATGCACCTGGATCACATTGGACTAAAATGCACTTCAATCACAATAGGCTATCATGCACCTGGATCACATTTTGCTAAGATGCACTTCAATCAAAGTAGACTAATTGCACTGAGGACACAGTAAGAACAATGGGTACAGTAGTCGGCATTGTTAATAAGGTCACTGGTAGTGCATGGTGTGCAGTAGGCTGTTTAGCATCAAAGCAGAGGACAGGATAGGTTGTTGCCACAGACAATAGGTACAGTAGGCGCTAGAGTGGGCAGCATGCTGGGGCATATCAGAAACAATGGTTGCCGTGGGCTGTTCCAAGGTTGTCTAATGATGCGATCAGGGTGGGCTTATTAGCGGCGGTCATAGGGTTGATGCAAACAGCAATGGGCGCAGCAGTTGGTAAGGTGTGAGCAATGTTCTTCAATGGTGGATATCAGGTTGGCAAGTCTGTAGTAAGGTGTTAGGGCAGACTGTTTACAGCATATATTATTCAATAGGATGTTGCATGGATCAGTTGAGCTGTGGGCGACTGTGAGAGCAACTCAGGATTTCGGCTACATGAAACCAATTTGTAGTGTTGGTGTGATTACCTTTTTGTCGTGGATCCGTGGTGCACAATGGCAACCAGGCGGCAAACAGGAAGGACGCCTTTTTCTGCCGGACTGGCTTCTGCCTACCGGAGGTGGGATGTTCAAAATAAGGCACGCTGTTGCATAGAAACCAAGTGGAGCCTCAGTTTCATCCCGCATCGCGCCATTGTTTCAAATAATGTCTTTGTTAATTTAAAAAAGGGGGAACTGGATTTCGACAATTGTTTTCATAGTTGTAGTCAACTATTTTTAAATATTTTACATTTTTGTTCTAAGACTATCCAACAAGTGTTTTGACCTCCAGCATTATATGAAATGTCACCAGACATTAGTACGATAGTCGCTTGTTTTGTTCCTCTCCTCCCTTTCTGTACCCCTCTCCCTCATCTTTTGTTTTTCTCTGGCTCTACCAGAAATGCCGTCAGGCCTAATACGGTAGTCGTCTGTCTGTTTCCACTTCCTTCCCACTCTCCCCCTCCCTTCCTTATCTATGTTTTAGCTCTTGCATTATCTGAAATGTCATCAGACCGAGTACTATAGTTAATTTTGCATCCTTACTGTTCATGGCATGTAAAATTGTCATTGTATGTTCCCTTGTTCCCTCACTTGCCTTGAAGCGTTTTGTGTATAGGTGCTATATAAATAGACTTTCATAGAGTATCATATCATACTGTTCTTTTGAAGGCTATTTCAGTCAGTATTGTGTGTTGGATACATCATATATCATTGAACACATCATATATCATGAACACATGTTTATAAGCAAGCAGAACATATATTAATACATGTTAGTCCAAGCATTAGTCATTACACCATAAAGATAGGGCATGAAAGGCAATGCAAGCCATGAATTAGAACATTCAAATAAAACAGGGTGAAAATATAGAAGGGATATGAGATGGGAAAACAGGCAAAGTAAAAGTTAAATCTCATGAATTTATGCTATGCTTATTAATCTACGTCTATTGTAACTCAACTCATTAAGCAGGTCTTACCAGATTACAAATGCAATGTGTATTTATAATTTTGTTAAATATAATTGTTTTCGTATTTGCTTTATAGCATCCTAAGTAAGCTGTAGGTAAATGAGTGGGATCGGTTGAAATACACATTGTCCCCCATTTATGAAGAGAAATCAGGAACATCATGAAGAACAAACAGCTTGGTGACTAGCAAAATTGAAAGGAATTTGTAAATGTGACGAATGTTCGATGTGTGGCTATGCAATGCGAATATCAAACAATATTATACCAAGAATAATCAGACAGTATATGTTAAGCAATTCATCAATTGCAAAGGAAAATTTTGGTACACGTAAAAGTTTGTGCCTGTGAAAATATCTATGTTGGGAGTACGATCAGAGAACTAAACACAGGCATACGTGAACATGTGCATGCAATTGGAAGTCAGAATACAAAGCTATCATTACCATCACATTGGCAAAAGTGTCACCAATATGAAAACAAGAACAACTTCTCTTTTGTTGGACTATGCAGATAAATGTCAAACGAGAGAGGAGGAGATATAGAACTTAAGCACGGAATCCAAGTTGATCTGCACATTGTAAATTACGTACTCAGGTCTCAAAACAGAACACAAAATGAATGTTTTTTTTATAGATAAATATATAAATAACTGTTTTCAAATCATATATAATGTGTAATTAGAATATCTGTCATCTACTATATATTAACAAATGCACTATGCACTTTCATGTATGTGTTTGCACAATTAGGATCCACTTCCTGTCAAGTCATGATATTCATGTATTTACAGAAACATTATTACTTGGTATACAAATCTTCAACAGGCCAGATACCAGCCAAATAAAATGTAACTCATTAACTGATGTGTGCAATGTAAACAACAGCGGAATTGACTTTGATAATAACATATGCTGTATTAGTGCTCTCTAAAACATGTTAAAATTAATTGAATAGTTAGAATGGTGTTATACACAAGTGCACTATTTTTGATCTGTTTATGGGAATTATGAAAAATAATAATTTGAAATACAATCGAGATTTTTGGAAATTATCAAGTGATAGTTCTTCATTAAACTGTAGCACTTGATGAAAATATAATGACTATAATCTAACAGTGCAACACATTTCCAAGGGTGCAACATCATAATTAAAAAAAGGTCAATTTAACAAGACTAAAGGAAGCAGCATAAGAATTTATTACAATATTCTCTTTGGGTTTTGCACTCCCGTGCTTATTACAGAATTTACAATACATCGTGAATAATACACACATTTGTTACAATAGAACGAATGTAAAGGACAATTTATGGGGCATACATAGATTCTAATTCTCCTGTCACAAGTGATAGAATGGATGAGAAATGTTGAGTAAGGCATCACACTTAATATATGAAACATTATTCAATATGTATGACATCATTCAATTCAAAATATACAAACACAATGGTAAAAGCGAAGCTCACATGCAGCAATGCAAGGAACGCTGACTCCAGCAAGGATAGAATGCTATCCAATATTATACAAATTTATGTAAGGACACCAACTTCTGTAGGGCATATACAGTAAAAAGTAGTTACATTATTATTACATACCTATTTTTCCATCTCACAAAATTGCTGGTAAAAATGGTGGTAATACCATGACCAGGACTTTTTCCAGACCGGCAAACTACAGGTTTGCTGGTGGTGGTTCCCTTATTTTCCTCCAGCCAAGAGCTGGAGATAAACCAGGCCCCACTGCCAAAGAACCGCCAGTATTTCCAGCACCGTTATTACCAATGCCTGAAATACCAGCAATCCCCTCCATGAAGTCCTATGGAGCACTATGGGACTCCATAGAATGGGGATTTACCACCTTTTCCACCACCTGTATTATCCTGGCAATTCTGGTATATCAGGTGGCAGAAATGGTAGGTCAGTTTTCTGGTATCTCACCGAAATTACTGATGGGACCTGCAAACTAGTAATCAGGGTCATAGTGTGGGGATCTGAAGGAATCTCAATAAATCATACTCTTTGTTTAATGGATTATTGATCAAATCAGTCATCTACAAAACTTGGTCCCAAGAAAAAAGGTATTTTTTGTCCTAAGATAAAAAATACTGATTTAGAAAGATCGGTCAGAGCAGTCTTTTTAAATCTAACCGTCACACCCTTGCTGAACACAAGTGCACGCAGGTACTGAGAGGGATGGCTGGAATGGACAGGCGAATACTGAAGTTGTTGGCATGTGAGGTAAGTATTTGGCTGTGTTTCTGCATGTGTGTTTTGGGGGAATGTGTGCAGTGGGGAGGGATGGGATAGGAGAGAAGCTAAATGTAGGTGTATGCGTGTGTGTGGGAAGGCTGGACGAGGAGTGTTTGTTGCATTGGAAGAGACGATGCTGGTAAGCGAGTATGTGTATGTGTTTCTCCTTGAGTGTATGTGTCGGTCTATGATGGGGAGGGTGGGTTTGTGTACACATGTTAAAGGCAGGGAAAGGGCGGGGGAGCAACGTTCAAAAGCTGGTACCTGTGAATATATGCTCAGTAAGTGAACATATATCTTAAAGTGGAATATACAAATGTAGTTCAATTGACCTTCCCGTTAGAAGAAAGTGTGCTAGACAAAATAGCATTGGACTTTAAAAAAAAAACACCAGAAAAATAACCTTGGAGAGGAATGTTCCAATAAATATGCTGGCAACGTATAAAAAGTTTTCTCGTATAAAAAGTTTTCTCCTTTTAAACCCAGCAATCTGTAGTGAAATATTCGCTGGAAAAAAAATACCAATACAAAATAGGTGCTAGTTTTAAATATCTCATAACAGACGAAGAAAACACAAGGCATCCGCATTTTTATTTTTTAACAAACGTGCTAATGTCAGTTTTGCACTCTATAGGTCAAGCTGCCATGAGGTACACATGAAAATAACTTAGCTCCCCCTGGACAAAAAGTAAATGGGCCGCATTGAATTTTTTGGGCAAGTTTGGTGAGGTTTCGTCAAGGGGTGCAAAGTTATAGGGGGACCCAACACTTATTTTTTCCATAGATGCAATGGAAAAGAAATGTTGCTCATGTCTACAGCCCAAACCACTGGATGGATTTTCACCAAATTTGTGGCAGGGGCAACGGCTTTGTCCCGAAAGTGTGCTTTTGTAAATTTGACGTAAATTCATCCCTTAGTTTTCTTTAAAGTAGGCACAATGCAGGTGATATTCGCAGACAGGACTCCGATTGGTCAAGAGGGCAGCATGATGTCCGCAGACACCCAACGTGCCCACTGATTGGCTGGTGGAAAGTGTTATGTGCATCATATTTTTCCAAAATGCCCACCATGTTCTATCCGTGGATATCCATGGCTCTTTGTGGACAGCACGATGGGGAACAGGGCATGGAAACATGTTTTGGGTCATTTGATGTTGAGAAGAGGGGCTGGGAAGGGTGGGGGAGTGAAAGATGGTTGATATCATGTATTTGTTTAGAAGGAAGAAGAGCGTGTGTAGCACGGCAGTCCGCGGACACCAGGGTTGCCCGGGACCAAGGCCTTGAGCGAACGGCTTATGTGGTGACTGCAGGCAGGCTTCATTAGGGTAGGGGAGTGGAATGTAGATGATATGAGGATATTTGCATAGGTTAAAAATAGACCATGCACCAGAGTATATGGACTGGCACAACTACTGCGTATCATACGGTCATGCAGCCAAGATTGTGCACACAACTATTGCAGTAGGTAGTGTTTGGTGGGCAGTTGGAGAAACATGTTTGGGGTTATTTGATAACTGCACGAGGGCTTGTTAGAGTAGGAGAGTGGAATCTAGATGATATGGTAACATTGCCATTGGTGAAAAATCAGGTTGGCAGTCTATTTTCATATCTGCAGATGGTTTTTGAATTGGAAAGTTAAGGGCACATTGTCGTGTGTTGGTTGTGACCAGTGGCAAGATTCTTGGGTGCATGGCCGTATTATGCTGTGGTGGTTGTGGCCAGTCCCTAGACTCTTGGGTGCATGGGCTACAGCCTACGTCCTCAGGCTGTGGACCCAATATTCTAGGGACTGGTCACAACCACCACAACATTATACGGCCATGCACCCAAGAATCTGGCCACTGGATACAGTCATTGTAATAATATGTGTACAGAAATGGAATTAGGCCATTGGAAAGGACCATTAAAATAATATGTCTATAGTCATTATACATAATATATTGGCAGTGTATACTTTTTGGAACACAGTGACACAATACCACTGAAGTGGAAATGGTACTTTTTATTGATGTACCATTGTGGGTGCAGATTGACTTTGTTGCACATGGTAATGCAGGAGAAATCTGTGCTTCTTTCTCTGTGAAAAAAATAGCAACATTATGTTAGGTAAGGTACTTCACAATGTTGCATTGCACACAATTTCACATATTCATGTACTTTTTAGACCCTCATAATTAGTACATTACAGGTACTATGCTTCAAACAACATCACTGTGCATTTTGCAGAGTTGCTGTATTTGGTTGCATAATCATTGGATCTGTGGGAAAAAAATTCATGTACGATAAAAAAAAAACTAGTGCATTCATTTGACGTTACGTGTTACACTATGTTTGTTTGAAGTGTGCAGTACTTACAGGGATGTTTAAGGAGCACAAATTAGTGCATTTGCTGTTGCAAGAACTGTTGCAGTAGGAGAAATTGAAATGGTGCATGCGTTTTGCTTTTTGAAAGTGCTGGTGGTATGGCTGTAGTTAGATACCAGTTGGCATATTCTAACTGTTTATAGTTTTGCAATTTTTAAGAATATCCTTTGATGCAGTTTGATTCCAGTTGGTGCATTCTAAATCTTTTACTATTGGGAACTAATATTGTAGTACTATGGGTGCAGTTAGATACCAGTTGGCGTATTCTAACTGTTAATTGTTTTACAGTTTTCAAGGGTATGTTTTACAACACTTTAATTCCTGTTGGTGGATTTTAACTCTTTCACTATTGGAAGTAATATTGCAGTACTATGGGTGTAGTCAGATACCAGTTGGTGTAATCTGACTGTTGATAGTTTAAGAGTTTTAAAGGGTATGTTTTGAAGCACTTTCATTCTTGGTGATTGATTTTAACTTTTCCACTATTGGAAACTAATATTGCAGTATTATGGGTGCAGTTAGAAACCAGTTGGCGTATTCTAACAGTTGATAGTTTTATAGTTTAGAAGGGTATTTTTTGAATAACTTTCATTCCTGATGGGGGATTCCAACTATTTCACTATTGGAAAGTAGCATTGCAGTGTAATGGGTGCAGTTAGACAGCAGTTGGTGTATTCTAATGGTTGATAGTTTTACAGGTTAGTGACTAAAGTTTGTAGACCCTCATAAACAGAAGGTTTGAAGTAATATGGGTGAAGCAACATTAGTTCATGTTTTGCACAGTTGTGTTTCTGTGTGCATTATCATTGGGTCACTGGGAAAAAACGGTATAGCTGTATCAAAAATGTACAGCATGTACATGTGTTGGCATAGTGAAACTGTTTTCCATTTCACAAACAGCATTGTAGTGCTATGGATGTAGTTACATACCAGTTGGTGTATGCTAAGCGTTTACCATTTTATAGTTCAGAAGGGCATTTTATTAGCACTTAGATACCTGTTGGTGTCTATCGTGTACTAACTTTTGATTGTTTTACAGGTCAGGGACTAAATTTAGGTTTCAGGAATATTAAGTAGCCATTCGTTAGATTTGCTGGTAATCTATGTTTTGGAGTGATGGAAGTATCATTGCATTGAAACCAACAACACCTTTTTTTAATGTATGCAGTATAGTGACCTGCACTGGTTGTGTTACCATTGTGGTAGATTATGCCTACTGTTGTAACGGTTTTCTTGCCAAGAGATACTTGCCTGTTTGTGAAGCTAGTAAGCTTGCAGTTGTTTTTGGCACCATCTGCGTTGTACCTTAAGTGCTGCGTTTATGTGTAAGGTGGACCAATTGTCTTAATTGCAAACAGTACATAATATGCCATGATTTGCATTTTACACCAGCTGCTGAAATGGAATGGATTCACAATTGGGTATCGATACATACACAAATCGTTCATTAGGGACTTGCTCCTGTGCAACATGGTTGCAGAGAGTGCATGTATGTTTCCAGGTATGTGCAATCTGGAAGTTTTAATTTATAGGTATATTTTTGCTTTCTAGTACTTGCAGTAAGTCCATTAGAAATTCTTGTGGATATTCCTGTGTGTTTATGGTGAATCTTACCATTCCCGCACAGTTGTCCAATTCTTGCCTTATTCCTGAGACACTGTAAGTGTTGTCAGGATTGTTTGTCGCATTGTCATGAAGGAGGAGCATTTGCAAACACAACTGTAATGTGCTGTTCAAGTGAATGTTTTAAACAATGGGTGGCAATTCGAACAGAAGATTGATTGTTACATTTGCATAGCAATTTACACCAGTTGTGTTGGAAATTGTAAATGGACGAGAGAGTTCTGTGTCTGTGTCATTTGCTGGACTGCCACTTGTTTTTTTAGAAGACATATTTCTCTTTGTTTGTGCTGTTGGATGTGCACTTTTGTTTGCACTACATAGTGTTGTGGTTGTGCTACTTAATGGATTAGCAGCTGCTTTCAGTTTCTTTGGTGGTACTGTTGGGATATCGCTTATAAGTTCTGTTTGCATTACTTTCATTTAACAAGTTTACCTTTTTGAGGAACAGGGTACATATCGAGATGGGGTGTGTAGCGAAAACGTAGTCTGTTGTACTCCACGATGCGAGGAATGTCAGCCTTGACTTTTTTGTATCAAAATTCACTGGAAATAGTCCTTCGAGTGTAGGTAGACATGACAGTGCTACATAACTCATACCTTATTTAAAGACTGTGCTGCCAATGTCATTCAATGCCTGATCTAGAGTTAGACCTTGCAATTTGTGAACAGTCACTGCATATGCAAGACACAGAGAGAATTGTTCTCTGTGTACATACATGTCTTTGAAAAGAAGGAATCATGTTGTTGGCGTCCTATCCTATTAACTTCTGAAAGTTTGTCAAAGTGGATGTTGACAAACTGAATGTTGTTGTCACGTGGATACGTCTGGAAGCCAACAACTGTTTCAAGTGCTCCATTAATTAATTACTCTACAGTTTAACCACAATGTTAAAATGTTCTCCAAACCAGCTGTGCTGGATACACACTGTTCTAAGCTATTCAGTTGTGCTGTTGCTTGTTGACACCTAGAATTCCAGTTTCTCTGCAGAGATAATATGCTGTAACGCTCACCTGATTCCCACAGAGGCGCCGGTCTTGACTGGGTGAATGCCGTATCTTCAAAGGTGATGTGTAACACACGGTTGGCTCTTTGGGCTGGACCTCTGTGCACTGTATGTCTGACTCGAAGAGTAAGATGTCTGCAGATAAAAAATATGGGATTAATGAACTGGGGTTATTTGGTGCCTCTCTCCTCTTCCCTTTCTCTTCTCCTGTAGAACCCCAAAGATTAACGCCCTCACCTTAGGTAAGTGAACGCCGAGCTCTCCATCTGCCTCGGGGCAGGGTGCCATAACCAGTTTCTTCACTGGATAAGGGTGCAGGCCTCTTGACCTCAGAGGACTGCCGTCCGTCGTTAACTGCACGAACGGTAAGTTCTGGGCACTTCAAATGTCTTAAAAGTCTTTTGTAATAATATCTCTTGTTTTGCAAGGTTCCGGCGATGGCAGATGGCGGGCTGAAGAGAATTGAGGATAGAACCCGCGTGAGGAATAGAAGCGCCTGGAAGCACGTAAGTAAGCGCTTGTAGCCTGCTTCACGATGCGCACTAACTGTCTCTTTTATCTTGCAGGTACAAGTTCGGAGCTTTAGAGAAGCTGAAGGGTGCTGGAATACCCACTGGATTCGGCGTGGGAAGGAGTAATGGCACGTGAGTAATAAAGTTGCCCAATGTCTTTAAATGCACCTTCTTTTGTCTTTCAGATGCGGGATGCAGCGCCGAAGACCTCCGGAGCGTGCGAAGAGCTGGTAAGCTTTTGTCTTTCAGATGCCGGAATGCAATGCGAAGACCTCCGGAGCATGCGAAGAGTAGGTAAGCCTTTGTCTTTCAGATGCCAGAATGCAGTGCGAAGACCTCCGGAGCATGCGAAGAGTAGGTAAGCCTTTGTCTTTCAGATGCCGGAATGCAGCGCGAGGCGTTGGTGACAGCCGATGGACCAGGTAAGAGATGCGCTGCCACTGAAGACCGTAGTGCTAACCTGTTCTTTCTTTGTCTTTACAGGTGCTGCTGAAGACTGGATTCCAGGATGATAAGCCTTTGTTCCCTTAGGCCCAGGATCAGAAGCTGAAGACATGATGAGCGTTCTGCTGCAGAGAATGCAGAATAACGCAAAGCAAGATTCATCCATCGGGTGTGGTTTAAATAGCCTCCTGTAGTGCTTAGGTGTCTCCTTCCACAGCCACGCCTAGGTAAGAAAAGAGTTCCTGCTTTCCAGAAGAGTTCCAGTGTTCTGAACCTAGGGAGTGGCTCCTGCCCCACCCAACAGGAAGAGTAGTCCCAAACAGAAGAGGATCAGGGGCTCAACTGGCAGGTAAGTAAGCAGCATGGTCTGCTGCAGGTAAGTCCACCCAAGCATTATGAGCCCAGCGCTTCCAGCGCTGGGACTGGGCATCTTTATGAGCCTGGTGCCACTGGCGCCAGGACAGGGTCCAAAAGGTCCCAATTGGGACTGGCTGGCACTCGGAACCGGGGTTATGGGTCTGCTTCCAAGGGAGTTGGGCAAGTCCTGATCTTTTGGAAGCAGAGATCATGACAGCACCCCCCCTCAAGGCCCCTCCCAAACCGGGCTTCTCCGGGGGTTTTGGCTTGTTAGGTAATGTTCGATGAAATCTTTTGATTAGACAAGGCGCGTGGACATATTCTGCAGGTTCCCAGGATCTTTCTTGGGGACCGTAGCCTTTCCAGTCAATCAGGTAAAATAGTTTAGATTTGGAGATCTTGGAATCCAGGATGCTTTTGACTTCAAACTCGAGTTCTCCGTCAACTAGAATAGGTTTTGGAGATTTAGTTAGTCGGGTTTGAGGTTGCACGGGTTTTAATAGAGAGACGTGGAAGACCGGATGTATCTTCATGTGAGGGGGTAAGTCCAACTTGACCGCTACTGGATTTACTATGGTAGTGATGGAATAGGGACCAAGGTATCTTGGGTTGAATGTGCGTGGTCCTTTTAAAGGTAGATATTTGGTGGATAACCAGACTTGATCTCCTACTTGATACTGTGAGGCTTCCTTCCGATGTTGGTCTGCTCCTTTCTTGTATTGTTCTTTAGCCCTTTGAAGGTGAGAAACGGCTTCCTTAAAGGCTTGGGTGATTGTAGAATGCAGGTGGTCTACTGCTGGTGTTCCAAGATCTTGGAGTGGATCCAACTCCGAGGTTCGAGGGTGACTACCGTATAAAAGAAAAAACGGGGTCTTCCCAGTTCCCGAGTGGACAGAATTATTGTAGGCATATTCGGCTATCCAAAGGATATCTTTCCAAGTTTTTTCAGTTTGTTGTAGCATGCAGCGCAAATACTGTTCCAGAGTTTGATTGGTCCTCTCGGTTTGTCCGTCGGTTTGAGGGTGGTGGCTGGTCGAAAGTCTCACATCAATTTGAGCTGACCGACAGCAACTTCGCCAAAAATGAGAAATAAATTGACTCCTTCGATACGAAATTAGAACTGAAGGAAAACCATGCAGTCGGACGATGTTTTCGAGAAATTCTCGGGCCAGAGTTGCTGCTGGTGGTAAGCCTTTGAGTGGAATGAAATGCACCATCTTGGAGAATAGGTCCACGATTACTAGGATCGTATTGTATCCGGAGCATGGAGGTAGATCGGTGATGAAGTCCATAGAAAACGTATGCCAAGGGCGAGGTGGGATGTCAATAGGGCGTAAGAGGCCGGCTGGTTTTTCCTTTTGACTCTTGTTTTGGGCGCATACTCCACAGGACATTATAAAGTCTCTGATATCTTTTTTCCAAGACGGCCACCAGAAGTAGCGCTTGATCTTTTCCGAGGTTTTGGCCATACCGAGATGTCCTTCCATTAGAGAATCGTGATAACAAGAGATTACCTTTTTCTGTAAATCTGTGCTGGGCAGGTATAACCGTTCTTGGAAATATAATAGGTTGTCCTTCACCGTAAAGTCATTTCCCTGCAGATGCCAATTCTGTATGTCTGCTGGAGTTACCAGTAGCCTGGCTTTATCCTTAACTTCCTCTATGGATTGTGTGGCGATTACACCCAGAATTCTTTGTTCGGGAATGATAGGTACAGGTTTAGGATTGATCAAATGTTCTTCCACTCCCATCCAAGAAAGGGCATCAGCTTTGCCGTTTTTTGTACCAGGTCGATAGGTAATTATGAAGTCAAACTCGGCAAAGAATAGTGCCCAACGGAGTTGCCTAGAGCATTGAGCTTTTGCGGTTTTCAAATATTGCAGGTTTCGGTGATCTGTAATCACAGTAACGGTGTGTCGGGCCCCCAGAAGATAATGCCGCCAAGCCTTAAAGGCGGACTTGATAGCTAGAAGTTCCTTATCAGTAATAGTGTAATTGATTTCAGGAGGCGAGAATTTGCGGGACCAAAATGCCACGGGATGCAACTGATTGGTTACTGGGTCCTTTTGTGATAGAACTGCCCCCATGGCAAGGCTCGAAGCATCAGTTTCAACGATGTAGGGGAGTTCTAGGCGAGGATGTTTTAAGATCGGTGCAGAGATAAATCTAGTCTTCAAATTCTGGAAAGCTTGTTCCGCCTCGGTAGACCATTCAAAGCGTCTGTTTTTCTTTAACAAGGCGGTGATGGGCTGGACTATTCGAGAGAATTCAGGGATAAACCTGCGGTAAAAGTTAGCAAAGCCTAACATGCTTTGAACACCTTTTACGGAGGATGGCGATGGCCATTTGAGAATTGCATCGACCTTCTTTGAATCCATACGCACTCCGCTAGGTGATAATATGAATCCCAAGAATTCAACTTCAGTCACGTTAAAAAAACACATTTTTCCAACTTAGCGAAAAGTTTGTGTTGACGCAATCTCTCGAGGACCATTTTCACGTGTTTCCGATGAAGAATAAACGAGGATGTCGTCAATGTAAACAACAACACACACATCTATGAGCTCTCTGAGGACATCGTTCATAAAATATTGAAAGGCGGCCGGGGCATTGCAAATTCCGAAGGGAATGACCTGATATTCAAATAGCCCATACTTGGTGCGGAAGGCCGTCTTCCATTCATCGCCCTCTTTTACTCCTACCAAGTGGTAGGCTCCTCTAAGATCCAGCTTTGTATATATGCATGCTTTTCTGACTTGGTCCAGGAGTTCAGGGATCAAAGGTAACGGATATCTATTCTTAACGGTGATCTGGTTCAGGGCGCGATAATCTATACAAGTTCTAAGGTCCCCTTCTTTTTTTGGAACGAAGAACAAAGCTGAGGAAGCAGGGGACTTGGAAGGACGAATAAACCCATTCGCTAGGTATTGATCCAGGTATTGTCGGAGGTGAAGATTCTCAGGCTCGGTGAGGGCATAAATTCTACTACAAGGAGGAGTAGATCCAGGTATCAGGTCTATCTGGCAGTCATAAGACCTATGAGGAGGTAGGGAGTTAGCCTGATCCTTCCGGAAAAAATCTTGGAATTCTAGGTATTCAGGAGGTAACTGGGGAGCCTCCGAGGAAATTGTTGCCAGTGCAACACCAGGTCGAGGGTGACAAGTAGAGACACATTCTGGAAACTGAACCGTTCTTGCTCGCCAATCGATCTGAGGATTGTGCTTTTCTAACCAAGGAATTCCTAGAATAATCTGGAACTGAGGGGCCTTGATCACATCGAACACGATCTTCTCATGGTGCCCATCTTGACTCATTAGCGTCACTTCTTGGGTGGTATGCGTTACTGGTCCGGAGGCTATCTCCGTACCATCCACCGTAGTAATGACGTCCTTTACAGCCTTTGGACAAAGAGTCAGATTCATCCTCAAAACCATTTCATGATCCACATAATTGCCGATGGCACAGCTGTCGACGTAAGCTTCAATCGCATGTAATCGATCCGGATGTCCAGGGCTAATGAGGACCATAGGTATCACGAAATGCGAGGTCAAGGAACTGGTTTTAACGCTCGGCAAGAGGACCTCTATTCTTGTCGGGCGAGGTCATTTCCCTGCTCAGAGTTTGTGACCCTGGTAACTGCAGCTCCTACTGCCTTCTTGGCTGGTTTCACCGGACAGCCTTGAAGAAAGTGCCCCGAGTTTCCGCAATAGAGGCATAATTGCAGCTGTTTTCTCCTTTCCCGCTCCTTTTGTGTTAGTGGTCCTTTCAGGCCCCCTATTTGCATGGGTTCTACTCCTTTGGTAGGAGTTGGTGATTTGGAAAATACTCGAGCATCAAACTTGGAACGATCGGCCTTCCTGTTCTGCAGTCTGTGGTCAATTTGAACGACTAAGTCAATATAGTCCGAACAGTCTTGCGGGGGATTCACTACTTGGGCTAACACATCTTTGAGCTCTCCACGTAAACCTCTATAAAACAGTGTAATCCTTTTGTCCTCAGGCCATCGAGTTTCCACTATCAGTCTGTTGAAAGACGCAATATAAGCCAAAAGGTCTTGATTACCCTGTTGCAATGAAAGGAGCTCATTGTCCAATGCCTGCCCCTGTGAATGTCTTGCAAACAGTTTTTCCATACTGAGCTGAAAAGCTTGAAAATCATGGAGAACAGGATCATCTTGATTAACTAGAGGGATCGACCAGTCTGCCGCATTGCCACTAAGGTACGAAAGCACGAAAGCTACCTTAGCTTGATCAGTTGGAAAGGCTGCTGGCCGGCATAAGAAGTGCAACCGGCACTGATTAATAAATACTGCAAACCTCTTTGGGTCACCAGAAAATCGTTCTGGCGGAGCCAGAGGTACATTCCCAGGTAGGTTAATCTGCACTGGGTTCGTAGAGGATGTTGAAGGAAGATTTGCCCCTGATGCGGGTAACGGAGTTTGTCCGGCTTGTGACTGTAGCAATTGTCTAGCGAGATCGTCTGTTCGCTCCTTGGAAATAATCAGTTCCCTTCTTAGAGCATTCATTTCCTGACGGGCTGCATGCACTTCTGCTCTTAGTTCCCCAAGTAACTGGGCTAGCTGGTCGGTATCCGAGGTTTCCATAGCGCCTGGGTGGGAGTTTTGCGGTCGGCTTTGCGTTCTGTAACGCTCACCTGATTCCCGCAGAGGCGCCGGTCTTGACTGGGTGAATGCCGTATCTTCAAAGGTGATGTGTAACACATGGTTGGCTCTTTGGGCTGGACCTCTGTGCACTGTATGTCTGACTCGAAGAGTAAGATGTCTGCAGATAGAAAATATGGGATTAATGAACTGGGGTTATTGGGTGCCTCTCTCCTCTTTCCTTTCTCTTCTCCTGTAGAACCCCAAAGATTAACGCCCTCACCTTAGGTAAGTGAACGCCGAGCTCTCCATCTGCCTCGGGGCAGGGTGCCGTAACTAGTTTCTTCACTGGATAAGGGTGCAGGCCTCTTGACCTCAGAGGACTGCTGTCCGTCGTTAACTGCACGAACGGTAATTTCTGGGCACTTCAAATGTCTTAAAAGTCTTTTGTAATAATATCTCTTGTTTTGCAGGGTTCCGGCGATGGCGGATGGCGGGCTGAAGAGAATTGAGGATAGAACCCGCGTGAGGAATAGAAGCGCCTGGAAGCACGTAAGTAAGCGCTTGTAGCCTGCTTCACGATGCGCACTAACTGTCTCTTTTATCTTGCAGGTACAAGTTCGGAGCTTTAAAGAAGCTGAAGGGTGCTGGAATACCCACTGGATTCGGCGTGGGAAGGAGTAGTGGCACGTGAGTAATAAAGTTGCCCAATGTCTTTAAACGCACCTTCTTTTGTCTTTCAGATGCGGGATGCAGCGCCGAAGACCTCCGGAGCGTGCAAAGAGCTGGTAAGCTTTTGTCTTTCAGATGCCGGAATGCAGTGCGAAGACCTCCGGAGCATGCGAAGAGTAGGTAAGCCTTTGTCTTTCAGATGCCGGAATGCAGTGCGAAGACCTCCGGAGCATGCGAAGAGTAGGTAAGCCTTTGTCTTTCAGATGCCGGAATGCAGCGCGAGGCGTTGGTGACAGCCGATGGACCAGGTAAGAGATGCGCTGCCACTGAAGACCGTAGTGCTAACCTGTTCTTTCTTTGTCTTTACAGGTGCTGCTGAAGACTGGATTCCAGGATGATAAGCCTTTGTTCCCTTAGGCCCAGGATCAGAAGCTGAAGACACGATGAGCGTTCTGCTGCAGAGAATGCAGAATAATGCAAAGCAAGATTCATCCATCGGGTGTGGTTTAAATAGCCTCCTGTAGTGCTTAGGTGCCTCCTTCCACAGCCACGCCTAGGTAAGAAAAGAGTTCCTGCTTTCCAGAAGAGTTCCAGTGTTCTGAACCTAGGGAGTGGCTCCTGCCCCACCCAACAGGAAAAGTAGTCCCAAACAGAAGAGGATCAGGGGCTCAACTGGCAGGTAAGTAAGCAGCATGGTCTGCTGCAGGTAAGTCCACCCAAGCATTATGAGCCCGGCGCTTCCAGCGCTGGGACTGGGCATCTTTATGAGCCTGGTGCCACTGGCGCCAGGACAGGGTCCAAAAGGTCCCAATTGGGACTGGCTGGCACTCGGAACCGGGGTTATGGGTCTGCTTCCAAGGGAGTTGGGCAAGTCCTGATCTTTTGGAAGCAGAGATCATGACATATGCACTATTGGTTGCATTTCATTTTTTAACATTGTCTCATTAAATTGCATACAGCTTGCTAGGGTTGGCATTAAGGACATAGATTTCACATTTGTGTGTGCTAATTGTTCCATGACATCAGGAGCAGTTGTGTCATGCCCATATAGCTCATGGATGAGCCTACTATTTAAGATAGATTGTGCATCTTTAGAAGGAAGACCAATCCGAATGATTTTTAAAATCTTAGAATAGGTGAGGTCTGCAGACGACGCATGTTTTGAGTCAGTTCTCTGTATTGGAAATGTTGCCAGAGATTTACATTTCCTATGCTGCCAAGTTTGTTCCGGCACAGTTTGTGTCCTAAGGTTTTAAAAAAAGTTTACCTTTCACTGGTGCTAATTGTAGGAGATCTCCGAAAACAATAATGTGTTTTCCTCCAAAGAGTTCTCGGTAGTACGTTTTAAGGACCTCTTGCAATCTGAGGTGAATCAAAGCCAAAATTAGGTTGGAGACCATGCTCACCTCATCTATTAGGATCATTTACATTTGTTTCAGAATTCTGCGTAGCTCCATTGAAGCTTCTGTTGAAAGTTTGTAGTACTCTAATTTGTTTTGGCGTTCTACTGGAAGGAGCAGTAGTCAGTGTAAAGTAACACCTCCTATGTTGTAGGCAGCAAAACCTGTGTGGGCTGTTACAACAGCTGAAAGCTTGTTGTCTGTTACCTTTTGGAGGAATTTTGTGATGATTTTTATTAAGAATGTTTTGCCTGAACCAGCTTCACCACTTGCATAGAGGAGTACAGGTTTATAATTGTGACAGCTACAAGTTTTACTTTCATGCTGCAAACCATGTTCAATTTCCTTTGTTACTTCTAGGAAAATGCTACGTTGCTCATCATTGAGTTGTGATTTCTGTAGTGCCAACTTTTCTTCTGATTCCTCATATTGATACATGGTGTGTTCTACTTCAGTCATGGCTAATTCTGTTTCATTTACTATGAGTGGATCTCTAAGTGGTTCTTGGCTTCCTGTAACAGAAGGTTGACTGCCCTCAGGAGTGTCATCATTTTGTTGTGCTTGAACTTCTTCCTCTTGTTGGTGTCCTTGTCCAACATGTTTTTGTACTGCTTGAAATTGACATTTTTTATACTGCTTTCATTTGCATTGAAAGCATCTTCAAAGGAGTCATGGGTGCCTAATAAATCTTCTTTTCTCCATGGTTTAAAAAGTTGGAGTAGGGAGATGTAAAGTAACCTATGTTGAGGAGTTTTAAATGATAGCTTTATATGATTATTTAGGCTGGGCTTGGTCAATTTAACGAGGCTGCCTTCAAATGTTTTCAGCACTCTTTTTCTGGATGCAGCAGGACCACGGCATAGCCAGATTATGTGTTCATATTTGCCATGTCAGGATGTGCCTGTTAAACGGTCTGCAGCTATGTAGCCTCCACATTGTCTATGGCAGAGCATGGTTATGCCAAAGCTGTACAATTTTTATGACAGTTTATTGTCAGATGATATGTCAACCCAGAGATATTTTAGCTCTGTTTTCTCAGCTTTGGTTAGGTAGGCTGTGACATATTGTGCAACAGCAGTGGAAATGTCTGCAATGTATTGTATATCTATGTTTGCATTCCACAAGAGGGCAATGATTGCATTGTAATCATTGATGTACTTTGAAGCTTCGTTTCTTTTAATGCAGTATGTGTTTTAGGCGATTTGCCTTTTACACTGTGTCTAATGGAATACGTGAAGCTGTTTACTTGTCTTTTTGCTGAAACTGGTCTAGGTAAACCAAAGCGGCATTTGGTATAGTGTTTGCCTTTGTTTTTGTATCTGCATTTACAATATTTGCCACATTTATGTTTTTGGAAGTGTAAAATGTGTGTATGTAGCTCACTATGTGTGCTTTCTGATGGGATGTCACAGGTTACATATTTGTGAATGAATTGCAAAATAGTGACATCACTGTCCTGACCAAATTTAGGAGCATCTTTCATCCACATAAGCATGTGTATGTGTGGTGCTCCTCTGGATTGATATTCCTTTCTCTAAAAGAAGTGTTGCACTTCTCCGTGGGGAGGAATTGATTTATTACAGATGAAGTGCAGCACAGCAATAAAGCATGGTGAAACTATCTTGATACATGTACAGAGTCAAGAGAGCAGAGTACTCCTGGAGTTTGTATGTCCATCCCTCCTTTGTTTTGGTTTGCTATGCATAAGAAGTTGTGCAAGTCCACCCATGTATATTCTGCACAACTCAAAGTGACAAACCATGTGGGTGGGCCAAGGTTCTATAGCATACACCGTACATCAGCGTGACGTCAGAACCAGTATTGTTTTGACCCACGCATGTTTGTCAAGAGATTTGTGATACTTGACTGCAAAACGTCGTCTCTGACTTTTTAACTTTTTAAGTAGTTTATTATTAGCAGACATGTTTAAAAAATCATAACCTGTTTTCAATGTGTTTGCAACTCCATAACATAGAGTTGCTAGTTCACTTTCAAACACGAGGTGGAATATGTATTCAACATGTTGTCTGAATCTGGGGTCTTCAGGATACATTCGTAAAGAGAGGTATTCTGATGCTGTTATTTGTGTGCATCTTTTATCATACCTTCCCCCTTTTCCAGTAGGAAAGAGTAGAGGAAAGGCATGTGCTTCTACAGTTTTTTTTCCCATTTGCTGATTGGAGAACCTTTGGCTTGATGCATTTGATATGTTTCTACTCCATCGTCTATGGTGTCTTTGGAGTGCAGTGGGTGAATTGTATACTGGCCTAAAATATTATATGCCGTAATAGGATCTAATAGATTAAATTGGCCAGTTGCCGAGGAATGCTGAATTATTTCTTTGTACTACTCATTGTTCTCTTTAAGATATTGTAGGGCTTCTATAACTGTGTTTAAGTCTACTAGTTGTTGTTACATTTCTTCGTCTTTTGTTGGTACACAATTCACTAGGATAATCAAAGATTGATCTATTGGCTGTTGCACTCCTAGAGTGTCTATATTTTCTTTAAGATCTAATGGCAAATAAACTACTTTGCCACAAATGCCTTACAGCAATTCAGAAGGAGGCAATTTGGCTGTTTTGGGCGGAAGGCGTATTATAGCTTGAAATGGCTGTACTGTTTGGATTATAATACTCTCATACAAATTAAGCTATTGGAGAGGTTTTGGGATTGGGAATAAGTTATTAGTGATAGCCCGTGAAGGAAAATGGTTATTATAACGCTTTTTAATGCAGTATATGCAAAGTATTGAGGGGTTAGTAATTTTATATTTGTTTTCTGCTATAATATAGAGAGCTAATTGGAACCATTGGTATTCCTCATTGTCTTCTATTTTGTACGTTATATCTTCAGTTTTGGTGCTCTTTCTATAAAAAGTTCTGTGACAACACACACATACTTGGTTTGGTACATCAGCAGATGTGTTTATATAATTTGCTATTTCTTGTTTTGTATGTGTTTATTAGAAGATTGGAATTCGTAAGGTTTTTGCTACTCTTCTCTAAAGTTACTGGATTTTCTAAGTGATCTTCACTTCCAAAATATGTGCTTTGGATGTGGTCTTTTTCTTCAGGTTCTTTGGCTGTGCCATGTGGGAGAATGTTATAAAAATTCAGTTCGAAAGCAGAACTTTTTGCATAGTACTGTCTCTGGACAAGATTCCGTAGAGTGGAATGGTGTGTTGCTAACATTTTGTGGTGAAAGGTGCTTTTGCAAGCAGGTCCTGTGATGCATGCTAATGAATGTCCTCACAGTCCAGGGTAACTGCGTACTGGACAGGAGTCCATGGATTGCAACATTTTCTCTTTTACTTTCAAATAGGGATTGAGAAATTGACGTAAATATTTGAAGGATTGCTTATGTACACTACACATTGAGGTGCAAAGCCAGTTGTAGACTGGACAGATTGGTTCGGTGGAATGGAGAGTTGATTGTAAGTTTGTTGGGGACATTTTCTCAATGAGGGTTTCTTCTGCCATAATGGTGTTGTCTACCATTTCATACCCTCGGCCACTGCTATGAATGGCAATTGGGATTTTCTGCTCTTGTTTGTATGCCTCTTCATGGAAATAGGGTTTTGTGCTGGTTGTGTGAATCCATTCACCTGCACAGAAGTTTGCAAAGGTATCTCAGTTGACATTGCGTATGGTTTGGAGTACTTTTTGTAGTTTACTGATTCATTTTTTTAGTCGTTTCATTCTGGTTAAAATGAATATTAACAATTTTCTTTTGAGGGGCATTGCACTGTCAATGAGAGCTTCCAGGAATAGTCTTCTGCAGTCATTTTTAAGGGTTGAAAGTGACTTCCCTGCTGTTTTCATAAGATTGCAGTGGTTTATACTCTATGGTGGAACATTCTTTATAAAATGCATTTTTTGAAATGCTTACCTGTACCTATATTAACATTGATAGATATAGTAATAGTGCTATTAGTAGTGTTATTCTTCTTAATACATTTCTTTTTATTTTCACTTTTTGGAAGGGGGCCATCATTTTTTTTTACTGCTATCTGGTTCACGTTTGATGATTGACTCTATTAGATGTAAATACTGTTAAAGGTGGATGCATTTTTTGCATGCTTTTAGTTTTATTCGCTCTATTATTTCATTGTTTTCTGTAGAGTTGCTTTTTGGGAGGCATTCTGTTCTGTCTATTGGAGAAAAAAAGGAAAGTGTGGGTTTGAAAGTTGAGCAATTCATTTGTGTGCATTCTGAACTAGTGTGGGAATATCAGGGCATGAATAAATAGAGGCTGTGTGATTCTGCAACGGGCTGTTAGTTCTGGTTGGGAAGGTTGTAATGGTAGTTGTGTGTGAAGATGTGTGAGGGGCTTGGTTCAGTGCGTATGGCAGTGTATTGTACTAGTGAGTGTTATGATACCGGTGTTCAGATGACAATAGAGTGTACCGGCTGAGGTGCAATGAGTAAGAGTGAAGTAAATTCTGTTGGTTTGGATAGAATATTGTAGGCTACTATACGGTTACACTGCACTATATGAGTAACAGAAAGAATAATATGTGAAATTGAAATATGTGTTTTGAAACTATTATGATAGTGCTCATTAAAAGAAAACTTTCTAAACACACAGCAATATAAGTAACTGCAACTTGATGTCAGGATATGGGCCAAATAAGAGTATGATTACTGAGTAGGTTATGCAGAGTAAGTGGCAGGAACTCTGTTGACATGCATGTGTAAAAGAGTTGTAAATGTACTTTACACAATCTAAGCATACCTGTAGTTTGTGTTGATGGATGCAGGTGTGGATGAATCTGGAAGTAGAAATCATAGAGAGTTTTACAGTACGTTTTGATGCAGGTGCTTGGGAATAAGAGGAGACCTGTACTCTGAGTGTTGAACAGTACATCTGACATGTTGAACTGAGATGAGAGAGTTAGATGTAGAGCTCTTGGATGTGACTGGTGGATGGGTGTGTGACTGCTTAACAGTAGCCAATGAGGAAGTTCTGCAAAGAGTGAAGTGGAAAAGGAAGAAGGCATGCCTCTGTGTTACGGAATGTGCAGACACCATGGTAGTCCACGGATGGGGTGTGCCACATCTGGGTCTTTACAAGATGTCTGGCATGGAAACGGGACTGTGGGGATTAGCCAATCAGATGTACTGGTTATGCTTTATAGTTAAAGAGGGTAATACTGGTTTTAATTGCTTTGTGTAGTGAAGATGGCTCTGGTTGCATAGATGGAGAGTGTCAGTGTGTGGATGGTGGGAGATTGATTTTTGAGTGATATGCAGAGGTATGCAGAGAGAAGTGGCATTTCTGCCACCCTTGGATTTGAATGAGTGGATGTTTTGTGGTGTGGTGTGCCTGGCTGCAATTTGCAAGGTGTGCTTGCGCTTTCTAGAGATATGGCCACTTTCAATACTCTAGATGTTCTTGTGGTGCACTGTGGAGGACTGCATTTGTGGTACATCAGTGCAGTAAGTTTGCAGAGTGCACTGAAGGATTTGCTGAAGGCACTAATGCTGTTTTTTCCATCTGCAAGGGTGGTATTTTCACACATACCACCTAGAGCACTATGGAAAGCCCCAATGTCCGCTGTCTTCAGCAAGATGCAGAAAGGTGTCTTGTGAACAGAGGCATATTTTCATGTTTGTGTAGTGCTGGGATGTTCTATTTTGAGAATGAGAACATAAATTCTATTAGTGTGAATTGTTTTACTGCAGATGGCATTTATTTGAACAACATTGGAAATGCCATTTTCCTTTACAATGTAAGGGATGCTTTGATGAGGTTCATGTAAGCCTGTAAGGAAGAAAACAAGAGAATTGCCCCAAAAAATAAAAAAAAACAAAGGTGTTTGTTTACAAGCCCCTTAAAACAAAATAAAAAAGGCTCTTTTCAAAGACACCACTATAGAGAAAATATCCTACTCTAGGTTCAATTTCTCTCCCCACCCCCTTGAATTGGTGGATCTGTCCGCAGACACTGTGGTAGTCCGCAGACAGCACGTGCACATTCGGGACTTTTGAGGATGACAGGCATGGAAATGGGATTGTTGAGCCCAGGGGAATGCCCAATAAGGTTTCCTAGGTGTGGTATGCAAGCAGAGAGTGTGGAAGAAGGTCTGTTTGCTGGGAGGAGTACAGATGGCTATGGCTATGGATGCATCTTTCAGGATGCGGAGTGTGTATTTTGGGGGACTCATGGATCCATTGGTTGCATGTGTATGCAGAGCAGTATGGTCTGGCTGCACATCTTGGATTTCATCATGTTGATATGAAGTGGTATGAAGTGCGCAGCATGAAATTATCATTGTTCATTGTGGAGGGAACAGTTTAGGGCATGTAACTGGAATTTCACTGCAGTTTGCAATGAAGGAGACATTTGGGAAAATGATGGATATGTTCTCAAACTACAGAGTAATTTTTTCTCGCATTGCCCAGAGACAGATATGGCTGTGCTCCAGTTCATTTGGTCCACAAATGGAGAAAGCGAGGCGCAATGTGAACAATGCTGTTTGTGCATTTTTGAGAGATGGTGGCATGACGTCTTTCGATAATTAAAACATAACATTTCACAACACAAATATTTTTCGCAGATATGGAGTACATCTCACTGATGCTGGTAATCAGCTTTCTTTGCAAAATATCCTAAATGCTTTACAGCTCTTTTTGCAAATATAGCAAGCATTTCACAGTAGGTGTTGCCTAATTTACTATAAAACTTGAAAAAACCTTCCAAAAACAAAACAAGAGGCTCTTTTCAGAGCCACCACTTTCTCTGGCAAAATAAGTGCAATGGTTTAAATGCTTCCACCAGCCACATTTTTTAGATGTCCACGGACTACCATCTATTTTTTTTTGGTATTTCTGTTTTTGAACTGTGAAAGGAGGCTCTGAAAAGAACCGTTGATTTTTAATATTTTGTTTTTTATGATTTTCTTGGCTTTTTTAAACAGGACACATAAGGAAGGCAAGGAAGTGTAGGGAAGGGGCACCAACCACAGAACGAAGGGGCAGGTGGAGAGAGGAAGATGTTGGGTGCACCTTACTTAGGTAAGAGGCACTGTTCTAGTGCTCCTGGACAGCAGCCTCGAAAGCATTCGAAACTGCTCCCCGCTGCAGAGTGGTGTGTCACAGTACATACTAAGTACAGTAACCCTTGAAAGTTAAGGGTGACTGCATCATGTATGGCCTGCGAGGCATCCTCAGGGATCCTCTGCCTCACCGGAGCATCTCTTGTGGTGACAGGAGCAGATATTTAGGATGTGACAGTGGATGTCATCTTGCTAACACCTTCAAGAGGGATGACCCTCCAAACTGCTGCCAGAAGGGCGACCCTCTAAACTGCTGCCTTGTGGTTAGACCTCAGGTCTTCCCGCTGGAGGTGGTCCCATAGCTACACAGATAAGGTTTTCCATGACTGAGTACAGTGTATCGAACCTTGGCCGGACGCGCCTTGGGTACCTCCCCTACGGTGGTAGTCAGCCTCAACACCCACAAGTCATGCTGGCAGTTGGTAACACGGATTTACACTACCTCATCCTTGTTGCCTTCTTGATCCCCCTCTGAATCACCATGCCTGTTCCCCTCTTGAAGCCCTCCAGATGGTGGTGGTGGTGGAGGAGGTGCTGATGAAGCAGCTGCAGCAGCCATGGATGCCATTGTATATCGAAAGCAGGAATCCAGACACACCAATCTCCAGCAAGTGCTCAGTCCTGGTCAGCAAGAAACACAATGAGCAGCAGCAGTGGTGTGTGGCCTTTTATAGTGGTACACTCCACAGACAGTCGCGCTCCACTAGTGGTGTACCGAATAGCATATTTAGCATTTGGACGAATAACGAATAGTTTGTGAAGTATTCAGCCGGAGCCAAATATGAAGCCGAATAGTTGTTATATTTAATAAACCATGCTACAAACTTAGAAGAACACTTTAAAACAAACATGAAAGGACTATTTTAGATATTTTCCCATGTTTCATTTATTTCTCTTCATTTTCATGAAAATATCCTTATTTGAAGCATTCATCTAGCTTGGCTAGAAAAGAAAAGGATTAACAAGAAAATAGCAATCAAAAGAATGGGACTATGTTGTGTATGCAAATCCTGTAATGCACAAAGTGTGAGGCTTCACGTATGCAGATTTCCCAAAAAGCTAGTTTGCCCAAGAGGCTAATATGGTTTGGGAAATGTCAGTCGCATCTTGCACTGCCTGATATGTATTTGACTTTCCCTCAGCCCTACTGACCTAGAAGAGGCAGCCCACCTGTTGGGATGCTTTCCATTTTCCAAATAACCCTGTCCCCAAATCAATTTTACTAGTAAAACATAGCTCTCTGACTATGTGCTATAGTGTGTCCTCACACCTATCTCTCCATGCCCCCTCTCGGAGACTGGCCCCCAGGGAAATTGGATAGATTTGCCAACATAAAGTTCCTCCAAGATGCCTCTTAGGTGGGGGAAAATCACTCTGCCTGGCATAACTGACTACCTCAGACTTACTGCTGTCCACTAACTGTTGTGAATTCTTAGTTTCTCCATAGACATTCCCATTAGAAAAAAGATAATTCTTGCTTCTCATTCACTCCAATACACACACATAATGCACTTTACTCTGACATTTCATCGGGATGCTGTCAGACAAAGTGTAAATTGGGTGCAAGGAGCTGCTAACGATGGCACTTAGTGTGTAGCTTGCATGCAGTTACACATGTTAACAAAATGGAATAGTAAATGAAAGTAATAACAGTCACAATCGCCTTTACTCTTTCATTTTTCTGTCCTTGCGAAATATATAAATGCTGCCAACAACTTACAGTTACAGAAAGCATTCTGAATTGATTGCTATGGAATCAGCCTACTTTTGACAGGGGCTGCATGCAGGTACATTTAAAAGAAATCCATTAGTAAAATGCCAGCATGAAACTACATTCAGGTTTTAAACAATATACTACTATATGAAGGCAGAGAAGGAAAGCACGGCAGAAATGTCATTTCTGCTTCGTGACACTTTTGTGTCTTCAAATTAAATAAAAAAGCCCCAAAGTGAAAACTTGAGAAATAAATGGCTTATGCTTTTCTATTAAGCCTCACTTTTGTCCTTTCAGGATTACAAAAAAAAATAGTAATTTGTAATCTCCACTATATTTCTGTCTCTCTCAGATGTTGAATTGCATTCAAGTGAGAAGACATGGTATTCAGCAAAAGCCGAATATCAAGAAACTATTCGGCTGGAATTCAGCCGAATACTTACTTGAAGCCGGAGTTCGGTACACCCCTATGCTCAACAGACACTTCGAGCTCTGTAGCCTGCTAAAACAGTTCCAAAAAGTTGCTAGATCAACCAGGATATGGTCTAGGACCTCTGTAAGGGTGAAGTTTCACCTTAAAACTCACTGGATTGGCCCGCAATGCACTTTTTTGAAGTGTCCGGGGGTAAGGACAGTACCTGCAGATACCCCTGACACTCAGCGTGGGGCGGTCACATGGTGATGGCCTCAAAAATCTGCGGATAGGACGGCTGTCTGTAGGCCACTTATTGGGTGGGATGCAGTATGCACATGTGCCTAGGTGCCCGCAGGACATGGCTGGGCCCCCGATGTAATTTAAGTGTAACACATGCAGTGGATAGGCGGGATATTCGGCGGGCATATGGGATCAGATGCACATGCGCCCAGGTGTCCGTAGGAGAGGGGTGAGACCTCCAAACTAATTAAAAGTGCCTCACAACTTTGCAGACATCTCCTGAAAGGTGTGGTGTTCAGATGGCACAGTGGATCAGCTGCGCCTGCGCCCAGGTGTCTGTAGGACAGGAGTGGGACCGCTGAAATAATTAAAAGTGCGTCACAACTTTACAGACATCTCCGGACAGTCGAGGTGTTTGGAGAGTACATGGGATTGCATGCACTCAGGTGTCCGTAGGACAGGGGTGGGACCCACAAACTTATTAAAAGTGCGTCACACCTTTGCAGTCATTTGCGCACAGAAGCCGTGTTCGGAGGTCACAGGGAGATCGGATGCGCATGCACCAGGCGTTTCGAGGACAGGGTTGGCGCCCCAGAACCATATAACGGTGCATCATAACTTTGTGCACATGACCGGACAGGTGCGTTGTTTGGTGGCGCCTTCATTTTGGTTGCGGACAGCCCGGACAGTCGTGCTGTCCATGAACTCCAAACGAGGCTTTAAAAAAAAAAAACACCCACACCAACAGTAAACACATACATATTTATTTACACACAGAAATACACTCAATTAAGAAAGGGAAGGGGTAGCAGAATGGGAAACATATATGGGGACATTGGGGTTTTGTACAGATTGTTCATGAGGGAGGAAGGGACTGAGGTTTCATCATAGCGTCGTTAAAAGGGGCATAGGTACAAGTGGGACAGTGGTATCTGATATTGTCTTGAATATAACTTTTGACATATGTCATTAACTGTGGAAAATTAGCGTTCAGTTCATCCATTTTAGAAGACAGACTTAACAGTTAATGTGCAGCATTTGGACTATGGGGCTGTTTGTGGCAATATTCCTGCTCATTTGTTTTTAATTACAGGCAACTTCCTTAATTTACTGTTAAACAGAAAACCATGTCTCAGTGACATGTGAAACAATTTATATTAATGTTTCCAATTTAAATATTGTATTCTGTACCATTAGAGTTATTTCCATCACTCATTTCATCATGGGGGCCATTTATTTTCTTACAACCACTCCAGGGTGCTTGCCATTTCTGTATGAAGAAAATAATACTGCTATTTCTCACAAGTCATGTAGATACAACAAACTCTTCTGTTACAGGAAGAAATATAGTGTACTTATTTCTTTTTGTAAGGGTGTATCTGAGTAGCTTGGAATTGCTTCTAAGTGTGTACACAAGGTTGCACTGAGGTAATACTGTTAGATGCACACTTCACGTTTGTGCTTGGTGCCTTCCATTATGTCGCACAACCTATGAAATTGTACTTTTGGTTTCATAAGTACAGAATTTGTATCTGTAAAGACCGGAGGGGGGGTCTGCACTTCAGCTCTCTATATGGTAGAAGGGAGGCACATAGACCCCTGTCAAGATTCTCTATTACGGTAGCAATGGACGAGCAATCAAGGCCTAGCTTCTCGGGAGGTGATGCGAGCTGGTTCTTAAGTACAGTGTAGTCCCCAAGCTCCCACGAAGGAATGTCCACACACTGTATCGGTTAAAACACAGTCTTTATGTAATTAATATTCAAAGTCATATACACGATCACAATAACTCACTTTGTGCTTTTGAAATCAACAATGGTAAATATGTACAGTTCTAAAGTGGTACCACTAACGTTACTCGATCTTATTAAAGTGCATACGGTCAGAATGACACACAGATCAAAATAAAGAGGAAACCAGCAGTAGAGAGAGGAAGGAAAGCAGGATGGTTGATCAATTGGCAGAATACTGGTAACTACTGTTAAACACAGCTCTGTGTGGAGATCCCCCCACCTGGGCAACCTGTAGAAGAAAGATAAAAGCCCAGTCCATATACTGTTCACCCTTCGACTTCCCAATAGTTCTGCAAACCCAAAGTACCTTGGTGTTGTAGCGTTCTGCGTCAGGGAAATCGACAACCATTCTTGAGTGTCCTCCCTTTCAGGCAGGAGTCACGGGTTGTCGAACGTCCGACGCAGAACAGGTCGATCTACGATGGTGAAGTGGCCGCGTCGTTCCTAGTGGTGCTCGTTGATGGGGAAGCGTAAATGTCCTGCCAGGAAGAGGCGTGCGTGGCATCTCAGTGTTTATAGTTCTGGACCGCAAAGAGTTGAAGAACTGTGGCCCAGCAAGGGCGTCGAGTCGTCGGCATCTCTGTGGTCTTTGGGTGGCGGGAAACCCACCGGTGGATGCTCCTCGGCGCGTCGATGGTCAGGCCTTCTCCAGCAGGATACATCGGTGATGATGCGGATGAGAGCGTCCTTGGATCATGGAAGTTTCTTAGGCAATGGGAGCACGGCGGCTCCATTCAGCGATGGCGGTTGGCGACAGTGGTGGACAACAATCCGGGCGCTTCTCCTTGGAGTTCCGCAGCAATCCCCGTATTGGGTCGGCAGCCTGTCGAAGGTCTGTCTACCAGGGAGCTTAGGCAAAGATCAGCTGTGCACGATGGTCCCTCATAGCACAGGAAGAGGGCGCCTTACCAGGTTCTCTCTGGGTCAGTTCTTGAAGCACAGCAGCTTTCAGATTGCGAAGGAGAGCAACAGCCATTCTTCTCGTCCAGCAGGGCTCAAGGTTAAGCTTCACTCCAGTTACTCGTCGTAGTGGACTTCAGCTTCTGAACACGATTCCTAGCAGTAAGATATACTGTTGATCTCCCATTCATTCCGCGGGGTCGCACTCAAGCATCCAATCACAACTACGGACATTCATGCAGGCAGGCAACCAATCAGACAAATGAGGTATTCAGGCCATTCACTTCTCTTCAGACACTCACAACAAGTTATGTGTATTGGGGTACCGAGCCATTCAACACTCCAAGCTGCATTCATAACGGTTTCGGGCAGGGCTGTCTCAACAATTGTGTCAAACACCAGATACTAGACAGTCACAACATAGAATCTATATTCGTCACACACTCCATTCACCCAGGTCCCACCCACAGGCGTACCCACAACATACGGTCATTGAGAAGGCTCCAGCCAGTGTGGTCGGCACTTCCCCACACTACCATATAATGAACTTCCATCCAACAGCCAGTCAGTGGGAAGGGACAGAGGCAGGGCTTCCCAGGACTTCAGGAAGATCAGGGTAACAGTTGATGGAAGGCAACTGGCCATGGGGGCCATTTTGTCTCTATCAGGAATCTACTGATTCCAAAGACAGGGCATGTGCATCCCAAAATGGAGGACGCTCAGGGCACCAGTCATTTCAGTACGGAGCTGCCACCAGCCCATACCCTGCTCTGTGGGTCACACACAGGTGCCCAAAAACATACACTAGGGGCACAGGGTTGTACCCGTACCCATGGGTGCCATAAGGGTATCCCATGGGTCTGTTCACCAAACCAAAAGAGAGAGAGCTGCACCGGCCGGAGTCCCACCCGAACTCCTGCACGGAAAACACAACAGAACACACGATAAAAAGCAGTAAAGGACAAGGATATGGAGGCCCTGTCCCTCCGATGCATTTCCAGCATCACAGTATCTAAATTACATTTTTGCATGTGCTACATATATCTGTTGTACTTTAAACTACCTGTGTTTCTTTCCTGCAGGATATAATAATGTAAGATAATCCTTGTGCTTTTCAGCAGCGTGAATGCTGACCGTGGTCCGCAGACTGGCGCACGGTCCGTGGCCTCTGTGGTTATCATGGTGGGGCACGGGGGTCAGTATGATGTAGGGACATATAGATAAAGTAAGGGTATCCTGGTAAAAACTCATAAAATTCAGTGAAAAATCATTATGTCAGTGAACAAAAACAAGAGGACCGCATATGTGATGTCATCAGTGATGTCATCAATGGTATTTGTGATGTCATCTTTGATGTCCTGGGTGTTAGTCTTAGCAGTGCACAGTGGTGGCGTGAGTTACGGTTGCTTAGCTTACCATTGCTGGAAAATTTCTGGGGATTTTCAGTTTTACTTGTAACCATAATGTCCTTTTAATAATGATTTTTATTAGTGCAACTTAACCATAACTTCCCTTTAACAAAGTTTTTCACTGAATTTGGTATGTTTTTATTTCAAGATCTTCTATGTTCCCAGCGCTAGATGAGAGCTCTGACAGAACATTTATTTGCCTTTTGCTGAATTGTATTGTGGTATTTGTAGTCTCCTATAAAGATGGGGGAACAATTGCACAATTGTACATGTGTTTGCCTAACATAGTTCTATAAGGATTTATATATTTAGGTGACACTATGGTATGGGTACTTTTCAAGTTATCTTTATAAAGCAGAGGATTGTTGACAGCCAGATATGTCAGTGAGGAGGGGAAATAATGAGAGGGCAAGTAATTCATGAGTATTTGCTCATGATGTGGCAAGAGAGTTTGCAATTGTGAACACTGCTGCACTTATTTTACCCTGATTCTGGCTGCTTTCCAGGGCACAAGTAAAGGACACATGTGGGTGGATAGTGTAACCTTTGTAACCTTTTTTTAGAGAGCAGATACAACCCCTTGGCATTTTTGAGGTTGGCAAGACTGCTCAAGTATTTGGATACCAGGGTTTTAGTCAGGTTGTCATGTTATCATTGCAGATGCTTACCCACAAGACCATAATCACTTGTCTCATATTGGGATTTTATCCTCTAACTAATTATTTATTCTTTATTTTTACAGACTGAAACGTGCAAATTATGACTGTGGCAATGGCTTGTATCTCTACCTTAGCACACCTACAGTATCCCACCTTCTCTACATCCACCCAACCTCCCGCACCATTGGTACCCCAACCACCCACAATACTCCCTCCCTCGTTATTCTCTCCCATTTTACCTAATTTTGACTACCCCCACCTATTCACATTCTTACATATTTTGTACAACTATTGTATCCCCACCATGTGTTTCCCCTTCTATACACTTTACCCACACCCTAACTACCCTTACCCAGCCGACTGCCACAATCTTCACCCCTACCTACCCACTCTACCGCTGCAGAATCTATTCTCCCATTATCGCTTATATTGTATATATCTGAAAAATACCTTACGAGGACTACTAAATACATACATATATATACGGCACCTCAGACCGAACAAGCCACCACGCAGCGCTGATCCCGGCCAGAGGTCAGGCTAACCAGCCCCAACCGGAACCCTTACTTGGGCCGCCAGCCGCAAGCACCTAACAGCAATTCTGCTGCCACTGGACAACTGCCTTGATAAAGACCCAGGTTGAAACGCGCGTCGGCTGTTTTTTGTAACACAAAATTGGCACAAAAAGAACTATAGATATCATCTATGTTGTTTTGATACCAATAAAATCACAACTCGCATGACCCAAGGACTGGACAATCTGACCCTTCTCACAATTGGACCATCGACCCAGCCAGCGCCCACGTAATTTACGGTGGCGTAATTAACGCCTTCCCCACTCCCATTATGCCCTATGGGGCAAAAATGGGAATGGGGAAGGGTAAATGGGAAATGGGGACTTACCGCCCCACTCACCTTGGAATGGGGCGGTAAGTCCGCCAACCACCATGGCGTAAACATAGTTTACGCCATGGTGGTAACTTACCGCCTGGGTCGTAATGAGGCCCATTGTATTTTGTATATTCATATGTGATAAGTGGTCTTTAAAAGGACTGTTTTGGAGCAAACTGAGCTTAGTATTTTAGCACATTTGATATGCTTTCTTTATTATCATGTATCTTACATAACTCTTTTTTTAACTGCCATTGTATCACTACTGTCTCTTTTGTCATTCATATTCCGTACTCAGATATATTTCTTTAATCTAATAACTGTGGCTACACAGCACCCACCCATTGAGTGGTGTTTCTACCCTCGTTTAAAATTGGTACACTGTGCAGCCGCCGCTATATACCAGCAAATTGCACATCGAGTGTTCGTGGCCAGGTGATATCCTTGACTACAAAAGGGTTTTAATCTGAGAGGACTGCGGCTATTCAAGAAAGGGGAGTGATTGGTCTATTGTGGATTGTGCCAAGCCACAGCAACGGGTGCAACTATCTTGCACCTAATCAGTACACAGCGTTGTGACCCATGGTTAAAAGTGGTACCCTGTACATCTGCAGCTATGTACCAGCAAATGGCATGTCGAGTGTTGATGGACGTGTTTTAGCTGTGGGTAATAACAGCCAAACCAGCAAGGTGTCTGTGTAACCGCAGCTATACCAAGCACATGCATATGCGCGTCAGCGCTTTTTCGCCTTTTTAATGGTGGTTCTGATAGACGCAGGTACTGTTAAAGCGGCATCCAGGCGTGGGTACTAGAAATGCTGGGCAGGGTTTTGTATGTGTTTCGGTGTTTCTAATCAGCTGGTGTCCATGTTGTAAATGTGTACTTCTTTGTGATAGGTTGCAGTGCATATGTATCAGCCATTTTATTCATTTTCTTACAATACAGTCCTCTTTTTCTGCTTTTGATTTCGGAAAGTATGAAATCCACCATTGTGTCTACTTTTCTCATTTTGACTGCAGAAATCTGTAGAGTTCATGCTACCTGACAAAATATGATTGGCATTAATCTGTTGTTTGTCACTGGTTTGTTGAAAGTGTTATTTGACAATATGTTGATACTGGGGCTTTGTTATTTCATTTTGTATTCTTACTGTGTTTGTTAACAATGAAGTGGTCCTGCTGTATATGCAGAAAATGGGTGGGAACAATTGTTGGAAGTTGGGTATTAGGAAAGAAAATGTATTTCAGTGAGGTGCATGATATAGAATCACTAAGTATACTTCATGCATTCAAAATAAAAGAATGTTCACACAGCAGTAGAAATGTGATTTTATTTACAAAGCTTTTATGATCATGTTTATGTATTTATTTATTTATATTTATATATCGCGCAGACAGCCCAGGGGCATTGTGGCGCTGTTACTTGCAGGAACTTAGTTACAGGGGATACAGGATTGGTAGCAGTCATTGGCACATTATGATTGCTACAAACAGATTAGTCATTACAGCTCATGCATCTTTGGTTATTACATTACAGACAGTTTATTGGCAAACATGGTGCTGCGAGAGACCTTATGTGAAGAGGATGGTTTTCATAGCTTTCCGGAAGGGAATGAGGGAGGGCTCACCTCGGATTGTGGGAGGTAAGGCATTCATGTGTGATGGTGCGAGATAAGGGAAGCTGGATCCTCCAGCTCTGGCTCTTTTTACTAGTGGCACACAGAGCATGTTGGTATATGGTGACCTGCTTGGCCTTGTGGAGGAGACGGGGTGGATTCTTTGTGAGAGGTAGACCGGGGCGGTGAGGTGGATGCACTTGTGGGTCAGTGTCAGAGCTTTGAAGATGATTCTTTCCCTTATTGGTAGCCAGTGGGCTAGTTTTCTGGCCTCAAAGATGTGTTCTCTTTTTGTGATACCTTGGGCAGCGCGGAGGGCATTGTTCTCTATGATTTGTAGCCTTTCCAGGTTTTTATTGGAAGTTCCTAGGAAGAGTACATTATAGTAATCTAGCCTGGAACCGGTGATTGCTCTGGCTACGTTTGTGCAATTCTCTTTGGAGAGGAAGGGTCTGACTGCGTTGATCAGTTTGGCATGGTACGCAGCTGAGGAGGCTATTGCATTGACTTGTCTGTCCATGGAGATGTTGGAATCCAAATAGACACCAAGAGTTTTGACCGAGTCGGAGACAGGTATTTTAATGGAGTCAATGGTGAAATGACTGAATTGGGAGTCTAGATTTTTTAGCGTGTCGGGGGGAGCCTACCAGTAGGAGTTCGGTCTTGTCGGCATTGAGGCATATTCCATTGTCTGCCATCCAGGCTTGGATGGTGTTGTAGAGGTTGTTGAGGCTCAGTGAGTCAGTGTCATAGTTGCCAGTGAGGGTGAGGAGGATCTGGGTATCGTCAGCGTAGTTGGTGTAGGAGATGCCCATGGCGTCGAGGATGAGGAAGAGGGGTCATGTGAAGATGTTGTAGAGAGTGGGGGAGAGGCAGGAGCCTTGGGGCACACCACAGAGGATGATGGTGGGTGAGGCGGAGGCTAAGTCAGAGAATACTTATATGGTTCTGTCTTGTAGGAAGGATGTGATCCATGCTGTGGCCTCAGGGGAGAATTTAGCGGTGGCAGAGATGTGGTGGCATAGGACGTCATGGTCTACGAGGTCGAAGGCCGCTGATAGGTCGAGAAGTAGGAGAAGTGCTGGTTTGCCCATGTCTCTGGCGTCGTCCATCTGGTTTTTCAAGTCAAGTAGCGCGGTTTCAGTCCCGTGTTTGGGGCAGAAGCCAGATTGTCGGAGACCTAAGAGTTTATTCTCTTCAATGAAATGCTGAACCTGCAGATAGGCTGCTTTTTGCAGTATTTTGAGGAGGAATGGGACAGTCGTGATGGGTCTATAGTTGTTAGGGGAGGTGGGATCAAGAGTTGTTTTTTTTAATAGTGGGCGGCCCCAGGCGTCCTTGAGGGAGCCGGGGACTTTCCCTGTGGCAAAGATTTCTTTAGTGCTAGATTGGGCCTCCGAGATTCTGGATTCGAAGGATTTAGCCTTTGCTTGGGTGATTGCGTTTTTGTATTTGGTAGAGAGGGCTTTGAAGATCATCTTATCTTTGTCCGAGTGGGATGTTTGCCATTGTGTGAGTGCAACCTTTTTCTCGTTGCGGAGTGTGAGAAGGTCTGGGGTGAACCATGAGTTGGAGTGGGTGGTGGGTTTGGATTTGCGAGGTTTCAGTGGGGCAATGGAGATGATGGCACTGTCATGTGCTGTTGCAAGTATTTCTGGGTCTGTGGAGAAAGGAGGTCTGAAGGCTGGGCCTTGGAGGAAAGGCAGTACCCTTTCCTTCGTGATCTGATGGGAGCTTCTTGCGAGGCAGGGTGGCAAGGGTTGGGGTGCTGGGGTAGAGGGGCTGGTGGTGGGGATGCTGAAGGTGATGATATGGTGGTCAGACCACGGGGTGGGTGTGTTACCAGTGATGGTGAGTGGACAGTTGTGCTGTGCAATCCAGTCGAGAGTTTGTCCCTGGGTGTGGGTAGGGCTGAAGATGGTGTTTTTGTAGCCTAGTGTTGTTGTAGTGGGTTGAGTCAAGGGATTTAGCTGCTGAGTCTTTGCAGTCAAGGAGGCCTAGGTTGACGTCCCCAAGGAGAACGGCTTTAGAGTTCTTTTTAAGGTTGTCTGAAAGGAGGTGGATGAGAGAGGCGTACTCTGAGGTGTGTGGATATCATGTGCCCTCTGGATTTTTTTCTTACCCCTTATTCTCTTCCACAGTTCCCTGTATTTCTGTACTTGTCCATGGCTTGGGAGAACTTTAACCAATTCTGCATGAGGGATTGATGCTGGATTATGTCCCCAACTAGCACCTACCACCTTTCAGATGGTCTGGCCCATACTGGGCTGCAGCCTTTTTGGCATACATGTGGTTTTACATGTTCATTGTAGCTGTGAGCGGTGGTTGTACAGAATCAACCTCCACCAATTAAAGGTGCTTCCAGCAACAGCCAGAGTTTTGAAACATCTGTAGCACTGGAGCACTCAATTTGAAGTGTCATCAGAAATGCTAGAGAGGTTCAGAGAGGAGGCTTCATTTTGTGTGGCATTGTCTTTTTAGAGTTGTAATTTTTGTTATTTTACATTTTCCTTACGAGTTGGACATTTTAACATGTCTAATCATGAGATCATCAGCAGCAGCAATGACGATACCATCTGAGTCACCAATCCATCACCACCCAGGAATAAAAGCCCCTGTAGACAGTTGGAGATATTTCAAGGTGAAAGAACAGTGCTCTAAAAGGAAGGCAGAGGATGTTCAGTGCACATTGTGCAAGAACACACCAAGACGTGGCCCTTCTAATGTTTCATCAATAAGCATTAGAACATCACTCATGATAAATAATCTGCTACAAGTCTACTAGAATGCTATGGATGATGCGTATTGGAGATTGCTCTTAATAACAATTTAGGCTATGATTGCATATGCTTACTCTTTTGCTGATGTAAACATCTGTGGATCTTTCGGATAAGCAGATAGTAACTGTTAATGAATATTTACAGCTTTATTTGCAGTGGAAACTCTGAGAGGGCATTTGCTGTGTTATTTAGAGCTTAATTTAAGATAAACTATTGTTTACACTCTTTCAGATTTCTATGTGCAGATTCAGGAAGATCTATATTTTAACTCCTTTGTTTTTTCTGTGCATATTACTTTTCAATTATAAAGAAAAACATATAAAGAAATCAATGTACACACGGTTGTTGGGAATTAGTGTCTTTTTAATCTAAGTGTGTGATATATTGCACATCCGTGTTGCAGAAAATTATTATTTAACAATACGCCCTGTGTCGGGGAGGGCATTACTGAATCAGGTAATGCCCTTGGGCCGATAGTTACAGATCCTACCAAAGTGAGGGCCTTAACAAACACCCTTGGGCATAACCTGATGCAGTAAGGCCCCCCTGGCTCTGGGCTTATTGCTATTAGGACTCTGGCCCATTAGACCGGGGTACTAATAGTGTGTATATTGCAAAACGCACCAGCATTTTGCAACTGAAAAATATGTATGCCATGGAATGGGATATGTCTATTCGCTCTTTCGATGGCCACCATTTAAAACAGGAGGAGGTTATATACAATTTTCATGCTAAGGTTTTGTGGAAGGGACCTTCAAAGAAGACATCACAAAGTTTGGGACCTTTAAAGTTTATTCAACATCTTTTCCGCATATATTGGGATGAAGTGATTGAATCGTATAGGAAAACTCATGTGAAACAAAAGGTGAAAGAGCACAGAGCAAGATTAATACAGCCGTATTTATCATCTGTGCCACAGAGTTCCAATACAATTACTAGTTATTTTCAACTAACACAAACCACAGTCCATTCTGCCTGCATCCGATCTTTCAAATTTTGTGATGATGCGCAAAACCTGTCTCAGCTTGATCGAGGTAGAAGGTGGCATCCTAGACCCTTTGGGCAAGGCTCTTTAAGAACATATGGCCAATTGCGAACCCCAGGAATATTTTTAAGTATCAATAATTTTTACCCCATTCTTTAGAAAAAACATTTAAAAAATGACAAAATAAAAAAAAAAAAATCAATGTTCTTTTTATACCTTTGTTATATGTATGAATTCTAGTGTTTTCCTTTCCCAGTTTCTACCTCTTTTTTCCTTATCTGTGCGTATAATCATGGGGTGCATATAATCATGGGTGCCAGCTTTTGATTTACCCTATGGGAAAAGTACCTAGGCATATGTTATTCTTGCAGTTGGTCATTTTTTTTTACTTTTTCAGTGCTTGAATCAGATTAGTTGAAGTTGTACAGTGTAGCACTACAGTCCCCAAGAGACTACCATAAAACTAGGGGCTTGTAGCATGATGTTTAACCAAAGTGAGAGATCCTCAGGAAAAGATGTAGGGGCCGATTCATGGAATAAATGGGCACCAAAAATAATGGCGCAAGCATGTGCAAGCTGGCGCAAGCGTGCGATTCATGGAAGTCCCTGCGCGTGTTTTCCTCGGGATGTGTGCCAAAACCGTGCGTGGTGCACACGGGCGCACACGTCAATGCATCATCCCAAACTCTGTGTCAATGTCTGCGCACACAACAAAAAGGGGGCGGGGCATGGGGTGTAACACGCGGAATGGGGAACAACGCGTGACAAAGAAGGCGTAGCAGTGGAAGTACTGCAGGGAAATACACGGAATGCCCACACGCACGCAAACAACCCGTATTCATGGATTCGAATAAGGGAAACCCACGCACAGCAGAAGACGTTCATAGGCGTCAACACATCTGCCACATGAAGGCAGGTGGAAGCGTCCCCGCGCACAGTATAAAAGTGCACGCAAACAACAAACACGTATATACAGCTATGATGAATGCCCCATTTGTTGCAGCACTGATGGTGGGACACCGCAGGAGGAGGAGAATAGTCAGGGCCCGCATTTTTTCTTCCCCGGACCAGCCTTTTTGGGATGCCTGACGACCATGCTATGGCAGGTATAGGTTTCCACCTCGTATCATCCTAGACCTAGTCAGGGAGTGGGAAAATGACCTTACATCCCCCACCCTGTGCTCCCAAGCATTGAGCCCCTTGGAGAAGGAGCTCAATGTCCTGTATTTTTTGGCCACTGGGTCATTTCAGCGGACAACTGCCATAGTGGGGGGGTCTCACAGGCCACGCAGTCACGCTGCCTACACCAGGTGTTGGCAATCATCACTGCACACCCCTCAGTCCGCAGGCACATATACATGCCCAGAACACCCGCAGAAAGGCAGGCCGTGGTCCAGGACTACTACAGGGTGGCACACTTCCCCAAAGTGCTCGGTGCCATAGATTTCACCCATGTGGCCCTATGTCCACCAAGGGCCACTGAGCACATCTATTGAAACCGCAAGCACTGGCATTCCATCAACGTGCAGGTTGTATGCAATGCTAAAGGAATCATCGCCTCTGTCTAATCAAACTACCCTGGCTCCACCCATGACAGTTTCATATACAGAATGTCCGCCCTGAGCCGGGCCCTGGAAGCTGGGCAGCATGGTCACGCATGGCTCCTAGGTGAGTACACATGCCTGTGCACATGCAGGCATGTCAAACACAGACCAAAACCCAAACCCTACTAATCACAACTATTATCACCTCCCCAGGGGACAGTGCCTACCCTCTGAGCAACCACATGATGACGCCAATAAAGACCCCACCACACCACCTCAGGTAAGATACAATGATGCCCATATGGCAACCAGGGGCATATTGGAGCGCACATTCGGAGTGCTCAAGCCACGCTTCCGCTCCCTTGACCGCTCTGATGGGCAGCTACTATATGCACCCCCAGTAGTGTGCAGGATCATTGTGGCAGCATGTGTCCTGCACAATGTTGCAACACGGCGGGAGGTACCGGTGGACATGGTGGTGCCCCTAAATCCCCAACCACAGGCACAGGTGCTGCCCATGGGAGGGGGCAGGGCAAGTGGCGAGGCAGCCTGGACCCAGCTTGTGGCCACATTCTTCACCTAAATTCCCACCCCTGCGGAGTGCACACAGTCCTGGCACATACCAGGTGACAATCGATGATGACAAAGAGATAGTCAACTGTCACAACCTTACCACCCTGAGAATGTTGCCACGGAAGTGCTACATTGTGTGCACCCCTAGCTACTTAAACATAACCAATCCTGTGTGACCAAATGAAACACATGCAAGGTGTGTATCACACACCCCGGCAAAACAGGCCATCACAATCCCTGGTATGTCACACAAACCCTCCCAAACCAAATCACCCTTGTGTGCCACACCATGACATGGCATGCAATAGCAAAAGGACAACACATGACCAATAATATACAAAGTGACATGTCATAAATGAAAGCTGCCATGAGACAATGAGGCCTGATATGGAATCAGATGAAATGACTGACCAACAACCTCCCACACATACAAAGTCAGACACAAATGCTTTCCAACAGTCGTAGCATGAACACAACACTGAATGCCCGTTCACATGCACATTGTGCATGGCAAAATCCCGACTCCCGAACCTGTGTGCTGTGTGTGTCTCCTGCAACACACTGCTCAGCACACAGCACTTTGGGCAGCCATTGTGTTGCAGATACACCTTGAGCATCACATGAAAAAGACTAATCAAATCTACAACCAAATGACCCATTTATAGGCTACCCAAATGGTAATAGATCATGTGCCTCATGGACACAGCGGGCCTGAAAATGCAATCTGTGTGCACCTGTGGCCGTGGAAGGGTGGCTGTACGTGTGGTGGATCATTGTGCAACTGCGTGTGTCATTAGGGACATGCACTCAATATATGCATGTGAAATCAAGTGACCCTCAGTGTCCTTTAGACATCACATGTGAACATTGGCCATGTGAACACCCCGGCATGTCAAACCACACCAATCCCCTGACACCTGAAAAGCAAACACAACACAGGAACAGGCATTGACCAGCACAACACATCATGTACATAGTACCCCACAATTACAATGTCAGAATGCCCAAAACACTGTAGACCATGCCAACTGTCCAACAACAAAAGGCCCTCCCTTACAAATCACCTTGACCTTCTGAACAACTGTCTTTGGGGTATGTAGCCTTCTTCCTTCACGTCTACCTGGCTACAGGATCACCCTACCCCTTGGTCTCCATGTTCCAGCTTGCATGTAAATAGGGTCCAGCCCCCTCAGAGGCCACCTTGACTGGTCCAAATACCAAATCGCAGAGAACTCAAAGTAGCCAAACCCACAAACCAGGGGAAAAGCCTGTAGGCACCAAAAAACCCTGGAAGAGTCTCCAGTAGATGACTTGAAGTAGCAGGAAATGTCAAAGCACATGTACAAGCACAATGATATAACAACCAAGGATGGGTACCATTTACAGTACATAACATACAATGATGATGCAACAACTGATGGGTAGTGTCAAAGCTCTGGTCTCCAGGCGCAGGAGTGGCACGAACCAACCACCCCCTCCGTGGTCTGGGCACCTGCAAGGTCAAACTTATACAGGCTTCGGAGACCCCGGCGGGGAAGGAGGGTCAGGGATATGTTGCATGGACAGGCATTGGTATTCAGGATAACCGGAAAGAGGGGCAGGATGTAAGGATATTTGGCGTGTTACAGCACAGAGTACAGCACTACTGCACAGGTAGCAATTTTTTTTGATGCAGCACCACCACATGGGTGTGGTGCATTGCTATATGTGTTGCTAGATTAACATGGACATATAAGTAAAGACAGGCTATTCAGTCAAAAACGATTTTAACATATAAGATGCAAATCTATTTTTACAGTTAAAAACACACGTACACACTCAAAAATGCACACTATTTTTCACCTGAAATGCCTATGGTGCAAGAGACACATTTGAAAATTAATAACTAACATTATTAATAAATAACCTGACTAATAAAACTGCATTTAACATAACCCACTAATAAAAATGTGTCTCCACTGCAGAATTAGGCCTACTCTGAAAGTGAACTTTTAAACGCACATTCATTTTTTTCTTTTTCTCTGCTGCTCTGTCCACATAACTACAGGAAGCAAAAGGACTCGAAGGAACAGGAAATCAGTTGGTTACAAATAATTACTGTAGAAATGAGCCATTGTGTAGTGAGGGAGGAGATGGCATGTTGATTTCTGATTGGAGCAGCGTCATAGCAAGTATCATGCTAGAGGCAGTGATGAGAGTTTTGCTGGGGGAGCTTGAAGAGAGGAGGAGAACAGTCGGGATTTGGCAGAGCTGGGAGAAGGACCTGTTTCCTGGCTGAAGCATTCCTGCTGCAAAAGCTGAGAATTCCAGGCAATAACACCAGTTTGAGAACGAAAGACGCTTGTTTTCGCTGGGGTTAATCTTCAAGGGAGCCAAATTCAGAAAGAGAACAGCTGAAGAAAACTCATGCTGAACAGATAAGGTAATTACAGAAGTGTGGGGGCTGAGTGTGTACGAGAATATTCAGTTAGTGTAGGAAAGGAGATTCCTGTGCTTTAATCACATGTTTAATGTTGCAAATTGAGTTCTTGTCTCCGCCACTCTCTTTTCAGTGTATCACAGACAATGCTGTTACTGTGCTATTTTATTTATTTCTGTAAAGAGTGAGATCGTGTTTAAATGCAACTTTTATAATACACAAAAATATTTGAAAGCAGATGGGTGGTGTGTTTTATAGTTACCAATACAGTGCTGATGATGTGGGGAGATGTTTAGACAGTGCAATTGTCATTTTTAAGGTAGCTAAACGTCAAATTTGCTGCAGCCGGGTGCACAATGTAATTCAGTATGAGCAATTATAACTAACTGTGTGTGTTGTAGTTTGTCGGAGGTCTATGAGTCGGCAAAAAGGGAGGCCCGGGACATAGTTCACTACCGTATATAAGATAGTGAAAATACCACATGATAGCTCGCTGCCGTAGATAAGACAGAGAGAAATTGCCCATGGTGGCACACTAAAAATGAAAATGTGGTGTTCCTGAAATGCAAGCCTGAGGTCTCTCTAGTGATTACATGAAAAATCTAAGCAAAAATAAGGGGTTCTGGATATTGGGGCCACAAATAAAGCAAGGGAATTATGCTCACCAAAATACCACCAACCACGCATACCAAACACGCATACCAAATACGCATGTCTGTGTGCTGAAATAATGCATGTCCACTGTATTATCGTAGCACATGGCCCAATCTGAATACAATGAGTGATTGTTGCTAAGTTATTTTTCGGAGGTAAGAAAATACCGTCAGGCCCCAAATCTTCACAAAATACCCTACAGGCAGGAGAGTGGATGTGGATTTGCAAGGGAAAGTAGTCAAAATACAACTATTCACAAAAACACATACTCAATTAGAGAAAAATGTTCATCATGCACATTGTAGAAAATTAGTCAAATGCAAGCCAAAGAGAGACTTATCTCTGGGGTGAGTAATGGCCTCCTGCCTGTGCACTCTCAGGTTCGGTAACAGGAGCACTTCAATGCTGCAAAGAGAGTGTGAGTTACTAATCCGAATGTGTGTTTACAACACACACCCACAACCCCATCCATGCCCCAAAGTAAGTGACTACTCCACAGACACCCCTGTCTGCTGCTTTGAACCCATATGTTAGCTTGGCCCACCGATGGTTCATACACTGTCAATGCAGTAAGGCAGGCGCATGTGGCCATGCGGGAAATGGAAGACCAATGGGTCAAGAATCACACATGATACAATGGTCCCTGGGTGAGCTGCTAGACACGTATAGCAAGGTGCAACTGCAGTACAAGTTGTGTTCTGGCAGCCGCAGATTTCAATAGGTAGTGAACCTGGCAATTTGCGCATGCAAATGACATGCACTGCCCACGAGTCTGTGCCTCGCTAGGTGTCCCTGTGCGCTGTATCAGTATCTGGCTAGGAATGCTACTACCCTAATAACTATGCTTCAATGGAGCAGCGGGTAATCCAGGATATGCTTGATGGCCCCTGCCTGTGCCCCTGACAACTTATAAAACCACTTGGCATTTGGCCCTCAAAGCATGGCAGCTGTACTGTGTGCTTCTCAAACAATGCCTGGCAAAGCTCACCAGCACTGGTGCTACTTAGCATGCATGTGCAAGTGGCCTGGTTGAAGGTTGGCTACAGTGTGGGCCCTTGTGCTGCTCACCTTGCCTGGAGATCCTGGAAACACATCTGCTTCTGTTGGACATCTTCGCACAAGCCCTGTGCTTCTGCTTGCACACACATCCACACGTCTGCACCACCGAATGTGGCCAGTTTTCTGGATTAGTCGTCCCTGTGTCTGCTGGCAACGGTAGTCTGGAGGCTCATCTTCCTGCAGAAAGGGCATAAAATAAATTAATAAGACATGAAAGTTCCCTGTGTGTGTGTCTTCATGCTGGTTGTCACTGGTCCAGGTCACAGAGCTACATCCAATCTCATCCCACCATCAGTGTCACTTTGACAGGCCAAGGGTGCAGGCTACTGTCTACAGCATGAAGTGTATCAAGCACATATACAGGCAAGAATATAACATACATCACCATCCACATCAATTAATGGAGACATCAATCACGTACTCACCCAAATTGATCACAGACATGGGGTGGATGAAACGCAACCAATCCCCACTAGGGGTGTTAACACAATTAGTACAGCAGCAGACAGGCCACAGTTATGAGGAAAGTCCATAGCCCTAGTGTAATATTTTGTTACACCAAACCATCCTAGTGAGCCCATGGATAAGGGAAGCTGGAGTGGCAGATGTGAGTCAGGACCCCAAGCAGCAAACACATACTCGAGACAAACTTGAAGGGCCCAGCTGGAACAGACAGTGAATGCTTTCAAAAGCCACAAAGCACCACACTGTCACATGAATGCACAATAGACAAACACTATAAAACAATATTAACTAATTAAACTACCAATGAACAACCTACATAACCTAATTAAAATAACTATCAAATAGTCAATATTAACTAACTAAACTAAAAACAAAAATCAAAAATGGCCACATACGACTTGGCGGGGAGGCACCCAGGAGGCGGGAGGTACAGTGTGCTCCTCAACACCCACATGCGACGATGTTGAGATAAAAAAAAAACATCCATGGGCTCAACTCTTGCACACCTCGACCACTGTGGGAGATATGTCGTCGTCCGAAGATGCCTCATCCTGAAAAGGAGGACGTGGGCCAGGAGCCTGACCACACCTAGGAGCAGCTTGCCCCTCATCGGCAGCAAGTCTGCCAGACGGGTGAGGCTGGTTCTGTGCGGCAATGACATGCAGGTCTGCATGCAGAACCTCCCGTGATACACGTGCTTCCTCTTGCAAGGTAACACGTATAACACGGAGTTCTTCCTGTGTGGTCTGGCTGGACAACTGATGCATCTCCCGGCAAGTACGTAGCTCAGCCGAGACGCTCAAGCTGCTCAAACCTCTCCTCTGACCACACCCTCTGGGACATCAAGAGGACACCCAGAGTGGATCTGAGGTAAGCATACTCACCCTCCATGGCCTTCATGTGTGCCTCTGCATGAGCAGCAATTGCTTGACGCAGAGACAACATTTCAGCCTGGCATGCCCTGTCTGAGGCCGCCAAGCCCAGCCTGAGCGAGCGGGCCATGGACTGCGCTGCCTGCCACTGGAGAAGCACCTGCCTAGCAGGGGGGAGCACGGATTGGGCCACACGTTCCATGCTCACAGCGATGTTATCAAGTGCTGCCCCCTGACGTTCTGAATTGGCAGTCATGTCTTGCTCCCACTCAGTATACCTTGGCGGCACGCAGCCACTGTGTTGCTGGGCTTGACACCTGCGGGACCCAAGGACCAGCCGTCCTCGTTGGGTTGGCACCGCCTGCATGATGCCCCAGGCACATCAGTGACTGGTGTGAAGGGTGACCCTGCGTCGCGATCCACCACAGGCAGAGGTCCCACCACTGTCTGGCCCCTCAGTGCAGGTGTCACAGACAGAGGAGTATCCACATCAGAATCACTCACCCCTGACGTATGGACCTGATGCACATCCAACTCGACATGGCTGTCAGAGTGGTCATCTGGGGTGGACTCATTGCCAACCAAAGACAAGATGGTCTGAAGCACATGTGGGTTCTCGTGGTCTACCACCGCACAACCCCCACTTGTGCCGGGTTGTGTTTGTGATAACAACCCTGTGCCTGGCATGACAACACCATCCTCCATTGCGTCATCATCTGAAAAGTTGAGAGAAAAAAACATTAGTAGACATGTTAGAAGCACATGACACACACACACATAGACATCACAAAGACAGCCAACACATGAAGCGGAAATGTGGCACACAAAAGAGAACCTGCCATGCATGCCTGGTCAATTTGACATTGCATCAGTGAGTAGGCATGTAGAACGGTGTTACACGGCTCAGAAGCGGGTTGATGCAGTAAAGAACATATGTACGTTACTCACTATCTACATGAACAAGTACTTCATGATGTGTATCAAAAATCGTGAAGCCAGTGGAAGGGCTGGTTCAGGCATCACGTGCAATGTGCATGCAATGGGTTGCATGGCTACAAGCGAACCCCCCCCTCAGTGAAAATGCAGGGATGCCTTGCATGGTAGCAAAAGGCTGACCAGAGACCTGTGTATTGGCAGACAGTGTTGACTAGCATCAATGGCATCATCTGAGTCAACTGACAACACAGCAGATGATGATGGGACAGTAAGCAGGACACATGACGAACCCTCAGTAGTACACCCAAGTGTGCAAAATCCACTACACCAGTTGGACAGAGTAGTGGGCCTGAAACTGGGGGAGGACTGTGCCCCACACAGACTGTGAACCCCTAAAAATGTGTGTGATGCAGGACTGGGCCAGAGTGGGCATGGGATGGCTGAAGAAATCCCATGAAATGTTGCTCATACAAGACACGTACTACTATGATCATCCAGGCAAGGACACATGGGCATGCATGGAATGCACATGGAGTATGAATGGGCGCTCATGTCCCTGCGGAGCATCTGCCATCTGCACAGTCCAAGTGAGACACCCTGCATGAAGGGCAGAGGATGTACCCCACTGCATGTGTCTGGCAGGTTGGCTGGTGGAAGTTAGCATGTACACAGGAGTCTTGAACAGGCCATTGCAGTACACCAAAATGATGCACAACAGTGCAATGGTGTAATTGGGGTGTAGGGGGGGTGTAGGGGCAAGGGGGCATGCCTACATGGAGTACCCGCATGCAGGCAGAGGACACATGCACGTCAGTCATGCAATTCCATAGTCCCAGTGCTGAGAGGAAAACCACCCCTGACTACATGCAGAAGGGCCAGAGAGCAGGAACATGGACCGGAGGGGCATCTGTGTGACTAGCATGTGAGTAGGGTGCAAGTGTGGTGATGAGGAAAGTCCCTGTCTCCTCCACATGTCCACCATCCTGCACAGCAAGCGCACATCAGTGAAGCATTGCATGACTAGCACATGAGAACCATATAAACATAGCATTTAGTGGCAGTCAAGCACAACACATCACACAGGCAAACCACACATGGCCTGGACATACACGCAACAACACTCACTGGACTGGGCATCAAAGTACTGCCTCTCTCCCACTCCTTCGACCAATTCTGTTGGTATGAACTCTGCAACGAGTGCCTTGTGCGGAGTGAGGTCATCCTCCTCAGGTGGTGGCCCACCGCCAGTCACCAGAGTCATGCTGTAATTAGAGGCACGCTTGGCCTTAGCGTTGCGTTTGAGGTCATCCCAACGCTTCTTGCACTCGGCAGCTGTGCGCATCTCATGGCCGAATGCACTCACATTATCCGCAACATGCTTCCAGTGGGTATTCCGATGGGCAGCCGTAGTTTGACAATTCAACCCCACTATCATGTCACGTCTGTGGCCCTGCACCTAGTCCACAAGGGAGTCCAGTTCCTGCTTGCAGAAAGGCTTCTTCCTTGACCTGCAGGAGGCCGTGGCTGTGTCTGGGGTCCCAGCCTGTGCTGCAGATGCAACCTTCCTCCTCTTGGATAGTGGCGCAGACCATGGCTGGCGAATGTGACCGAAGGCCTGACTTCATTCAGTGGCTGCTGGGTGCCCTGGAATGGACCCTGCGCAGCAACATCTGCTGTGCCAGGGTCATTGACCGCGACTGTCCTGGTTGGTAGAGTCACAACCGGGGTGTTGTTGGCTGCATCCTCCCCTGCACTTGCCAACACCCGGCTGGTCGGGGCAGCAGATAACATAACTGCCCCAGGTACATGTGTCTCAGTCAGGGCAGCCCTGCGTGCACCTACGGTGTTCCTCCTGACCTGCTGGAAATCTTCCAGGGACTCTTCAAGTGCCAACACAGCCTGCGCAGGCAGACCCTGAGCCTGGGTGGTGGTGTCCACAGCTGCACCTGCAGCTACCACTACACTTGGGGCTGTGGCAGTCATTGAAACGGACTGCCGGGTCAAATGGGCGCCAGTGCCAGATGCAGAAGCTGCATCTTCCGGAATCACAGGGGCTGGGGCATGACTGCACCAACACATGGCACAACATTGTGCTGAAGTGGTGCACCCCTGCCTCTTCCCCCTCTGTGGCCACCCTGGACACCCTGTGTCCCCCTACTCCCTGGTCACCCCAGCCATGTCCCTGACCACGCCCGCCACGAGGAGTACGCCCAGCTGAGGCGCCCCTCACCTTTGGTGGCCTCCCAACCATGGCACAGATGGAGTAGTGCCAGCACAGAAGGAGAAGTGCAAATGGGAGGTGTACACCACAATTGTCCTGGGCAATTGGGGTGAAGGGGGTGGGATACAAGATGTTATAAGCAACCCTGCACCTGGAAGTGTGACCCCGGTGATGAAGTGACGGGTCACGCAATGCTCAGGCACCCCAAAACTGCAGTAAACCGTGCACGCACCCCGGTAGCCCACGTGTGTGGAATTATCCTCCCACAGTACGCGGTGGCACACAGGGACATGAAAAACATGTACGCGTGGGACACGCAGGCTACTATGAACTCGAAAATGGGTACACGATACACAGGGGCACCCGCAGTGGGAAAAATAGCGTGCGCAACTCACCGTCAGACTAGCGTGGTAATGAAAAACACGCATAGCCAATACCCCCGCCAAAAGAAGAGATACGTCCTTGATCCGCTGTGAAGTAGTGATGGTGTGCGAAACAACACGAAGTAGCAACACACATGTCGGTCTCCACGAAAGGCACATACAGCGAACTGCTGGGACCCGCTCACCTTTAACCCGTGCTGAGGGAAACTTCCGCACGCGTCACATCACTTACGCGCTTAGGCCCTTTCCTCAGATTACACACATTAACACGCAGATGTGCTTTTTTTTCACGTGCTGGGATACCATCGCTCCACAGCCCAGCCCCAGGACCCAGTTGCCCACCCACACCTGCCTCTGGGGTTGCCATGTCGGACACAACGCCATCTGGCACCAGTGGCAACCCCCCAGCAGGGAAGCAGAGGGCACCCGCTTCAATGCCAATGAAGTTGGTATCCTGGTGGAGCAAGTCCTGGGGCAGTATGATGCCCTCTTTGGAAGTTTGTGCGCCGACTATGAAGGACGGAAGAGGATCTGGATGGACATCGTGGCTGCCATCAACGTGGAGGAGGTGGCAGCCCACGACATCAAACACGTCCTGAAGCGCTGGGAGGACTTTAGGTCCAGGACCCTCAACAAGGCCCGGCGCCTCTTGAAGGCAACGGATGCTGAGAGGTGCCAGGTCCGCCTAACCAACAACCAAATGAGGGTCCTGGAACGTATACGCCCAGCGCTCCACGTCCAGGTCCTTGAGAGGCAGACCCATCTGGAGTCGAGCGGTAATTGTACATGTGTACTGATTGGACGCTCTGCATGTTGAGGTGTGGCAGGAGTGTGCAGGATGCACATATGTCTTTGTAGGGCCATATATAGATGTGTATGTACATACTTCAATGTGTGGTATTCTCTCATTGGTTTCATGCATGTCACAATGTGGGTTTTCACATTCACTGGCACCCCTTGTGTGTGTGTGACGGACATGTGTTGATGTACATATATATCAAATACAGGGGTAGCCGCCTGACGATAGTTAATGCATATTTTTAATGCTATATGCCATTATTCAAAACACACAGGGATAAATTGGTGTTTACAAAGGTCACCACTATTCTGAACTTGTGTCAAAGTCTAAAGGATCCCAACAGGGAAAAGAGTACAATGCATATTCATTTGTACATGTAGACACAAAATGTGTACATGGTGTAAGTTTATTACAACAAATATATTCACCAGGGTTTAATCAAGGTAAAAGAATTGGATGCTTACAAGAGTAATCAAGTAACATTTTCTAGGAACAAAAAACCTACAAAACCTTCTGCAGCGAAAAGTTTACAGAAGTATAGGTCGTTCACAGATATATACGGTGATAGACTGTAGTAAAGCAAGAACATGTCTAATGGGCGCTTTTCGTTGGCACAAGCGCAAGCATGTAGAAAAGGTGCTTGTCCTTATATAATCAGGGCAAAACCTATATGTATCTGGATGTTAGTCTATTGGCTATAGGTGACCAATCCTTGGTCTACATCGGGAACAGAAGAAATTCCCAAAGGTGTACTTGGGGCCAACACGATTGAAGCTGGACCCATGGACGTTTCGGCTTCCATGATTTGGTGCCTTCTTCTGGGCCAAAGGATTGTGTCTCCCTATGGGTGGTAAACACAAGGTGAGGGAGTGTTAGACTTAGCACAAAGTGCGAGGGTGTCACAGGAAGTGTCAAATGCACAGACCTGTGTAGTTAAAAACAAGCAATTGTCAACTTAAAAACAGAAAAGCAAGCCAACCTTGAGCTTGTGTCCAGGGGGAGGGGTGGAGACTCAGTAGTGATGTGTTCTGCTGAATCCTAGTGCGGGCATCAGTGAGGAAGTAGATGCAACATGAGTTAAAGGGACCAGGTGGCGGACATCTCTTCCTGGAAATAGCTGTAACCAGAGGTAAGAAAAGGTGTGGGCGGGGGGGAGAGAAAAACAGGATCCCCCTGTCAATATTTGCAAAATGCTAAACAGCATTGTAATAATTACAATGGCAAAAAAATGACAGGAGATAGAGTGCTTACCTATATGTTCTGATCATGTAGGAGAACTTAACAGGATGCAGTTAAGGCGCGGCCAGTGGGTAGGCATCCAGCGTGTCCATGGAATAAAGCCTACGCAAGATGGCACGCAAAGTGATGAGGAAACATAGTTGAGGTCAGGAACCCTTGGCGCCCGGTGGATAGGCGCAGTGCTGTGGGTGAGGAGCACATAAAAGTGGATATTAGTAGGGTCCACGAGTGGAGCGCCCGTGAGGACGTCCCTTAAAGTGAGGATAGTGGCGGGGCGGTAGGACGAGTGCAGAGGAGTGCAGAGGAGCACAAAAGTGATGCTAGTAGGGGGCCACGTCCACTAGCTGCTCACCTCACGGGTACGCTGCCTCCGAATGGGCTGGAGCGGCTCACTCCTCAGTACGGCACTAAACTCTGTATGCCGGCAGGGGGATATAAACGCGCATGCTCGGGGAACAAATACTGTTCCCCGGCGCATGCGTGTGTGTGGCCTGAATGAAATCCAGGCAGCGGCCCGTTGCCAGGGCAGCATAAACAGATCCCCGCTGCATACTTATCAGCAGCCTAAACGGTGTTGGGTGTAGGCAGGGCGGCGGCCCGTTGTTATAGCATATATGCCATTTGGTTTGTTTCATGTTATGGGCATTTCAATGTGGGGTGTATGTAATACTTGGTTGGTTCTTTGGGCAGGGGTGGCGTGCGGTGGGATTTGGTTGGACATGAGGGCCATGATTGTGGATCATGATGACGTGTTGGGGGGGACATGAGTCGGGGCCTGCTGGCAGGTGCCTGTCACTGCTGGGTGGGTGGGGGTGCAGGGGAACATGAGTCGGTGCCTGCTGGCAGGTGCCTGTCACTGCTGGGTCACTGAGTGGGTGAGTGGGGACATGAGTCGGGGGTGGGTGGCGGTGCAGGGGGACATGAGTCAGGGCCTGCTTGCGGGTGCCTGTCACTGCAGGGAAGGTGAGTGGGTGAGTGGGGACATGAGTCGGGGCCTGCTGGCAGGTGCCTTTCACTGCTGGGTGGGTGGGGGTGCAGGGGGACATGAGTCGGGGCCTGCTGGCAGGTGCCTGTCACTGCTGGGTGGGTGATTGGGTGAGTGGGGATATGAGTAAGGGCCTGCTGGCAGGTGCCTGTCACTGCTGGGTGGGAGAGTGGGGACATGAGTCGGGGCCTGCTGGCAGGTGCCTGTCACTGCTGGGTGGGTGGGGGTGCAGGGGGACATGTGTCAGTGCTCACTTGTGCATGGTGACATGTGGGCTGGCTGGGTGCATGGCCAGGGTGGATGGGCTGCCGGCAAGGCATGCCCAGAGGTGAAGGGCTTCCTGCGGGTCATGGCCAGGGGTGCAGGGTAGTCCCATGTATTGTGTGCTGCCTGCAGGGCCTGGGCAGGGGGGAGAGGGCACACCTGGGAGGACACAGACTGGCAATTCACACTGGGGCACCCCAGGAATACACGTTCTCCTCCTGCGGAAGTGAAAACGCGTGTTGAACTTCCCACACATCCCTGAAATCCACGTACCCTGCTCGCACAAGGCCTATCACATGTAACAAGTCCCGCGCACCCCATAATACACGTACCCCGCTTGCACAAGGCCTATCGTGTGTAAAACTTCCTGCGTACCCCCAAAATACACGTACCCCGCTCGCACAAGGCCTATCGCATGTAACACGTCCTGTGCACCCCCAGAATACATGTACCCCATTCGCACAAGGCCTGTCGCTTGTAAAACCTCCCGCACACCCCCGAAATACACGTACCCCGTTCGCACTAGGCCTATCGCATGTAACACATCCTGCGCACCACCGAAATACACGTCCCCCGCTCACACAAGGTCTATCGGGTGTAACACATCCCGTGCACCCCTGAAATACACGTACCCTGCTCGCACAAGGCCTGTCGTGTGTAAAACTTCCCGCGCACCCCCAAAATACACATACCCCGCTAGCACAAGACCTATCGCGTGTAACACGTCCTGCGCATCCCCAAAATACACTTACCCCTCTCACACAAGGCCTATCGCATATAACATGTCCCGCGCACCCCCGAAATCCACGTACCCCACTCACACAAGGCCTGTCGCATGTAAAACTTCACGCACACCCCTGAAATACACGTACTCCACTCGCACAAGGCCTATCGCGTGTAACACATCATGCGCACCCCCAGAATACACATACCCTGCTCGCACAAGGCCTGTCACGTGTAAAACTTCCCACATACCCCCAAAATTCACGTACCCCGCTCGCACAAGGCCTATCGCGTCTAACACGTCCCGTGCAACCCCAGAATACATGTACCCCGCTCGCACAAGGCATGTCACGTGTGAAACTACACACGCAGCCCCAGAATACACATACCCCGCTCGCACAAGGCCTACCGCGTGTTCCATGTCCTGCGCACCCCCAGAATACATGTACCCAGCGCGCACAAGGCCTATCGCGTGTGAAACTACACGTGCACCCCCAGAATATGCACAGGCAGCCCATCCACCCTCCCATTACCGCACAGGCAGCCCTTCACCCCTAGGCATGCCCTGCAGGCAGCCCATCCAACCCTCCCCATACCCTGCAGGCAGCCCATCCACCCTCCGCATACCCCACAGGCAGCCCTTCACCCCTGGGCATGCCCTGCAGGCATCCCAGCCACCCTCCCCATACACTGCAGGCAGCCCATCCACCCTCCCCATACCCCGCAGGTAGCCCATCCATCCTGGGCATGCTCCGCAGGAAGCCCTTCACCCCTGGGCATGCCCCGCAGGCAGCCCATCCACACTGGGCATGCCCCGCAGGCAGCCCACTCCACAGGGGGGACTTTGCCCACGTTTTTACACGTGATTTCGCTGGCGCGAGCGGGGTACGTGTATTATGGGGCGTGCGCGTGGAGTTTTAAATGCTATTGGCCTAGCGCGAGCGGGGTACATGTATTCTGGGGCATGCATGGGGAGTTTTACACAATATTGGCCTAGCGCGAGCGGGGTACGTGTATTCTGGGGCGTACACTGGGAGTTTTACACGCTATTGGCCTAGCACGAGCGGCGTACATGTATTCGGGGGCGTGCGCGGGGAGTTTTACACGCTATTGGCCTTGCGCGAGCGGGGTACATGGATTCTGGGGCGTGCGCGTGGAGTTTTACACGCGTTTTCGTGGTTGGGGGCCTGTGCGCTGGTCCACTGGCCTTTGCGCCATGTACTGGATTTGTGCGCTGTTCATGGCACGCGGGGCAGGGTTGGGGGTATAACTGGCGCTGCTGCAGGGTCGCTGCTCCACTCTGCGCCACGGCTGGTTATGGATGTTGAAATCTATGAATACGCTGTGCGCTGAAATGGGTTTTGGCGCACGCGGCTGGCGCAGGCTGCCGCAGACTGCCGCAGACTGCCACACGCGCACACTGTGCACCAGCCGCGTGCACCACTTGTGCGCCAAATTCTATGAATTACCCCCGTAATCTCACTGTGCATTTCCTAAATACACATTGAGCTCTCAAAGTGTACAATATATTATATAGAACAATGCCACTGTCAAAACAGGTCAAAATGAGTTTGTGATTGATGATCATCTTTGATGGGTTGCTAGTGTTTTAAATATTGAGTGGTCATGCCCACTAGCCTTGAAATTCAAGGAACACACTTGCAAGGACGCTAAGGTGAGGAATACATTGTAAGAAAACCTTTCAAATTCAAGGAAAAAACGTAAGCTTCAGTGACGTTAAGGGGAGAATGTAATGCAACGAAACCCCTCTTAAATTCAGCTAACGCCACCTGCCTGTTTGCCCCCTGTTGTGCAGCCTATGACCATCACAGATGACATCACTGATGACATCACCAATTACATTTTGTTGGAGATCACTGATAACACTAATTACATTGTATATAACAGATTGCATTGATAATGGCATTAGACATAACATGATTTATATGTTCGCTCAGAATCACTTTGATTTTCTTAATAACAATGTAGGCCATGAACGAAGGCTGTGGTCACTGGCCATCACCAAACCCCATAGCTAGTGGTCATTTAGTGTTGCAAAATACTAATGTGCATGGTTAAAAGCCATGCCTAGAGGCCTGTTACTGTTTTAAAATATACAGTGTGCAACATTGAAAGCTGTAGACAGTGCCCATTGCTAAAGGCCATAGCTAGTGCCCATTAATATATTAGAATATACAGTTGGCACGGCAAACAGCCATAGCCACTGGCTAGTATTGTGTTCAAGAGCATAGTTAGTGACTGGTTAGTATATAGAATATACAGTAGACACAAGTCTATGGTTGGTGCCCTGTTAGTGAGGTGCACATGGGTGAAGACTGTGGCCAGTGTTGATGACTGAAGGCCATGATTAGTACCCAATAATGTGTTAAAATATATTTGGCTATGCCCACTGACCATGGCCGAAGGCCATCCTTAATACTGGTTACTGTTGTAATGTAATTAGTGATGTCATCAGAGATGTGATCTGTGATGTCATCAATGTGGTCAGAGGCTGCACAACAGGGGGCATGAAGTTAAGTTGACTTTAGCTGAATTTCAGGGGTTGTTTTGCATTAAGTTCTCACATTAAAGCCGCTGCAACTAAAGTTTGTTCAGAGAATTTCATAGGTTTTTACCAGTGCACCCTGAATTTGCTACAAGTAGCTTATGTTATACTTTACCCCATTGTAGCAGCTGCAAAGTGCAAAGACAGTGTGGTAGTCCGTGGACATTGGGTGGCATTCACAAAGCCCAGAAGCACAGGGGAGAACAACAAATATTCTACCCTCATACCAACAGACACATATACATAAAACAACATTATGTACAATTACTACACCCAAATATACCTTTTTGTATGTAACGACCATCTGAAAATGTACACATTATTATGTTGCACACAATATAATGGAATATATGACCTTAGGGTCAGTCGCTTCTCCACGCAACGAGTTGGTGGTAGATCTCTTTCTTTCGGATGGTGCCTCCATCTGGAACAGTCTCCCTGCCTCCCTTAAACTTGAGGAGATCCATCTCCGGTTCTGTAAGCACCTAATAAACTTTCTCTTTGCTTCTACTTTTTCTCCTCATCTCCCCTGCTGACCTCCTGGCTGAAAGTGAATCTGCACCAGTCACACACACCTGCACTGCCTGCCTGGCAACCCCCGCACTGTGGGACTGTTTCTGTATCCCTACAGTCCCACTACCAGCACTTGACACCTGATGTCTGCACTTACGTTTACACTTGCCACCTGCTGGGCGTTACCTTACCTATTGTTAATATTCTATGTTATACACTGCACTGTCCCCTTCCTCCTTCCCCCGCACTTTCCTCCTTCCCCCATCCTGTGCACTTGCGCGATCTGAATGAAACCTGACCTAGTAGGATCGTTGTCTGTCCTCCCTTTGTTCCCCCTCCCTTGCCTCATCGCGCCTTGAAACACTTGTGTATAGGCGCCTTATGAATGCCGTATCATATCATATCAATGCACCAAGTACAAACTATAACTGGACACCTTATATTATCACCTCAGTACAGCTTTATATACAGATTCACATACACCAGGCACTTATTCTGTATTATTAAAATTCATTATATAAACATTTCATATAAGCAAAAAGCCCTTTTTTACATTTTTTACAGAAATGGCAAACACACTTGAGTGGTTGGAAGAAACATTTCCCAAAAGAAGAAATGAGTGATGATAACATCTCTAATGGTATACAATACATCTTTTATTATAAATGAATAACGTAATATAGACATACCTCACTGAAATTAATTACTTTTTTTCTCATAGTACATAATTTTCACGAAGAAAGAACACCCTAATTTAACTATGCAGAATCCCAACAGTCAGAACAAGAAGCCCTATCCCCAACTGTACATCATGAAATCCTGGTGTTGTCTGCAAAATTGGATGAAATCAGTAATGACGTTAAAGAACTTTTAAAGTATGTAAAAAAATCATGTGATTAAAAATGTTTATTCTCACTTTCCCACTTGCACCTTTCCCTCTTGTTCCCAGCAATCACCCCCTTCAAATTCCCAATGAAAAACTCTTTAATGAAACCTCACTCCCTTCCTCGCCTGATCATTATTGTACAGAAATTCCTAATTCTACAATTTGTGTTTCCCATTCTGATACCCCATCCCTTTTCTAAATTAATGTATCTTTTATACTATAAATGTCTTTGTATATCATTCAGTCATTTTTTTTAAAAGCACGGTAATAGTCCGTGGACACTGTGACTGTCTGAGGACACCTCCATTTTGGGGGCAGACACCCTGGACTGTTTGGGCTGTCCGCACACAAAACTGAGGTGTCCCGGGACAGTCACAATGTCTGGACATGTCTAGTCTCACATAGGGCACTTTTAATTAGTCCACGTACATCGCACCCATTCTACGGACACCCACACACATGTGCGGTGCGTTCATGCGCAATGGGTTTCCATGAATGGCTGCCATGGCAGCAGACAGCCCCGGACGTCATCATGTGATCAGACCCATTTGGCATTACGGCCTGTCCGCGAATGGTGTCCACAGCCACGGACCATTTCAAACTGCATTTTCAGGCAATCTAGGGTGTTTCAAGTTGTAACTTTACCCTTCCAGAGCTCCTAGACCCATTCTTGGTTGATCTGGTAACTTTTTATAACTTTCCAAGACGTATTTGTGACTCTGTAGTTTGCAGACAGTCACAGCGTCTGTGGACAGCTCCTCTGAAGTGAACCATCCATTACTTTTCCTCATTCTCAATCTGGCTATCCAGGAGAGAGCATCTAGAGTGACACCTGCTTTGCAGACCACCTTTATTTGCACCAATGGCTTCACTCATTGCCAGCCCTAGGGGCAAGGGGCCCACCACCACAACGACTGCAAGGGCCTGAAGAGGGGAATAGGTGCAGAGATACATATGAGGATCATGAGGAAGTTGAAGATGGGGTAGAGGAAATTCCGATCTCCAGCGCCCAAAGTGAGTCCTCGGTGTGGCAGTTTTTCACCACCAATGGGGATCTACCAAAAGCTTGGACAGCCAAATTAACATGCACTGACTGCAAGTTTCTACTCAGTTGCGGAAAACCTGGGCTGTACTCCTATCGGACCACCTCCATGCAGCGCCACAGCAAATCCAACCACCCGAGTGCTCTGAGAAAGGCTGTTCCTTTCTCAGTGAGAACAAATCTCCGAGACCGGAAGACAAAACAACTGGTTATCTACCTATGACAAAATCTGACTAAAAACTGTGTCACTCACATACACATGCTCCAACAATGCTGCACCCTGTTACCTTACAGAGAGATTCACCAGAAAATCCTCTATAAAACCCACCAGATCTGCTATCAACAACTGCCTGACAGTCCCTAGATTAGACTCTCCAGAGTTGGCGGTTGCAGCTTCCCGGTCAAGGCAGCACAACTTTGGAACTCACTACCTCCCTTATTGTGAATGGATCAAACATGCTCACATTTCCGACAGAATCTCACCAATTGGTTTAGAGAGAACAACCAGTAATTCCCCACACCACACATGACTGTATTGTAAATAATCTCCAGTCCTTTTGTAAACTGCCCACTTGATTTGCATGATTCCTGTGAACCGTCTCCTATGACCCACGCGGAATATTCCTCATATTTACGTTGTACATATTATATCCCTATTATCGCTCTATCTGTACTTACTTGTGTATATTGTACCCACCTGTTTGGTATTTTGTATTCTCTGATGTGTAACTAAGCTGTAAGATGTCTTATCCGATGCGCCATGTTACCTTTGGGTCTGGTGCGCAATGCAAATAAACAAACAAACAAACAAAAAAACAAACAAATAGGTTGACACCCTCTACCCCATCTTCCTCAACTGCTCCTGTTACCACAAAGGATACTCCTTAAGGGAAGAGGATACCAGTTTTCGCTTCACAGGCCATTCAGAAAGATTTTGACCATTACCTTTCAACTGTCACAGTGCTATGTTTGTACTGAGAAGCACCGATCTGTAGGGGGGAGCAGTTTCGAAGTGCTTTCAAGGCTGAAAGAGAGAGAGAGAGGGTTCCTTCTTGACATAACCACTACTGCAAAATCCATGCCTTGCAGCACTCAGTACCTGCTCACATGAAGCAGCAAATACTTACAATGCGGTACATTTAAAAATTTTACTTTTTAGGAGCAATTTTATGAAAGTTAAAAGAAAGAAAAAGCAGATGCAAAATATTATTAGAATGTTCTTAAGTAGTACTAGGTGTGTGCAAGTTTCATATGTTGGCAGTACATGCATACCTGCCAACAAGACCCATTTCAATCTGTAGGTGCTCATCAAGTCTTCATTCTTTTCTTTCTATTCTGTGACTTGTAATTTCACTTCTCCCATTATAAAACTCAGACTAAAACTCCCACTACGCAAACAAAAAACAGGACTGGAATGGAATACTTGAAAGTGTGACTTTTATATTGAATGAAAAAGATAAAATGTTTCTTTGTAGGAGAGTTTTCATCAAAGTAAAAAAAGCATACGTACATTTATAGCAGCACTGTGTGTAACTTTTTCCTAAAACAAAGAAAAAGCAGATGCAAAACATTTCTACAACACCTTTAAGTGACACTTGATATGTGGATATTATATGTTGGCAGTGCATGTATACTTGCTAACATAACCCATTCCAATCTGTAGGTACTTTTCCAGTCCTGTTTTTTTCTCTGCAATCTGGAACTTGTAGTCTATGTATTATAATAAGAAAAGTGGAACTACAAGTCCCAGAATGCAAACAAAAAAAACTAGGACTGCATAAGCACCTACAGATTGGAATGCATTATGTTGACAAGTATGCATGTAATATGCTGCCAACATATTAAACGGACACACACCAAGTGCTATACTTCTTTTCCATCTGCTGTTATTACACAGAGCTCATATAAATTCACATATGCATTTCTTAACTTTCATGCACATACTCCTAAAAATATATTTTTTTAAACGGTTTGCATTTTCCATTTCAATATAAAAATGTCACACTTTCCAACCTCACTCATTACATCCCATACACTACCACCATTCTCCATCTGCTCACACATCTCTGTATACCGCTAAAGTATCTAAATACAACACTTCACCTTAAATTTAAAGTACTCTTCTTTCCCAAGCGCTACTATAAAACACCAAACACGGCTGCAACAATAATCTGCCATTGCATTACCACTAGGCCACAGTTTACCTTTTCTTTAAAACCACTGCAACACAACACAAATACATTAAACAAACATAGCACTTCCTTTATTAAAACCAGCAGCACAAAAATAACCTAGATATGCACTTTTTCCTCACACCCATGTTTCCCTTGTTCCTTCCAAGGTCCAAAACACAACTACTTACACTACAATGATTCTACCAACACAGTTAACACACTTTAGTACACCATCAATAACACAACTTCATTAACTGTTTTCCAAGAACTCCTTCTACCAAAGTAATTCAAAACATGCACAATGTCAACATAGATACCTCTTTAAACTTCTGTGAAGGTGAATAGGTTCACACAAGCAGCCCATAACCATATTTCAAGGAAGAGGCCTATAAACAAGAACAAAACAAAGAAATTGGGATTAACAGTGATGGCCAAGTATATGAAATGGTAGGGGACACCATTATGGCAAACGAAACGCTTACAGAAAAAAGTCCTCAACACATTTTCAACCAAATGTGTCTTTCATGCAAATAAACTGGCCAGTGTACAAATTAACATGTAGCTGAATGTGTAACGTACACCAACAATTCTTTAAATCTTTACAACAATTCCTCAATCACTATGTGAAACTAACAGCCAAAAGTAAAAGGAAAACTTTACAAAACATGGATTCTTGTCCAGTATGCAGCCAAATTGGACTTCAAGTACATTCATAAGACTGCATATTAGGAACTGCTTACAAAAGAACCACCACCACATGAAAATGTTAGCAACACACCAATTTGCAATACAGAATCTTGTGCATAGACTATACTATGCAAACAATACTGCTCTAGAACTGAAGCATTTAACCCTTTAAGTGCCATGGGTATTTCTCCCCAGTGCCAGTGCCTTTTTTGGTGATTTTGGTATGTGGCCATTCAATGGCTTGGAACTTTTTCGTTACATGAGATATCTCGGCCAAATTTGGCTCCTTTTTTTCCCAGGTTGCTGTAGGGGGGTGAGAGAAAATAAGGAAAATGTGCGAAAATTTTGGGTTTTTTCAAAAAATGCCAATAAAATGATGTACAAAGAAGACTGTGGTTTTTTCCTTGTAAGAGCTAGAAAGAAATGGTTTGCTGTGCTGAGTTCCCCAATGTGTTGGCCTTCAGGAACAGGTTGAGTGGAAATGGAAAAAAATTATTTTGATGGGGTTATCAACCGTTTTGTGAGAGGTAGGCGATTTTTGCCATTTTTGCCAATTGGACATGCATGGACGGAATGGAAGAAAAGGGCAGGAAAGCCAAATTGGAGGACAGAAAGGCATATATTTCTGAAAAGTAGACAAAATTCCAAGTTTAGGAAGGGGTGATTTGCATAGGTCAGGCAACAACTAGGTAGGGGAAACTGCCATCGAATGGGGGAAAAGCGGGAAAATGACTGAAAAAAAAGGTATGTGTTGGACATGGTTGGCTTGGTACGGCAATGGCTTCTATGAATTTTGAGAAAAGCAATGCTCCGCTACATTCCCCTGACTCTTGCAGTTAGGAGAGCATACCATTTTTGTAGTGTTTGTACAAAACAAGCAATACCACAAGCCAAACACTGAGCCATGGTACACAGGAGTTTTACGCTCACGGCCTGACCAGACGCACTTAGCATGTGTAAAATGGGAAAACCAATGTGGTGAGGAACGGCAGCCATACATTTTTTGAAAGAGCACAGGCAGACCTTTTCAAGGGTAGGTGACTTGTGCAGGTTACAAAAGTGTATGGTGGCTAAAGCAGCGACTAAATGTAGGTCACATTTGGGAAAAGAAAGGGTTGTGAGACAAAGGGCTCCAGCAAATGGGTCAAAACGTTATGAAAACCACACAAACACAACACATGGCCTACCGTCCCGTGTTCCCACAGGTGTCCCGATGAAAACAGTACCCCACATGTGTGGGTGCACCTACCTGGCCGGCAAGAGGAAAGCCTAAAACACAAGTAACCCCAAGTCTGTTTTCAGAGGGAAATCTCAGACATTCTGCCGACCGGCACAACGTACAGATATGGGCCTCGGTTGTCCAAGCCACCGAAGAAAACGGGGAACCCCATGCATTTCCGAAAAGAGGACATCCATGGGAATCCGCAGAGGTATGATTTGCGCACATCGCCCCAGATTTTTTTACCCAGACACCCCTGCAAAGTCCGAAATGTGGGGAAAAAAACGCTTTTTCTGCACATTTTGCTCGATGCACCCATTGAAACACGCCCCCAACAACACATGGCCTACCGTCACGCGTTCCCACAGGTGTCCCGATGAAAACGGTACCTCACATGTGTGGGTGCACCTACCTGGCCGCCAAGGGGAAAGCCTAAAACACAAGTAACCCCAAGTCTGTTTTCACACCGGAAATGTCACACTCTCACATCATACAGATATGGGCCTTGGGTGTCCAAGCCAACGAGGAAAACAGGGAACCCCATGCATTTCCGAAAAGAGGACACCCGTGGGAATCTGCAAAGGTATGATATGCCCAAATTACCCCAGATTTTATTACCCAGACACCCCCGCAAAGTCCAAAATGTGGGAAAAAATACGCAATTTCCGCACATTTCGCTCGGCTCACCCATCGAAACACGCCCCCAACAACACATGGCCTACTGTCACGCGTTCCCACAGGTGTCCCGATGAAAATGGTACCTCACATGTGTGGGTGCACCAACCTGGCCGCCAAGGGGAAAGCCTAAAACACAAGTAACCCCAAGTCTGTTTTCACACCGGAAATGTCACACTCTCACATCATACAGATATGGGCCTCGGGTGTCCAAGCCACCAAGGAAAACAGGGAACCCCATGCATTTCTGAAAAGAGGACACCTGTGGGAATCTGCAGAGGTATGATATGCCCAAATCGCCCCAGAATTTATTACCCAGACACCCCCGCAAAGTCCGAAATGTGGGAAAAAATATGCATTTTCCTCATATTTTGCTCGACTCACCCATCGAAACACGCCCCCAACAACACATGGCCTACTGTCCCGCGTTCCCACAGGTGTCCCGATGAAAACAGTACCTCACATGTGTGGGTGCACCTACCTGGCCGCCAAGGGGAAAGCCTAAAACACAAGTAACCCCAAGTCTGTTTTCAGAGGGAAATCTCAGACATTCTACCGACCGGCACAATGTACAGATATGGGCCTCGGGTGTCCAAGCCACCGAGGAAAACAGGGAACCCCATGCATTTCCGAAAAGAGGACACCCGTGGGAATCCACAGAGGTATGATATGCCCAAATTGCCCCAGAATTTATTACCCAGACACCCCTGCAAAGTCCGAAATGTGGGGAAAAAAATGCTTTTTCCGCACATTTCGCTCGACGCACCCATCGAAACACGCCCCCAACAACACATGGCCTACCGTCACGCGTTCCCACAGGTGTCCCGATGAAAACAGTACCTCACATGTGTGGGTGCACCTACCTGGCCGCCAAGGGGAAAGCCTAAAACACAAGTAACCCCAAGTCTGTTTTCACACCGGAAATGTTACACTCTCACATCATACAGATATGGGCCTCGGGTGTCCAAGCCACCCAGGAAAACAGGGAACCCCATGCATTTCCGGAAAGAGGACACCCGTGGGAATCCGCAAAGGTATGATATGCCCAAATTGCCCCAGATTTTATTACCCAGACACCTCTGCAAAATCCGAAATGTGGGAAAAAATACGCAATTTCCGCACATTTCGCTCGGCCAACCCATCAAAACACGCCCCCAACAACACATGGCCTACCGTCGCGCGTTCCCACAGGTGTCCCGATGAAAACAGTACCTCACATGTGTGGGTGCACCTACCTGGCCGCCAAGGGGAAAGCCTAAAACACAAGTAACCCCAAGTCTGTTTTCAGAGGGAAATCTCAGACATTCTGCCGACCGGCACAACGTACAGATATGGGCCTCGGGTGTCCAAGCCACTGAGGAAAACAGGGAACCCCATGCATTTCCAAAAAGAGGACACCCGTGGGAATCCGCAGAGGTATGATATGCCCAAATTGCCCAAGAATTTATTACACAGACACCCCTGCAAAGTCCGAAATGTGTTGAAAAAAATGCTTTTTCCGCACATTTCGCTCGACGCACCCATCGAAAAACGCCCCCAACAACACATGGCCTACCGTCACGCGTTCCCATATGTGTCCCGATGAAAACGGTACCTCACATGTGTGGGTGCACATACCTGGCCGCCAAGGGGAAAGCCTAAAACACAAGTAAGCCCAAGTCTGTTTTCACACCGGAAATGTCACACTCTCACATCATACAGATATGGGCCTCGGGTGTCCAAGCCACCACGGAAAACAGGGAAACCCATGCATTTCCGAAAAGAGGACACCCGTGGGAATCCGCAGAGGTATGATATGCCCAAATCGCCCCAGAATTTATTGCCCAGACACCCCCGCAAAGTCCGAAATGTGGGAAAAAATATGCATTTTCCTCACATTTCGCTCGACGCACCCATCGAAACACGCCCCCAACAACACATGGCCTACTGTCCCACATTCCCACCGGTGTCCCGATGAAAATGGTACCTCACATGTGTGGGTGCACCTACCTGGCCGCCAAGGGGAAAGCCTAAAACACAAGTAACCCCAAGTCTGTTTTCACACTGGAAATGTCACACTCTCACATCATCCAGATATGGGCCTCGGGTGTCCAAGCCACCAAGGAAAACAGGGAACCCCATGCATTTCCAAAAAGAGGACACCCGTGGGAATCCGCAGAGGTATGATATGCCCAAATTGCCCCAGGATTTATTACCCAGACACCCCCACAAAGTCCGAAATGTGGGAAAAAATAAGCAATTTCCGCACATTTCGCTCGGCTCACCCATCGAAACACGCCCCCAACAACACATGGCCTACCGTCACGCGTTCCCACAGGTGTCCCGATGAAAACGGTACCTCACATGTGTGGGTGCACCTACCTGGCCGCCAAGGGGAAAGCCTAAAACACAAGTAACCCCAAGTCTGTTTTCAGAGGGAAATCTCAGACTTTCTGCCAACCGGCACAACGTACAGATATGGGCCTCGGGTGTCCAAGCCACCGAGGAAACAGGGAACCCCATGCATTTCCAAAAAGAGGACACCCGTGGGAATCCGCAGAGGTATGATATGCCCAAATTGCCCCAGAATTTATTACCCATACACCCCTGCAAAGTCCGAAATGTGGCTAAAAATACGCAATTTCCGCACATTTCGCTCGGCTCACCCATCGAAACACGCCCCCAACAACACATGGCCTACCGTCAAGCGTTCCCACAGATGTCCCGATGAAAACGGTACCTCACACGTGTGGGTGCACCTACCTGGCCGCCAAGGGGAAAGCCTAAAACACAAGTAACCCCAAGTCTGTTTTCAGAGGGAAATCTCAGACATTCTGCCGACCGGCACAACGTACAGATATGGGCCTCGGGTGTCCAAGCCACCGAGGAAAACAGGGAACCCCATGCATTTCCGAAAAGAGGACACGCGTGGGAATCCGTAGAGGTATGATATGCCCAAATTGCCCCAGAATTTATTACCCAGACACCCCTGCAAAGTCCGAAATGTGGAAAAAAATACGCATTTTCCTCACATTTCGCTCGACTCACCCATCGAAACACGCCCCGAACAACACATGGCCTACTGTCCCGCGTTCCCACAGGTGTCCCGATGAAAACGGTACCTCACATGTGTGGGTGCACCTACCTGACCACCAAGGGGAAAGGCTAAAACACAAGTAACCCCAAGTCTGTTTTCACACCGGAAATGTCACACTCTCACATCATACAGATATGGGCCTCGGGTGTCCAAGCCACCAAGGAAAACAGGGACCCCATGCATTTCCAAAAAGAGGACACCCGTGGGAATCCGCAGAGGTATGATATGCCCAAATCGCCCCAGGATTTATTACCCAGACGCCCCCGCAAAGTCCGAAATGTGTTGGAAAAAATACGCAATTTCTGCACATTTCGCTCGGCTCACCCATCGAAACACGCCCCCAACAACACATGGCCTACCGTCACGCGTTCCCACAGGTGTCCCAATGAAAACGGTACCTCACATGTGTGGGTGCACCTACCTGTCCGCCAAGGGGAAAGCCTAAAACACAAGTAACCCCAAGCCTGTTTTCAGAGGGAAATCTCAGACATTCTGCCGACCGGCACAACGTACAGATATGGACCTCGGGTGTCCAAGCCACCGAGGAAAACAGGGAACCCCATGCATTTCCAAAAAGAGGACATCCGTGGGAATCTGCAGAGGTATGATTTGCGCACATCGCCCCAGATTTTTTTACCCAGACACCCCTGCAAAGTCCGAAATGTGGGGAAAAAAACACTTTTTCCGCACATTTCGCTCGACGCACCCATTGAAACACGCCCCCAACAACACATGGCCTACCGTCACGCGTTCCCACAGGTGTCCCGATGAAAATGATACCTCACATGTGTGGGTGCACCTACCTGGCCGCCAAGGGGAAAGCCTAAAACACAAGTAACCCCAAGTCTGTTTTCACACCGGAAATGTCACACTCTCACATCATACAGATATGGGCCTCGGGTGTCCAAGCCACCAAGGAAAACAGGGAACCTCATGCATTTACAAGAAGAGGACACCGGTGGGAATCCGCAGAGGTATGATATGCCCAAATTGCCCCAGGATTTATTACCCAGACACCCCCACAAAGTCCGAAATGTGGGAAAAAATAAGCAATTTCCTCACATTTCGCTCGACGCACCCATCGAAACACGCCCCCAACAACACATGGCCTACTGTCCCACATTCCCACCGGTGTCCCGATGAAAATGGTACCTCACATGTGTGGGTGCACCTACCTGGCCGCCAAGGGGAAAGCCTAAAACACAAGTAACCCCAAGTCTGTTTTCACACCGGAAATGTCACACTCTCACATCATCCAGATATGGGCCTCGGGTGTCCAAGCCACCAAGGAAAACAGGGAACCCCATGCATTTCCAAAAAGAGGACACCCGTGGGAATCCGCAGAGGTATGATATGCCCAAATTGCCCCAGGATTTATTACCCAGACACCCCCACAAAGTCCGAAATGTGGGAAAAAATAAGCAATTTCCGCACATTTCGCTCGGCTCACCCATCGAAACACGCCCCCAACAACACATGGCCTACCGTCACGCGTTCCCACAGGTGTTCCGATGAAAACGGTACCTCACATGTGTGGGTGCACCTACCTGGCCGCCAAGGGGAAAGCCTAAAACACAAGTAACCCCAAGTCTGTTTTCAGAGGGAAATCTCAGACTTTCTGCCAACCGGCACAACGTACAGATATGGGCCTCGGGTGTCCAAGCCAACGAGGAAACAGGGAACCCCATGCATTTCCAAAAAGAGGACACCCGTGGGAATCCGCAGAGGTATGATATGCCCAAATTGCCCCAGAATTTATTACCCATACACCCCTGCAAAGTCCGAAATGTGGCTAAAAATACGCAATTTCCGCACATTTCGCTCGGCTCACCCATCGAAACACGCCCCCAACAACACATGGCCTACCGTCACGCGTTCCCACAGGTGTCCCGATGAAAACGGTACCTCACATGTGTGGGTGCACCTACCTGGCCGCCAAGGGGAAAGCCTAAAACACAAGTAACCCCAAGTCTGTTTTCAGAGGGAAATCTCAGACATTCTGCCGACCGGCACAACGTACAGATATGGGCCTCGGGTGTCCAAGCCACCGAGGAAAACAGGGAACCCCATGCATTTCCGAAAAGAGGACACGCGTGGGAATCCGTAGAGGTATGATATGCCCAAATTGCCCCAGAATTTATTACCCAGACACCCCTGCAAAGTCCGAAATGTGGAAATAAATACGCATTTTCCTCACATTTCGCTCGACTCACCCATCGAAACACGCCCCCAACAACACATGGCCTACTGTCCCGCGTTCCCACAGGTGTCCCGATGAAAACGGTACCTCACATGTGTGGGTGCACCTACCTGACCACCAAGGGGAAAGGCTAAAACACAAGTAACCCCAAGTCTGTTTTCACACCGGAAATGTCACACTCTCACATCATACAGATATGGGCCTCGGGTGTCCAAGCCACCAAGGAAAACAGGGACCCCATGCATTTCCAAAAAGAGGACACCCGTGGGAATCCGCAGAGGTATGATATGCCCAAATCGCCCCAGGATTTATTACCCAGACGCCCCCGCAAAGTCCGAAATGTGTTGGAAAAAATACGCAATTTCTGCACATTTCGCTCGGCTCACCCATCGAAACACGCCCCCAACAACACATGGCCTACCGTCACGCGTTCCCACAGGTGTCCCAATGAAAACGGTACCTCACATGTGTGGGTGCACCTACCTGGCCACCAAGGGGAAAGCCTAAAACAAAAGTAACCCCAAGCCTGTTTTCAGAGGGAAATCTCAGACATTCTGCCAACCGGCACAACGTACAGATATGGACCTCGGGTGTCCAAGCCACCGAGGAAAACAGGGAACCCCATGCATTTCCGAAAAGAGGACATCCGTGGGAATCCGCAGAGGTATGATTTGCGCACATCGCCCCAGATTTTTTTACCCAGACACCCCTGCAAAGTCCGAAATATGGGGAAAAAAACGCTTTTTCCGCACATTTCGCTCGACGCACCCATTGAAACACGCCCCCAACAACACATGGCAAACCGTCACGCGTTCCCACAGGTGTCCCGATGAAAATGATACCTCACATGTGTGGGTGCACCTACCTGGCCGCCAAGGGGAAAGCCTAAAACACAAGTAACCCCAAGTCTGTTTTCACACCGGAAATGTCACACTCTCACATCATCCAGATATGGGCCTCGGGTGTCCAAGCCACCAAGGAAAACAGGGAACCCCATGCATTTCCAAAAAGAGGACACCCGTGGGAGTCCGCAGAGGTATGATATGCCCAAATTGCCCCAGGATTTATTACCCAGACACCCCCACAAAGTCCGAAATGTGGGAAAAAATAAGCAATTTCCGCACATTTCGCTCGGCTCACCCATCGAAACACGCCCCCAACAACACATGGCCTACCGTCACGCGTTCCCACAGGTGTCCCGATGAAAACGGTACCTCACATGTGTGGGTGCACCTACCTGGCCGCCAAGGGGAAAGCCTAAAACACAAGTAACCCCAAGTCTGTTTTCAGAGGGAAATCTCAGACTTTCTGCCAACCGGCACAACGTACAGATATGGGCCTCGGGTGTCCAAGCCACCGAGGAAACAGGGAACCCCATGCATTTCCAAAAAGAGGACACCCGTGGGAATCCGCAGAGGTATGATATGCCCAAATTGCCCCAGAATTTATTACCCATACACCCCTGCAAAGTCCGAAATGTGGCTAAAAATACGCAATTTCCGCACATTTCGCTCGGCTCACCCATCGAAACACGCCCCCAACAACACATGGCCTACCGTCAAGCGTTCCCACAGATGTCCCAATGAAAACGGTACCTCACACGTGTGGGTGCACCTACCTGGCCGCCAAGGGGAAAGCCTAAAACACAAGTAACCCCAAGTCTGTTTTCAGAGGGAAATCTCAGACATTCTGCCGACCGGCACAACGTACAGATATGGGCCTCGGGTGTCCAAGCCACCGAGGAAAACAGGGAACCCCATGCATTTCCGAAAAGAGGACACGCGTGGGAATCCGTAGAGGTATGATATGCCCAAATTGCCCCAGAATTTATTACCCAGACACCCCTGCAAAGTCCGAAATGTGGAAAAAAATACGCATTTTCCTCACATTTCGCTCGACTCACCCATCGAAACACGCCCCCAACAACACATGGCCTACTGTCCCGCGTTCCCACAGGTGTCCCGATGAAAACGGTACCTCACATGTGTGGGTGCACCTACCTGACCACCAAGGGGAAAGGCTAAAACACAAGTAACCCCAAGTCTGTTTTCACACCGGAAATGTCACACTCTCACATCATACAGATATGGGCCTCGGGTGTCCAAGCCACCAAGGAAAACAGGGACCCCATGCATTTCCAAAAAGAGGACACCCGTGGGAATCCGCAGAGGTATGATATGCCCAAATCGCCCCAGGATTTATTACCCAGACGCCCCCGCAAAGTCCGAAATGTGTTGGAAAAAATACGCAATTTCTGCACATTTCGCTCGGCTCACCCATCGAAACACGCCCCCAACAACACATGGCCTACCGTCACGCGTTCCCACAGGTGTCCCAATGAAAACGGTACCTCACATGTGTGGGTGCACCTACCTGTCCGCCAAGGGGAAAGCCTAAAACACAAGTAACCCCAAGCCTGTTTTCAGAGGGAAATCTCAGACATTCTGCCGACCGGCACAACGTACAGATATGGACCTCGGGTGTCCAAGCCACCGAGGAAAACAGGGAACCCCATGCATTTCCAAAAAGAGGACATCCGTGGGAATCCGCAGAGGTATGATTTGCGCACATCGCCCCAGATTTTTTTACCCAGACACCCCTGCAAAGTCCGAAATGTGGGGAAAAAAACACTTTTTCCGCACATTTCGCTCGACGCACCCATTGAAACACGCCCCCAACAACACATGGCCTACCGTCACGCGTTCCCACAGGTGTCCCGATGAAAATGATACCTCACATGTGTGGGTGCACCTACCTGGCCGCCAAGGGGAAAGCCTAAAACACAAGTAACCCCAAGTCTGTTTTCACACCGGAAATGTCACACTCTCACATCATACAGATATGGGCCTCGGGTGTCCAAGCCACCAAGGAAAACAGGGAACCTCATGCATTTACAAGAAGAGGACACCGGTGGGAATCCGCAGAGGTATGATATGCCCAAATTGCCCCAGGATTTATTACCCAGACACCCCCACAAAGTCCGAAATGTGGGAAAAAATAAGCAATTTCCTCACATTTCGCTCGACGCACCCATCGAAACACGCCCCCAACAACACATGGCCTACTGTCCCACATTCCCACCGGTGTCCCGATGAAAATGGTACCTCACATGTGTGGGTGCACCTACCTGGCCGCCAAGGGGAAAGCCTAAAACACAAGTAACCCCAAGTCTGTTTTCACACCGGAAATGTCACACTCTCACATCATCCAGATATGGGCCTCGGGTGTCCAAGCCACCAAGGAAAACAGGGAACCCCATGCATTTCCAAAAAGAGGACACCCGTGGGAATCCACAGAGGTATGATATGCCCAAATTGCCCCAGGATTTATTACCCAGACACCCCCACAAAGTCCGAAATGTGGGAAAAAATAAGCAATTTCCGCACATTTCGCTCGGCTCACCCATCGAAACACGCCCCCAACAACACATGGCCTACCGTCACGCGTTCCCACAGGTGTTCCGATGAAAACGGTACCTCACATGTGTGGGTGCACCTACCTGGCCGCCAAGGGGAAAGCCTAAAACACAAGTAACCCCAAGTCTGTTTTCAGAGGGAAATCTCAGACTTTCTGCCAACCGGCACAACGTACAGATATGGGCCTCGGGTGTCCAAGCCAACGAGGAAACAGGGAACCCCATGCATTTCCAAAAAGAGGACACCCGTGGGAATCCGCAGAGGTATGATATGCCCAAATTGCCCCAGAATTTATTACCCATACACCCCTGCAAAGTCCGAAATGTGGCTAAAAATACGCAATTTCCGCACATTTCGCTCGGCTCACCCATCGAAACACGCCCCCAACAACACATGGCCTACCGTCACGCGTTCCCACAGGTGTCCCGATGAAAACGGTACCTCACATGTGTGGGTGCACCTACCTGGCCGCCAAGGGGAAAGCCTAAAACACAAGTAACCCCAAGTCTGTTTTCAGAGGGAAATCTCAGACATTCTGCCGACCGGCACAACGTACAGATATGGGCCTCGGGTGTCCAAGCCACCGAGGAAAACAGGGAACCCCATGCATTTCCGAAAAGAGGACACGCGTGGGAATCCGTAGAGGTATGATATGCCCAAATTGCCCCAGAATTTATTACCCAGACACCCCTGCAAAGTCCGAAATGTGGAAATAAATACGCATTTTCCTCACATTTCGCTCGACTCACCCATCGAAACACGCCCCCAACAACACATGGCCTACTGTCCCGCGTTCCCACAGGTGTCCCGATGAAAACGGTACCTCACATGTGTGGGTGCACCTACCTGACCACCAAGGGGAAAGGCTAAAACACAAGTAACCCCAAGTCTGTTTTCACACCGGAAATGTCACACTCTCACATCATACAGATATGGGCCTCGGGTGTCCAAGCCACCAAGGAAAACAGGGACCCCATGCATTTCCAAAAAGAGGACACCCGTGGGAATCCGCAGAGGTATGATATGCCCAAATCGCCCCAGGATTTATTACCCAGACGCCCCCGCAAAGTCCGAAATGTGTTGGAAAAAATACGCAATTTCTGCACATTTCGCTCGGCTCACCCATCGAAACACGCCCCCAACAACACATGGCCTACCGTCACGCGTTCCCACAGGTGTCCCAATGAAAACGGTACCTCACATGTGTGGGTGCACCTACCTGGCCACCAAGGGGAAAGCCTAAAACAAAAGTAACCCCAAGCCTGTTTTCAGAGGGAAATCTCAGACATTCTGCCAACCGGCACAACGTACAGATATGGACCTCGGGTGTCCAAGCCACCGAGGAAAACAGGGAACCCCATGCATTTCCGAAAAGAGGACATCCGTGGGAATCCGCAGAGGTATGATTTGCGCACATCGCCCCAGATTTTTTTACCCAGACACCCCTGCAAAGTCCGAAATGTGGGGAAAAAAACGCTTTTTCCGCACATTTCGCTCGACGCACCCATTGAAACACGCCCCCAACAACACATGGCAAACCGTCACGCGTTCCCACAGGTGTCCCGATGAAAATGATACCTCACATGTGTGGGTGCACCTACCTGGCCGCCAAGGGGAAAGCCTAAAACACAAGTAACCCCAAGTCTGTTTTCACACCGGAAATGTCACACTCTCACATCATCCAGATATGGGCCTCGGGTGTCCAAACCACCAAGGAAAACAGGGAACCCCATGCATTTCCAAAAAGAGGACACCCGTGGGAATCCGCAGAGGTATGATATGCCCAAATTGCCCCAGGATTTATTACCCAGACACCCCCACAAAGTCCGAAATGTGGGAAAAAATAAGCAATTTCCGCACATTTCGCTCGGCTCACCCATCGAAACACGCCCCCAACAACACATGGCCTACCGTCACGCGTTCCCACAGGTGTCCCGATGAAAACGGTACCTCACATGTGTGGGTGCACCTACCTGGCCGCCAAGGGGAAAGCCTAAAACACAAGTAACCCCAAGTCTGTTTTCAGAGGGAAATCTCAGACTTTCTGCCAACCGGCACAACGTACAGATATGGGCCTCGGGTGTCCAAGCCACCGAGGAAACAGGGAACCCCATGCATTTCCAAAAAGAGGACACCCGTGGGAATCCGCAGAGGTATGATATGCCCAAATTGCCCCAGAATTTATTACCCATACACCCCTGCAAAGTCCGAAATGTGGCTAAAAATACGCAATTTCCGCACATTTCGCTCGGCTCACCCATCGAAACACGCCCCCAACAACACATGGCCTACCGTCAAGCGTTCCCACAGATGTCCCGATGAAAACGGTACCTCACACGTGTGGGTGCACCTACCTGGCCGCCAAGGGGAAAGCCTAAAACACAAGTAACCCCAAGTCTGTTTTCAGAGGGAAATCTCAGACATTCTGCCGACCGGCACAACGTACAGATATGGGCCTCGGGTGTCCAAGCCACCGAGGAAAACAGGGAACCCCATGCATTTCCGAAAAGAGGACACGCGTGGGAATCCGTAGAGGTATGATATGCCCAAATTGCCCCAGAATTTATTACCCAGACACCCCTGCAAAGTCCGAAATGTGGAAAAAAATACGCATTTTCCTCACATTTCGCTCGACTCACCCATCGAAACACGCCCCCAACAACACATGGCCTACTGTCCCGCGTTCCCACAGGTGTCCCGATGAAAACGGTACCTCACATGTGTGGGTGCACCTACCTGACCACCAAGGGGAAAGGCTAAAACACAAGTAACCCCAAGTCTGTTTTCACACCGGAAATGTCACACTCTCACATCATACAGATATGGGCCTCGGGTGTCCAAGCCACCAAGGAAAACAGGGACCCCATGCATTTCCAAAAAGAGGACACCCGTGGGAATCCGCAGAGGTATGATATGCCCAAATCGCCCCAGGATTTATTACCCAGACGCCCCCGCAAAGTCCGAAATGTGTTGGAAAAAATACGCAATTTCTGCACATTTCGCTCGGCTCACCCATCGAAACACGCCCCCAACAACACATGGCCTACCGTCACGCGTTCCCACAGGTGTCCCAATGAAAACGGTACCTCACATGTGTGGGTGCACCTACCTGTCCGCCAAGGGGAAAGCCTAAAACACAAGTAACCCCAAGCCTGTTTTCAGAGGGAAATCTCAGACATTCTGCCGACCGGCACAACGTACAGATATGGACCTCGGGTGTCCAAGCCACCGAGGAAAACAGGGAACCCCATGCATTTCCAAAAAGAGGACATCCGTGGGAATCTGCAGAGGTATGATTTGCGCACATCGCCCCAGATTTTTTTACCCAGACACCCCTGCAAAGTCCGAAATGTGGGGAAAAAAACACTTTTTCCGCACATTTCGCTCGACGCACCCATTGAAACACGCCCCCAACAACACATGGCCTACCGTCACGCGTTCCCACAGGTGTCCCGATGAAAATGATACCTCACATGTGTGGGTGCACCTACCTGGCCGCCAAGGGGAAAGCCTAAAACACAAGTAACCCCAAGTCTGTTTTCACACCGGAAATGTCACACTCTCACATCATACAGATATGGGCCTCGGGTGTCCAAGCCACCAAGGAAAACAGGGAACCTCATGCATTTACAAGAAGAGGACACCGGTGGGAATCCGCAGAGGTATGATATGCCCAAATTGCCCCAGGATTTATTACCCAGACACCCCCACAAAGTCCGAAATGTGGGAAAAAATAAGCAATTTCCTCACATTTCGCTCGACGCACCCATCGAAACACGCCCCCAACAACACATGGCCTACTGTCCCACATTCCCACCGGTGTCCCGATGAAAATGGTACCTCACATGTGTGGGTGCACCTACCTGGCCGCCAAGGGGAAAGCCTAAAACACAAGTAACCCCAAGTCTGTTTTCACACCGGAAATGTCACACTCTCACATCATCCAGATATGGGCCTCGGGTGTCCAAGCCACCAAGGAAAACAGGGAACCCCATGCATTTCCAAAAAGAGGACACCCGTGGGAATCCGCAGAGGTATGATATGCCCAAATTGCCCCAGGATTTATTACCCAGACACCCCCACAAAGTCCGAAATGTGGGAAAAAATAAGCAATTTCCGCACATTTCGCTCGGCTCACCCATCGAAACACGCCCCCAACAACACATGGCCTACCGTCACGCGTTCCCACAGGTGTTCCGATGAAAACGGTACCTCACATGTGTGGGTGCACCTACCTGGCCGCCAAGGGGAAAGCCTAAAACACAAGTAACCCCAAGTCTGTTTTCAGAGGGAAATCTCAGACTTTCTGCCAACCGGCACAACGTACAGATATGGGCCTCGGGTGTCCAAGCCAACGAGGAAACAGGGAACCCCATGCATTTCCAAAAAGAGGACACCCGTGGGAATCCGCAGAGGTATGATATGCCCAAATTGCCCCAGAATTTATTACCCATACACCCCTGCAAAGTCCGAAATGTGGCTAAAAATACGCAATTTCCGCACATTTCGCTCGGCTCACCCATCGAAACACGCCCCCAACAACACATGGCCTACCGTCACGCGTTCCCACAGGTGTCCCGATGAAAACGGTACCTCACATGTGTGGGTGCACCTACCTGGCCGCCAAGGGGAAAGCCTAAAACACAAGTAACCCCAAGTCTGTTTTCAGAGGGAAATCTCAGACATTCTGCCGACCGGCACAACGTACAGATATGGGCCTCGGGTGTCCAAGCCACCGAGGAAAACAGGGAACCCCATGCATTTCCGAAAAGAGGACACGCGTGGGAATCCGTAGAGGTATGATATGCCCAAATTGCCCCAGAATTTATTACCCAGACACCCCTGCAAAGTCCGAAATGTGGAAATAAATACGCATTTTCCTCACATTTCGCTCGACTCACCCATCGAAACACGCCCCCAACAACACATGGCCTACTGTCCCGCGTTCCCACAGGTGTCCCGATGAAAACGGTACCTCACATGTGTGGGTGCACCTACCTGACCACCAAGGGGAAAGGCTAAAACACAAGTAACCCCAAGTCTGTTTTCACACCGGAAATGTCACACTCTCACATCATACAGATATGGGCCTCGGGTGTCCAAGCCACCAAGGAAAACAGGGACCCCATGCATTTCCAAAAAGAGGACACCCGTGGGAATCCGCAGAGGTATGATATGCCCAAATCGCCCCAGGATTTATTACCCAGACGCCCCCGCAAAGTCCGAAATGTGTTGGAAAAAATACGCAATTTCTGCACATTTCGCTCGGCTCACCCATCGAAACACGCCCCCAACAACACATGGCCTACCGTCACGCGTTCCCACAGGTGTCCCAATGAAAACGGTACCTCACATGTGTGGGTGCACCTACCTGGCCACCAAGGGGAAAGCCTAAAACAAAAGTAACCCCAAGCCTGTTTTCAGAGGGAAATCTCAGACATTCTGCCAACCGGCACAACGTACAGATATGGACCTCGGGTGTCCAAGCCACCGAGGAAAACAGGGAACCCCATGCATTTCCGAAAAGAGGACATCCGTGGGAATCCCCAGAGGTATGATTTGCGCACATCGCCCCAGATTTTTTTACCCAGACACCCCTGCAAAGTCCGAAATGTGGGGAAAAAAACGCTTTTTCCGCACATTTCGCTCGACGCACCCATTGAAACACGCCCCCAACAACACATGGCAAACCGTCACGCGTTCCCACAGGTGTCCCGATGAAAATGATACCTCACATGTGTGGGTGCACCTACCTGGCCGCCAAGGGGAAAGCCTAAAACACAAGTAACCCCAAGTCTGTTTTCACACCGGAAATGTCACACTCTCACATCATACAGATATGGGCCTCGGGTGTCCAAGCCACCAAGGAAAACAGGGAACCTCATGCATTTACAAGAAGAGGACACCGGTGGGAATCCGCAGAGGTATGATATGCCCAAATTGCCCCAGGATTTATTACCCAGACACCCCCACAAAGTCCGAAATGTGGGAAAAAATAAGCAATTTCCTCACATTTCGCTCGACGCACCCATCGAAACACGCCCCCAACAACACATGGCCTACTGTCCCACATTCCCACCGGTGTCCCGATGAAAATGGTACCTCACATGTGTGGGTGCACCTACCTGGCCGCCAAGGGGAAAGCCTAAAACACAAGTAACCCCAAGTCTGTTTTCATACCGGAAATGTCACACTCTCACATCATCCAGATATGGGCCTCGGGTGTCCAAGCCACCAAGGAAAACAGGGAACCCCATGCATTTCCAAAAAGAGGACACCCGTGGGAATCCGCAGAGGTATGATATGCCCAAATTGCCCCAGGATTTATTACCCAGACACCCCCACAAAGTCCGAAATGTGGGAAAAAATAAGCAATTTCCGCACATTTCGCTCGGCTCACCCATCGAAACACGCCCCCAACAACACATGGCCTACCGTCACGCGTTCCCACAGGTGTTCCGATGAAAACGGTACCTCACATGTGTGGGTGCACCTACCTGGCCGCCAAGGGGAAAGCCTAAAACACAAGTAACCCCAAGTCTGTTTTCAGAGGGAAATCTCAGACTTTCTGCCAACCGGCACAACGTACAGATATGGGCCTCGGGTGTCCAAGCCAACGAGGAAACAGGGAACCCCATGCATTTCCAAAAAGAGGACACCCGTGGGAATCCGCAGAGGTATGATATGCCCAAATTGCCCCAGAATTTATTACCCATACACCCCTGCAAAGTCCGAAATGTGGCTAAAAATACGCAATTTCCGCACATTTCGCTCGGCTCACCCATCGAAACACGCCCCCAACAACACATGGCCTACCGTCACGCGTTCCCACAGGTGTCCCGATGAAAACGGTACCTCACATGTGTGGGTGCACCTACCTGGCCGCCAAGGGGAAAGCCTAAAACACAAGTAACCCCAAGTCTGTTTTCAGAGGGAAATCTCAGACATTCTGCCGACCGGCACAACGTACAGATATGGGCATCGGGTGTCCAAGCCACCGAGGAAAACAGGGAACCCCATGCATTTCCGAAAAGAGGACACGCGTGGGAATCCGTAGAGGTATGATATGCCCAAATTGCCCCAGAATTTATTACCCAGACACCCCTGCAAAGTCCGAAATGTGGAAATAAATACGCATTTTCCTCACATTTCGCTCGACTCACCCATCGAAACACGCCCCCAACAACACATGGCCTACTGTCCCGCGTTCCCACAGGTGTCCCGATGAAAACGGTACCTCACATGTGTGGGTGCACCTACCTGACCACCAAGGGGAAAGGCTAAAACACAAGTAACCCCAAGTCTGTTTTCACACCGGAAATGTCACACTCTCACATCATACAGATATGGGCCTCGGGTGTCCAAGCCACCAAGGAAAACAGGGACCCCATGCATTTCCAAAAAGAGGACACCCGTGGGAATCCGCAGAGGTATGATATGCCCAAATCGCCCCAGGATTTATTACCCAGACGCCCCCGCAAAGTCCGAAATGTGTTGGAAAAAATACACAATTTCTGCACATTTCGCTCGGCTCACCCATCGAAACACGCCCCCAACAACACATGGCCTACCGTCACGCGTTCCCACAGGTGTCCAAATGAAAACGGTACCTCACATGTGTGGGTGCACCTACCTGGCCGCCAAGGGGAAAGCCTAAAACACAAGTAACCCCAAGCCTGTTTTCAGAGGGAAATCTCAGACATTCTGCCGACCGGCACAACGTACAGATATGGACCTCGGGTGTCCAAGCCACCGAGGAAAACAGGGAACCCCATGCATTTCCGAAAAGAGGACATCCGTGGGAATCCGCAGAGGTATGATTTGCGCACATCGCCCCAGATTGTTTTACCCAGACACCCCTGCAAAGTCCGAAATGTGGGGAAAAAAACGCTTTTTCCGCACATTTCGCTCGACGCACCCATTGAAACACGCCCCCAACAACACATGGCCTACCGTCACGCGTTCCCACAGGTGTCCCGATGTAAACGATACCTCACATGTGTGGGTGCACCTACCTGGCCGCCAAGGGGAAAGCCTAAAACACAAGTAACCCCAAGTCTGTTTTCACACCGGAAATGTCACACTCTCACATCATACAGATATGGGCCTCGGGTGTCCAAGCCACCAAGGAAAACAGGGAACCCCATGCATTTCCAAAAAGAGGACACCCGTGGGAGTCCGCAGAGGTATGATATGCCCAAATTGCCCCAGGATTTATTACCCAGACACCCCCACAAAGTCCGAAATGTGGGAAAAAATAAGCAATTTCCGCACATTTCGCTCGGCTCACCCATCGAAACACGCCCCCAACAACACATGGCCTACCGTCACGCGTTCCCACAGGTGTCCCGATGAAAACGGTACCTCACATGTGTGGGTGCACCTACCTGGCCACCAAGGGGAAAGCCTAAAACAAAAGTAACCCCAAGTCTGTTTTCAGAGGGAAATCTCAGACATTCTGCCAACCGGCACAACGTACAGATATGGGCCTCGGGTGTCCAAGCCACCAAGGAAAACAGGGAACCCCATGCATTTCCAAAAAGAGGACACCCGTGGGAATCCGCAGAGGTATCATATGCCCAAATTGCCCCAGAATGTATTACCCAGACACCCCTGCAAAGTCCGAAATGTGGGAAAAAAAAAGCAATTTCCGCACATTTCGCTCGGCTCACCCATCGAAACACGCCCCTAACAACACATGGCCTACCGTCCCGCGTTCCCACAGGTGTCCCGATGAAAACGGTACCTCACATGCGTGGGTGCACCTACCTGGCCGGCAAGGGGCAAGCCGAAAACACAAGCAACCCCCAGTCTGTTTGCAGAGGGGAATCTCAGCCATTCTGCCGACCGGCACAACATACAGATATGGGCCTAGGGTATCGAAGCCAGCAAGGAAAACAGGGAACCCCATGCATTTCCCAAAAGAGGACACCCGTGGGAAAGCACAGAGGTCTGATTTGCGCGAAGCGGGCCAGAATTTATTACCCAGACACCCCCGCAAAGTCCGAAATGTGGGGAAAAAAACGCATTTTCCGCACGTTTCACTTGACGCACCCATCGAAACACGCCCCCAACAACACATGGCCTACTGTCCCGCGTTCCCACAGGTGTCCCGATGAAAACGGTACCTCACATGCGTGGGTGCACCTACCTGGCCGGCAAGGGGTAAGCCGAAAACGCAAGCAACCCCCAGTCTGTTTGCAGAGGGGAATCTCAGCCATTCTGCCGACCGGCACAACATACAGATATGGGCCTCGGGTGTCCAAGCCACCCAGGAAAACAGGGAGCCCCATGCATTTACGAAAAGAGGACACCCGTGGGAATCCGCAGAGGTGTGATTTGCGCACATCGCCCCAGATTTTTTTACCCAGACACCCCTGCAAAGTCCGAAATGTGGGGAAAAAAACGCTTTTTCCGCACATTTCGCTCGACGCACCCATCGAAACACGCCCCCAACAACACATGGCCTACCGTCCCGCGTTCCCACAGGTGTCCCAATGAAAACGGTACCTCACATGCGTGGGTGCACCTACCTGGCCGGCAAGGGGCAAGCCGAAAACGCAAGCAACCCCCAGTCTGTTTGCAGAGGGGAATCTCAGCCATTCTGCCGACCGGCACACCATACAGATATGGGCCTCGGGTGTCCAAGCCACCAAGGAAAACAGGGAGCCCCATGCATTTCCGAAAAGAGGACACCCGTGGGAATCCGCAGAGGTGTGATTTGCGCACATCGCCCCAGATTGTTTTACCCAGACACCCCTGCAAAGTCCGAAATGTGCCACGGACTTGTTTACCCTACTTTGCTTGGTGCAGATGGGCCCATTAGTGTGGCTATCTGCCCCCAGGGTGCCCAAACCCTACTGCCCCATCTATTGGGGTCCTGCCCCACATTTTGGGGTGCCCCCCCCACCCCACCCCCAATGGCTGGGGGACACACCTCATGCAGGCCTCCCTGGGCCTACTCCAAACGGCTGCGTGAGGTACACCACACCTCCATTTGGGGTGAGGGGGGAGATGGCCACCCCAAAAGGTGGGGCAGGACCCCCAATAGATGGGGCAGTAGGGTTTGGGCACCCTGGGGGCAGATAGCCACACTAATGTGGCCATCTGCACCAAGCAAAGTCGGGTAAACAAAAAAAAATATACAAAATCACAGGCTGCTTTTTAGGGGGGCTGAGGGCCACCCTAAATTGGCAACGCATGATGTACCGCAACGGGGGGTGGCCCTCAACCCCTCCCACCCCAAATGGAGGGCCCCACCTCATGCAACCCTCCCTGGGGGCAGATAGGGGGGCCCCACCTCATGCATCCCTCCCTGGGGTCAGATACCCCTTCCTAGGAGCAGATATCTGCCCCCAGGGAGGGTTACAAGGGGTGTCCCTTTCTACTTCGGTGGGGGGGGCATCCCGCCCCCCCCTTTCATTCAATAAAAAATCCATGGTGGCTAGTGGCCCCCCACCCCCACCCCTTCCCGCACCCCCTTTCCACATACTTTCAATTATTTTTTTTTTCATTCCCCGGGGGCAGATGGTCAGCCATCTGCCCCAGGGTTCTCATGCATGTGCCCCCATGCTTTGGGGGCCGGGAGGGGGAGAGGGCTGCTTACTTGAGGCAGCCCCATCCCCCCCACAAACGGATCCATGGTGGTCTAGTGGGTTGCTGGTCACGGATCGAGCGCTCTGCGCCGATCCGTGACCAGCAATGCCTCCTATATGTGGTGTCCTTGGAAAGGGGGGAACCCCCCCTTTCCAAGGACACCATTTTTTACAAAATCCCTGGTGGTCTAGTGGGCCCCAGGGCCCCAAGCCCCCTCCCACCTCCCTCCATCACTCGATTTTTTTTTATTTTTTTTTTATTTCACCCCTGGGGCAGTGATCATCTGCCCCCAGGGGTCTCTGCCGCTGTGGCCCCATGCCTTGGGGCCACGGGGGAGGGGGCGCTTACCTAGTAAGCAGCCCCCTCCTCCCCCTGCGTCACAAACGTATCTGTATTGATCCGGTGGCATTGCTGCCCACGGATCGCGCGCCCTGCGCTCGATCCGCGGGCAGCAATGCCACACAATGGGTATCGTTGGAAAGGGGAGAATCTCCCCTTTCCAACGATACCCACCTCGATCTCCGGCTTGAAATACAGCCGGAGATCGAGGCGGACAAATAAGGTCTCTTTCCTTCTCTCTTCCCCGCAGCAGCCGAAAATGGCTGCTGCGGGGAATTTACTTTCAGTTTCACGCCGACGTGCGTTACGCACGCCGACGTGAAACTGAAGGTAATCCAGCCCCCTGGCAGTGAGGGGGGACCTCCCCCTCACATAGCCCGGGGGTTGGATTACAGTTTTGAGCGATCCCTGCTTTGCAGGGATCGCTCAAAACAAGGTGCCGAAAAGGACAAGCTATCTCGTCCTTGGCACTGCGTGTGCACTTCCAAGGACGAGATACCTCGTCCTTGGCACTTAAAGGGTTAAATAACATTCTCCTACATGGAAAGGCAAAATAACTCTTTCAGCAATTAGACCACATTCAAAGAAAATACTTTGGAACTGAAGTTGACTTAGAAAATTCAGTAACTTCAGAAAGCATTACCGAAAACCTCACATACACCAACTTCCCAACAAACACATAGAAAAAAGAAATAGCTATGTTTCAAAACACATCTGCTGAAATACAAGACCAGGTATGTGTCTGTTGTTGCAAAACCATTTATAAAAAGATCACAAAATAGTAGTTATGGCCTACAAAATAGAGGCCAATGAGGAATCCCAATGTTTCCAATTAGATTTATATCTAACAGCAGAAAATAAATACACATACCACAAAACAAAGATTCACAAAAACCAAATGCTGTTACATGCTATCACTAATAACAACTTAACTTGTATGAAAGCATTATAATCCAAACAGTACTCCCATTTCAAGCTATAATAAGCCTTCAACAGAAAACAGCCAAATTACCAAAATCTGAATTACAAAAGGGCATCCGTGGCAAAGTGGTATATTTGCCATTAGATCTTTAAGAAAATGTAGAAATTCAAGGAGTACAATGACCAATAGATCAATCTTTGATTGTACTTGTTAATGGTGTACGAATAAAATACCACAAAATTTGGCAAACACTTGTCGACTTAAACTAAGTTAGACAAGCCCTACAATATCTAAATGAAACCAATGAAAACTACACAAATATAAACATAGAGGAAAACTTAAAAGAAACCACCCAAATAATTTAAGATTCACCAGCAACTGGCCAATTTGAATGTGTAGATCCTGTTATTGCAGCCAACTATTTACTCCAGTATACAATTCACCCACTACACTCCAAAGACTCCATTGAAGATGCATTAGGAAGCTATCTAATGTGGCAAGCCAAAGGATCCTGAATGAGCATATGGGGAAAAAGTGTTGAAGCACATTCTTTTCCTCTACTCTTTCCTACAGGAAAAGGAGGAAAATATGATGAAAGGTACACCAAAATGAGTGTATCCGAATAGCGCTCTTTACAAATGTATTGTTAAGACACCAGATTTAGACAAAATGTAGAATACATTTTCCACCTCCTGTTTGAAAGTTAACAAGCAACTTTATGTTATGGAGTTGCACTCACATTAAAAACAGGGTCTTATTTTTTAAACATGGCAGATACCCAACTACTTCAAAAAACAAAAGACAAAGATAATGTTTTGCAGTCAAGTATCACAAATTTCTTGGCAAACATGCAAGTACAAGAATACTGGTTCCAACGTCATGCTGATGTACGTTGTATGCTCAAACAAGTTGTGTAGAGTATGCATGGGATAACTTGCATGACTTCTTACACACTGCAAACCAAAATAAAGATACAATAGATATAAAAACACCATGAAAACTATGTTCTCTTGACCCTATTGATATGTCAAGGTACTTTCACCATCACTTCATCTGCGGTGCACCTTTGGAGAAAAGAATATCAATCCAGAGGAGCTCCCCACATGCACATGCTTTTGTATATAAAAAATGCTCGCAGATTTGGCCATGACAGTGATACCACTGTTTTACAGCTTATTGAAAAATGCATTACTTGAGATATCCCTTAAAAAACACTGATAATGACCTACGTTCACAAATCTTACACTTCCAAAAACATACTTGTGGCAAATACTGGCGATGTAGATATAAAAACCAAGGTAAATATTACACCAAATGCCACTTTGGCTCCCCTAGACCAGTTTGCAGAAAAGGACAAGTAAATAGCTTAATGTCTTCTGTTAGACACAGTGTAAAAGGTAAATCCCCTACAAAAACATACAACATTAAAAGGGATGAAGCAGCCAAGTACATCAATGATTACAATGCAATAATTGCCCTCTTGTGGAATGCAAACATAGACATGTAATAGATTGTAGAACATTCCACTTCAGTTGCAAGATATGTTTCACCAAAGCTGAGAAAACAGAGCTAAAAGACCTCTGGGATGACATATCATCTGACAAAACACTGTCACAAAAATTGTACATCTTTGGTATAAACATGCTTTCCCATAGAGAATGTGGGTGCTACAAAGCTGCAGACCATTTAACAGTTACAGCCTTATATGGCACATCTGAGCACAATGGCTGGCTAAACCTTGGTCCAGCTTCATCCCGAAAAAGAGTACTAAAATCATACCAAGCGATAGAAACAATACCCATAAATAAATGCCAACAGTCAGGACATTTTTTAAAACAATTTAATTGACACATACTAGCCAAATGGAAGTGCTGCTTCGGAAATCATGTGCTTGTATGACATAGCCCAAAACCACTCCTACTAAAACAATGTCACACCAGATGAGACAACTGGCAAATATTCATTCGTGACTTGTGAAGGGAGCCAGTAAAACCTACCAAACCCAGCATAATTAATCATATTAAGTTATCAGTTAAATCTTGTGGAATGGGTAACGGTATTACATGGCCATACTGCAACTTTTTTAAACCTTGGAGAAAAGAAGAAGACTTATTAGGTGACTATAACTCATTTGAAGCTGCATTCAAAGCAAATGAAAGCACTATGACAAATGTCAATTTCAAACAATACAAATACATTTTGGACAATGAATGCCAACAAGATGAAGACATTCAAGCTCAGCTAGATAAAAACACTCCTGATGGCAGTCAAGCTTCTCTCACAGGAAGCCAAGAACCACTTGGAGAACCACTCCTTCTAAATGAAGCTGAAATAGCCATAACTGAGATGGACAATACCATGCATCAATGTAAACAATCTGAAAAAGACTTGTCAGTGCTCAAATCACAGCTAAATGATGAGCAACTCAGTCAATGAAAACATCTAACATGGTTTTAAATATGAAACTAAAACATTTAGCTGTATACATTATACATATCTGCTCCTGTATGTAAGTGGTGAAGCTGACTCTGGTAAAACGTTCTCAATTAAAATAGTCAGCAAATGTCTTCAAAACATGACAAACAACACCCTTTTGGCTGTTGAAACAGCTCTAACAGGTTTAGCTGCCTACAACATAGGAGGTGTAACTTTATACCAGTAGAACACCTAAAACAATTAGAATACTACAAATTATCAGCAGAAATCGCTACTGAAGTACACAGAATTCTGAAACAAATGAAAGTTCTACAAATACTTGAGGTAAGCCTGGTTTCCAACCTCAGGTTGGCTTTAATTACTCTCATAATCCAAGAAGTTCTAAAAACTGACTACGAAGAACTGTTTATAGGAAAACACATTATTTTTTTCGGAGGTGTCCTAGAGTTAACAACAGTAAAAGGTCAACCTATTTTCAAAACATCAAGACACAAACAATGCCACAACACACTCGACAGCATCATAAATGTAAATATCTGGCATCATTTTCGATACAGGGACCTCAAAATATGCATCAGTCTGCAGACCTCACCTACGCTAACATTTTAAAAAAGCATTCAAACTGGTCTGCTCACCAAAGATGCTAAATCCATCTTAAATAGTAGACTAATAAATTAGCGATATGGGCAAAACACATCTGCTTCAGATGTCATTGAACAATAAACTCAACAAAATATAAAATGCATGTCCTTAATGCCAACCCTTCAAAGCTGTAGTCAATACAATGAGACAATATTACAAAAATAAATACAACCCATACTGTATATCAGCTCCACAGACAAACTAGAATTTCACGGCATGCCACTCCCTATGTGTCAACAAGCAACAGCACGACTAAATAGCTTGGAAAAATGCAAGTCCAACACAGCTGGATTGGCAAAAATGTTATCTTTGTGTCTGAACTGCAGAGTCGTTCGAAAACATAACCTTGACATAGAACAAGGTTTAGTCAATGAAGCAATTGGTACAGTTGTTGGCTTCCAAACATATCCATATGACAACAACATTCAGTTTGTCAACATCCAGTATAACAAACTTGCTGAAGTTAAACAATTAGCTGCACAACTGCATGTTTCCTTCCTTTCAAAGAAATGTACATATGCAGAAAACAATTCTCTCTGTTTCTTGCATAGGCTATCACTATTCACAAATCACAAGTTCTAACCCTAGATCACACATGGATGGACATTGGCAGCGCAGTTTTTAAAGAAGGTATGAGTTACGTAGCACTTTTGCAACTCCGTACACTCAATGGTCTATTCCTAGTTAACTTTTCTGCAAACAAAGTCAACGTTGACATTCCTTGCATCCTAGAATAAAACAGGCTACATGCACTGTACACCCCCATCTGGATATGTACCCCACACCTCGAAAAAGAAAACCTTTAAAAAGAAAAGCAATAAAAACAGAACCCATAACAGATCTCCCAACAATACCACTAAAACAACGGCCAATTGCTTCTCCATCCAATAATACAACTACAAAACTGTCTACTACAAACTCAATTGCACGCCCATCATAAGAGAAGCAGAGAAATATCTCTTCTGCAAAGAAATGTGTAGGCCCATCAAATGATGCAGAGGCATGACTCTCTGGTCCATTCATATTCAGCAACTCTCTCACCAGTTTGCCGCTCAGAGGATGACAAGAACCACAAGGATCGAGGATCAGGAGCTGCGCTCCTTCTACCTGTCTCCTTTCCACAAGCCCAGGTGAAGCATCTGTGCCCATCCGATTCCTATTTTCATTGATTTGCTCATTTTGACCGTACAACATTTCTCCGGTCACACGGAGCTGCGTGGAGCCAGCGGTGTGTGCAAAATTGCTGCCACAACAATACTAAGAGGTTGCTAGGCAACCCATTCCTCATCCCCTCTCTGATTGGCCCTGTGACCAGCATCTGTGCCATGGCCCCACTGGAAGGCGAAAGCCGGCAGAGGAAGGGCCGCAAAGTAAGGATCTGGCATGTCTGTGCCTGTCTGTAGCTAGTCCATGCAGTGTGTTGTGCCCAGACCTCTGGACCGTGTAAGCCATCCCCAGCACAACAGAAACTCCTCCACTTCCACCAGCTCACAGCCGCTGGAACATTTTTGAACATTTTGCAGCCACGACAACTCAAAAGAAAACTCTAAGGTACTCTTGCTCAGCCGCCCCTTCTGACCTAATCCTAGTGCCATCTCTGACTCTTTAACCTCGCAAGTGGGGATTGCGATAGTCTGACTTACTGTCCCTTTCTGATCGCTGCCATATTAGTTTGGACTAATCTCCCCTTGAGAACCTTCCGGTCATCTAAATGTTTTGCACTGCAGTTGCAGCTGCAGTGATTACTGAAATGTAGAATTGCATAATGGTATGTATACACTGTTGCTACGTATATAACTGCTGTCATGGGTAGCATATTGCAACGACCTTCTGCATAACTACGTGAATGATCTATTACCCATTCCGTATATGCAATATATATAATTTCAACATGTCTCACAACTATAGTGTTCAAGTACGTCTAAATTGTTTTCACTTTTTGTGCAGGCATTATACCCATTAGTGCAACAACCGGCCTAGTAAGTGTTTAGCCCCTGCTAAACACAACGTCCCTTGCAAGTAATCATGTATAGCAATCACCAGCTCCTCCAAGCCTAGACACTCCACCCCGCTCCAAATCACTCAGTATCACTGCTGTGACTGTGAGCACTATGCAAGGCACCCTACCTGCATTGCAACAACCACTCACTATGCACATCTGGCTTATCTTAATCATGTTCCTGTATTGTATTATGCAAGATAGTATACCGTGACTTGGCAACCACTATGTAGCATACAAAAATGGTCTGTCTAAACTTGTCTGCCCTCAGCATCACTCTATCACTTGCCCTACACCATTCGTGACTTCCATACCACCATTTCCATTAGACACCAACCACTCTCACATAACCAGCCTAAATGACTTCACTTATGATGCTAAAATATGCACCAAGCCACACATAACAGAGCATGCTCGGCTCCACTCTAAAACTGGAAACAACCTTTCTTAGCCCATCTCAGGCATGACCAGGTGTCACCGCCTAAGATTTCGCACTCTATGGGCCTCATTACGGCAGATCCACAACATAAAAGACAAATGAAGAGTTGCCATCCTACTTATATTAGACTTATCAGCAGCCTTTGATCTGGTTGACCATAAAATATGTGACCACCTGTCATTGGCAGCACACTTCTCCAACTCTGCTGTCACATGGATTCAATCTTTCCTTGCTAACAGAACCATGCAAGTCTTCTCACCCACAGCGACGGCTGATCCGATCCCCATCATCTGTGGTGTCCCACAAGGCTCCTGCGTATCGCCCACTTTGTACAATATCTTTACAAAGCCCCTATTCGACAAACGGGACCATCTGGGTGTCACCTACCCCTACTATGCAGACGACACACAGATACTCCTAACATTATCAGGCACCTATGACTTAGATGTTTGCAGGATTAACAAAGTCTACACCATCATTCAGGCATGGATGGCCACACATGGCCTCTGCCTGAATGATGATAAGACTGAGCTGCTCCTAGTCGGCTCACCCAACAACCTTCTGAAACTTAGTCCTAACTACAGTAGCATCCTCATTGATGGGAACACATACCCATTGCCAAAGATGTACAAACACTTGGTTTCTACCTTGATGCCAATACCAATCTAACCAAACAGGTAAATATAACTGCCTCAGCCACTGCCTACACTGGCAAGCTGATCAGGGTGTGCAGACCCCTACTGTCTCCCAACAGTTGCCTCATACTGGTCAGAGCACTTATACAGTCCAAACAGGACTACTGCAATGGCCCATACTTAAGTTCAAAAAAATCCATAATTAACAAACTGCAGGTTCTGCAAAACAATGCGCTCAGGGCTGCATTTAACATACCTAGAATAGAGCACATCTCGGCAACCAGAAAGCTTTGCAAATGGCTTTCCACACAAGAAAAATTGACTTAAAAACCATCTGCCTGACCTACAAAGCTTTGAACCACCAAGCCCGACCATATCTCACAGACAAATTCACTCTGAAATTGTCAGCCAGAATCACAAGATATACTAACACATTTTAGCTGGTGGTGACCAGGTACAACCTAAAAGGAGCTGGCAGAACAAGTTACCCGGTTCTAGCCACCCAATTATGGAACATTCTTCCATAGGACATCCTTCAAACCTTTGAAAAATTCAGAAGTCACGTCATAACATGGTTACTGAATAATAACTAACGCCACTTACCTTACACTTGACATTACTCTGTACTCCCATTCCTTTAATGTATACATTGTTACCCCTGTTTCGTATCACATACCTTTCTATGCTCCCCAACGACCTTTGCCTTTTCTTTGTTATTTGAACTCATTATCTGTAATCTGTAATCTAAAAAAAAATGTTTTACAAAAAATGTTCCACCACATTGTCCTTCAGAACCTTATAAAAACAGGAGCGAAATCATGCACAACCCTTAAAACCTACCATAGAAAATTAATCGTAGAAGCTCTTGTAGACAGTGCAATCCTTCTCAAAAGGAAGTTATTTATTTTACTTTTAAACAGGATGAAACCAATAACAAAACTAACTACTAAACTGCAAAAAAGACTTCGCAATAAACGGAATATCAACAAAAATAGCATCTTAAACATCTGTGGAGGTGAATGGAGTCACACCACGACCACAGAACCATATTTTAATGAAGAAGCATATAAACAAAAGCAAACAAACCAAATTTCCATACATAACAGTGGACGAGGGTATGAAAAACGTAATAACACCATTATGGAACAAGAAACTCTGCTAACAAAAATATCCCCAGAAAACTCAGAATCACCCAAAACGCCCAGTCTACTAATGGCCAGGCAACATCTTTCAAACCTTTACAGCAGTTCCCCAATCAGTATGTAAAAAGCAAAGACAAAAATGAAAATGAAACTACTACAAAATATGGATGCCTGTCCAGTGCGCAAATACACAGGACTTCAAGGACATTTATTAGCCTGCATTTCAGATCCTATTTGCAAAAGCACCTTCCATCATATCAAAATGATATCAACACAACTTTCAACTATAAGAAATCTAGTCCAAAAACTCTACAATGCTAAAAGTCCTCCTTTAGCACTAGCCCATTTAAATAACAATTTTCTACACATGGTACAGCCAAGCAACTACTCAAAGAAATAGATCATATCAAAAGAAAATATTTTGGAATTGAAAGCCCCTTACAAAATTTAATAGATGTACAACAAACTAGAAACTACTGTACAAATAGCAACCTTCTATTAAACACATACAAAAAAGAAATACTAACGTTTAAAAGTACCTCCGCTGAAGTACCAAACCATGTGTGTGTGTGTTGCTGCAGGACTTCTTATAAAAGTACCACATAAACTATAGAAATAATGTACAAAATAGAAGACAATGAAGATTCGAAATGGTTCCAATTAACTCTCTACCTTATAGTAGAAAACAAATACGACATTGCTGACCCCTTAATACTTTGCAATTACTGCACTGCAAATCCTGACAACAACCAAACACCTTCACGTGCTATCACAAATAACTTGGAATTATTCCCACTACCAAAACCCCTGCAACAACTAAATTTATTAATGAGAGCATCATAATTCAAACAGTGCACCCATTTCAAGCAATAATACACCTCCAACAAGAAACAGCAAAATTACCATTAGATCTCAAAGAAAATGTACACACTTTAGGAGTGCAAAGGCCAATAGATCAATCTATAATTGTCTTAGTAAATGGCGTACCTTAAAAAGACAAAAAAAAATTGGCAACAACTTGTGGATTTACATAAGGTTATACAAGCCCTGCAATATCTAAAAAACAACAATGAATACTACAAAGAAGTTAATATTAAAGAAAACCTGAGGGAAACCATTGAAATAATTCAAGAGTCACCAGAAACGGGTCAATTTGAACTTCTAAATCCTGATACAGAATCCAATATTTTAGACCATTATACAATTCATCCTTTACACTTTAAAGACGCTATAGATGATGCACTGGAAACGTACCAAATGCGAAAAGCCAAAGGACCTCCAATCAGCATATGGGAAAAAAGTATAGAAGCACCGGCCTTTCCGCTACTCTTTCGTACTGGAAAAGGAGGAAGGTACAATGATAGACCATCTCAGATAACAGCATCAGAATATAGCTCTCTACGAATGTATTCTGACGACCCAGATTTAGACAAAAAGTGGTATACATATTCCACCTTCTCTTTGAAAGTGAACTAGCAACTCTATGCTACAGAGTTGCACACACATTAACATCAGGTACCCATTTTCAAAATATGTCAGCTATGCAATTATTACAGAAAGTTCAAGAAAGATGAGGTTTTACAGTCTTTTAGCAAATATGCATGGTACAAAAGAATACTGGTTCTGACGTCATAGAGATGTACACTGTATGATAAGAAACATTGGCCCACCCACTTGGTTTGTTACATTAAGTTGTGCAGAATATGCATGGGAAGATTTACACAATTTCCTACGCAAAGCACACAAAAATAAAACAAAGATAGATATAAAAACACCAGGAGAACTCTGCTCTCTAGATCCTGTAAATGTATCAAGATATGTCCACCATCGCTTCATTGCTATGCTACACTTTATTTGAAATAACACTGTTCCTCCCCTTGGAGAAGTTCAACCCTTCTTTTGGAGAAAAGAATACCAAGCCAGAGGAGCACCACACATCCACATGCTATTATGGATTAAAGATGCTCCAAAATTTAGTCAGGACAGCGATGCCACTGTTTTACAGTTCATCCAAAAATATGTCACTTGTGAAATCCGTTCACAAACAGCACATAGTGACCTTCATTCACAAAGTTTACAATTCCAAAGACACAATTGTGGGAAACATTGCCTCTCAAATATTAAAAAATAATACTACACCAAATGCAGCTTTGGTTTTCCTAGACCACTTTTAGCAGCAGGTCAAGTAAACAACTTCATGTCTTCAGTTAGACATAGTGTCAAAGGTAAATCACCTAAGAACACATATTACATAAAAAGAACAGAAGAATCAAAATACATAAATGATTACAATGCAATCATTGCCCTCCTATGGAATGCAAACATAGATATGCAGTACATTGCAGACAATTCCACTGCAGATGCACAATATGTCACAGCCTACTTAATCAAAGCAGAGAAAACAGAGCTTCAGGACCTCTGGGCTGACATATCATCTGACAAAACACTATCACAGACATTGTACAGCTTAGGCATAAACATCCTCTCTCATAGAGAATGTGGCTGCTATGAAGCTGCCAACCGTTTAACAGGTACTGCCTTGTATGGACAATCTGACAATATAGTATGGCTAAGTCTTGGTCCTGCTAAATCTATAAAAAGAGTTCTCTAATCATATGAGGACATAGAAACAATAGCCAAAAATGACCCCAACAGCCAAGACATTTTGAAAACGATTCACTAGACACATACTACCAAAACAGAAGTACCACTTTGCAAACCATGTGTCTCTACCAGGTAGCCCAAAACTTCACATACAAAAATAATGTTAAGCCAGATGAAAAGAAAAGTAGATACAAAGTGGTAAATTGTGAAGCAGTTTAGTGAAACTTACCTAACACAGCTTAATTAATCATATCGAATTGTCATTAAAAACTCCTCAAAATAAAGAACTGTATTACATGTCCCTGCTACAACTTTTTAAACCATGGAGAAAAGAAGAAGAGTTACTGGATATATATATCAATCTATGAAGACGCTTTCAAAGGAAATGAAAGCACTATAACAGAAGTAAACTTTACACAGTACCAAACAATGTTGCACAATGAACAGCAACACGAAGAAGAACTCCAGGCCCAACTACAAGTGGACACTCCTGACAGTAGTCAACCTTCTGTAACAGGAAGCCAAGAACCACTTGGACAGCCACTAATAGCAAATGAGGCTGAATTAGCCATGACAGAAGTAGAAAACACCATGTGTCAGTATGACCAAGCTACAAAAGACTTTGCTGTACTGAAATCACAACTTACCAATGAACAGCGTAGCATTTTCCAAGAAATAAAAAACAAATTGAACATGGTGTGGAACATGAAAATAAAAACTGTACCTGCCAAGACTACAAACCTATACTGCTATACATGAGTGGTGAAGCTGGTCCAGGCAAAACATTGTTAATCAAAATCATCAGCAAGTTCCTTCAACAATTGACAAACGAGAAACTGTCAGCTGTTGTAACTGCCCCCACATGTTTTGCTGCCTACAACATAGGAGGTGTCACTTTACATCGATTGTTACTCCTTCCAGTAGAACATCAAAACAAATTAGACTATTACAAACTTTCCACAGAAGCAGCAATGGAACTACGTAGAGTTTTCAAACAAATGAAAATGCTGCTAACAGATGAGGTGAGCATGGTCTCCAATGTAATGTTGGCCTAATGTTGGCTTTGATTCACCTCAGATTACAAGAGGACCTCAAAACAGACTATGACCAGCTCTTTGGAGGAAAACACATTATTGTTTTTGGAAATCTTCTTCAATTGACGCCAGTGAAAGCTGAACCTATTTTTAAAACCCTAGGGCACAAACTGTGCCATAAAACTCTTGGCAGCATAGGAAATGTCAACCTTTGGCAAAATTTCCAATACAGAGAATTAACTCTTTAAAAACCAGACACATCGATGCACTCTATGGATATAACTCATGTGCTACTGATGTCATGCAACAATTAGTACACAACAATGTCAGTTGTATGTCCTTGATGCCAACTCTTGCAAGCTGTTCCAAATTCAATGAAACAATGTTGAAAAAAGAAATGCAACCAATGATTGAAATTTGACCCACAGATAAACTGGACATACATGATATGACACTACCATTGTGTCAACAAGCCACAACAAGACTAAATACCCTAGAAAACTCTCCACAGCTGGTTTGGAGAAAATATTAAAATTATCTTTAAACTGTAGAGTAATGCTTAAGCGTAACCAAAGACATGTTCAAAGACATGTATGTACGCAGAGAACAATTTTCACTAACTCTAGCATACGCAGTGACCATTCACAAATCACAAGGTCTTACCCTAGATAAAGCAGTAATAGATATTGGGAGCACAGTCTTTAAAGAAGGTATGAGCTACGTAGCACTATCGCGCTTACGTACACGAGATGGGCCTGTTTGCGGACATGACGCAAGCCAACTAACTAATCGTTGTCCTGTCCGCGAAGCGAACAGGGAAGTGTGTCTGTGAGCGGACATAGAGATCACAAATGTTTTCCCTTACGTTTTGGCCATTTAAAAAAATAAAACGAATGGGCGGGTTTACACCAAATTAACAAAAGCACGCTTTTGGGACTAAGCCACCACTCCTGCCGCAAATTTGGTGGAAATCCGTCCAGCAGTTTAAGCTGCATGCATGCGCAAAGTTTTTTCCCATTATGTCTAAGGGAAAAAAAGAAATGTTGGGATCCCCCTATAACTTTGCCCCCCCTAAACCAAACCTCACTAAAATTTGCAAAAAGAATTCAGACTGGGCCATATACTTTTTTTGCAAAGTTTGCTGAGGATTCGTCCTGGGGGAGCGAAATTATAAGCAGCACAAAAAGTGTTCTTCCAATGGGATTAGCAACGTAACCATAACTACACAGCCACTAATGTGGCTGTGTAATTCAGTAAAAAAAATTTGTTAAAGGGACTTTGTGGTTAAGTTATTGCTTAATGCACTATGTAACTCATGATATTTATTCCAATGATCCTTCCCACGTTTTTTTATTAACATCACAATAACAATCCTTTGTACAGACTTGTCATGTAAAGTAAATGCACATGTGATGTCGTCAGAGATGCATCAATGACATGTGTGATGTCCTGGGTTTTAGTCTTAGCAGTGCACGGTGGTGGCGCGAGTTATGGTTGCTTAGCTTACCATAACTGGCGAATTCCAGGGGTTTTCGGTTTTACTTGGGACCATAACGTCCCTTTAACAATATTTTTTCCACTGAATTTCATAGGTTTTTAGTAGCACAACTTAAACATAACGTCCCTTTAAAAAGTTTTTTTTACTGAATTTCATAGTTTTTTAGTAGCTCAACATAACCATAACAACCCAGTTAGGTTACTCCACTTTCCCTTTATATCTTCATATTTGTATGTGTTGTTGTCTGTTTGTGTTTTGTGTGCACTAATGCAATAATGTAGTAAGTGGGTTTTATTAGGAACTTATTAAATGTTTTACAGTATGCAAAACTCTAATAAGAAAGCATTTATAATTGTAGTATTTAACATGGCAAGATTATTAATATTGCATCTCCATCATGTCTGCTGCACACTATGCCTATGTTACTACATGTGTACCTTGGTATATTGGAAAAAACTTGATAATACATTGCTATTTGGATTAATGCATTGCTTAATGCACTTTGTACCTTATGATATTTATTCCAATGATCCTTGACACTTTTTTAAATTAATATTACAATAAGAATCCCTTGTACAGACTTTTCATGAAAGGTAAATGCACATGTGATGTCTTCAGTGATGTCATCAATGACATTTGTGATGTCATCATTGATGTCCTGGGTGTTAGTCTTAGCAGTGCACACTGGCGTCACGAGTTATGCTTGCTGACCTTACCATAACTAGCGAATTTCAGGGGTTTTCGGTTTTACTTTGACCATAACGTCCCTTTAACAAAGTTTTTTTACTGAATGTCATAGGTTTTTAGTAGCACAACTTAACCATAACGTCCCTTTAACAAAGTTTTTTTACTGAATTGCACAGCTTTTTAGTAGCGCATCTTAACCATAACGTCCCTTTAACAAAGTTTTTTTACTGAAATTCAAAGGTTTTTAGTAGCGCAACTTAACCATAATGTCCCTTTAACAAAGTTTAATTACTGAATTACACTGCCACGATAGTGACAGTGTAGTTATGGTTAAGTTGCTGTTTCCATGATATGATATGATATGATATGATATGATATGGTATTTGTAACGCGCCTATACACAAGTGTTTCAAGGCGCGACGAGGCAGGGAGGGAGGGAAACAAGGGGAAGACAGACAAACGATCCTACTAGGCCAGGTGTCATTCAGATCGCGCAAGTGCAGAGGTAGGGGGAAAAAGGGGAAAGTGCAGGGGAGGAGGTGGGGGGAAAGTGCAGTACAAGGTAAGTAGCGTAATAAAATAATAAATAATAAATAATAAATAAAAAGGGCCAGCTGGTGGCAAGTGCGAGGTAAGTGCAGAGCAAGTGCTAGGAAGGGGGCTGTAGGGATACAGTGACAGTCCCACAGTGTAGGGGGAGCCAGGGAGGCAGTGCAAGTGGAGAGTGGCTGGGCCCTGGACAGAGGTCGCTGAGAGTGGCTCAGATGCAGGTTTAGTGCAGAATTCAGAGGGGAGTTAAGCAGGTTTAGCAGGGGAGAGGGAGAGAGAAGGCAGAAGCGAAGAGGAAGGTTTTGAGGTGCTTCCGGAACCGGAGATGGTTCTCCTCAAGTTTCAGGGAGGCAGGAAGGCTGTTCCAGAGGGAGGCCCCTGCTGCGGAGAGAGATCTACCCCCAGCTCGTTGCTTCGAGAAGCGGCTGACCATGAGGGAGTTGGAGACGGATGAGCGAAGGGCTCGTGAAGGAAGATATTTAGGAAGAGAGAGTTGAAGGTATTTAGGCCCCAGGCCCCAGAAGGCCTTGTGGACAATGCAGAGGGTTTTGAACTTAATCCTCGCAGCCACTGGGAGCCAGTGAAGAGATTTCAATCCTGGAGAGATACGGTCCCTGGGCTTGAGGCCAAGGATAAGTCTCGCAGTTCTGTTCTGGATAAGTTGCAGAGGGCGGAGAGTGGAGGCAGGGAGATTAAGATAGAGGCTGTTACAGTAGTCCCGCCTTGAGAGAACCAGGGCCAGGGAGACAGTGAGCTTCTGGGGGAAGGAGAGGAAGGGAAGAATACGTCTGAGGAGGTGCAGCTGGTAGTGTGATTTCTTAGAGACATCAGATATATGAGGAGAGAAGGAGAGTGTGGAATCGAAGATGACCCCGAGGTTTTTAGCCTTGCAGGTAGGGGCAGGAAGGGGGCCAAGGGAGGCCGGCCAGAGAGCTGCAGGGAAGGAGGGAGTGGGTGTGCCGATGAGTAGAATCTCAGTCTTACTGGCGTTAAGGCAGAGGTCATTGGCGGCACACCATTCCTGGATAGCAGACAGACAGTCGGAGATGAGGGAAGGAGAGGAGGAGGCCGAGGGTAGCCTGAAAATGAGCTGGGTATCGTCCGCATAGCACTGGAAGTGGGGGCAGAGAGCGGCGATGCGGTGGGCAAGGAGTGCCAGATACTGGTTGAAAAGCCAGGGAGAGAGGTTGGATCACTGGGGGACACCACAGGTGGAGAAAAAGATGTCAGAGAGGAAGGAGCCCATTTGGACCTGGGAGGGTCGACCGGAGAGGAAAGAGGTCAGCCATGCCAGAGCCTGACCAGTGATACCCAGGTTATCACGGAGACGGTTGAGCAGGATGGCATGGTTGACAGTGTCAAAGGCAGAGGAGAGATCGAGCAGAATGAGAACACAGGGAGTGTTGGAATCGAGGTTCAGGAGCAGGTCCTCACGGATGTTCAGGAGAGCAGTTTCCGTGCTTCTGGCCGCTCTGAAGCCGGATTGATGGTCATGAAGATTACCAACAGATTCAGCATGGAGGTTAAGCTGGGAGATGGCCAGTTTCTCCAGGAGCTTGCCCAGGAAGGGAGTAATGGAGATTGGGCGATAGTTGGCCGTGCAGGAGGGGTCGGAAGAGGGTTTCTTGAGGAGGGGGTGCACAAGGGAGTGCTTGAGGGGGGATGGGAAGACTCCAGAGGCGAATGAGTGGTTGCAAAAGTCAGCCAGGGCAGGAGCCAGGGAGACGATGTGGTCCTTGATAGTTTTGGAGGAACAGGGGTGAACCTGTTTAGACGAGGCTTTCATAGATCGAACTTGTCTGGAAACCTCATCAGCAGAAAAAGGTGGAAATGCAGAGAAGGAGGGTGGAGGGGCGGCTACAAGAGAGCAAGAGAAAGAGCCGGGAAGAGAGGGAGGGAGGAGAGAGGAGGAGAGTGAGGACAGGATGTTCTGAGTTTTTGAGATGAAGTGCGAGGCCAGTGCAGTGCAGAGGGCCTGGGAGGGGACAGGAGAGGTAGAGACTGCAGCAGGGTTGGCCAGCTCCTTGCAGATTTTAAAGAGTTCGGCCGAGTTGTTAGATGCCTCAGAGATGCGGGCTTGGATAAGGGCTCTCTTCTTAGTGAGAACGGAGAGCCGGTATTGCCTTTGGAGCAGGCGGCAGGCCAGTTTGTCAGAGGATGAACATGAAGCACGCCATTTCCTCTCTGCCACCCTGCACTTGCGTTTTAGGGTGACGAGATCCGAGTCATACCAGGAGTTACATTTGGCTTTGGGCTTCAGGCGGATTCTCATGACGGGGGCAAGGATATCGAGAGTATCGGATATAGAGGAATAGAGCATGGAGAGGGCTGTGTCAGGGTGGGAGTCAGCCGAGGGGGAAGGAGGGGGCGAGAAGGTAGCAGCGAAAGCCTCAACTGACACGCGCTTCATGGGTCGGATGACCGAGAAGGTGGGTGGCAGTGAAGAGGGTGGCTTTGCCTGTGGGGTAGGGAGGGAGAGGTGGGAGGATAGGAGAAAGTGATCGCTCCAGGAGAGAGGAGTGGAGAGAGGGAGGGAGAGGGGAAGGTCAGAAGAGATCAGAGCATCAAGAGTGTGCCCTGCAGAGTGAGTAGGACCAGACGGGAGAATAGAGAGTGAGAGAGAGTTGCAGAGTTCGCGAAAGAGACCAGTGGGGGGACAGGAGGCATCGAGGTGGATGTTGAAGTCACCGAGAAAGAGGAGTTGGGTGGTTGAGGACAGGAGTGAGGAGGAGAGATTCCACTCAGAGAGGAAGGAGGAAATTTGACCAGGTGGCCGATAGATAGTAGCCACGGTAAGGGAATGGCTAGGATAGAGAGAGAGTCGGCAGACAAGACATTCAAAAGAGGAGTAGGTCTGCGTAGGAGTGACAGTGGCAGGAATCCACTCAGGGAAGATAAGGGCAACACCACCCCCTGAACGGTTGGGCCTGGGCACGGAGAGGATCTTGTAGCCTTCAGGTAGGAGTGTGTCGAAGCTGGTGGCAGAGCTGGCAGTGAACCAAGTCTCAGTGCGACCGAGGATGTCGAGGTCCAGTTCCTCAAGAAGGCGACTGATATCAGAGGAGTGCTTGATGGCAGAGCGAGAATTTAGAGTGGCAATGTGGAGAAGGTTGCCACCCTTGAAAAGCTTCCGGGGAGGGGTACAGATCAGAGGTACGCCCTGCGGAGGTGTTAGAGAAGGAGTTGAAGAGGGAGCAAGAGAGGGGGCAGGGAGGGAGGGGAGAGGCAAGGTAGCCGAGGATAGAGGAGGGGGGACAGCGGGAGCGGAGAGGAAGTTGATGAGGCATGGGAAGCGTCTATCAAAGAGGTGAAGGTTGGCCTGAGGGCCTTGGACCAAGACGGTCCCGTTAACATAGACATTAATGATGGCCTTAGAGGAGCGGAAAGGGGCCAAGAGGACATCCCAACGGGTGCCACCATTAATGGGAGAGGTGGAGAAAGGAGAGAGCACAGCGACCATGTGAAGGGTCCATAGGTCAGGTGAAGGCACGAAAAAGAGAATGTCAGTGAGAGTTTCCTTGGAGCAGGCGCTCGTGTAGGTGTCAGCGATAGGGAGGCCTGCGTTGGAGACCAGGATGTCCTTTTTAAACTTTTTCCTACCGGATTTAGTGAGGAGAGCAGGATAGTCAATGGAGAAGCAGTTAGAGTAGATAGGCGAGATAGAGAGCATCATGGAGTAGGAGGGGAGGAGAACGAAACGAGTATGCAGACAGGAAGTGAGTGGAGGGCACTAGTTTAACACAGTGCAGAGCAAACAGTAATGCGTAGTGGGTCAGGGCCACCTAAGTTTGAGAATCCTGCGAGGGGAGAGAAAAGCACCATAGGAAGAGCACCTTTTGGGCGGCTTATAACTTCACTCCCCCTGGACGAATCCTCACCAAACTTTGCAAAAAAAGTATATGGCCCACTCTGAATCTTTTTCAAAGTTTGGTGAGGATTCGTGCAGGGGGGGAAAAGTTATAGGGAGGGTCCCAAAATGTCTGTTTTTCCCATAGACTGAATGGGAACAATTTTTTTGCTCGCGCATACAGCCCAAACCGCTGGACGGATTTTCACCAAATTTGGACCAGGAGCAGCGGCTTGGTCCCAAAAGCGTGCTTTTGCAAATTTGGTGAAAATCCGTCCAGTAGTTTTTTTTAAATGACCAAAAAGTAGGGCAAAAAAAATTAGTGATATCTGTGTTCGGTCCGCGGACGGACATCCCTGTTCGCTCCACGGACAGGACGTGATTGGGCAAGCAGCTTGCGTTTTGTCCGCGGACATCTGACGTGCTCTCTCATTGGATGCAGTGCGTCTGGCTTCAGAGATGCCCGCCATCTTTCTTTCCTGCATGAGAGGGTTTGTCAGGTCAGCAGGAGCGTGTCTGTCTCCTGTTCTTCCCACCCCCGCTCATGCCCCGTGTCTGCCCCACCCCCACTCATGCCCCGTGTGTCCTTTCTGTCCCCCCCACCCCTGCTCATGCCCCGTGTGTCCTTCCTGTCCCCCCACCCATGCTCCGTGTGTCCCCTGTTCCTCCAGCCCCCCGCTCACGCCATCGTACACGGTGGCCAGTGGAGAGCCGAGGAGTGGGATCTGCCGCACAAACTCACGTCCGTGCGGCATGTCTGTGTTTTTGCTTGTCCTCCCCACCCCCCCGCTCATGCCCAGTGTGTCTCTCTCCCTCCCTCCACCCCCCGCTCATGCCTCATGTGTATCTCTCCCTTCCCCCCCACCCCCGCTCATGCCCCGTGTGTTTCTCTCCCTCCCCCCCCAGCCCTGCTCATGCCCCGTGTGTGTCTCAACCTCCCCCCCACCCCCGGTCATGCCCCGTGTGTCTCTCTCTCTCTCTCTCTCTCCCTCCCGCCCACCCCCGCTCATGCCTCGTGTGTCTCTCTCCCTCCCCCACCCCCCACTCATGCCCTGTGTGTCTCCAGCCCTCCCACCCACCCCACACTCATGCCCCGTGTGTCTCTAGCCCTTCCACCCACCCCCCGCTCAAGCCCCGTGTGTCTCTAGGCCTCCCACCCACCCCCCGCTCATGCCCCGTGTGTGTCGCTCCCTCCCCCCACACCCTGCTCATGCCCCGTGTGTGTCTCTCCCCCCACCCCCCGCTCATGCCCCGTGTGTCACTAGCCCTCGAACCCACCCCCCACTCATGCCTCGTGTGTCTCTAAAACCGCCCACCCACCCCTGCTCATGCCCCGTGTGTCTCTCCCCTCCCCCACCCCCAGCTCATGCCCCGTGTGTCTCTCCCCTCCCACCCACCCCCAGCACATGCCCCGTGTGTCTCTCACCTCCCACCCACCCCTAGCTCATGGCCCGTGTGTCTCTGACCCTCCCCCACACCCCCAGCTCATGCCCTGTGTGTCTCTCCCCTCCCACCCACCCCCTGCTCATGCCCCGTGTGTCTCTCCCCTCCCCCTACCCTCTGCTCTTGCCCCGTATGTCTCTCCCCTCCCCCCCAACCCCTGCTCATGCCCCATGTCTCTCCCCCCTCCCCCCCACCCCCTGCTCATGCCCCATGTGTCTCTATATCTCCCACCCACCCCCGCTCATGCCCCGTGTGTCTCTATCCCCTCCCACCCACCCCCCGCTCATGCCCCGTGTGTCTCTATCCCTCCAACCCACCCCCCGCTCATGCCCCGTGTGTCTCTCCCCTCCCCCACCACCGCTCATGCCCGTGTGTCTCTATCCCTCCCGCCCACCCCCCGCTCATGCCTCGTGTGTCTCTATCCCTCCCACCCACCCCCCACTCATGCCCCTATCCCTCCCTTCCACCCCCCGCTCATGCCCCGCGTCTCTCTCCTGTTGCCCCCCACCCCCCGATCATGCCCTGTGTCTCCCTGCTGTTTCCCCACCCCCTCTCATGCCCCGTGTCTCTCTCCTGTTACCCCCACCCCCCCTCTCATGCCCTGTGTCTCTCTCCTGTTACCCCCCACTCCCCTCTCATGCCCCGTGTCTCTCTCCTGTTGCCCCCCACCCCCGGTCATGCCCCGTATCTCCCTTCTGTTGCCCCCCACCCCCCGGTCATGCCCCGTGTCTCTCTCCTGTTACCCCCCACCCCCCGCTCATGCCCTGTGTCTCCCTGCTGTTGCCCCCACTCATGCCCCGTGTCTCTCTCATGTTACCCCCCACCCCCTGCTCATGCCCCGTGTCTCTCTCCTGTTTCCCCCCACCCCCAGTCATGCCCCGTGTCTACCTCCTATTGCCCCCACCCCCCGCTCATGCCCCGTGTCTCTCTTCTGTTACCCCTCACACCCCTCTCATGCCCCGTGTCTCCCTCGTTTTCCCCCTGCCCACGCTCATGCCCCATGTCTCCCTGCTGTTGCCCCCCACCCCCGCTCATGCCCGCGTCCGCCTCCTGTTACCCCCCACCCCCCGCTCATGCCCCGTGTCTCTCTCCTGTTGCCCCCACCCCCTGGTCATGTCCCGTGTCTCTCTTCTGTTGCCCCCCACCCCCCGGTCATGTCCCATGTCTCCCTGCTGTTGCCCTCCCACCCCCTCTCATGCCCCGTGTCTCTCTCCTGTTACCCCCCACCCTCCTCTCATGCCCCGTGTCTCCCTGCTGTTGCCCCCCACCCCCCGCTCATGCCCCGTGTCTCCCTGCTGTTGCCCCCCACCCCCGCTCATGCCCCGTGTCTCCACTGTTCCACCCCACCCCCCGCTCATGCCGTGTCTCCCTCCTTTTCTCCCCCACCCCCACTCATGCCCCGTGTTTTCCCTGTTCCCCCCACCCCACGCTCATGCCCCGTGTCTCCCTGTTCCCCCCCACCCCACGCTCATGCTCCGTGTCTCCCTGCTGTTGCCCCCCACCCCCTCTCATGCCCCATGTCTCTCTCCTGTTACCCCCCACCCCCCTCTCATGCCCCGTGTCTCTCTCCTGTTCCCCCACCCCCCGGTCATGCCCTGTGTCTACCTGCTGTTGCCCCCCACCCCCGGTCATGCCCCGTGTCTCTCTCCTGTTACCCCCACCCCCGGTCATGCCCCGTGTCTCCCTGCTGTTACCCCCCACCCCCCGCTCATGCCCCGTGTCTCTCTCCTGATTCCCCCATCCCCCACTCATGCCCTGTGTGTCTCTCCTGTTACCCCCCACCCCCTCTCATGCCCCATGTCTCTCTCCTGTTACCCCCCACCCCCCCTCTCATGCCCCGTGTCTCCCTGTTGTTGCCCCCCAACCCCCTCTCATGCCTCGTGTCTCTCTCCTGTTACCCCCACCCCCCTCTCATGCCCCTTGTCTCTCTCCTGTTACCGCCCACCCCCTGCTCATGCCCTGTGTCTCCCTGCTGTTGCCCCCCACCCCCTGCTCATGCCCGTGTCTCTCTCCTGTTACCCCCCACCCCCTCTCATGCCCCGTGTCTCTCTCCTGTTGCCCGCCACCCCCCTGGTCATGCCCTGTGTCTCCCTTTTGTTACCCCCCACCCCCTGCTCCTGCCCTGTGTCTCTCTCCTGTTGCCCCCCACTCATGCCCCGTGTCTCCCTGCTGTTGCCCCCCACCCCCTCTCATGCCCCGTGTCTCTCTCCTGTTGCCCCCACACTCCGGTCATGCCCCTGTCTCCTTGCTGTTGCCCCCCGCTCATGCCCTGTGTCTCTCTCCTGTTACCCCCACCCCCCGGTCATGCCCTGTGTCTCCCTGGTGTTGCCCCCCACCCCCCGCTCATGCCCCGTGTCTCTCTCCTGTTGACCCCCACCCCTCGGTCATGCCCCGTGTCTCCCTGCTGTTGCCCCCCAACCCCCGCTCATGCCCCATGTCTCCCTGCTGCTGCCCCCCACCCCCTGCTCATGCCCCGCCTCTCTCTCTCCTGTTACCCCCCACCCCCTCTCATGCCCCGTGTCTCTCTCCTGTTACCCCTCACCCCCTCTCATGCCCCGTGTCTCTCTCCTGTTGCACCCCAGCCCTGATCATGCCCAGTGTCTCCCTGCTGTTTCCCCCACCCCCCGCTCATGCCCTGTGTCTCTCTCCTGTTACCCCCATCCCCCTCTCATGCCCCGTGTCTCCCTCGTGTTCCCCCACCCCCCGCTCATGCCCCATGTCTCCCTGCTGTTGCCACCCACCCCTTGCTCATGCCCCATGTCTCTCTCCTGTTCCCCCCCACCCCCGCTCATGCCCTGTTGTGTTCTCTTTATACACCCCGCCTTCCCTTTCCATGGTGGCCATCTTGGTAAAAGATTTTCCTTCCTGCAAAAATATGCTGTTCCCACTTTGAGGACCTAAGATGCTAGTGGTCTTCATGTATTGAAAAGGATGTTATGGTGACATTGCACTAATAAAAACCTATGAAATGCAGTAAAAAAAAATTGTGTTACAGGGACGTTATGGTTAAGTTGCACTAATAAAAACCTATGAAATTCAATGAAAAAACTTTGTTAAAGGGACCTTATGGTTAAGTTGCGCTACTAAAAACCTATGAAATTCAGTGAAAAAACTTTGTTAAAGGGACGTTATGGTTCCAAGTAAAACCGAAAAACCCTTGAAATTCGCCAGTTATCGTAAGCTAAGCAACCATAACTCGCGCCAGCACCGTGCACTGCTAAGACTAACACCCACGACATCAAAGATGACATCACAAATATCATTGATGACATCACTGATTGATGGGCACATGGTCGGGCTGAAGCATGAAACTGTCTCAGGCAACAATGAAAAAGTGGACCACAGTTGTAAATGGATATCCATTCCTTTAGTCACAGACTGGGCCTCATTACAACTATGGCAGTACGGTAACAATGGTGCCGGTAAGCTACCGGCACCGTTGCTACCGTACCGCTATAGTAAAAGTTGTGCTTGCGGGTGCCTGACAGCCTGCCAGGTCTGACCTGGCAGGCCGTGTGGCACCCGTGAGCACAGCTCGTCAGATGCTTTGCATCCAAGCCCCCCATTCCCATTGAGCCCTATGCGGCACAAATGGGAATGAGGATCTACCGGTACTGGCACCTGCGAAAGGGCAATTATCAGGTTCGCCTAACTCAGCATGACCTGGTAATTGCCCATTCATGGGTGCCAGACCCGGATGCAACTCCGGTGGCAGCCGTGCCGGTTTTACTGATACAGCTACCGCCAGGGCGTGCTTTGTGTTAAAATGTAAGTAAATGGTGATATATTCAGCAACAATGGTCAAAATTACTAACTGCATAGTTAAGTAACTCATCAAACTGGTCCACATTGGCCAAAATGGTGGCCCATGTTGACTGGTCCACACTAGCATTTTACATTTTTGGTACAAGTATTGCCCTATAGCCCAGTCCAAGCCTGGCGGCTCATCCATTATGGTAGAGCTAAGGAGCAAGCCAAGTGAAACAGTGAGCACTCCCTCAGCTGCTTTTTCCAGCTGATGGAGTGCTCCTGGACTGGCTGAACTGTCAAAAGGAAAACTGGTTCCCTTTGACAGTTCAGTTTAGTTCCCCAGCCGCACATGCTCACTGATCCATACACATGGGGTGTTTTGCTTCGCCAGCATTGCATAGCTCTTTGAAAATGCTGGCTGGGGCACTGCATGTCTGTATGTCGGAGGAGGAGCTCCTGCGCCCCCTCACACATACGGAAAGAGCAGCCTGGAGCAGGGCGTTTCAGCACCCACACACAAGCTGTTGGGGGGAAATTCTGCCGGGGTCGGCCGGGCCGTCCGTAGACCTCTGGGCAGGGAGGCCCCAACTCCTCCCGTATATCCCAAAAGAGATAGAGTATGAGACACACGCAAGAAGCAAGGTGATTCTGCTGTTTATTAGACAAAACGGCAGGGATGGGTCAAGGATCGTACGCGTCCGTCCTGACACACACACAATCGTGGGGCTCGCAGGCCCTTTTTACCTTAGTATGACGCGCTACTTGCGTCACCTTAGAAAGTTTAGCAAAAAACCTATTTCCACTCTGGATTGGTTACTCGAGTGGTAGGGTTAGTATAGCATACATATAGAGAACGGTGTTAGTGGTTGAGGGTTAGTCAGGTGATATACTTGGGCTGTCCCTTCAATTTGATACATGAAAATTGTTACATGAAGACCTCTGAGGATTGGTCAATGTTAATGGCGTCAGTGATAAGAGCCCCATGTTCTGATTGGTCCGCTCGCGAGCCTCCCAGTCTGGGACTATCGCTGTTCCCAGCTTGCGGTGCACCTGTCATTTGCAACAATGTTTTACTATGGGTAGGTGTAAACAATGTGAGGATTTATTCATATGTTGGGAGGTCGACTACTCCCACTGCTGCAGATGTCCAATGAGTCTTTTAATTGTATCTGCCTGTGTCTTGAAACGTGGGATTCAGGCGTCTCCTTCCTCCTGGGCTTGGCATCCTGTCAGGTTTGGCTTTGTCACGTGAGGTGGGACCGTGTTTGAGGCAAAATTCAGCACAATTAATATTGTTTTTCCCACTGTGTGCCTGGTTTATCTTGCAGGTGCGACCTTGGCGTCGGCTTGCGGTGTGCGAGATTGCAACATCGTGCCCTTGGCGGTGTGCTTTCGCCGGGCTCATTCTGCAGGGTCAGCAACCGAGCTCTTGCTCATTCAATGTTCATGGAAGCTTTTGCTTGCGGCCTACTTGGGCCTGGTACATAGGTGGAACCGTTTGATGCAGAGCGCTTTAGGTTATGGTATCATATTGCTCTATCCTCAGTATCGTGTCTCCGTTATATTCTTCATTATGGTACATGGTTCTTAGAAGAAGCGTGAGCAAGCCTTTTTAGATAAGTTCATTATGCGTCTTGCGTTTCTGCATTTTGAAAGCCTATGTGGAAAATAAAGATGCACGTCCGTGGGTATGTCTGTCGCCTACGTCATAGCACTGAGTATGTTCTTCGTGTGGATTGGTGTGGGAGTGTCCGGTGTGCATGTTTGCACAGGTGTGCTGACCGTTGGCTAGGTCGTCATGGCATCTCTAACGATGTGTAGGTTTACTCGAGTTGATCCATGCCGCAGGTGTCGGCATGGGCAGGGCGGGCTGCTGGGCAGGTAGGTGGGCACATCCGTATGTTCCTGTACCAGGGTATTTGGTCGTCTGGTAGATAGGCAAACTCCTCTCGTGGCGGGTGTCTAGGCCGTGATCCTCTAGGCCAAGCATGAGAGGGGAAGGGCGGGAGCCTGTTCTTCCATTCTCCCACTTCAAAGCCAATACAGAAGGTACGTTCCATTGTTTTTATTTAAACATGTGTATGGATGCTTGTATGCTTATGTTATGAGTGAATGTATGGTGATGGATGATCGTGTCAATGATAGAGTGATTGCTGTATAAATGTGCAGCGCCTTGCATACACACGTAATCATGTTGATTGTTAGGCCCAGTGGGGCCCAGGGGACAGGGGTGGTATCTTTTTACTGGACATCTATTATAGATGTCCAGTAAAAAATGTCATGCCTGCCCCCTGGACCCCCAGCACCAATTGCAAACTGTTTGGCCATTTACCCATTTTTTTGTTAAAAGTAAGCTCTACAATGCAACATTTTAACCCATTATTTAAAAAACATTCACAAGGGGAAACCCCGCCGAACTCCCCTTTATTGGTTCTGGCTCCCTCACTATGCTTGATCGCTATGGCATTTTATGGGGAAATAGTTATGACCCTCCACTTAAAAAAAATCACCTGCCACCACTGGCCCTCCGATTGTGTTGAAAATGGGATGGGGGAACCCACGTACTATGGTGGGAGCACAATGTGCGGGAACCATGGGATAGTGGTGGGAGCAGAGTGGGGAGAGCCCAGGGTGTGTGTTGGGGTGCGGAGAGACCAAGGACTGTGTAGGAGTGGGATGAGGAAGCCCAGCAACTATGATGGGAGCAGGTGACATAGCACAATATATTCTGTCCATTTGGAATTTCTGGTGGGGCCCAACCTGCTCAAATCTTGCTCGGGGGGCCCCGGCCAAGAGAATTTGAAGACCACTGGCCTAAGATGAACTGCCCTGATGGAACTAAATCATATGCCCCGCCCCTGAGCCTCACATCACCAAACCTAGTGATATTGTCCGCCTTTCTCGTGATGTTCCTGAGCAGCGTACACAAACGCGCCCAGTCAACACCTACGTGACGTGACGCAGAACCCGAAAATCAACACACAACACGGCAAAATTCGAAATACTAAACCGTACTTTAAAAAGAAACAACAAGACTGTACAATTTGTAAAGTAATTTTATTTCACAATAAACACTCAGACAACATCCGACTATTGCCATATTCAATCAAATTTGAAATTACTTTCTTCGCTCGCGATCCAATATGTTTATCATGAGTCACGCCTAGTTCTTTTTGCGTACACAAGGTGTTCGTTTTGGATAAAAGAAGCGCTGGGTCACACAGTGAATTCCAGGGCTTGTGCATCAACTTGAGGCTAGACCACCGTAAAGGATTTTATGTTGCTCCTAATCGCTAGTACAGCGTAAGGGCATATCTGCCCTTGCCAATCGTCCCAAAAAACTGTTAAACACATCCAGTTGTTCACAAGTAGCTGGAATGCCGATTAAAAAATCTGTCAGTTGGCATCTGAAATCTATGACAATCGCAAAATGGCAAAATGTACCTGTTTCGGTAACGTAATAGAAATATGTCTCACTAGCCGATCTTTATTACAATTTGCTTCCGAGAACATTGCTATGTAGTATGATCAACTCTAAACGGGATACAAGAGCTGACGCTACAATTCTATGTGCTCATACATGGCATTTTAATCAAATATTAGCGTTGAACCTGGGAGAACTGAGTAGTGGTCTACATGCATATCAATGCTGACCTGCCCATCTGGATGATAAAAAGAACATCACACACAAAGGTAATACTTGCGTTTCATTGTAATATGCCACACAGGACAAACAACTACAGTGTAAACCACAAATAATGCTCAGATAATGATAAGTTGATGCTCGTTCGAGTATAAAATCATCCAAGATTAAACTTACATTACATTCAGCATTTCCATTCTCTTGGCGTAACTCAGACCGTAAGGCAGTTTGCACCAACAATTTCTCATAAACTGAATTTACATGTTCCTTAGTCCACTTTTTGAATACATAACCTTATTATATCTTACATTAGTACAACCCTCCTTCATTCAATTCCTTTCTGAATCGTCCCTTTCTCTCAAGGTCTCTTCCTGAGCTTGCAAACAAAAATTCAAAGGCTGGTGACCTTCACTCAGATTCAAAATACATTCTTACCTTGCAACAACTTGCCACACCGCATCCATGAGAACTGTAATTCTCATGCATGTGCAGGGTGGTCTTTGCATCAGGCAGTGCAGGTTGCTGCCTGAGGTGCCGACTGTAGGGCGCACCAGGCTGACTCCATTACTACTTTAATTACATTTTAACACAGACATGAATAGCCCTTTCTTTGCCGCACTCTGGGTGTAGCAGAACAACATCAATTTATAAACATCAAGCATCATTGCAAAGTTTCCTTACCCCTTAGCAGTGGGTACTTTCACTTCTCTGCACAGTGCTTTTAGCCTGCAACCTTAACTCATTTTGAAGTTGATTGCATTATTTCAGTGACAACACAGATGGTGAGGCAGAAACGTAAATGGTGGATTTGTAAACATAGATTGTAAGTCAATAAACCACTTCTTCCGGTCCTCCACAGGACTTTTCACAAACATCCTAACTGTTCGCACTTTCGCAACAAAAAACACCCCTTTTTTGCTTCTTGCAGCCATATCCCATTCCATCCTCATCACCCCCACCGCCCCAGAGATTATTGGATAATTTTGACAAGTGCAATGTTGTGTTTTTCAATATGTTTATACCGCGATGTCTGCGGACACCACGCACGGATCCAAGATGGTTGGTGTTTCAAAAAATCTGACGCACTTCACGCTCTTCTTCATCCAATCAGGGCACACGTTGCATGTCCGCTGACATGACGCGAGCCGATTAGCCAATCGGTGTCCTGCCCCACGGAGCGAACAGGGAAGTGTGTCCGTGGAGCGGACATAGATATCACTAATTAAAAAAACTACCAGATGGATTTTCACCAAATTTACAAAAGCACGCTTTCGGAACCAAGCTACTGCTCCTGCCGTAAATTTAGTGAAACTCTGTCCAGCGGTGATTCAGTCTGTGGGAAAAAAATAATTTTGGGACCCCCCCTATAACTTTGCCTCCCCCTGGACCATACCTCACCAAACTTTGAGAAAAAATTCAGAGTGGGCCATATACAAAGGTTGTTGTGGATTCGTCCAGGGGGAGCGAAGTTATGAGACACCCAAAATGTGCTCTTCCTATGGGATTAGCAACTTAACCATGACTACACAGCCACTACTGGCTGTGTAATATTATATATAACCTCACCAAACTTTGCAAAAAAAGTATAGGGCCCACTCTGAATTTTTTTGCAAAGTTTGGAGAGGTTTGGTCCAGGGGGGCAAAGTTATAGGGGGGGTCCCAAAACCTTTGTTTTTTTCCCATAGACATAATGGGAAAAAACTTTGCGCACGCCTACAGCCCAAACCGCTGGACGGATTTACACCAAATTTGGGGCAGGAGCGGGGGCTTGGTCCCTTTAAAAAAAATAAAATGACAAAAATGTAAGGCAAAAAAATTAGTGTTATCTCCGTTCGCTCCGCGGACAGTGCCCTGCTGACGTGCTTGCTGATTGGACGGCGTGGAGCGTGGGGCGTGCAGCGCATCAGATTTGTGGTGGCGCCGACATCTTGCATTCCCGGACGACCGCAGACAGCGAGGTGAAACTTGGTTTAAAAATTGTATTTAGTGGAGTGTGTAAGAGTGTTTGGGGAGGGTGGGGGAGTATGAGATAGGTGCAATGTTGTATTTTTTGAATGTGCTAGATGCTTTTGTTGTGTTCGATTTGTCTGCGGACAACACGGCTGTTCTGAAATGTTCGTAAATAAGCAGAATGGATTCGGTGTCAAGTTGAAAGTGTTCTTAGAAGACTCGTGGGGTCCTGGAATGTTCGAAGACATTGTGTGTATTGTTGGTTGTCAAGCTGAAAGTGTTCTAAGAACACTCGCGGTGTCCTGAAATGTTCGTACATAAAGAAAATGGGGGTGCCCTGAGGACGCTGTCCGTATCGTCCTCTGGCAAGTTGAATGTGTTCTAGGAACTTTCCTTGTGTCCGCGGACATTAAAATGGTTGCAATGCTTGAATCTATGGGTGTGATATGCTGCAGTTGTTGTGGCCAGGGTATAGAATGTTGGGTGCATGGCCATTTGGCCATGCACCCAAGACTCTATGCCCTGGCCACAACCACTGCAGCATATCACACTCATATGCCATGCACCCAAGAGTCTATGCTCTGGCCACAAGCACTGCAGCATATCACACTCATAGTGGCTTATAACTTTGGGTCAAAAACAAATTTATAAGGGACATTGTTTAAGCCAGTATGGGTGTGATATGCTGCGATGGTTGTATTTATCACGTTATACTTACTATTTGGTTTAGTAACGGGAGTCCATGTTTTTCTTGTTTCTGTGATAAAAGAAAATAGCATGTTAGTATTAGTATTTTATAAAGACTTACATTGTACAATCAACATTTTCTTCTTTTTTTGACCCTCATATTTAGTAGATGACAAACCAGAGTACTGTGCAATTTGCTCAGTTTCTGTGTTTGTTGCTAAAATCATTGGGTCTGTGGGAGAAAACAAATCCATGTTGGATTTAAAAAAAAACCTTTTTGTGTAATGCTACAGTTTATTTGTTTGTTTGTTTGTTTTCAGTGTTTACTTGTTGTTTCTGGCTAATGCTTTATACATTGGATTGTTCCAGTTTTTGGGAGCAGTAAGATATTAGGTATTTGTTTGGGTATTGTAAAATTTTGGAGCAGTTAGACACCAGTAGGCGTATTCTAACTTTTTATTTTTTGATATATTTTGTGGTATTGATTTATCTGTTTGGATATTTCTAAATTTTGGGACAGTTAGATACCAATTGGCGTATTCTAACTGACTGTTTTTTTCTCTATTTGAGTGGTATTAATTTATCTGATTAGTTGTTGTAGCATCTTTGGGCAGTTAGATAGCTTTTGGAATATTGTGACAGTTTATATTTTTTTACTACAAGTGTACTTAAGGTTTAAGTACAGTTTAGTTATCAAATTTTGGTTTTAAGAACATTAAATAAGTGTTTGTAAGATTTTCTGGTAATCTCTGCTTTAGAGTAATGTATCATTACATTCAAACCATCCACATTTCTTTTTTATATATGCAGTGTAGTGCCCTGAATTGGTTGTGGCTCCTGCGTGGTAGATTATACCTATTGTTGTGAAGGTTTTCCTACCAAGTGATATTTGACCATGTGTGAATCCAGTCAGCTTGCAGTTGTTTTTGGTACCATCTACATTGTAACGTAGAAGCATTAGTATTACGTATTTACTATGTGTTTGTATTACTAACGTGGAGCGATTATCTGAATTGCAGGTCGAACATAATCTACCATGGTTTGCATTTTGTACAAGTTGCTGAAATGGAACGGATTCACAAATAGGAATTGATATATTCACAAAGCGTTCATTGGGGATTTGTTCTTGTGTCACATTGTTGCAGAGAGTGCATGTATGTTTCCACATGTATGAAATCTGGAAGATTTTATTTATAGGTATGTTTTTGTTTTCCAGTACTAATAGTAAGTACATTAGAAATTCTTGTGGAACTTCCTGTGAGTTTATAGTGAATTTCACCATTCCAGCACAGTAGTCCAATTGTTGTCTTATTCCATGAACACTATACGTGTTGTCAGGATTGTATGCTGCATTTCTGAGAAGTACTAACATTTGCAAACACAATGGGTCTGTAGTGTGTAAGTACATGTTCTCAACAATTGGTGGTAATTGAAATAGAATATTCATTGCTAGATTTGCGTAGCAACTTACACCAACTATATTTGAGAGTTTAAATGGACCAGGTAGTTCTGTATCTGACTGCTCTTTTTGGAGTTTGTCTTCCTTCTTTGAAGAAGTACCTGGTTTACTTCCAATAATTGATTCTTTTTTGCTTCTGGCACTTGATGAAGTATTACTTTCTTTTACTCTCTTTGGAGGATTTGCAGTGACATCCTGTTGCTTTTCTGTTTGATTGATTTTTCTTTTATAATGTTTTATTTTTTGTGGAACAGAATATGTGTTTAGATGGGGAGTGTATAGTGAACGAAGTCTATTGTATTCTAAAATGCAAGGAATATCAGTGTTTATTTTACTTGCATCACAGTTGATTAGAAATAGACCGTCAAGTGTACGTTAGCGTGATAGTGCTACAAAGCTCATGCCTTCTTTAAAGACTGTGTTACCAATGTCTATCATTGCTTTGTCTAAGGTAAGACCTTGTGATTTATGAATGGTGACTGCGTATGCCAGAGTTAGAGAAAATTGTTCTCTGCGTACATACATGTCTTTGAAGAGAAGGAATCGAGCTGTTGAACGTCCTATTCTTTTTACTTCTGAAAGTTTGTCAAAGAGAATATTGACAAACTGAATTTTGTTGTCACGTGGGTATGTTTGAAAGCAAACAACTGTACCCAGTGCCCCATTAACTAGTCCTTGGTCCACGTCAAGGTTACGTTTCAGCATTACTCTGCAATTTAAGGATAATTTTAATATCTTTTCCAAGCCTGCTGTGTTTGAGATTGATGTTTCTAAACTTTTTAGTCTTGTTGTGGCTTGGTCACATATGGGTAGTGGCATTCCATGTACATCTAGTTTGTCTGTGGCGCTAATTTCCATTATTGGTTGCATTTCTTTACTTAACATTATTTCATTTAATTTGAAACAGCTTGCAAGAGTTGGCATTAAGGCCATACAATTGACATTTGTGTGGGCTAATTGCTCAATAATATCTGTAGCACATGCATTATCACTATAAAGTGCATGAATGTGCCGGGTTTCAATATTGCTTCTGCTTCTTTAGAAAGTATACCAACTCTGATACTTTTTAAGATGTTGGCATAAGTGAGATCTGCAGATTGGCGCATGTTTTCTGTTAATTCTCTGTATTGGAAATGTTGCCAAAGGTTGACATTTCCTATGCTGCCAACAGTTTTATGGAAGAGTTTGTGTCCTAATGTTTTAAAAATAGGCTCACCTTTTACTGGTGTCAATTGAAGAAGATCTCCGAAAATAATAATGTGTTTTCCTGCAAAGAGCTCTTCATAGTTTGTTTTGAGTACTTCTTGTAATCTGAGGTGAATCAGAGCAAACATTCGGTTGGACACATGCTCACTTCATCTATTAGTAGCATTTTCATTTGTTTCAATACTCTGCGTAGTTCCATTGCAGCTTCTGCAGAAAGTGTGTAATAATGTAATTTGTTTTGTTGTTCTACTGGCAAGAGTAGTAATCGGTGTAAAGTGACACCACCTATGTTGTAGGCAGCTAAACCTATGGGGGCAGTGACAACAGCTGACAGTTTGTTGTTTGTCAATTGTTGAAGGAATTTACTGATGATTTTGATTAGGAAGGTTTTGCCAGAACCAGCTTCACCACTGACATACAATAGCATAGGTTTGTAATTTGACAGATGCATTCTTTGTTTTCATGTTGTACACCAGGTGCAATTTCTTTTGTTACTTCTTGAAAAATGCTACGTTGCTCATTGTTTAGCTTTGATTGTAGTATAGTTAAGTCGTCTTTATCTTCATACTGACACATGGTGTTTTCTACTTCTATCATAGCTAATTCTGCCTCATTTGTTATTAGTGGGTCTCCCATTGGTTCTTGGCTTCCTGTGACAGAAGGCTGACTACTGTCAGAAGTGTCCTTATCTAGTTGGGCCTGGAGTTCTTCTTCGTGTTGCTGTTCATTGTGCAACATTGTTTTGTACTGTGGAAAGTTTACATCAGTTATACTGCTTTCATTTGCTTTGAAAGCGTCTTCATATGAGTCATAGTTATCTAGTATTTCTTCTTCTTTTCTCCATGGTTTAAAGAGTTGTAGCAGGGACATGTAATATACTTCTTTATGTTGAGGAGTCTTTAATGACAATTTGATATGATTAATTAAATTTGGTTTGGTGAGATTTACTAAGCTGCCTTCACAGTTTGTCACTTTGTATTTACGGTTTTGTTCATCAGGTTTTATATTATTTTTGTATGTGTAGTTTTGGGCTATGTGGTATAGACACATGGTTTCCAAAGTGGTACTCCTGTTTGGGTAGTATGTGTCCAATAAATTGTTTTTTAAAATGTCTTGGCTGTTGGGATCATGTTTGGCTATTGTTTCTATATCTTTGGATGATTTTAGAACTCTTTTTCTAGATTTAGCTGGACCAAGACTTAGCCATACTATATTTGCAGATTTAACATACAATGCAGTACCAGTTAATCGATCAGCTGCTTCATAGGATCCACATTCTCTATGGGACAGCATTTTTATGCCCAAGCTGTATAATTTCTGGGACACAGTTTTATCTGATGACAGGTCATTGCAGAGGTCTTGGAGCTCTGTCTTTTCTGATTTGGTTACGTACGCTGTGACATATTGTGCAACTGCAGTAGAATTGTCTGCAATGTACTGCACATCTATGTTTGCATCCCATAAGTGGGCAATGTTTGCATTGTAATCATTGATATATTTTTCTTCTTCTTTGCTTTTTATGCATTATGTATTTTTAGGTGACTTACCTTTAACACTATGTCTAACTGAAGACATGAGGTTGTTCACTTGACCTGTATTTGTAACTGGTCTAGGGAAACCAAATCGGCATTTGGTGTAGTATTTCCCTTTGTTTTTGTATTTGCGACGACAATATTTGCAACATTTGTGTCTTTGGAATTGTAAAATTTTTGCATGAAGATCACTATTTGTGGATTCTGATGGAATTTCACAAGTGACATATTTTTCAATAAACTGTAAAACAGTGGCATCACTGTCTTGACCAAATTTAGGAGCATCTTTAATCCATAAAAGCATGTGGACATGTGGTGTTCCTCTGGCCTGGTATTCTTTTCTCCAAAAGAAGTGTTGCACTTCTCCAAGGGGAGGAACAGTTTTATTACAAATAAAATGTAGCATAGCAATGAAGCGGTGGTGAAAATATCTTGAAACATTAACAGGATCCTGAGAACAAAGTTATCCAGGTGTTAGTATATCTATGTTTGTTTTGTTTTCGTTTGATATGCGTAGGAAAGCATGTAAATCTTCCCATGCATATCCTGCACAACTTAATGTAACAAACCAAGTGGGTGGGCCAAGGTTTCTGATCATACAACCTACATCTCCATGACGTCGAAACCAGTACTCTTTATTACCACGCATATTTGCTAATAGATTTGTAAGATTTGCTTGTAAAACCTCATATTTTTGTTGAACTTTTTGTAATAATTGTTTAGCTGTCATATTTTGAAAGTGTGATCCTGATTTTAATATGTGTGCAACTCCGTAACATAAAGTTGCTAGTTCACTTTCAAAGAGTACGTGGAATATGTATTCCACATTTTGTTGAAATCTGGCATCTTCAGAATACATTCGTAATGAGTGATATTCTGATGCTGATATTTGAATAGGTCTATCATCGTATCTTCCTCCTTTGCCAGTCAGAAAGAGTAGAGGAAAAGCACATGCTTCTATACTTTTTTCCCATATGCTGATTGGTGATCCTTTTGTTTGACGGATTTGGTACGTTTCCAGTGCATCTTCTATGGTGTCATTAGAGTGCAATGGATGAATTGTATAATGGTCTAAAGTATTTGATATTGTAGCAGGATCTAGGAGCTCAAATTGCCCAGCTTCTTGTGTCTCTTGAATTATTTCAGTTGTATCTTTCAAGTTTTCTTCACTATTAATTTCTTTGTAATATTCATTATTCTCTTTAAGATGTTGTAGGGCTTCTCTAACTTTATGTAAATCTACCAGTTGTTGCCAAATTTTGTTGTCTTTTGTAGGTACTCCATTTACCAATATAATTAAAGATTGTTGCATTGGACATTTTCTTTTAGATCTAATGGCAAATACACTGCTTTTCCACGAATACCTTTCACTAATTCAGAGGGAGGTAATTTTGCAGTTTTTGGTTGAAGGCGTATTATTGCTTGAAATGGGTGCACCGTTTGAATTGTGATGCTCTCATATAAATTAAGTTGTTGAAGGGGTTTTGGTAGTGGATATAATTCCAAGTTATTTGTGGTAGCACGTGAAGGAGTTTGGTTGTTGTCAAGTTTTGTAATGCAGTAACTGTAAAGTATTATGGGGTCAGTTATTTCGTATTTGTTTTCTGCTATAAGGTAGAGAGCTAATTCAAAACATTTAGAATCTTCATTCTCTTCTATTTTGTATGATAGGTCTACAGTTTTTGTGTTACTTTTATAAAAAGTTCTGCGCGAACATACACACACGTGGTTTGGTACTTCAGCTGAAGTACTTTTAAATTTTAGTATTTCTTTTTTGTATATGTGTAGTGAAAGGTTGCCATGTGCAGAATTGTTACGAAGTTGGTTTACAGCTAATTCATATTGTAAGTGGGTTTCACTTCCAAAATATTTTTTCTGGATATAGTCGATTTCTTTTAGTAGGTCTTTTGCTATACCATGTAGAAGAATGCTATTTAAATTGGCTAGTGCTAAAGCAGGACTTTTAGCATAGTACAGTTTATAAACTAGATTTCTTATACTTGCATGATGTGTTTATATCCTTTTGATATCATGGAAGGTTGTTTTGCAAGTAGGTCCTGTAATGCAGGCCAATGAATGTCCTTGTCGTCCTGTGTACTTGCGTACTGGACAAGCATCCATATTTTGCAGTAGTTTAATTTTGATTTTGTCTTTGCTTTTCACATATTGATTGAGGAATTGGCGTAAAGACTTGAACATTTTTTTGGGAATGTTACACATTGACGTGCATGGCCATTTGTACACTAGATGTTCTGATTCAGTTGAATGGAGGGGTAAATCTACGTTTTCAGGGCATATTTTTGTAAGGAGTACTTCTTGTTCCATTATGGTATTATTAACTTTTTCATAAACTCGACCACTGCTATGTATGGCAATTGTATTTGTTTGCTTTTGTTTGTACTTTTCTTCATTAAAGTATGGTTCTGTGCTTGTAGTGTGACTCCATTCACCTCCACAGATATTTAAGAAGTTATTTCTGTTGACATTTCGTTTATTGAGAACTCGTTTTTGTAATTTAATTATTAGTTTTGTTAGTGGTTTTATTCTGTTTAACACTAAAATAAATAACTTTCTTTTGAGAAGAATTGCACTGTCTATCAACGCTTCTAAGATTACTTTTCTACGATAGGTTTGAAGTGTTGAACCTGGTTTCACTCCTGTTTTCATAAGATTTTGAAGGACTTTGTGACGGAACATTTTGGCTAAAATACTTTTCTTGGTATGCTTACTTTGTACTACATCAAGATTTATAGAAGAAGTTTTATTTATAGTGATAGTTGATTTTCTGTTAATTGTTTTTTGGTTTGTTTTACTTTTTTAATATAGGAGGCAAAGTGTTTGTACTAGAAACTTCTTCTGTTTCACTACATGACTGTATTAGCTGTTGTGTTTCAACTTTTTTTACACATTCTGCTATAGATGGATGTTTATGTTGGAGATTTTCTTTTCATTTGCTCTACTTCTGTTTTCCTTTCTACGGATTTGCTTTTTGGTAGGCATTCTTTAGGGTCTGTTGAAAAAAATACAGAAAGTATGGGTTCGGGTGTTCTGGAATGCATGTGTGTTGTGTGCATGAGTGTTTGAGTAAGATGATAAAGATGTATGTAATGGTGTGTGATTGTGCTTTGGGAAGTACAACTACTAGGGATGGGTATTCTTGAATTAATGTGTTACAAACTGAGGTTCAGATGACAGAAAAAAGTAACCCAGTGGTTTGGAGAAGTATAATAGTATATCTAAAGCTATACAATTAAAACAGTCGTTTGTTCTACAACATTTAAATTCTAGCGGCTGAGTTGGGTAATTTGTGTGTCGAAAAATAGGAAGTTGTGGGCCATTCTGCCAGTAAATCACTGTTTAAGACAGGGGGACTTTTGGTCAGAATGGTGCACAATCTCTATTTTTAGGCACAGAAATAGCATGCATTAACCTTAGAGTGTGTTTGAGTAATAATTCAAATATTATGGTAACATTTTACTTACTTTTTTTCTAAAATGAGCAGTTTGCTTCTTAGTTGTTCTTTGTAATTCAAATTCGGCTGCTTCTTTTCTGGAGAATGGTCTTCACTGCAATTGTAAAAGAAAGAAATTAGTAATTTGGTTTGTATATAGCACTGTTTTTAATTTAGACATAGATTTTTTAAATTGAAATGTTCAGCGCCTTCCTCTTATGACTAACTATAGGAAAGAAAATATCTTTACTATGGCTTGTGAAATTCATAATGTACCACTGTATACCACTATTCCAGTAACTAAGCTTTTCAACGTAATAGTGAGTCAATGTCATAGCCTGCTTTTCCACGTAATAGTGAGTCAATGTCATAGCCTGCTTGTCCTATATAAATGTAAGTAATGATATAAATTGAAAAAATTAAAACCAATTATGTGTTTGTAGAAATATTATTGTTTGATATTTGATCATAGAGTGTGCATGTAATTTTGTTTGATTATATGTAGTCTATATATTTTATTTAAAAAATGTTGGTTTAACATTATTTGCGTGTGTGTGTGTATGAAGAAATTAAATGGTATAAAGGTTTGCAAGTCACAGTTCATTTTAGGACAATGAAAAAATTATCGTAGATTCATTTTACAGATTATACAAGGTAAAAGTCGGTTAGAAATGTGTTCATGTACTGTATAGAAAATATGCATACCTGTAGTTTGTGTTCATGCATATGGATATGGACGAAGCTGCAAGTAGAAATCTTCTAGACTTGTATAGTATTTCTCGTATATCGTGCTTGCCAATGGTATGAGACTTGTACTCCGAGAGATTCACCGTACATTTGCAGTGCTGATCTATGATGATGCAGTTACATGTAGAAGTCTTGGATTTGATTGGTGGATGGTCATGTAATTTCTTAGCTACATCCAATGAGGCAATGGTACAGAGAGTGAAGTGGAAATGGTAGAAGGGTTGTCCATGTTACGATATGTTCACGGACATGGTGGTAGTTCTAGGACACTGCGTATTACATCCGGGAAATTTGGGGTGGGGAGGCATGCAAACGAGATTGAATGTAGCAAGGGATTGGTCAGTAAAGTTTAGTGAGTGTGTTGTGCTAGGAGAGGTTTTCTCAGATATTATTTTTGCTTAGAGAAGAACAGATAGCTATGGCTGAGTATTTCAAAAAACAGATTGTGTGGATTTTGGGTGACTCGTGGATTGGTTGAAGGTGCATGCAGAAAGCTGTGGAATATCTATAGATCTTGGATTCCCACATGTGGAAGTGCACTGGCATGGAGTGCGTGGAATGAAGTGGTTGGACTTGCTACCTCTCTGTGCAACTTTGAAGACAGAGGAACTTCCAGACATAATTGTAATTTATTGTGGAGGGAACAGTTTAGGACATGTTCTGGAATTAATTTGCAATTTGAAATGAAAGAAGGACTTCAGAAGATCATGGACATGTTTCCAAACTCCAAAGTAATTTTTTCACGGATTGCGCGGAGACAAATGTGGCTTTCTTCTTTCTCATGTGGTCCACAAATGGAGAAAGCAAGGCGTAATGTCAATAAGGCTGTTTGTGCCTTCCTAAGAGATTTTGGCATGTCCTCTTTTCACAATGAAAATATTATGTTTCGTAGTACATACATTTTTCGCAGAGATGGAGTCCATCGTACTTATGTTGGCAATCAGATTTTTCTGAGAAATGTACAAAATGCATTGCGACCTTTTTTAGAAATACAGCATCCATTTTGAAGTAGGTGTTAAGTATTTATAATTTTTGACCTACAAACACCTCCCAAAGGCTCTTTTCAGAGCCACCACTTGCTCCCAGAGAAAAATGCAATGGTTACAATAGGGTAGCACCCCAATTTTTTTTATGTTCGCAAACTGTCCGTTGACTTTTAAGATATACAAAGGGCCCTGCTTTATTTATCTTCACTTTTATTTTTTAACTGTGAAAGGCGTCTCTGAAAAGAGCCTTATTTGTATTTTTTATTTTTGTTATTTAGTATTTTTTTGGGTTTTTTATACACAACACACTAGGAGAGAAGGGGAAATGAGGGTAAAGGGGGGACACCAACCACAGGGATAAGAAAGGGCGAGCTGAGAGAGGAAGAGGTAGAGTGGGTTTTATTTGGATAGTGAGCAGGTCTTCTCGTGCTCTGAGACGATAGTCTCAAAAGCACTCCGAAGTCGCTCCCCCCTGCAGAGTACTGTGTCACAGTACATACATACAACTGTGACCCTCGAAAGGTAAGGGTCATCAGAATTCTGTATGGCCTGTGAGGCAGCTTGAGGAAGAAGCTGTCCCACATAGGTGTTCCTTGTGTTGACAGGATCAGAAACGGAGGATGAAGTAGAGGCAATCAACCTACTACGCTCTTCGCAAAGGTACAACCTGGCGAATTGCCCCAGCGTGTAATGAGTTCAGGTGTCGCTTCATGGTCGTGGTCCCAAAGCTGTATGCACCATGCCTCCCGTGACTGAGTTGCACTCACTGCAGGAGACACGGTTCGCACGAGCCTTAGGAACATTCCCATGAACAGTAAACAACCACCACACCCAAGAATCACGCCGAGGGCGGGTGGTAGGGATTTACTCTACCTCATTCTCGTCATCCTCTTCTTCCTCCTCTGCATCCTCACTCCTGTTCCCCTCTTCAGGCCCTTGGGGAGATGGTGGTGGTGGAGGGGGTGGGGGTGGTGCTGAGGCAGATGTAGCACCAGGTGGCAATAGTGGAGCCATGGATGTCATCGTCTTGGAGATGGAAATCTCAAAATCTGCAAAGTATGCAGCAAAATGCAGTGTGCTCTGTGGAATAGCCAGAAACACAATGAGAATGAGCTCTAGGGTGTGGTCTTTTATAGGGGTGCTTGTAAGCGGTTCGCGGACATGCGCGCCGTCCGCAAGACAGATCGAACACCAAAAAAGTTTCAAAAAGTCACAAAAACTATGTGGAAATTTAGGATTAGTATGTGGGATTTGTGGTATGGTGAGTGGTTAATGAGAAATTTTGTGGATTACTTGGAAATGTACTTTTAAACTGTTCGTGGATACGAACAGTGTCCGCATTCAGAACACGCGATCAGCGTGGGCGCGGTCACATGATTGCTTCGTGAGCATGTTCGCTAAGGAAGCGGCCGTCCGCAGGACACCCAATGTACGGACATTGTTTTGCGCATGCGTGTTGATGTTCTATGGACAGTGTTCGGGTCCTGAACTAATTAAAAGTGTGTCACACGTAATATGAACAGTTAGGGAAAGCCGTTTGTTCTTAGCACAGTTTAACTTACTTGCGAACAATACGGACAGACAAAGCGTCCCCAGCACACCTCCATTTTCGTTTATTTAGGAACAATTCAGGACACCAGGAGTGTTCTTAGAACAGTTTCAACTTGCTAGCGAACACTACGAACAGGCATAATGTTCTTAAGGACACCTCCATTTTCGTTTATTTACAAACATTTCAGGACAGTACGAGTGTTCTTAGAACAGTTTCAACTTGCATCAGAACATTACGGACAGATATAGTGTCCTCAGGACACTTACATTTTCGTTTATTTACAAACATTTCCGAACAATCGCACTGTCCGTGGACACCTAAATTAGTTTTAACACAAAGAACTGAAAGTAATTACAACACAATATAAAAAAGTAACTTTATTTGACATATATAAACAATTTATAACTGAGAAGGTGGGGCAGAAACGGAAACAAAAACTGGAGAATTAGGGATTTCAACACAATTGGTATCAGGTGAAGAAGGGATGGAAATGTCATCAAAACATTTTGGTCCATGGGGAGGGTTTGGGGTTAATGAGTAGGATATGGTGAGGGGGTACAAGTACAGGTGGGACAATGGTATGTTGTTGGTAGTTTTAGGTGATCTTCCACAAAGTTCTTTAAATCGTTTCTTTTTGCCATAAGTTGGTCCATTTTTTGGTTAATGTGTTCCAGAGTGTTATTCACCACTTCTTTTTCTGTGGTAGTGGCAATTTTTGTATGGTCTGTAAAAAAAATGTATATGTTAAATGTATACAAAATAATATTTATTAATTGGTTTATATAGTAAAGTGTGTACCATTAGGTGCACTATCTTCTGACATTTCGTCTTGTGGGAAATGCTCCTCTAGCCACTCCAGAGTACTACACATTTCTGTGAGAAAACAAAAAAGTAATATATTTTTTTCATCTAATGCAGAAAGTTTATAAATATATGAGTAAAATGAAGTGCACTTTCTATTTCAGGAAAGTATGTGATGAGTAGTCTGCACGTCTGGTCTTGCTCTTAGTTGTGGAGTGTCTGTGAGGTAATTACGTTGGAAGCCACTTTATCTTCTTTTGGTATATTCCATTTTAGAACATATTGTATTTAAATGAATGGTTAGCGTGTAACATATATGGGTTACATTTCTTAAGTATTACTACAAATACTTTGTGAATTTGTTAAATGTTCCTATGTTATGATATAACAATTACACATACCCCTCCAGAGTTTTTAGGTGGTGGTACTGTTGTTCGAACATGTCCGCGGACAGTCAAATTCAGTAGAAAGGGTTCAGTATGTTCCATATTACATGTACATAAAGTCAAAGTTATTATTGTTAAGTTGTGCTACTAAAAAACTATGAAAGTCAGTAAAAACCTTTGTTAAAGGGACATTATGGTTAAGTTGTGCTACTAAACACCTATGAAATTCACTAAAAAAACTTTGTTAAAGGGACGTTATGGTTAAGTTGCGTTAATAAAAACCTATGAAATTCAGTAAAAAAACGTTGTTAAAGGGACGTTATGGTTAAGTTGCGCTAATAAAAACCTTTGAAATTTAATGAAAAAACTTTGTTAAAAGGGACGTTATGGTTCAAAGTAAAACCGAAAACCCCCTGAAATTCAGCAGTTATGGTAAGATAAGCAACCATAACTCATGCCACCGTGCACTGCTAAAACTAACACCCAGGACATCAAAGATGACATCACAAATGTCATTGATGACATCACTGATGACATCACATGTGCATTTACTTTTCATGAAAACTCTGTAGGAGGGATTCTTATAATGTTGACCAAAAAGTGTCAAGGATCATTTGAATAAATATCATGAGCTAATTAGTGCATTAAGCAATGCATTGATATAAATAGCATTCTATTATGAAGTTCTATCCAGTATACTAAGCAACTCATGCAGAAACCTAGGCAGTGTGTGAATTTATATAATACAGAAACAGAGACCTTGGAAAATCATCAGTGAATGGGGCAAAAAATGGATCTATTAAATGAGTAGTGTGCTCAGAAATATTATTGTGCCGAGGGCTCGGTCATGTGTTTCTAAGCATAGGTTGATCGATCGTACAAACATTTCCGATGCACCGTACCATAGTTTTCTTCTTGTTTACACATGCGAAATCAGGCAGCAGGGCACGGCTATCTTGTAATTATCTTATCCGTTGCTGCATCGCCCAAGGTGGACTGACCTGGCGGCACTAATTCATATGCCCCGCCCCTGAGGCTGACATCACCAAACCTAGTGATATTCTCTGCCTATCTCCAGGACGTTACTGTACAGCGTAGCCAAATGCACCCAGTCATGACCTATGAGATAACGTAGTTGACGCAGAACCCGGAATATCAACACACATCATCTTACAACACAGCAGTCCAATTTTTAACATAAAACCATACTTTTAAAGGAAAAAGCAAAACTGTGCAATTTTTAAAGTACTTTTATTTCACAACAAATGCTCTGAGAACATCCGGCAATTGCCATAATCAAGCAAATGGGTAATTTTTTTCTTCGTTCTCAATCAACAAATGTTTATCGTGAGTCACGCTGTGTTCCTTTTGGGTATAAAAAGCGCATTGGACACACTATGAATCGCAAGGCTTCAGCATCAGCTTGGCACTAGGCCACCGTCAACGATGTCAAGTTGCTCCTTATCGCTGGTACCGCGTAAGGGCATATCAGCCTGAGACGATCGTCCCAAAAAATAGCCATTGCTATCCAGCTATTAAAGTGTATCTGCAGCTGCAGGTTGAAAAACCTGTCAGTTGGTATCTGGAATCGATGACAATTGCAGAACGGCAGGATGTAGCTGTTTTAAAATGATAACAGAAATGTATCTCAGTAGCCGATCATTAGTACAGTTTATCATTTTACCCATTAATTCGGCCCTGTGTTAAAAATAATGATAACACGGACGTAAACAATGGGAACACAGAGAAAACAATGTCGAAATTAGTGTTCAATGTACTTCAAAGGTTAGTGCTATGCAATATGTTCAGCTCGAAACGGGATGTGGACGCTAATGCTACAATCAGGGAGCAAGGTAAATGCAAGAAGAACACATAGACAGAAATTTAATTAAATATAAGCATTGAATTACCCGTTTGTGGAACATGGGGGAACCCACTAGTGGAGTACACTCATCTCGATCTGGACTGCCCATGAGACAAAGGAAAGTACACACACAAGTTGTATTTGCGTGTCGTTGCAATATGACACAAACAACAACCGAGCAATAACAGTCTCTGAATGATAAGTTGACCCGTTGGTATATAAAATCACTGAAAGTAAACCTTACAAAATATTTGGTATTTCCCTTCTCTTGGCGTAACGCAGTTCAGGTCAATGAAATGACATGTTCCTTTGTCCAGTTTTGGAATGGTGAACCTAATCACATTTGACAGTGTTACATATCTCCCTTCTTCCATTCATTTGGCAATCCTCCTTTTGCTTCAAGGTCAAAAAACAATTGCCTCAAGAATTACAGGATGCAATTAAGTGTTTGCCAATGAACTTAAAGCATGGACATCGTTCAACAAAGCGTATTAATTCAAAGCACATTATATGCATTTTGTTTCTTGCTTGCCTTCTAACGTACTGCTTTGTCAATATAATTCTCCTGGTTTGCGCATCTATCAAAAAAGTTAATCCCTCCCTTTCACCCCCTAAATCGGTAGTTTTAATAAAAGGCAGATATCAAAGTTTGATTGATGTCTGAGCCTCTGAGGTTTAAGCTTTGCTTGCATTTCGTGCATATAATTGTAATCTCTTCAAAACACTATGAAAACAAAAAAAACGATGTGCAAGAAGTTGGAAAAGGTGCCTTCATAACAGTGACTTCAGTTAAGAGTTTGGAATCAGTTCTGATTTGGAATCCATAAAGCCTTATTATTGCTGTAAGTGGTCAATGAAAGTTATACGCCATTGGTGCAATTCCTTTTACTGACAGCAAATGTTCCCCACATTTACTACAATAGGGTCTTTGATGACCTTAAGAATAGAGCACATTGTTTGCGGTCTACCAAGGTCCCCGTTGACAAAGAATCTAGCTTCAAACATCTTTATTTAATAATCACGTACAGTCGGGTATGGCAAGCAGTAATGTACACACACTAAAATAAAATCCAACAAATAACATTTTTCACTTTAATCTTCACATAAATGTACTGTACTTTTTTAAACTGCCAGAATTCAAATATTTTAGTTTTAGTAATTTCTTCAGCGCTATTTTATATGTACACATTTACATATTTGCATGGAACTCAATCTGTCTTGTCTAATTACCCAGGTGTTCTGCCCACAGACTGCCCTCCACTGGGATCTAGTCACTGTTTTTTTTTATTTTTTTTTATCATAGCTAACCTCATTTGAATACATTTTATTGCAGTCCTTCACTACAGTTGTAAGCCACGCTCTCAAACAAGGTTATGGCTTGACATCAGACTCAGCATGTAATGGCTTTTTGCACCAACACAGTAGGACATGCTGAGTAGAAGCTTCAATCACCACAAGTGGCCCTCACTACCATTAGGGATGGATATCGCCATAGAGCTCCCATCATGTGTTATTCCCAAGGCGGCCCTTCCCACATTTAAAGAACAACAGGAAATCAACAAGATTCCTTTGCATGATGTGGGTAATTAGAAAAAGCTGAGCAGTAGCAGTGCCCACAACAAACAACGCCCACTACAATCAAGGCTGCAGATTACTCAAGGAGACACGCAAAGCTCTTTAGAGGTTAGCCCACGACCCTCCCATGTTTCCAGCCCTGTAGGTAAATCAGCTGTTTTTGCAGTAGTTTTGGAGAGTGAAATAAGAAAGGTTGAGCATAAGAAGCATCCACAACAAGCTTACCCCACTAGATTAAGTTTAGAGATTGCCCCTCCGCCCGGCAGGCTCGTTCCCAAGGCAAATTGATCTGCTCTCCTACATGACCTATGTTAAACATTTAAGAGGGTTTCCAGCCTACCAGGTGAAGAGCTGAGTGCCAGTTGTCAAAGGTTCTCACCTGTTCGCCTGTTCATCTGGCCCGCCTTTCTGCCTCTTAGCTAAAATAACCACCACATCCAGCAAGCGTTCTAGTCTCATCCTGGTATTCATCTCTTCACCTACTCTCCTAGCAACTAATTATACTATAGCCACTCTAATACCCACTCTTTATACTACTTATCCGATGGTTGCTAATGGCCTATTTACATCATTTTGGTCACTAGGGGTGTAAGTGTCCTTATTGTTGCTAGCTAGCAACCTAATTGTAACTGCTGCTGGTTACTGCGACATTGGTCAGTTAAATGAAATAAATTCTGCCTTCACCAATTAGCAGCTTGTAGGGGAAACAAATCACATTCTTGCGCCACATACGTGAAGATCGGAAGAGGAAATGGTAGCCAGTGGGGTGAGATGACTGGCCATTGTGTGTGTCTGTCTGTGTGTATATATGTGTGTGTGTGTATGGCGTGCATGTATCTGTTATATATTGAAAACAGAAGGGAACAGGGATAGGCCAGGAGTATGTGTCTTGCAGGTGCGTCAGGGCAGAACACAGGACAGGACATGTGGGCGAAGGGCAGGGGGACATGGGGGATGTGGGTGCATTGGCAGAGGGAATAGGGCACTCACAATGATGTTTCCCCCAGTGCTGAAACCGGGCTTCTGTGGAAACGGACTATGGGGAAACATCATAGATGCATTACTACTGGCCTATTTAAATGTCTTTTGGTTACCACTGTTCTAATTGTATTTTTGTTTTGTTTGCTGATACCCTCATTGCAATTACTGTTAGTCAATCCAGACTATATTATTTTATTTTGCTCGCTACTGGCCTAATTGAATTTATTAATACTCACTACTGGCTTATTTGTAACTACTTATGATCACTGCCAGGCAATTTAAATATTGTATTATGTTCACTACCGATCCAATACTATTTATTGTGGCTCACTACTACTTAATTGTAACTACTGGTGGTGGCCACATGCTTATTTAAATATATGTTTTTTGTTTTTGACCGACGTGCATATATTTCTGGTTGTTACTGGCCAGTTTACTTTTTGTGACTGACAATGCCCTATTTGCATGTATTGCTCACAGCTACAGATCTAAGTGTATGGACTGTTGATCAGTAATTGCCCATTTAAAAAAATAGCTTTGCCACTGCATTTCTAACTGTAACTTCTGTTGGTTGCTACCAGTCTACTGAAATGTTCTAGTCACTACTGATCTAACGCTACTTGCATATGATCATTGTATCGTGCAAATGCACTTTGTTCAAAAGTGGCCAATGCACCAATGTATAAGCCACTTGCAACCAAACGATGTAACTCCCCCTCTTTATCACATCTTCTACCTCCACCCTCGCCATGCTTCTGTCTATAACTTCCCTTTTCCTAGTCACTCTCCCCCTACCCTTCAAAAGGGAGTTTCAGTCACCTACCAATATGGCACTCCAACCCATATCAGTTGTCTAGTATCCAACCATATGACGATACTTCGAACTACCCCAAATGACCATAGAATAAAACAGTGTTTTCTCATTCACACAGCCATTTAACTTTCTCTTGCCCAATCTCTCTGTAACTAAACGTCCATCCCGGCAAATTGCTCTAACTATCAAATCCCCCACCACACAGTAATGCTGTCCCAGACACATGTATCAAACCCAAAGCCACAAACATACTTACAGTGGCTCGCACTTATTCTCCTCCCTGTGTTTATTCAAGAGGTGCAATGGAGTGGGTCTCCTACACAATACATATATCCCTATCCCCCAACGTGTCTGCATCCCCTTTTGTTTTGAATATATTCCTGTAGAACTTCATGCTCCAACTCCTCTCCCATAATTTTCATGTATTGACCCACTGGTAATCTCCACCAACACCACCTTTTCATGAGTTAGAACACTCTATTGAACTTCTGCCCACTCAAGTCCAAGCCACACTCAGGCAAGGCTTCAACCCCACAAACATTACTAATCTCTACCATTTTCAGCTTGTTTCCGCCATTTCTCAGGACTCCATTATCACTCTTCAGAGCCACCCTATTCAATCCCCTGGCTCGTTTAATATTTCTCCCCTTCTCCTTCCATTCTTCACCTTGTCTATAGAAACCTCTAGCTTTTGTCTCTATCTCCTTCACTTCACAGTATATGTTCGCCCTCCACTCTGGTCTTCTTACCTCCTTGATCACTAAAATCAAACATGGCCCTGACTCCATGGCTCCATAATGGATCAATTCATGTTCTGCCTCCAGGGCCCTGTCTCCCCTCCTTTCAGACTGCATAAAGAAGGTCAACTAAAGCTTCAACCAAAAAGTAATCCTCCCTGGGGCATCCCTATAACTACCACTCCTTCACTTATTCACTCTCTCTCATTCACACACACAAATTTGGATCTCCCTGCATTCAAAGACTGAGAACAAACTTGCACCTCCAACTATACCACTGAAGCAAAACTCTCTCACACGCCCTAATTGACACATAATAGGGCTTTCCCCACACACTCTCCTCTGTGCTTCAATTCTGTCAAGTCTTGCCATTATGCTAAATGTATCTCATCTCTCCACTCCCATCCCCAAGTTATCCAGGACCTTCAAGTCCATGTCTGTCACCCTTGTCAGCAACACTTCTGTTCTCCTCATTGCTGATGTCTTTCTCAACGTCTCTGTCCACCAGGGAACACCTTATCAGGCAAGTCAACCTTGGCAATCTTAGCAAGGACCAGAATCTCTGATCTGTCTCCCTCCAACCTCAATCACTCCTCACACATGCACAGGCCACAGCTCAGTGATTTCAATTTCAGAATAATGCTGAAACACTGCAGGGGTTTCTTCACATGGGTCTCGATGAGATGAAATGTGATTTGTGTATTCCTCAATTTGCTACAATTCATTTTGCAGTATAGTACATTATTATTAAAACAATCAAATAAAACATGTCAGAAATATGCGGCCCAAAATAAAAGTTACTATTTTTCTGTTTGCCAAGTTCTGAATATGGAACACATTGCTTTGTTTAGGTGTGGAGACAAAAGAGAGGAGCATATAAGTACCACTTAAGGCTGCACAGCCTTGTGAGTTGGAATGTGAGGTCATTGTGGTGGGTGGGAAAGAGTTTGTACATTTATTTTTATTTGTTTGGTATGATGCGAATTTGTCAGAGCACACCAGCAACGCAATGTTTATAGCTATCGAGGCAGTTACCATGCAGCCCGTTAAAAAGATTATGTCAGTATGAATTTATCATAGTGTGCACGAAATGCAATTGGTTTAACAAAACATCAGGACAGTTATCAACCTGTTTGTCAAAGATATCAGTGTTAACAGACTCAGTCTGACCTTTCATCATTATTAGAGAGACATCAATTTTAGATAAATGTTTAGATCTTCACTTAACTTAGGGTTGACTTGTAATACCCTAGACAAGATACCCAAATACCCAAATACCTAACAAGATTTCCATCAAGATACCATCGCAATAAATTTTTAAGATTTCGGCTGAATATATATAAAACCAAAGAGATGATGTACCTGAGACATTATAAAGAAATAGATGATAATAAATGTAGGTTCTGTAAAAACGAAGCAGAATCACTCAAACATCTAGTCTCTGAATGTGGCCATGTGGCGACCCAGCGCGCATTTTTCTTTCCACATTTAACATCAACTTTTCAACAAACTGAACATCTGTGGTGTATGTTGGTAGCCGGAAATAATGTTAAATCAATCTGTGCCTTGGTAGACTTTCTTGATAACATCTTGGAGAAAGCCCTATGTTAAAAACAAGCCTCTCACCTGAAAGAGCAGTAGGGGAATGATGAACTTACACGACAGTTGATAGATGATAAGGAAAGAAGATGAAGTTATTGCCTTAATTTTTGTAATTAAAGTTGTGTAAATAACTAATTGTTACAAGTAAAATAAAACAAATTTAAAAAAAGTTTAGAAATTCATTATTGAGCAACAAATGCATGCTAGTGTATGAAACACATGCCAGATACAAAAGGCTGATACTACTACGTGATATAAATACATGGATTTTGTGGCACAATTTAAATGACTCTCAAGCCTAATAAAAGTACCTCTGAATTCTAACGAGTCAGTATGAATGAACATATCCTTAGATGACTTTTCGTACCAATGTTCTCTTGAGCATGGACAACGTGCTTAGTTTATGACTGGCCCAGCAGCAGAATGACACAGCCAATCCCATGGAGGGGAAGTTGGTGAAGCTGCATAACGAAGCACTACCTAACCATAGTATATAGTATGTGAGTCAAAGGAGAGATGGTTTTCCATTCTTAGTGTTGGTAGAAGCTGGCAAGATTTGGGGAAGAATACAATGTAGTTCAGCTTGCTATTTCCTGCATGTAGAGCCTTCACCCAGTCTTGATTTTGCCTGATCGTTACATGGCAGTATTAGGCACACCCTGATTGGATGAAAACGACTGTCCCCATTCAAAACACTACCTCTAGTGGCTCCTCCCTCTGGCATCCACATTCTTGGAAAATAATGTGCACATTTATACTATGTGATCAGGATGACCAGTTGCCAGATCCGGGTATGGCCGTCTTCACACCTGATTTTGGGTTATAATCTGGTGTTTTGGTTTAATGTGGGCCCCCTTTAGCCTTAGGAAAGGGACACCTAATCATTCTTGCTCTGGGAATGGGGAAAGGAGCATGTCATGTGGTTGGGCTATAGAGTGGGTGTTGGTTAAACGGAAAGGGCTGGAATAGGCAATTTAGCCATTAAACAGAGTCGTTTCTTTTTCTCTGGCAGTACTCATCAGTGGAGTGGCATCCACAGTGGTGTGTGTGGAGCAGACTTTATTTATGTACAGATGAATATGTTGATGGAGTTGGAATGTAATCTTTTTCACAAAGTGGGAATGAGGAGCTGTAAACATGCAAACATGTTTATTGGCAGAGATTACGGTCAAAAGAGGCTTAATCTCCTTGGCGAGTCCTATTTTAGTTTTGATAAAGTTTTCTCTGTTGTAGTTGTCAGGACGATTGGACATCTGTATTGTGACAGTTAAAATATATTAAGTATGTCAACATTCTCTATTGGTGTCCTTATCTGTGCATCAGCTATGTGTTTATTTTTAGAGTGATTACTTTTGCAACAATAATCACAATAATCCATTCATCTTTGTTGGCTCTTACTTTTTTATTTTTTCTCTCAAACTTTGTTTTTCTCTTTATTTCCTTTTTCTCGCACACTTTGTTTCCTCTCACACTTTATTTTCTCTCTCTCACACTTTAGTTTCCCTCTCCACGTGTTTCACCATGGTTTTGTTTCCATGGTTCATCAGGAGAGAATCTATAAAAAAAAACATGCTAATCATTTACAAAACATTAGCATTGTTCATAATTGCATTTATGGATGTTCATTGAGTATACATGATTCACTTATGCTTATTAGGTGCATTGTTTATTACTCACTCTATTCATAAATTCCTCTTGCAATTTTGTAACTGTTTCTCAGTTATTTTCTGTCTACTTTTTGTGTTTTCCTGTCCGCTATTCTGTAACCTTTAGAAAAACCATTGGGCCTCATTATAAGTTTGCCGTTCCGGGAACTACGGTACCGGTAAGCATGCCAGTATTGTAGTTCCTGGACTGGCAAACTACGAGTTGTGCTCGCGGGTGCCTTTCTGCCTGCCAGGTCGGACCTGGCGGGCAGAAAGGCACACGCGAGCACAGTATGTCAGATGTACCGGCACCGTTATGAACGGTGCCAGTGCATCCGACCTCCCCATTCCCATTGAACCCTTTGGGCCGAATGGGAGGGAGAGCATCTTTTTTCTTGCACCCGCAAATGGGCAATTACCGAGTCTGGCAGGGCCGTAATGACCTGGTAATTGCCCATTTGCGGGCGCCGGAAAAAAGTTTTACCGGCAAGGCTACCGCCAAACTTGTAATGAGGTGCATTGTCTTTAATGAGCTGGCAGTTCAGTTAAATTCTACATTTTCATTAAGTTTACCCTTGTGAACTATAGTTTTACATTTTAAAACTCCATTTTCCAATTGTCATTACTTTGTTTTTGAGGTTTGTGCTGAAGCCCAAATTACTATTTCAAAAAACGTTGTTGTCTCATATCAATAAAGTGCATCGTGGTCTGGAAATCAGTTTTGTTTACCTTCTGATAGCTCAGTTGTGCTTTAGATATCCCCTTAAAAAGAAGGGTTTCAATTCTCGTCTTAACAGGTTTATACTTATCTAGAAGCGATACATTATTGGGGTTTGGGGTGGTGGACAAGAACTAGTCCATTCTTCTTAACTTCATTTTTAGCAAGGATTCGATTGTCGCTCTCAGCGCCGATTCGCGCTGTGTTTTAGCTCTTTCTGGGCCTCTTTATATATGCAAGCAGGGTGATGTCATCGTCTGAGTTTAAAACGATGATGTCATTGCGTTTGGCATCCCGTGGCCATTTTGAATGCTGCTTTTCTTATTTTATGTAAGGGAGACTTTTTTGTTGCTCTGAGCGCTAATGTTATCTTCTTATCCATACCTTGGAGTGGCATGAGTAAGTGGTCAGAGTAAATTAATATGGGCTACATACATGGTATATATACCTCACTACAAATTATTTCTGAAATTGTAGCTGCAGCTGTAGTAAATTCCTATTTGCAAAATGATATCTGTTGATAGTTTTTATGCTAATATCTTCCTGTTGATTCTACATCTCATTCTATATTTTTAACTTCATAATGCTGTGGTAGTAGGCCTTTATCTTCACTTGCATTTCATCATTATACTAGATTTTTAGGTAACCGTCTATTACATTGTTTCCTGTATTGGTTTTCCATATACATATATTTTTGACTTAGAAATGTTATGTAGATTAACATTTTTCTTCACTTTCATTTCACCATTATACTAGACTTTTGGGTAGCCGTCCATCACATTGTTTCCTGTACTGGTTTAAAATATACACTCTATAAAGTAGCAAATCATCATCTTAAGTCCAGTCTATATACAGCTTATGTTATAACCAGTATGACATTCCGTGGTCTGAATTCAAACCTGTAGCACAATTATCCAAAAGTAAAATCCATTCTGCTCCCTTTTATCTCAGTAGCAGTCCCTGTTTGCTCCTTTGGCTGGGAATATCACTTTTTCTAATCCAGAGAATTTAATTTGGTCAATTTCCGTATCTTTACGTTCCATGCATAAATGTGTGCTAAGGGGTACCTGAGGTCCTTATTTTTTATGGCTTTCATATGTTCAAACAGTCTTGTCTTCAGGGCCCTGATTGTGCTTCCAATGTAGAGTTTTTGGCAAATGCATTTGATGCCATAAATTACAAATTTGCTGTTGCAATTGATATGTTGCATAATTTATTTGCTTTTTCCATTCGGTAGAGCCAAATATTTTGTTTTCCATTGAGTATTTGTGGGCATAATTTGCATTTTCCACATTTATACATTCCATTAGGTGATTGTAAATTGAAGAAACTACTGAGATCTTTTGAAGATTCTGGTTTGAGGAAGCTTGCGCATATCTGTTGTATAATGGTTGGTGCTTTCCGAAAGGTGAAGGTTGGGTTTTTGTTCAAGTGTTTCCTTATAGTATCATCTGTTTTGCTTATGTTCCAGTGTTTTTTTTTATTAATCCTTTTGTGATACGTACATCACTGCTGTATGTCGTGATGAAATTTACTTTGGCCATTGTGTTGTTTGTTTTTGGTTTATCAGTTAGCAAATAGCTTCTCTGAATTTTCTCTGCTTTCTCTACTACTATTTTCAAAATTTTGGGCTAATACCCTCTTTGTCCTTTTAACATGTTTTTGAAATGTTTCAGTTGTGCTACAATTCCTTTTAATTCTGAGTATTTCTCCTTTTTGAATGTTATTAATTTGATGGTGTGGGTGGTTACTGTATGCATGTAATAAATACACTGTTAACTGCTGTGGGTTTGATGTATAAATCTGTATGGATTTTATCTCCAAGAGTGTATAGTTCTAAATCCAAGAATTCCACCTTTTCTTTACTGTCTTTCATGGTGAATTTAATATTGTAGTTATTGTCATTAAGTTATTCCACGTAGTTTAGGAGACCTGATTTTTCTCCATCCCAGATCATTAGCAGATCATCTCAGAATCTTACCCAATATATGATGTTATTTTCTTCATTGAATGCTCTGTGTTGCCATGTGTGTTTTAATTTATAATAACCCATGAACAAATTTGCGTACAGGGGGCAAATTCTGCACCCCTGGCTGTGCCTTGCAGCTTGCGGTAAATCTGATTATTAAAGATGAAAATGTTGTTGCTTAGTGTGAATTTAAGCATTTCTAATATCATGTTGTTTTGATTATTATATGAAATTGATCTTGTCTTGAGAAAATACTCTGTACTTGCTATCCCTTTTGTATGCTCAATACTCGTGTATAGGGAAACAACATCCAAGGTCACAAATATATAGTTTTTCTCCCATGAGATCAGTTCTAATTGTTGTATAACATGTTTTGTGTTCCTTAGGAAAGAGGCTACACCAGATGCCATGGGTTTCAGATACATATCTATGAATTGAGAAATTCTTTTTGTTAGCGATTCTATGTCGTTGATTATTGGATGACAGGATGGAAATGTACCATATTTTTGATGTATTTTTGGCAAGATGTATATTGATGCCATAACAGGGTGTGCCACATCCATGTATAGGAATTCTTCTTCATTTAGTAGACCTTCATTATTCCAATTCTTACTTTTTTCGTTCCATTCTTTCTGTAAGTCTGATAGTGGGTTAATTGATCTTTTTTTAAATAATATTCTTTGTTATTCAGGTGTGACTTTCCTTCCCTTACATAGTCTGCCCTATTCATCAGATAATATTGCCCCCTTTGTCTGCCATTTTTGTTATAATGTCCTTGTTGTTTCCTAGTTTTTCAATCTCCTGTTTTTCTTTTAGGGTTAGAATTTGGTGTAGTTTTCATTGTTTGTTAACCTGATCATTTTGTCTGAGGTGTTTGCATAATGCTTTCTGAAATATATCGATAACATTGTTTTCTGGCAGTGTCGGCATAAACTTTGTCTGCTGTCTGAGTGATGTTTCTTATGCCATAAAGGTATTGATTTCCTGTTCTTCTGTGATTTGTTGTGTGGTGAAGGTTTCTTCTTCTTCATTCAAATTTAGTAGATTCACTGTGTTTTCAACCAATTCTATAATTAATTCTGATGCAACTTGAGTTGTTGGTTGTTCCTTTCGCTGGAATGTTGTCTTCTCAAAGTATTTTTTTAATTTTAACCTTCTGCAGAATTTGAATATAGCTACCTGTGTTTGGAAATAGTCAACTTTGTTTGTTGGACTAAACAAAAGGCCTTTATTGAGCGTTGTTGTTAGGGCTGGTTCAATTTGGTAATCTGATAAATTGAATACCAGGTGAATAATTTCCCTCGTTGTTGGGATCGGGATTGCATTCCTTCTTGATGTCCTCCTTGGTTTCTTTGATCCTCCTCTCTTGCCTCTCCTGCGCATGTGTACATTGTTGAGGTATTTGTGTTTGTCATTTTTCTTGGTCCCATATTGGTTGTATTTAGCTTCTGGGGGTTTGGCCGTGTACTTCTTTTGTGTCTTTACAGTCCCTCTAAAAAAGGGCATTCTAGGTTTTCTGAAGATGTGGATGGAGTTTCTGTTGGTCCTTTTTCGCCTTCACTGTTGGTCTCTGTATCTGATGCCTGGGATGACACACCTGTGTTTTTGGCTGAGCTCGGTCTTGGTATCATATTGTAGCTACTTCTAACATCATATGTCCTCTATGAAAGTGTGAACACTTGTATTTTTATAATCATTTTCATCTCCGATGAAAGTTCTCTGTTTTTTCATTTTGAGTTCTTTTGTAAAGTTTGTTAGATATTTGTCCAGAATCTGGTAATTTTTAAAGGTGAGTTCTGGAAGATTGAGCTTTTCTATCCTTTCTTTTAATTGTCCAATTTCTTTAGTTGTTTTTTCATGCACTAATGCTGTCTGATTAATAATTTGTATCATCATTTCTTTGGAGGTTTTTGTCAGTAGTTCTTCCCAATCATTCAGTGCCACTATGTCTTCCTCTTCAAATGATGGGAAGATGCATATTCTTAGACCTCAAGGTATTCTCTCGATTTCAAGATACATTTTCATAGTTTTTAATTCCCACCATTTGGCTTGTTCTTTCTTTGAGGGAGCTTCTAACTGTTCAAAAAGATTTATCTGAGAAGTTGTACTATTTGTCTTCGGTTGTATGTCTGTGTCTGAGGAAGAGTTATTCTGCTTCAGCATCTCTCTTACCATATTCTTCTGTCATATCTTATTAGTATATTGTTTTTTCTTTACTGATTTTAGTTGGATTTTGCTCTTTGTGTTTCTTAGTTGTTGGTTAGTAGCTTTTTTAATTTAAGAGTTTATAATTGGATTGAACCTGGATAGCCCATTGAACAGATTTTTGCCACAGATTATGGTCAAAAGAGGCTTAATTTCCTTGGCGAGTTCTATTTCAGTTTTGATAAAGGTTTCTCTGTTGTAGTTGTCAGCATGATTGGACACCTGTATTGTGACTGTTACAATATATTAACACTGTCTATATTCCCTTTTGGTGTACATATCTGTGCGACAGCTATGTGTTGATTTTTAGGGTGATTACTTTTGCAACAATAATCACAATAATCCATTCATCTTTGTTTGCTCTTCCTTTTTTCTCTATTTCTCGCAAACTTTGTTTTTCTCTTTTTTCCTTTTTCTCACACACTTTATTTCCTCTCACACTTTATTTTCTCTCTCTCACACTTTAGTTTCTCTCTCCACGTGTTTCACCATGGTTTTGTTTCCATGGTTCATCAGGAGAGAATCTATAAAAAAAATACTAATTATTTACAAAACATTAGCATTGTTCATAATTGCATTTCTGGGTGTTCATGGAGTATACATGATTCAATTATGCTTTTTAGGTGCATTGTTTATTACTCACCCTATTCATTGTTATAAATTCCTCTTGCAGATTTGTAACTGTTTCTCTGTTATTTTCCTTTCTACTTTTTGTGTTTTCCTGTCCGCTATTCTGTAAGCTTTACAAAAAACATTGGGCCTCCTTACATCTTCGGCGGTAGCCGTGCCAGCAAAACCGCCATGGCTGCCGCCGGAGTTGCATTTTTACTGGCACCTGCGAATGGGCAAGAACCGGGTCAAGCCGAGGTCGGCAGACCCAGTAATTGCCCATTTGCTGGTGCCGGCAATAAGGGACTCCCCATCCCCATTCGGCCCCATAGGGCTGAATGGGAATGGGACGTCGGATGCAAAACTGGCACGGCTGCCGCCGGAGTTGCATTTTTATCAGCACCCACCAATGGGCAAGAACCGGGTCATGCTGAGTTCGGCGGACCCGGTAACTGCCATTTTTGGGTGCCGGCAATAATGGAGTCCGAATGGGACGTCGGATGCACCGGCACCATTCAGAATGGTGCCAGTGCATTCGACGTGCTGTGCTCGCGGGTGCCGCTCCGCCCGCGAGGTCAGATCTAGTTGGCGGACAGGCACCCACGAGCACAGCTCATAGTATGGTGGTCCAGGAAGTACGGTACCGGCATGCTTACCTGTACCGAGTTCCTGGACCACCAGGGTCGTAATGAGGCCCATTGTCTTTAATGAGCTGGTAGTTGAGTTAAATTCAACATGTTCATTAGGTTACCCTTGTGAATTATAGTTTTACATTTTAAAACTCAATTTTCCAATTATCATTACTTGATTTTTGAGTTTGTGCTGAAGCCCAAATTACTATTTCCAAAAACTTTGTTGTCCCAGCTCAACAAAGTGTATCATGGTCTGGAAAGTTTTGTTTACCTTCTGATATCTCAGTTGTGCTTTAGCTATCCCCTTAAAAAGAACAGCGAAAGTTTAGTGTCCAGTTTCAGATGCACACTATAACAATCTATACGTATCTAGTCTGTTGAATGAGTGTGACTCAGATGTTGGGGATTTAGCCAAACATGCCTGCCATCCTAAGACATATCCTATGGATGGGGTAAGATCTTCACATCAATGTTCTTTGATATGACATGATAAGTCATTTATAACGTGCCTATACACAAGTGTTTCTAGGAGTATCAAGACAAGGGAGGGAACACAACGGGAGGACAAAACAAACAATCTTACTAGGCCTTGTGTCATTCAGATTGTGCAAGTGCAACAATGGGAAGAGCAAGGGAAAGAAAGAGGGGGGTTCCAGGGAGAGGGAAGGGGAAACAAGGCAGCATTCATCTGATTATGTGCAGCTTGGGCAGCACGGCTCTGAGTAAGTGCAATGAGACACAGGACTGTAGAGGTTACAGTTACAGCCCCTAAGTGTATGGTAGGCCGGAGGCAGTACAGCAGTGACTGATCATGAAAGAGAATGGTGCAGTGAGACTATTAGGGTAGCCAAGTAACTTGTCAGTGCAGCAGACAGATAGGTCAGGTAGGTCAGCAGGGGAGAGAGAGAGAGAAAGCAGAAGAGAAGAGGAATGTGTTCAGCTGCTTCTCAAATTTCAGGTGGTCCAGCTCAAGCTTGAGAGGGTCAGGGAGGCCATTCCAGAGAGAGACACATGCAGAGGAGAGAGATCTACCCCCACTCTCTGCCTGGAGAAGCATCTGACCATTAGAAAGCAGGAGGTAGCTGAGCGAAGGACTTGAGAGGGAAGGCCTTTTGAAAGAGAGTTGGATGTAGTGAATGCCGCAGCCCCAGAAAGCCTGGTGGACAATGCAAAGGGTCTTGAACTTCATCCTTGCTGCCACCGGCAGCCAGTGGAGTGATTTAAGGGCTTGAGAGATATGGTCCCTGGCCTTGGGATGAGGATAAGTTCTGCAGTTCTGGATTAGTTGCAGAGGGCAGAAGGTATCAGAAAGAAGATTGAGAAAGAGGCTGTTACATTAGTCCAGCCTAGAGAGAACCTGGGCTCTGGAGAAAGTGAGCTTTTGGGGAAGGTGAGGAAGGGCAGAGTACCTTTGAGGAGATGCGGCTGGTAGTGGGACTTCTTGGCAAGGTCTGGAATGTGACGAGAGAAGGAGAGAGTGAAGTTGAAGATGACACCAAGGTTTTTTGCCTCACAGGAAGGCGAAGGAAGAAGGCCCAAGGAGGGCAGCCAGAGTGAGAGAGAGAAAGGTCGAGCAGAAGGATTTCCGTCTTACTGGCATTAAGGCAGAGATCATTGGAGGTGCACCAATTCTGAATCGCAGATAGACAGTCAGGAATGAGTGAGAGAGGAGAGGAGGCTGAGGGAAGCCTGAAGGAGAGCTAAGTGTCATCTGCAAAAAAATGAATGAGCTTTTAGATTGCCTTTGGTTGGGTCTCTTTTTATTGTGAGGTTGTGCTGTCTAATTGCTGCTTTAGTTTGTGCATACATGTGCTGTCTCTGACTCGCAGGACATCATAGATTTCTGGGCACAGGACAGAGCACTGTGAACATGTAGACACGTTCATATGTTCCCTGTATGCCAAAGCTGCCACCCTTTTTCCCCCGTCCTGAACAAGGTTAACAACATAAAGTGATTAACAAGCCTCTACACATCCTTCCCTTTAACCATCCTACTCATGGTCTCTGTACCTCAGTGCCACATGCCTTTACATGTTTTCATGCATGTAGTAGTGTATGGATGTGACAAATCAACTTCCAGGGCACCAGTGGTCCAGGGATGCATATCGGTTTCTAAAGCATCAATCAACCCCACACCTCTAGTACACCAGAAAGGATCCAAACAGATTGGAATAGAAGTGAATTATAAGACCTCCTTGTCCATTTTCTTTTACCGTGGACAGAATGGCAGGCTTATCTCCACTAGGTCTTGGATCGTTGGTTAGTGGCAACACAGGGAAAATACAATTAATACTCAATGATAAAAGGGACTGTCCAATGAAGGTTGTATAAAAATGTATACTTTATTATTACTACAACAGACAGTTCTAGCACACTACAACATACAACCCACTCTGTAAAGGAACACAGATGACAGACATTTTCACGGAGCAAAGGGATGCACTCTTGATACTGACTGGAGGGTAGTTGGTAAAGTAATCAGTCTTACAGTTCGAGGTTATTGGTTACAGTACCAATCGGGGCAAAGGGTTGTAACTATCCCTAGGGGCCTTCGGAGAAGGACCTTGGGGGCAGAACCACCATGTACCTGATACTGAAGAAGTTTTTGGTGCTCAACGGCATTGAGGCAGTTCCAGGGTGCTTTGCAGCCCTTGAGACAGAGTTAGTGGCGGAGACAGCTGCGGGTACCAGGAGACAGGCAGTTTGGCAAGCGAGGCTGGACAAACGTTTGTAGGTTGTACGGCACTGTGGCTCTGGCCCAAGAATCGTTGTCTATGTACTGGTTGGTGGATCAGGAATGCTGGTCAAGGCGGCTCGGACATATCTTGTAACTGCGGCGTGACAACAGTCAGCAGTGCAGCTGGATGCAGTTCGACGGCACGACTGTCTCGATAATATCCTTAAAAGATGGACACTGGGTGATGCTTGTGTGGCACTCCTCCTAGTTTCTTCACAGGGCTTGTGTCCTTTCAAGACGGATGGCCCAAAGCTCAGGAGAGTATTTGCAGGCAACAGCCTTTTCCTTTGTCCAGAGATTCTGGAACTTCCCACCTAGGAAGCTTGCTGACAGAACCGAGCAGGGCACGCTGTCTGCTTGCTGGGTACCGGTTCTGGAGCTGTTGGATGGGTCCTCTACGGACAATATCTCCCTCTGTTCCCTGGGAGATGTTTAGTGGAGGGATCTTGCTTCCCACTTGGAACACCTGGCCTTCCTTCACTGGAGGAAAATGTAAGGTAGACTGTACCTTCAGCCCAGGTCCTAATGGGTCCTCCTTCTCACTCCTTTTGAAGTTTTCAGAGGATCTGTCAAGTGGGGGGGTTCAGCCATCATTTAAAGCCAAATGGGCCCCAGTGATTTGTGAAAGTTAAGCCTACCTTAATGAACCAATCCTGGGTCCCCACCAACAATTGTCTGTTATGCATGAGGTCAGGAACAGGGTGCTCTGCAACAGGACAGACAAGGGGTGACAGCATATACCTATGTCCCACCCATGTTCCTGTCTGTTGTAGATCAAAGTGTCTCTCTGGTTAACTGAGCCATCTGCAACTTTTGATTAAAACACAGACTTTCCATGAAGTATGTGCTGGGAGCAGACTTCCTGTCTCTCCCAAATCACATCCTTTATCCCTCTAAAAGGGGTCTGCTCTGCAAGGGCACCTGCGGTAATTGCTGGACCCAGACAGGCTATTCACTGCCTTTCATACAGATAGGTGGGAACTAGCTTCAAGTTGACACATTGCATACCGAAGAGATGTTACTCACGCCTTTCCTGTTGTCTATTCTGGCAACCAACCCCTATAGGCTTGCTTCAACTATCTCGTTAGTATCATGCACACTGATTGTCTTTTTAAAGCTGCTGCTGCTGCCAGTGTTGAATGGTGCCAATGTCCCGACTCCCACCTGGAACAATGAGGATTTGAGTGTGCGTGGACCTCAGTGCAATAGCTTGCTTAATCTCCTCTGTAGCATCTAAGCTTGAAGCTAAAGTGCTTGCCTGATGCTATGGAGAGCCCATCTACAGAGAAATATCCCCCACACTTGAATGGTGATCTTGATGTGCCAGAGCCCCGTGCCAAGTGAGAACATTTGAAAAATAGAGAATTAGTGTGAGCACTTGCCACTTGATGTATGGGAACACTCTTTGCATGTTTATTATCGACTGTTTATGAGCAACTGGGGACCATATGGGACTACCTAGTGGGTTGATCAATAAAAGCTGCAAACTTCTCTGCAAGCTATTCCGACCATATAGATGCCCTGTTTACCTATGCCAATGACAACTAACTGCTGACGAGTTCCAATCTTGAAAACCTCATCTACTGAGCACAGACCTGGATGACCTGCTAAGGGTTCTATATCATTTCATTCGTGATATTTGAATCTGTAAACATTTATATTTCTATTATTATATCTTTTCTTTCATTTTGATGTCCCGTTAATGCTGTTCTCCAGTAGTACTTCCCCTGCTCTCTTTACTCTCTGTGAATTTGTATTTGTGTTTTATTCTGTCTGCTTATAAGTGACGAACTCTGACTGAAACAAAAGGCGTATTTTTTGAGGTGCCACTGATAAAAAAAAAACACATGATTCCAGGAGACCATGCCCCTACTTCAGATTCTGTACGGTCCTTTGTCTCCCTTGAGCCTTTTTTTTCTTTAGATTTTCTGAACAACAATGTTTCTTCAGAGTGTGATCAAGGCAACCCAATGTCTTTGGATCCTACTTGATGCCAGTGCTGACTGTGGGATTGTGAACTCTATATGATATGATATGATATGGCATTTATAACGCGCATATACACAGTGTTTAAGGAAAATTTCACCACGTATGGCTGGCGTCCTCATGACCTGCTTCTGTTATCAGAGGAACCTTTGTTTAAAGGCAGAGGTGTCCTACCTCAGAAAGCTACTATGATTTGTGGCTCCCAATTAATCTATACAGGGCACTTAATCATCTCTCAGAAAATGACTTTTTACTAACTCACTGCTGCCATCTCGAGGTTGTGAATTTCAACTAGTGTGAAAGTTATCTTTGCAGCAGGGCTGTATCTGCTACTTGCAGATGTTTCTGCCCCATAGTTAACATACGACCTAATTGCATTGACGTTTCCCAATTTCTATTTCAAATAGTGTTTAACTTGCTAGACTTATTTCTATGACATTTTCAAAATATATATGTCTGTCATATTATATTTCCAAAGTGGAAATTATGGGGAAAATTCATTAAACTGTTCAAACGTTATTAAGAACATAAAAAAGTCTGCTTTCGACCTATTAGTAATCATTTGCTTCAAGGTGCTTCCATTTAATAGCAATAGCCATTTTCTTACTCGATGTGAGTGGATTCCCGGGGCATCCCAAGGGAAGCCTTACATAAAAATGCTCAAAACATGATTTGGAGGTGGGAAACAGTGGTTTTAGATTAGGGTAGAGGTGGGTAGGCTGAAAGAGGAACATGTGTAATTGGACATTTTAGAATGGGCTGCAGAACCCGTTAGGTGGCAAACTGTGTTTGTTATACGGGGGGAAACCTCTGGGATTCCCGCAGCAAGATGCACTGGAAAAAATAAATATGTCATGAGTGAAAGGAGAAAATAGCAGACGATCTGGAAAGATTTACACCAAGTCGTGCAGATGGCACACCTAGAAAGCAGGAAGGCTAGAGCATGAAGGGTGTCACGGGGGATAGGAATGTATTTTAAACTGTGATGCGTCTTTCCATGCCCACGGAAATAGGTAAATGAAGCATTACCATGCAGTACTGCAGTACTGAGGTGACCGTGTTATGTTCCCAGCGGAAATACCGCAACAATGAAAGGATGGGGAAAAAAGAAGGTTTAGGCCAATGGTCAGTTGGGAGAGTGCCTATGGCTGGTGGAGTATGAAAATGTGATAATGAGTGGAATAAGTGTCTGAGCTGTAGGCATGGCCCAAAGGTATTGCTTGAAGGCCAATGGCACGTGGTCCTTTTGCCATATTGTTTAAATGTGGACATGGGACTTGAATGAAGGCTATGGACGGTGGGATGTAGTTAGCTACTAGGCACAGGGATGTAGCAAACAGTTATAGGCCAGGGCCACTGACCGACTGTCTTTTTCAATGTTTGGTGCAAGATGGACAGTGGCCATGGGCAAAGGTTTTCAGTATGTTCAAGGTTAAAAACTCAACGCATTTAAGGAGAGGACTGCCTTTGTCAGGGGTAGTCTACAACATTAGTCAAAAACACCAAATTAGTATATTGTAAAGGAGGGAAACATGTCAGCCAAATTAAAAATAATTTGCAAAAAAGAGGGGTTGTTCCTTCATTTAACTCCTTGCTCACAATTGTTAAACAACAGATAATAAATGCACATTCATGTCCACCAAAAGACTTTACAAAAAGTCACATAATCTATATCCTATATGTTGCTGTCATAATTATACACCTAATGTTAAGTAGAGAGGCATTCAAAAACACTTGAGTGACAAACGTGATCCAAAACAATTTCACCTTAGAACACTGCCCACTGTATTTTTTAAATCACTGCCAGACCCTATCTCTCCCAAATCCTGTCTACCCATGTCCTTTTGCCGTGCTCACTGTCCATTTTAGAATACTACTTGACAACTAGCCTTCGGCCATGCTCCCTGTATTTTTTTTAATCACTACCTAGTGTAAGGAACTCATGGGGGCAAGAGTAAAGACAGACACAGATCAAGGGTGTTTATTAAACTGTATTGTGGGTTGGAAAAACATCTAATCTAAGCAAAAATTTAAGATGGGAGCAAGCTACGACCATCAAATAATAAAAAGGCAGTCCTGGTGCCGTCTTGTCAAATAAAAGAGTCTATACTAAGAAAAAACTATTGCCAATCCTTACGCTAAATGCAAACAAAGAGTGTGGTCTAGGATTCACAAATGATAAGTCAGGTTGCGGTAGTCGGGTTGCCCTTCTCCACGTTATGAGCACGGGACAAGGTCGGCTGTGGAGCACAGCACACGCTTGAGCTTTCCCAGCACAAGCTAACAGTTCTGCTTTCAGCTTATCAGGGCCTTCAGTGGTTACATCTCTTTTCTACAAAATATCTCTAGTCCTTGAGGACCCAATGGGCCTCATTAGGAGTTTGGAGGTAACCATGGCTGCCTCCAAATCCTTACCGACTCCCCCCTGGTGAATGGAGCTATTACCGCCCCATTCCAAGATTGGCGGGGGTGGTAATTCACCATTCACCAGGGCCCTTCCCCATTCCCATTTGAGCCCTTATATTTGATTCCTGAAACGTAATGTCTTTTGAACAGTTCACTGTGGACATCCCTCTGCCGGGTTCACTCTTGTGAACACACTATTCATTGGGACTTCAGACTTCGGCCACTTTTATCAGCACCCCTCGGTCAGGTTCATTCTTACCAACTTTATGATATGGGATTTGCTTCCCTTAGCTTCACAATCATCTTTCGGTTAAAGGCTTTGGGCTATACAGAGGATTTTACTAGACCCCTGCATGACCACTTTTACCCCCTTATCGATTTTCTCCCAAGGCCTACTGGTTACAGTAGTTCAACAACATGGTAATTGCCCAGAGTTTCCTGAAGGAACACCACATGGTGCCTGACTCTTCTATGCTGGCTTTCCCTTTGTGTATCAACAGTTCTTTATACTTTCTTTAAAAAGCTGCTTGCTACTTTCGTTCAATAGAGTTCGGTTTCTTATCAGCTCTCCCGTCAACTCACCGGCTGTGATGAACCACTTGGATTCTCTTGTCTCTAGAGTCAAGGCCAGTGCCATGGTGGCCAGCATCTCTCCCGGACTTGGTTATCAGCAGAGGAGGACTCTGTGTACCATTGAAATCTGCTACAGCATATGCTGGCTATTCACAGTCTTATGATTCCTTTTGAGGTTTCACTGACCTGGCTTGGAAAGGCCAAGGTTGCATCTCTCCTTGTCACCCTCTCGGTTCGCTCTGTCTATTTCCTCCTCTTGAACAGCCATGCTGAGTTACCTCTCTCATCGTGCGGTCTGCCTTGTTCGTATTGTGCTCTCGTGCTCCACATTTTATCCCTATGGGGAAGGGAAAGGGCTGTCAGGTGTGTGTGATTCTTGTCAGTGGCCTGACCTTGCCTGATCCCTGTGGTGGCACATGCCAGATAGATGGCTCTGGTGTTTGTCATCTTACATGGTGTGCTAAAGTGTCTGTGTCGACAAAGGGGGTGGTATAGTGTTAGAGTATCCTACGGAGTAGTATGAGGAAAAGGTGTTATAAGAAGGGGGATACTGAGTCTCACCTGTCAGTGCCCCTCTTCCACTTCTAAGGACCTCCTATCCAGGTGATCCTCCCTCACTGGTCCACTCCTGTGATCCAATAGCGATGGCCGTGTCCTGGCCACAGGGATGACAGATCTCTGGGGACTAGTCAGGGAGACACCTTCAGGTTGCTCACAGTAATCACTAGTGATGGCCTCCAGCCATGCCCACTGTCCATTTAGAACACCTCCAGCCACTAGCCATTGCTTTATGCCATCGCCAGTAGGTACACTATGCCCACTATATTTTTAAAATCACTACCAGACCACTAGCCATGGCCTTCGGCTGTGCTCAGTGTCCATTTTATAAGTCTATCAGAACACTACCTATGACCTTTGGCCATGGCCACTCTATATTTTAAAACACTTGCAACCCATCACTCAAAGACGTTCATCAATCACAAACTCATTTTGACCTGTTTTGACAGGGGCAATGGTATGTATAAAAGATATTTTGAGAACTCACCATTTTTGTGCAGTGAGATTAAATTATTTGCCAAGGATCACACAGTTTGGTTAAGCGGTGTGCTACAAGCTCCATGTTTTTTGGCCGGTCTCTTGGTAACTGTTCTGATACACATCGCACAACCCCAACTAACCATCACATATTTGAAAAACAACTGCACCGCATAACCCCAAACCACAAAAAGGGCTTTTTAAATGCTTTGTGCCCAAGATTTTTTAGAACTGGTTCAAATCCATGCAGCGGTTTGAGCTGTGCGCCTTGGCAAACATTGGCCTTGTTTGTCTATGGGAAAATGAATGGGACGTAGTGTGCAACTATGGATTTTTTTTTGTCTTCTTGATAACTTTTTGATTTTATAGCAAATCTTTATTAAACTCTGCAGTGTGGTAGATGGGGGGCCACAAGACGCTAATCACTTCTTTCAAAATTTCAGCACAAACCATTACTCAAATCAAAAGTTATTAACATCAGAATTTTAACAGGATCCTTTGGGAGTCTGACTCACCTTAACTACAGCTCGATATACAATACTGCAGTATGGTTTAAAGATTTACAGGCCAATTCATGGAATTAATGTGCACAGAAAATCGCAGCGCAAGCGTGAAAATCGCAGCGCAAGTGTGCCAAAGCCGCGCACATCGATTCATGGAAGTCAGTGCGCGTGTACATCCTGGGATGTGCGCTAAAATCGTGGGTGGCACACACGGGTGCACACGTCATCAAACGGTGTGCACTATGCCACAGCGAAAGCGCACATAGCACAGCACACACAACAAAAGTGGGCGGAACACGGGGCATAAACCACTGAATGGGGAACAACGCGTGAAAATGTGGGCGTTACGGGGGAAGTACAGGAGGTAAATGCTCGCAACGCCCACACCCGTGCCTACAACACGTATTCATGGAATCGAACAGGGGAAATGCGTGCGCCAAAAAAAGATGCGCTAATCCAGAAACATGTACGCCAGCATGAAGCAGGCGTACGCGGCCCTGCGCAACATAAAAGTGCACGCAAACAACAAACAAGCTCAGACACTACGATGAATATACCGTTCCTCGCAGCAGTCGTCGTGGGACACCACAGGAGGAGGAGGATAGCCAGGCCCTGAATTTTTACAACCAGGACCAGCCTTTTTGGGATGCCTGATGACCCGGTTTATGGGAGGTACAGGTTTCCACCACACATAATACTCGACCTGGTGAGTGAGTGGGAGGATGACCTCACATCACCCACCCTGTGCTCCCAAGCACTGAGCCCCTTTGAAACGGTGCTTAATGTACTGCACTTCTTGGCCACTGGTTCATTTCAGCGGAAAAGTGCCATAGTGGGGGGGGGTGTCACGGGCCACGCAGTCACGCTGCCTACACCAGGTGTTGGCCATCATGACTGCACGCTCTTCAGTCCGCATTCCCAGAACACCTGCAGAAAGGCAGGCTGCCGTCCAAGACTTTTACGGGGTGGCACACTTCCCCAAAGTACTAGGTGCCATTGATTGCACTCATGTGGCTCTACATCCACCCAGGGCAACTGAGCACATCTATAGAAACCGCAAGCACTTGCATTCCATCAACGTGCAGGTAGTATGTGATGCCAAGGGAATCATCACCTCAGTATAGGCCAAGTATCCAGGGTCCACCCATGATAGTTTCATTTTCAGAATGTCACCTCTAAACTGGGACCTAGAAGCTGCGCGGCATGGCGATACATGGCTGCTTGGTGAGTATAAATGCCTCGGCACATGCATGCATGTCAGATACTGAGTAATGTCACAAGCCCACTAATGATACCCATCATAAACTCCCCAGGGGACAGTGCCTACCCTCTGAGCACCCACATGATGAAGCCAATTCAGAACCCCACCACACCACCTGAGGTAAGATACAACACAGCCCATATTGCAACCCGAGCATAGTGGAGCGCACATTCAGAGTGCTCAAGTCACGCTTTCGCTCCCTTGACCGCTCTGGTGGGCAGCTGCTATATGCTCCCCCAGTAGTGTGCAGGATCATAGTGGCAGCATGTGTCCTGCACAACGTTGCAACCTGCCGGGGCCTGCGGGTGGACATGGTGGTGCCCCCACATCCCTAACCACATGCACGGCTGCTATGCATGGGAGGTGAAAGGGCACGTGGTGAGGCAGCCCGTACACAGCTGGTGGCTAATTATTTCACCTAAAATCCTACCCCTGTGGAGTGCACACAGCCCTGGCACATACCAGTTGACAATCAATGATGATGACATACGGGACAGTCAACTGTCACAACCATACCAGCCTGAGATTGGTCACCTGGAAGTGTTACATTTTGTGCATCCCTACCCACTTAAATACAACCAATGCTGTGTGACAAAAAGACACACATTCATGCTGCATGAATGACTACCCCCTTGAAAAATCCTACATGAAAATAGTGCCATGTCACCCGACCCCTCCCCATCTCAGCTACCCAACACACCATGGCATGTCATGCAATATGAAAGCAACAAAATTAATGCACAACACATGACAACACAAGTGTCACAAAGTGCACTGTCCCAAATGTAAACAGGCCACAGACAATATGCTCCCAGTAATAAATAAGAAACAGCACACATGACCAAATACTTACCAGCAACACAGAACAGCAACACAGGATGAAACAGTGTCAAAATACGACAGTACAAAATCAAAGTAGTGCAAGTCTCACAACATGACTAAGCCAGCACATCGACCCCTTCCAACTGCAGAGTGTTGCTGTCAGGCAAATTTGTCAGTGTACTGCATACAACATGAACTGCATCTGCAAAGGAGACGGCCTTGTGAAGACATGAAGAAGGTACATGTGAATAAGGAGAAAGACATGGATGCACAAGCACATATCAAAACACCATGCAGTGTTCAATCCAACAACAACCCCCACTAGGGATGTACACACAGTTTTGACTACAGACTGCTCACACAGCTCATGTCACTGTGTAAGTTACTGTCACTTGGTCACACCCTTTGCAAGCCCATGGAAAGTGGAAGCAGGAGGGGTGTGTGTGTCAGGAACCCAAGCATTTAACCCAAAGACAGGACAAGCCTGCATGTGCCCAGCTAGAATACACAGTGGATGCCCACGGGAGCCACACAAGGCAACACACTGTAAACAAAACAACAAAAAAAAATAAAAAATGCCCATGTGTGGACCATTGGGATGGGGGAGGCCACCCAGGAGGTTCAAGGACAGGGTGCACCCCAACACCCACCTGCGTGGATGTTGAGAAAAATAAAACACCTCCATGGGCTCATGGCCTGCGCTGCTACGCTAATGTGGGAGAACTGCTGTCGCTCTCTTCACCCTCTGCTGCTACATCAGGAGGTGGCCGTGCTATGGGAGGAAGCCCACGCAAAGCCCTGGTATGGTCCTCCATGGCAGCAAGCATGCGGGCGTGAAAGGTTTAGTTCTGGAGGATGATGGTGCAGAGATCCCCATGCAGCACCTCACGGGTAGCCTGCATTTCTACCTGCATGGCCTGGCGTGATGTCCGGATCTCCGCACGGGTTGCCTGGATCTCTGCTGAGAGTGAATGTGTGAGCTGCTCCAGCTGCTGTTCTGACCAAAAATGTCGGGAAGCCCACTGTCTCCCTGAGGAAATGGTGTTCTAACCTCAGGGCTTCCCTGTGGCCCTGTGACTCTACAGATATGGCTTCACGCAGAGTCTTCAGTGCCACCCGTCGGTCCCTGTTGAGCGCCAACATGTCCTCCCTGTGTAATTGACAAATGGAGTCTGTTGCCTGCTGTTGGAGATCCATCTGCCTTTCAGGGGGGAGAATGGAAGTGTCCACCCTATCCATTGCCTGAGCCATCATTTTACACAATACTCCCTGTTGTGCTGCTATGCCGTGCATGGAGTTTTCCCATGCAGTATTGCCTGTTGGCGCACGGCCACCGCGTCGGTGGGCACCACACCTGTTGGGGAAAGGCGATCTGCATCTTGCTGTGCTGGCACTCCCTGAGGCTGCAGGACTGCATTCCCCCTCTGATCTGCTGGCCCAGGAACAGGATCAGATGTTGTGGAGGGTGACCCTACATTCGTAACCGCCAAAGGCGGAGTTACCAACACTGACATCCCCATAGAGGGGCCTACCGCCGGTGCAGGTGGGTTGGACAGAACAGCATCCCTCCCAGAAACACTCACCTGCAACGGCACATATGTCTCATTGCCCGATTCAGCACCTGAATCAGTATGGTCTGCAGGAGGATTGGGTTTTCACCCACCACCACCCCACGTCCTCCACTGGTGCCCGGTTGTGGCTGAGATTCCTCCTGGGTCTGCACCATCTCCTCTACCTCAACAGCATCAAGTGCGTCATCACCTGCATAAACATGAAAGACAACAAATGGAAACAGGCATGAGCACCATAGCGCACACATAGGCCTGACAAGCCAGATATCCAGTACATGAATAACACATGTCCCAGATGACTATAAGCCTGCCATGCATGCACTGTAAATGCATTGGAAGGGGAGACAAAAAGCAGACACTGAGGACTCCAAGATGGAAAAGCAACACATTTGCTGCATGCTGGATAGCACTGGAATCACACATTAGCCTGTGAGTGGCATGTCCAATAAACATGCATGACACATGCCAACACACAGATGGCAAGTAGCATAGCGATGGTACCTTTGACAAGTACAGCCATATGTTAGTGAATGAGTACTGTCACCCATCCATGTGAGATGGACATGATGAGATGAAAAATTCAAAATAGTGTGACACAATACGCATGTGCCACACACTGCAACACATCCAGTTAACAATTATACAGTGATGGCAGGCAGATGGATACATCAATGGTTGGTCACTTCAACATGACAGGAAACAACAGTCATGTTCCACATTCAAACAGGCCCCAAAAATTAATGTGAGCGGGCCCTTACTCAATCAGCCTGAATGGTCAAATCATTCCCATAACAAGGTAATAAATGTGGGCCATTGTGGGGTGTAATCTATGACAGAAACATGTCACATATGTGGCATTAGGGCAGAAAAATGCGTTGCAAAAATGGAAGGATTGAAACAATCAGGCAGAACAAACACTGAACACTTTGAACAATGTTGTTGCAAGATGACAGTTCAAGGGCAACTGCAGTAAGGTGGTGCTAATTGGCTACTGTGGTCAGAAGGGAGACTGTCATTCCCAAATCCAAGGCCGGTGAATGGTTTGGAGGAAGCACATGGGTGACCCATGCCACTCAGGAGTACACACCCTCACCTGGCACTCAATCAGAACACATCACCCAAGCAACATACACATGGATAACACACGCATGCATGGGCACTCACCGGACAATGCTTCATAATCTGGTAGGTCTCCCAAACCTTGGATCGGTTACTCTGTGATGAAGGTTCCAGCAACAGACTCATGTTCAGTGAGTTGGTCGTTCTTTGGTGGAGACCCACCGCCGGTCACCAGAGTAGAGGCATGATTGGAAGCCAGCTTGTTCTTTGCTCTGCGTTTCAGGTCATTCCACCGCTTGTAGCAATCATCAGCTGTGTGCCTCACAAATCCAAGGGCACTAATGTGGTCCACAATGGTATGCCAGTGGGCCCTACGTTGAGCAGGCGTAGTCTAGCAGCCTGCAGTCACCACCATTTTGCGGCTATGTGCCAACACATAGGCCACAAGTGCATCAAGTTCGGCGTCATTGAAGCTAGGCTTCCTTGACTTGCCGGAGTGTGTAGCCGTGTCTGGGGTCTCAGCCTGTAGTGCAAGAGCACCCTTCTTCTTCATCTTCTTCTTGGAAGGTGGTGCGGATCCTGAGTGGCTTACTCCGCTCTGGTTAGTAGGGGCAGAAGTGCAGGTGGACTGGGTACTTGAAGTTTGCGAATCCACAATGACCAAAGGTCTTTGTGCAGGCATTGGCTGCAGGGTGATGTTGGCAGAGCCAACGTCGGTGTGATGGACCTGGACAGACAGTGTCCCGGCTGGGAGACTCAGAGCTGGGGTGGATTGAGCTGCAGCTGCCCCTGCAGCCTCCTCACCCTGGCTACTTGGGGCAGCAGATGACATTGCTGCCCCAGATCCACGTGGCTTGGTGACAGCAACTTTCACCGCCACACGTGGCTTAGACTTGGTAACCTGGAAGTTAGTCTGGGAGTCATCCTGTGCCGGTTCAGTTGACAAAATGGGCTGGTCCAACAAGGGCTGAGCTGGGATGGTGTCAGCTACATTTCCCACAACCATGGGGGGCATAGGTGGGCCCGATTGGTCCTCCACATACTGGGCTCTAGGGACACCCTGCAAATCCTGGCCACGTCCCCTACCGCACCCACCACGCCCACCTCTTTGAGGTCAGCCACCTTTGCCTCCCTTACTGCTTGGTCGCCTCCCAACCATGACACTGATGTTGTTGTGCGTATGGGAGTTGCAGTAAACAATTGTCTGGGGCAATTGGGGTCAAAGGGGTAGGGTACTAGATGGAATTCGTACCGTAGTGCTCTAGCAAGGCTGTCTGTGACCCCTGGGGGAAGATGACGGGTCACGTAACGCACATGCACCCCAAAAACAAAAATACATGTGCACGCAACCCCTGGTAGACCATGTGCGTGGAAAAAAAGAACCCGCACTACGGTGTGGCACCCAGAAATGCAAAAATAAGCATACTCATGTTACACGCAGCCTACAATGACCTCTGAAGGGGTACGCGACACACGGGGGCAACCACAGTTGGAAAATACGTGCGCGGCTCACCGTCTGCCTTGAAAAAGAATGTGAAAAAGACGCGCAAGTGCGCTTTGGCAACACCCCCAACAAAAGAAGAAAAGAACGCAGTCTGAGGAAACAGGGAGTACGAACTGGAAATGTTGTGAAGTAATCGCATGTTTGACAAGAAGTACAAGAATCACCCGCTCGCTCTCCACAAAAACCACGTACAAAGAAATGGCGTCCTAGATATATCTTTTACGCCTGCCCACACGTGCAACGTCACAGATGCGCGTACGCGCTAAGGCCCTTTCCACCAATAGCACACTGACGTGCATTATTCTCACGTGCTTATTCACAATGTACCCGTGTTATGGGAAACGCCCGCGCACGTAACGTCACAGACGCGCTTACGCGCTAAGGGCCTTTCCTTGGATTTCACGCTGATGTGCAATTTTTTCACGTGCCAAATCACTCCGTATCAAGCTGGCCACGCAACAACACACAGAAGACCACGCTCCTGCCCAGAAGGCCGAATTACTGCCTCCCACAGCCCCGAGCACGCTCCCACCTGCCATCTGCTGCTGCCTGCCTGCCTGCTGGCCACGTGCCCTGCTATTTGGTGCCTGCACATCAGCCATCTGCAGGGGTCCAGTTGCTGTGACCACCCCTGCTGGAACAGTAGACTACCGACTGGTGTACCATCTTGCTCCACAGCCCAGCCCCAGGACCCAGTTGCCCACCCACACTTGCCTCGGGGGTTGCCATGTGGACACAACACCATCTGGCACCACTAGCAACCCCCAGTCAGAGAGGCAGAGGGGTACCCGCTTCACTGCTGCAGAAGTTGGTATCCTGGTGGAGCAAGTCCTGGGGCATTATGATGCCCTCTTTGGAAGTTCACGGGCCGACAATGAAGGACGGAAGAGGATCTGGACAGACATCGTGGCTGACATCAACGTGGAGGAGGTGGCAGCCCGCGACTTGCAACACGTCCAGAAGCGCTGGGAGGACTTCAGGTCCAGGACCCTCAGCAAGGCCCAGCGTCTCCTGAAGGCAAAGCATGGGAAGGGGTGCCGGGTCCGCCTTACCAACATGCAGATGAGGGTCCTGGAACGTATAGGCCCAGCACTCCACCTCCAGGTCCTTGGGAGACATACCCGTCCGGAGTCGAGCGGTAAGCATGCATGCATACTGATTGGATGCTGTGCATGTTGAGGTGTGGCAGGTGTGTGCAGTTTGCACATATGTCTTTGAAGGACCATTTATGTATGTGCATGTACACGGACATGAGCCTGCTGCATGAGACTCCAGTCATGTATGAGGCACATCAACGGTGTATTTGTATGAAAGCATTAGGGCCAAATGCATGTTGGGGTGCACACATGTTTACATATCTGTGTATGTACCATGGCATGGTTGGGGTGTAACACATGGATGTGGGTTCCACCTTCATGTACGTGCATGGTGTACATGTGTGTGTGAGGGAATTTGACATGTGTGCCACTGTGATACACCATGGATGCATGTGACACTGACACGTAGGAGGCTGATTGGCAGATGTGAAATGGATGCCGGGATTGCACTGCAACAGGTGGTGTAGATGTACAGATGTATGTACGTCTGGTGGCGTGTGTGCATGTGTTTGCCAATCCCCATGTTGCATGTAATGTCAGGCTAACCTTCGGATGGTCATGATGTTGTATGTGTATGGATGGTGCTGGCTGCTACAACATTCCAGTACACTTGCGCGTGAGTGTTTATAGAGATGATATGTGTGTTGGGGAGTGTGAGGCCATGTGTGAAGGTTGAGACTGCCACTCATCTGCAACTGTCATGTGTGTATCAGACCATTGTACAGTGCCCTGATGCCTGTGTTCTGTCTCTCCCTAACTGCAGCGTCAACTGATGAAAAGGGCAGAGACGGTGCTGTGGAGCACACAGGCAGGGATCCCACCGCCAGCCGGAGAGGCAAGGCCCAGCTCCCCTCCCAAGTTTCCATCTCGTCGGGGAGTGAGGAGTCTGGTGCCACCTCCGCGGCCACAGCTGCCGGGGGTAGGTCCAAGAGGCGGAGGTCAGAGGTGGACTCCTCGGCAGCAGAAGGGGCAACTGAGACCCCACAGGGCCCTACGGAGGAAGATGGCACGGAGTCATCCAGGTTGCTGGGGGGTTTGGTTAAGGGGGAGGCCGTGGAAGTCACACACATGGGGCCTGGAAGGGGGGATTCCACTGGTGCCAGTGGTGCAGTCCAGGGGCAGGGACAGGAGGCAGCACAGGCCGCCGCGGAGGTGCCTTTGTGTAATCCTTTTCCCGATCCTGTGACTGCATCATCCGGCACCAGCAGCGATGCCTTCATCCAGACCTGTTTTCAGGGAGGGGATAGCCGCACAACAACTGGCCTTCCTCTCCCTGCAGACATGGCAATCTGGGACCAGATTGAGCCTGTCCTGGGTGGGGTGGTGTTGCGTGTTTGTGACATTCGGGATGACGTGCGGTTTTCTCGCGATGACAGCGCACATCATTTCGAATGTCTCGAAGACTGCGTCAACCTACTGGGCGGGGTCACTGGTGCTGAGTTCCTCCGTGTGCTGGAGCTTCTGCCGACCCCCTCCTCCACTGAACTCCCTATGCGCCAGTCGTCCTCCATGCCATCTTCCTGCCCAAGTGTCACCTGGGCACCCCGTGGAGCTGTCCCTGACCCAGCGGCCAGGATGGTGGAAGACACATCCCTGCCACAGTCAGGAGTCGGAGGTCACCCCAACAACTGGACCCCAGCAGGTGGCTAACATGCAGGCAACAACGGGCAGGGCACATGGACAGCAGCTTTAGGCTCAAGGTGGGAGCGATGATGTCTCGGGGTATTGGCTGGAGGGCAGGAGGACCCTGGATTGCAAGTGTCTTCCGTGTGGCAGCAGTTAGGTCAGCCCATAGATGCGGAGTGGGGGCGGGCAGAAGAGGCACGGCTCACAATGGTCAGGGCGGAGAACTCCATGCAGAGGGCACTGAAGCGGGGCGAGTGCCTCGAGGCAATTCGCAGGGAGTAGGAGTTCAACATGGCATCATCCCTGCGAAACCTCGGGGCCATGGAAGAGGCCCACCTCCAGGACATAGACCAGGAGTTTGATGATGCCCTGGCCCGGGAAATTGAGAAGTGAGCCTTCAGACTAGCCTGCCCCCATTGTATATAGTTTGTAGTGTTAGGTTTCATTTTCATTTTCATTGGAGTGATTGGACTATGCCCCACACCTTTGTATATACATATTTCTTAGGTAATTTCTTTGATAGGTTTCAGTTCTTTTGTTGGGCTCATGGACCCTTTCAAAATTGCTTGTACATAGTTGGACATTGGATTCATGTGTACATTTTCTTTGGATTTCACCATGGAGCAATGGAATTTGATTATTACGGTTCCTTTGGATTTGTTTTGGTGGACAGTGAGTTTGGACCATTTTTCTTCAGGAATTCTTTGGATTGCATCTACATTTCCTTTTTGATTTTTTTGGACATGCATTTCATTTCATGGTTGTATTATTTTTTTGGCTTTCATTTCATTACATTGTTTTTGTTCATAATACATTTTTATATTTTAATTCCATGTGCGGGATTCGCTCATTGGGTTCATGCATGTCAAAATGTGGGTTTACACAATCTATGGAAAACAGTATGTGTGTGTGATGTACATGGTTGACTTTTGATTTGTGTCCTGACATAGGCATGTCAGTGTGGGGTGGATTGGTGAAATCATTGCATGTTAAGACTGGGGGGCATGCTGTGGTATTTTGGTGCACATGAGGGCCATGATTGTGCAGCTTCCTGTCGTGTTGCAGGGGGACATGAGTCAAGGCCTGCTGGCAGGTGCCCCTCCCTGCTGGGTGGATGGGTGTGCTGAGGGACATGAGTCCGGGCCTGACCCTCAATGCTGGATGGGTGGGGTGGGTGGGGAACATGAGTCGGGGCCTGCTGGCAGGTGCCCCTCACTGCTGGGTGGATGGGGGTGCTGGGGGACATGAGTCGGGGCCTGCTGGCAGGTGCCCCTCACTGCTGGGTGGGTGGGGGTGCTGGGGGACATGAGTCGGGCCTTCTGGCAGGTGCCCCTCACTGCTGGGTGGATGGGGGTGCTGGGGGACATGAGTCGGGGCTTTCTGGCAGGTGCTCCTCACTGCTGGGTGGGTGGGGGTGCTGGGGGACATGAGTCAGGGCCTGCTGGCAGGTGCCCCTCACTTTTGGGTGGATGGGGTTGCTGAGGGAAATGAATCGGGGCCTGCTGACAGGTGCCCCTCACTGCTGGGTGGATGGGGTGCTGGATGACATGAGTCGGAGCCTGCTGGCAGGTGCCCCTCACTTCTGGGTGGATGGGGGTGTAGGGGGACATGAGTCAGTGCTCACTTGTGTGTGGTGACATGTGGCTGGCTGTGGGGCTTTGCCAGGGTGGATGGGCTGCCTGTGGGGCATGGCCAGGGGTGCAGTGTGTACCCCTGTGTTGGGGTCTGCCTGCAGGCCCTGGGGAGGGGGTAGAGGGCACACCTAGGAGGACACACAATGTCAATTTGTTGGGGAACACCCATAATACATGTACCACCCGCTCACGCAGGACCAATCGCATGTTAAAATTCCCACGCACCCCCGAAATACACGTATCCCGCTCGCACAGGGACAATCGTGTGTGAAGGTTCCCGGGCACCCCCAAAATACATGTACCCCGCTCGCACAGGGCCAATCGCATGTGAAAGTTCCCACGCACCCCCGAAATACATGTACCCTGCTCATACAGGGCCAATCGCGTGTGAAAGTTCCCGCGCACCCCCGAAATACACGTACCCTGCTCACACAAGTACAATCGTGTGTGAAAGTTCCCACGCACCCCCGAAATACACGTACCCCACTCGCACAGAGAGAATCGTGTGTGAAAGTTCCCGTGTACCCCGAAATACACGTACCCTGCTCGCACAAGGCAAATCGCATGTGAAAGTTCCGGCGCACCCCCGAAATACAGGTACCCCGCTCGCACAAGCCCAATCGCGTGTGAAAGAGTTCCCGCACACCCCCGAAATACAAGTACCCCGCTCGCACAGGGACAATCGCGTGTGAAAGTTCCTGCGCAACCCCGAAATACCTGTACCCCACTCACACAAGGCCAAACACATGTGAAAGTTCCCACGCACCCCCGAAATACACGTACCCTGCTCGCACAGGGCCAATCGCATGTGAGAGTTCCCACGCTCCCCCGAAATACACGTACCCCGCTTGTACAGGGACAATCGTGTGTGAAAGTTCCCGCACACCCCCAAAATACTCGTACCCCGCTCGCACAAGGCCAATCATGTGTGAAAGTTCCCACGCAGTGGGGTACGTGTATTCAGAGGAGTGCACAGGGATTTTAACAGACGTTTTGGTGGTTGGGGGGCTGTATGCTGGTCCACTGGCCTGTGCGCCATGTATGGGATTTGTGCGCAGTTCATGGTGCACGGGGAGGGGTTGGGGGCGTAACTGGCACTGCTGCTGGTTATGGATGTTGAAATCCATGAATACGCTGTGCATGGAAATGGATTTTGGCACACGCGGCTGGCACAGACTGCCACACGCGCACACTGTGCGCCAGCCGCGTGCGCCAATTGTGCGCTGAATTCTATTAATTACTCCCTGTATATGTTTTCAGTGCTCTCTCAGTGACTATTTATTTGCCTTTTACTGAATTGCATTCTGGTATGTGTAGTTTCCCAGTCAAGATGGCGGCAATAATGCCACAATTGTACACTTGTTGCCTAACATAGTTCTATAAGGATTTATGTATGTGAGTGACATTATGGTATGTGTACTTTTCAAGTTATCTCTATAAAGGAGAGTATTGTTGAAAGTCAGACATGGGGATGAGGAGGGGAAATGATAAGAGGGCAAGTAGGTCATGAGTATTTGCCTACAATGTGGCAAGAGAATTTGAAATCCTGGACACTTGTCAAGTTATTTTCCCCTGATTGTGGCTGCTTTTCTGGGCCCAAGTAATGGACACATGTGGGTGGACCGCATAACCTTTTTTCAGAGGATGGGTGCGAACCCATGTTTTTTTGAGGTTGGCAAGCTTGCTCAAGTATTTGGGCTACCAGGATTTTACTCAGGTTGTCATGTTCCCAATACAGACGCTTACTCAAAAGACTACACGCACTTGCTAAGTTTTGGGATTTTTAGTAATATATATAGTGCTTTATAGTATTTGTAGCGCCTTAGAGTGTGTAGCGCTTCACTGAATGTGATGGCATTTTGTTGCCAGCAATAATGTGGCACCCACATATAGCCAGTTTTATTTTGCCAGTATAACATGTGAGTATGTGGCTGGAGGCATGCAAGGTACAGGATTTATAATAAAAAAAAAACTCTATGTGAAGCTGCAAAAAAGTGAAAGTGCACCAATGTTCTTTTCTCTTCTCTGGAGTACCTCATGCATAGGAGACTACATTATTTATATAACTGACTGATTTAATTAGCAATTACTAATCACTAGTGCTAACTCATTAACATTATAATGTAATCTCCATGTACAAAATGAGGTGAAAATACATACTCTGAAATGCGTTTTTCAAACGTGCACTGGAGTTTTTTTCTTTCCTTCTCTTTCTGTGTTTTCAGCAAGCAGAGAGTCTGCATACCATGAAATTATATTAGATACAGTTGCTCCCTTGGTAAAGAGCCTATTGTACAAAAGTGAAGGGTGATGCTGCCTTTCAACTTGATTGGAGCAAAGTGTCTGCAGATTTATTACGTAGGCAAAGTAGGAAGGTGCACACCTCTGCTGGAGGAAGACGGTCAGTGAGAGAAGTTAGTTTGTGTTTGCTGGGCTCGGGAGACAGACGATTTTGGTGTCACTGGCACTGGCTTGGAAGTTTCGCTGTGCATCTCAGACACCAAGATTACAGAGGCAATTCATGCTGACTGGGCCAGTTCTTGAAAATGGAAGAAGGCTGTGTGGGGGAGAGAACTGCACATCTTTTTGGTAAGCACCCACAGTTGAAGTGAGGTTACTGTTTGCCATTGTTTGACGAATGGCTGGTCTAATATCATTTAGGGAGTGTAGCCAAAAGAAATACCCTGCATTTCATTCATCATGTTATAATGTTACAAAGTGAATTTTGCTCTGTCTATGTATTTTTCTCTTTTTGTATTACAGATAACGATGCAAGTACATGGTAAGATTTCATTGTGAAGGATATTTGTATGCAATATAAAATATATATAAAAACAGATGGTGTATGTTTTTTTTTTATTGCATTTGGGAAAGTAATTCTGACACAGGGGAGATTTATTCTCTTTGGTAATGCATTTGCCATTTTGCTCATGCAGATAGAATAACAAACAGAATAAGCTGTTATAAAATAAGAGTGTATGTGTGTTCCCCTTTGCATGTTGTTTGGGGAATTCTAATATATATATTGCTGGAGGTCAATGAGCCAGCAATGTCTATGGGCATAGATCACTGGTGTAGATAAACCCGTGATATCGGCCACAGGCTGTAGGGGCACACTATGTAAAAGTGTTTGGTGTCCCTGGATGTAGGCCCAAGGCTCTCTATAGATCACTAAGAATATTATAATAGTAAGGAAGGTTTTGTGTATGATGGGTCATAATGTAGGGAAGGAAAATTATGCTCACCACTAAGTAACCTATCACCACAAAATACCACCAGTAGTACATATTAATAGATTCTCCAATATAATGTAACAAGGTCTGGTCTCTAGAATGATATGAGGCTAAACCCAATCTAAATGCGAGGATAAGTATTAATAAACTACCACTCTTCTTTTGGCGGTAAGAAAATACCGCAGACCCCAAATTTACACAAAATATCCTACAGATTTTGTTTTGCAAGGACTATTTCAGAACAGATTTCTGGGTTTTAATGTCCTCTCTTTGGTTATTTTTCTGGTGTTCATTACATTTTTAAAAGTCCACTGCTCTTTTATCTTGCACACTTTTTTCTAAGGAGGAGGTCAAATGAACTACATTTGTATATTTCACTTTAAGATATATGCTCACTTACTGCGCATATATTTATGTGAGCCAGCTTTTGATTTTCGCTATGGGGGCAATCAATATATAGGGATTGGAGAATTATAAGTAGAGAATGCATATTTTGAAATTATAAAGAAGTGTGACATTATTAATTGTATACTTACTGTTTGTTTTGTTGAGGGTCCCTGCAGTCATTTTTTCATTGGTTTACACATTTTAGTTTAATTGTCTGTGGTAAAAGAAAATATAGCATGTTAGGGTAGGTGCTTTGTAAGGTTGTATTGCCTTACATTACAGACATTTGTATAGTTTGCTGACCCTCATAGTTAGTACTTAACTAGTACTATGCTTTAAACAAGTTTCCTGTGCAATCTGCTCAGTTCCTGTGTTTTTTAACATATTCATTGGGCTGGTGTAAAAAAATAAAAATCCATGGAGGTTTAAAAAAAAGTCATGTTTAATTTGAGTTAAATTCATTAGTTTGGTTTAGTGACATTAGCAATATTTATAGCAATAGTTGGTGTTATTTCCATTTTGGAATTGTTATTACTATGGTTGTAGTTAGATACCTGTTGGCATATTCTAACTGTTTATATTTTTTGTTCTATTTGGCAGTATTTGTTTATGTTGTTGGTTGTTGTTGAAGATTTTTAAGTAATATTGAGAATTGTGGAGGTAGTTAGATACCTGAAGGTTTCTTTTGGTAGATTGATTGCTGGAAGTAATATTGAAGTACTATGGTTGCAGTTCTTTTGGCAGATTGAGTGCTGCAAGAAATATTGAAGTTTTATAGTTGCAGTTAGATACCTGTTGGCATATTCTAACTGTTTCCAATTTAGTAGTTTTGCATGATATGTTTTCAAGCATGTTCATTTTTGATGGTACATTTACACTTTTTAGTACTGTGTACTCCTGTTGCGATAATCTATCTGTGATTGGTTTCAGGACAATTTGTTGTTGCTCATAGAATGGATTTTTTTAAGTATTTCTTCTTTTGTGGATTAGTGAGTACATTTTGGTTTCAAAAATATTAAGTAGGCATTTACAAGATTTGCAGGTAATCTTTGATTTAGAGTAATGGATGTATCATTGCATTCAAACCATCCACATTTCTTTTTACTGTATGCACTATGGTGTCCTGCATTGGTTGTGGTGCCTGTGTGGTAGATTATGCCTACTGTTGTGAACGTATTCTTACCAAGTGGTACTTGCCCATGTGTGAAGCTGGTAAGCTTGCAGTTGGTTTTGGTACCATCAGGATTGTAACGTAAAAGTATTATTATTATGTATTGGCTATGTGATTGTATATATAAAGTGGAACAATTATCGGAATTGCAAGTAGTACATAACATGCCATGGTTTGCATTTTGTACTAGCTGTTGAACTGGAATGGATACACAGTTAGGTATGGATACATACACAAAGCGCTTGTTAGGGACTTGTTCCTGCACTACTTGGTTGCAGAGAGTGCATATATGTTTCCACTTGTATGAAATTTGGAAGATGTCATTTATAGGTATGTTTTTGTTTTCTAGTACTTGCAGTAAGTACATTAGAAATTCTTGTGGATCCTCTTGGTTGTTTATTGTGAATTTCACCATTCCTGAAAAGTTGTCTAATTCCTGTCTTATTCCAGAAACATTGTAAGTGTTGTTAAGATTGTTTGTTGCATTTCTGTGAAGGACTAACATTTGCAAACAGAACTGGTTTGTGCCATTTAAGTAAATGTGTTCAAGAATTGGTGGCAACTGGAACAGAATATTGATTGCTACAATTTACACCAGTTGTATTGGAAAACTTGAATGGACCAGGCAGTTCTGTGTCTGTGTCATTTGATGGAAGTCCATGAGATTTTTTTGCAGAGGTAGTTTTTGTTTGAGAAGTTGGGTATGCATTTGATTTTTCAGTATATCCTTTTGTGGTTTTAGTAGATTGAGTATTAGCTGATTTCAATTTCTTTAGTGGTACTATTGGGAGATCCTGTGTAAGTTTTGATTGCTTGAGTTTTCATTTGCAAAGTTTGTGTTTTTGAGGAACAGGGTACATTTTGAGATGAAGTGTGTACAGTGCACGTAGTCCATTGCACTGTACGATACAAGGAAGGTGTGCATTGACTGTATTTTCATCAAAGTTAACTAGAAATAGTCCTTCAAGTGTACGTAGGCGTGATAGTGCTACGTAATTCATGCCTTCTTTAAAAACTGTGCTGCCGATATCAATCAATGATTGATCTAGAGTTAGACTTTGCAATTTATGAATGGTGACTGCGTATGCTAGAGAAAGAGCAAACTGTTCTCTGAGTACATACATGTCTTTGAGCGTCCTATTTTTTTCAAAGTGAACATTGACAAACTGAATGCTGTCGTCATGTGCGTATGTTTGGAAGCCTACAACTGGACCCAGTGATCCATTAACTAAACCTTGTTCCACATCAAAGTTACGCTTCAGCATCACTCTACAATTTAAACACAGTGTTAATAATTTGTCTAAGCCAGCTGTGTTAGAGATAGAGTTTTTTAAGGTATTTAGTCATGCTACGGCTTGTTGACACAAAGGTAGTGTCATACCTGTTACGCTCACCTGGCTCCCACAGGGGCGTCGGTCGGACCCGGACTGCTGCGGCCTCCACCCACGTGATGCGTAGTGCAGCGATGACTGACTGGATCTGCCCTCCTAATCTTGTCTACTTGACCCGTAGAAATATTCTCCTACAAGTGGAGAGATGGATTTAGCCCCTTGTGGATTCAATGATAGTACCCCCACTGTCCTCCCCACTAATCACCTCGGTACCCTCTCAGCAATCTCATCTTATATTCTTGAAGGATGAGCCCTCCATCCTGCGAAGCACATAGGGGCGCGTTGATGACCAGTTACTTCACTGGCCTGAAGATATTGGAAGAGTTGTAGATGAATCCTGACTCCAAAAGGTCCTGGCGAAGAGCCGTAAGTATATAGTTCGTAAGAGTTCAAAATGTCTGGAATTCACTCCTGCCCAATTCCTCTTGTATCTTGCAACTTTGACCCAATGAGAAGATTGACTGCTAAAAGCGCTCCGGAAAAAGTCTGTGTTAACCAACACTGTCCGGTAAATAATGCCAAGGGTTAAACTTGCTGCTTTCTCCTTTTCTTACAGGTGCGGCATAAGAAGATGTGGCGTGCTGATGAATAATACCTCCGGCGGTAAAATCAGGTAAGCATATGGCGGCGATTGTCTCTGTCTGTTCTCTCTGCTCATCTTGTTGTTTCTTGTCCCCTTTAGGTGCCAGGATTCGGCGATGTAAAGATGGAGACAGCGCCGGATCGAAGAAATGCTGCGTGGAACGGTGAGTATGGCGCATCGCTGCTGCTGCGATGCGACGCTTTTAAAACAAAGTCTTTCCTCTGGTTTGAAGATGCGATGAATCCGGAATCAGGTAAGAAATCAGGTAATACTCTTGTTCTAACCTTTGCTTCTTTCCTTCTTTCTAGGTGCTCCAGGTTTGAAGGCTGGATGCTGCTGCTGGCACGGTGAACGTTACGCTGCTGGATGCAGAATAACGTGAAGCGTGTGCTGCTCTCCGGGCGTGGTTTAACTAGCCTCCAAAGTAGTCCCAGGTAGGTATTCCTCCCCGACCGCACCCAAGTAACTAAATAGTCCCTAAGGTAAAGTAGTCCCTTCCAGGCCTCACATGGGTTTGGATCTTCTTGCAGCATGGTCTGCATCAGGTCTGCATCAGGTAAGTGTGCACCTATGAGCCTGGCGCCTACGGGGCCAGGACTGATGTCCCATGTGAGCCTGGCGCCATAGGTGCCAGGACTGAACCCAGACAGCCCCTAGCAGGTGTTACTGGGTTTTCTCAAGGTGAGATGATGCCTGCTCCCGGGGCTGATGGACGTGGATGCCCGTGGGTATGCATCATGACAGCACTCCCCCTCAAGGCCCCTCCTAAAGTCGTTCCTCCCCTTAGTCCTGGTTTGTCTGTGAAGTCCCTATGGAATCTCTTCACTAATCGTGGTGCATGAACGTGGTCACTAGACTCCCATGACCTTTCCTGTGGCCCATAACCTTTCCAATCGATTAAGTAAAAAAGTTTTGATTTAACCACCTTGAAGTCCAGGATGTTTTTCACCTCGAATTCAGGTTCTCCATCTATCAAGATTGGATCTGGTGGTTTGGTTAATCTTGTTCAAGGTTGAACTGGTTTTAAAAGTGAAACATGAAAGACAGGATGAATTCGCATATTGGAGGGTAATTCCAGTTTGACGGCCACCGGGTTGATAATGGCCTTAATGGTGTAAGGTCCCAAATATCTAGGATTCAAAGTCAGAGTTCCTTTCAGAGGTATGTGTTTTGTAGCTAGCCAAACCAGATCTCCAATTTGGTACTGTGGAGTTTCACTTCTATGTAGGTCAGCATTTTTCTTGTATTTCTCTTTTGCTTGCTTCAAATGTTCTGTCGCTTCCTTGAAGGCTTGTGTAATAGTAGAATGTAAATGACTAACTGCAGGCATTTCTAAGTGCTGAGGCGAATCGAGTTCTGAGGTTCGAGGGTGGTGTCCATATATGGTATAAAAGGGGATTTGTCCGGTTCCTGAATGTACAGAGTTATTGTATGCATATTCGGAAATCCTTAAAATATCTTTCCAGTTACTTTCGATCTGGTGAAGTATGCAACGAAGGTACTGTTCAAGGGTCTGGTTGGTCCTCTCCGTCTGACCATCGGTCTGGGGATGGTGACTGGTTGATAACCTTATGTCGATTTGCGCCATTTGGCAACATTTCTTCCAAAAATGTGAAATGAATTGACTACCTCAGTCAGAGACCAACACAGAAGGAAACCTGTGTATTCGAACAATGTTTTCGAGGAACTCCTTGGCCAGGACTGAAGCAGAAGGTAATCCCTTCAAAGGAATAAAGTGGGCCATCTTGGTTTTCTCAAGGCAACATGATGCCTGCTCCCTGGCTGATGGACGTGGTCTGGATGCCCGGGGATATACATCATGGCAGCACTCCCCCTCAAGGCCCCTCCTAAAGTCATTCCACCCCTTGGTCCTGGTTTGTCTGGGAAGTCATGGTGGAATGTCTTCACTAATCGTGGTGCATGAACGTGGTCACTAGGCTCCCATGACCTTTCCTGTGGCCCGTAACCTTTCCAATCGATTAAGCCTAACAGGGGTTGCTGGTTTTTCTCAAGGTAACATGATGCCTGCTCCCGCGGCTGATGGACGTGGTCTGGATGCCCGGGGTTATGCATCATGACAATACCGTGCACATCCAGTTTGTCTATGGAGTTAATTTGTACAAGTGGTTGCATTTCTTTTTTCTGCATTGTTTCATTGAATCTTGCACAGATTGCAAGAGTTGGCATTAAGAACATGCATTTTAGATTTTTGAGTGCTAAATGTTCCATGACATCAGTAGTACATGTGTTATGGCCGTATAGGTCATGGATGTGTCTAGTATTCAGGATAGATATTACACCAATCCGAATACTTTTAAAAATGTTGGCATAGGTGAGGATTGCAGACTGACACATGTTTTCTATTAATTCTTTATATTGGAAATGTTGCCAGAGATTTACATTTCCTATGCTGCCCAGAGTTTTATGGCACAGTTTGTGTCCTAAGGTTTTAAAAACAGGTTCTCCTTTAACTGGTAATAATTGAAGCAGATCTCCAAAAACAATAAGGGAGGAGTGAGGAGTACCTGGTCTGGATTCGCTTCTCTTAGCCATTCTTTTCTAGATTGTGAAAGTCGTGAATAAGTGTTCATTGGCGTTGAGGGTGATCGCTGTTGGACAAAGATGATCGCACGGAGGAGATGTGGAGTTGCCAGGGCTTTCTCAATCTGTACAAGGGGATCGGATGAATTGTACGGCATACCAGTAGCTGAGGTATTGTGCTTGAGCTGCCCAGTAGTAGCATTCTATGTTTGGGAGAGAGAGCCCACCTTGCGTTACAGGGAGAGTCAGAGTACTGTGGGCTACTCTAGCAACATTGCCTGCCCAAACCAGGTCAAGGAGTATGCTCCTGATTCGGTGTAGGAACCATTGTGGCAATATGAGGTTGATGTTTGTGAAAAGATAGAGCATTTTGGGGAGGATCACCATTTTAGCCAGAGATACCCTTACCCAGACAGTGAGCGGGAGCGATTTCCACCTGTTCACCTTGACTTGGATTGTATCCAGCATGCTTTTGTAGTTATTTTGCTTAATGTCATTGCTGGATCTGGACATTAGGATGCCTAAGTATCTGACTTTTGAGTGCTGCCATTTGAAGACAAAGTCTTCTGTAAATTCCTTAGTTGACTCAGTGAGAGGGAAGATTGTTGATTTTGAGTTGTTGATTTTTAGCACTGAGAAATTGCCAAATTTGAGCACTGCTCGCATCACTGTGTTTACATTTAATTGAGGATCATGGAGAAAAAGTGCGATATCGTCGGCGTATAGAGATACCACCATTTTATGTGGTCCCAGGGCAAGGCCTCTGTGTAGATGGTATAGCCTGAGTTCCGACGCTAAAGGTTTCATAACCAGGGCGAATAGCAGTCCCGACAGTGGGCAACCTGGTCTCATCCCTGTTCTTTTGCCTGGGCCCATTCGTTCTAGTATGGCAAAGAGAAAGGGCCATTAGACCGAGTCGATTGCTTTTTCAGCATCCAATAAAACCGCCACTGCTTGAATTTATGGGTTGCGGGCTCCCATCACTCCAAACATACTTCTCAGGCCGAATGATGTATTTCTGCCTGGGACAAACCCTGCTTGGTCTGCCAATACCATAGCGGGCATAAGTGGCATTAGCCTTCTGGTATGGATTTTCACAAAGATTTTGTTATCTAGGTTGATTAGTGATATGAGTCTGTATGAAGCACAGTCTTCCTTTGGTTTGCCTGGTTTATGGAGGAGAATAATATTGACCATGTAGAGTGTTGGTGGTAGTTGGTCTTTTCCTATGGCTTCATAGTGCACTTGTAACAGAAGTGGGGCTAAGAGGTCTGCAAAGAATTTTTAGAATTCACCTGTTCGGTCATCTGGGCCAGGAGCCTTTGTGTTTGGTAGTTCTTTAATTGCTTCTAGAATGTCTTCTTTGGTGATAGGTGCATTTAGCGGCTCACGGAGATCGGCGCTTGTCCAGTAGAGTTCTATTGTATTCAGGTACTGCGCTACCTCATTCTGATTCATGGTGTAGTGGGAGTCAGATAAGTTTTGATAAAACAGCGAAATGTTTCTACTATGTCTGCCTCAGAGTATACAAGAGTGCCAGAATGGTCTAGGACTGATTTGACCATCGTAGGTTTCCTCTCCGCCGTGACAAGTCCTCCTAGGAATGCTCCGGGTCTCTGTCTCTCGCCATATTGGCAGACCCTGTGATGACTAGCTACGAACTTAACCTCTCTTTTGGCTGCCACCCTAAAGGATTCCAGTTCCGATTTGAGTGCTGCCAGCATACTAGGGTTGTTTGCGGACGAAAGAGATTGTTTGAGTGTTTTTAGGTGGTTCTCGCTTGTGGTTAGTTCTCTTCTTATCATCTTTAGGATCCTGTTTTCTTTCGCTAGGCATACTCCTCTGACGATGCACTTTAACGTTCCCCAAAGTGTACCTGCTGAGGACACAGTGCCTTGATTTGTTTCAATAAAGGTTGTTAGTTCAGTTCGTAGCTCGTCAGTGAAGACCTGGTCCAGGAGGGATGAATGTTTGAACCTCCATTGGGGTCTAGTGATACTGCTTCAGAATGTGGTGCATTCTAGAGTGACTGCTGAGGGGTCTGAAAAGGACTTGCGTAGGATCTGGCAGTCACCCCAGTGGAGTCTGCAATGTGTGGACACAAGAATATAATCGAGTCTCGAACTGAATTTGTGGACCCAGGAGTAGTAGGTATATTCCCGGGAATCCCAGTGTTGGCTTCTCCAATGTCTTTGAGATGATAGACTTTACATATTTCTGCAATTTGTAGACTCACATTGGAGGGTGGGGTTGTTGTGTTATGTGATTTGTCTTTGTGTGGGTCTAGTGGTGTGTTAAGATCACCACCCCAAATTATTGTGGCTTCTCTGTTGGATTTGAGGTGTGTCTGCACCCAATAAAAATTGTTGGGGCCGTCTATATTGGGGCCATAGGAGTTGATCAGGATGATATCTTCCCCATTAACAGTTCCCTGGACCAGTAATGTTCTCCCTTCGGAGTCCTTCTGGGTCTGTAACATCTTGAAGTTGGTTGTTTTATTGAACAATATGGCAACCCCCCTGCGTAGGAGGAAAAGCAGGCGAAATACCTCTAGCATCCCCAATCTCTTGCCCAGTGGTTTTCTGAGGCGGGCGTAGGTGTGTCTCCTGGATCACTGTCCATTTTAAAACATTACTAGACCACTTGCTATAACCTTTGGCCCTTGGTTGTTGGGCACAGCCACTCTATATTTTAAAACACTTGCAACCCATCACTCAAAAACATTCATCAATCCCAAGCTGATTTTTAACCTGTTTTAACAGTGGTATTGTTATGAATAAAATATTTCAAGCTTTGAGAACTCACAATGTTTTTAGGCAATGTGTATTGAGATTAATGGCCTCTTCATGAGTTGGGCAGTAATGCCGGCAGTATTACCGCCGGCGGTATTAGCCCTACCGCCAACCCCCCCGGCACTATTAGCACGAGATCACAGGTTTGGCGGTAATGGAATTCCCCATTCCCCACTGAGCCCATTCGGGAATGCCCCATTCCCCATTGGGCTCAATGGGGAATTTTCACGCTCTTACCGCCAGCGGATTTCCCGCAGGCGGTAATATCCGCAAATTTTCAGCAGATTTCCCCCCAGCTCAGAGCCAGGGAGAAATCCACCGAAGCCCTGATTTGCGGACCCTTGTGATGAGGCCCTAAATGATTTTCCCAAGGATCATACACTTTGGTTAAGCCTCATCCTACAAGCCCTTGTTTTATGGCTGGTCTCTAGTTGACTGTTGTGATACATTGCACAAGTCCAGCTAAAATGACCAGCTGCAAGAAAAAAATATGTCCCGTAGCGAAAATCAAAAGCTGGGACCCATGAATGTAGTTCAATTGACCTTCTCCTTAGAAAAAAGTATGCAAGAAAAAATGGCATTGGACTTTATACAACATAATGAACACCAGCAAAAATAACCTAAAAGAGGAAATCTTTCAATAAATATGCTGGCAAAGTATAAAAGAAGCTCTCCTTTTAAATCAAGCAATCTGTTGTGAAATGTTCCCTAGAAAACTAAATACTAATACAAAATAAATGTGTGCAAGCGTTTGTACTGGAAACATGATAACCTGAGTAAGATCCTGGTAGCCAAATACTTGAGCAAGCTTGCCAAACAAAAATAAAAACAAGGGGTTGTGTCTTCCCTCTGAAAAAGGGTTTTGCTGTCCACCCACATGTGTCCTTTTCTTGTGCCCTGAAAAATAGCCACAATCAGGGGAAAATAACTGTATCAGTGTCCAGGATTGCAAATTCTCTTGCCAAATCGTGGGCAAACACTGAAGACGTACTTGCCCTCTCATCATTTCCCCTGATCACCCCCATGTCTGACTTTCAACAATACTCTGCTTTATAAAGCTAACTTGAAAAATAGATATGCCATGGTGTCACTAAAATATGTAAATCCTTATAGAACTATGTTAGGCAAAAAGTGTACAATTGTGGCATTATTCTCCCCATCTTGACTGGGAGACTAGTATAGCAGAATTTAATTCAGCAAAAGGTAAATAAATGGTCTCTGAGTGCAAAACGCTGAAAGCCTGTCATTAGCATGGTTTAAACAAATAATGCTGGTACTGTGTGTTATGAGCTATTTAAAACTAAGAAAACACACAGCATTTCGGATTGTGCACTGACTCCCATCCATGCAGTAACCTAAACTGACCCTGCTTGGTTTCAAATCAAGGAAGGATCCATCTCCCTTAGGCCACGTTGCTCTAAGTGGTCTTGTAAGGTGGGCTCATTTATTAGGCAACATGGTCTTAGGGTGCTGAACCCTTCCTCTCTTTGAGGCTAGCAGGGTACATCCCAGTTACTGCATGGATGTGAAACACAATGTAGCTGTAAAAATATAAATTTTTATTATTGACTTGATATGATATGATAGGTTATTTATAACGCGCTTAATACCCATTTGGATGCCCATTCAGTTGCCCATCCATGCAGTAAGTGGTACTGACGCTGCTTAGCTTCAAAGCGGAACCGACCCTGCTTAGCATCAAAGCAAGGAAAGGTCTGGCTGGTTTCTGTAAGTAGTCTTGTAACTTTGCCTCATTTATCAGTCAATATGGTTTGAGGGGGTTGGCCTTTTCCTCACTTTGAAACTATGTAGGGTCGAAGGTTGGTGTGGTTTTGTCCAGGGGGGCAAAGTTATAGGGGTGGTCCCAAAATGTGTGAAATCCTCATAGCATACACCAAATGGAAGAAAAGTGCCCGCACCTACAGCTCAAACCTCTGGATGGATTTGCACCACACTTACATGAGGAAGGGTGACTTTGTGTAAATCTGTCCAGCATAATTTATTTTAATAGGAAAAAATTAGGTACTTTTTTTTAGTGATATCTGGTCCCGGACCATGGACTTACTTCCTGATTCAGAGTCTGCGGACACCTTTGGACCAATCAGGAGGCTGCTCAATGTCTGCATACACCAAAAAACATGCTTATTGCACCTGCACTGCTTTTCCACCCCTAACAAAACAGGTCCCTATGAACATTTGTCCACTCCCCCACACTTGCAGGCCCTTTTTCCACTAAATAACCCCAAAAGCAATTTCCAGAATGTCTTCTCACTGCGCTGTCTGCGTTCAGTAAAAATTACCTCGGGACTCTGCAGCACCTGCATTGCTTTTTTGTACCTAAAAAAACTGCTCCTTAGCACATTTTTTCCACTTTCTCACCTTTTCCAGGTCCTCTTTCAGCCACAAAATACCCCCAAATGCAATGTTCAGACTTTGTTCTCACCGCGCTGTAGTCAATTCAATCATACAATGTTGAAAAAAGAAATGCAACACATAGTGCATATCAGCTCCACAGACAAAGTGCATGGCATGACACTCCCTATGTGTCAACAAGCAACAGCATGGCTGAATAGCATAGATAAATGTATCCCCAACACAGCTGGATTAGAAGAAGTATTAACTCTGTGTCTAAACTGCAGAGTAATCCTAAAATGTAACCTAGACATAGAACAAGGTGTAGTCAATGGAGCAATTGGTAGAGTTGTTGGCTTCCAAACATATCCACATGACAACAACATTCACTTTGTCAGCATCCATCTTGCAAGGGTTGGCATTAAGACATGCATTTTATATTTCCTTTAGTTTATTTTATTTATTTATTTTATTTAATTATTTGTATTGCGCCGTTAACTCTCGAGTTTCGGGGCGCAGAAACGTGGACACAAAAGACAACAGAAATGGATGGGACAGTTCCTGGAATCAATGATTTAGTGGGTCATGAAAGTGGTCAGTTGAAAAGATATGTTTTCACTAATTTACGAAAACGTAAGTAGTTAGATTCTTTCCTTATGTGGGCTGGCAGATTATTCCAGATGCCTGCTGTAATGACTGGGAAGGATTTTCCCAGTCCAGATCTAAGTATGTGTGGCATCACTGCAATCCTATTTTGATCCGAGGATCTCAAGGCGCGACTTGGAACATAAGAACGTATTTTCGATGTTAGATAGCCTGGTGCCTTCCCGTGGATGCATCTGTGGGCTATTGTGAGAGCCTTGAAGTGGGTTCTGCTCTCCACTTTGAGCCAATGTAGTTCCTTCCTAGATGCACTGATGTGGTCTGATTTAGATTTGCATTTGATTATCCTAACTGCGTTAATTTGGATGATCTGGAACACTTGGATGTTTTTTTTGTTGGCCCCTAGCATAAGTGCGTTCCCATAATCCAAACGGGAAAGGATGGTTGCTCTGGCTACTGTGGCACAGTTGTTCTCCGTGCGATACGGTCTAATAGTTCTGAGGAGTCTCAAGTAGTAATTGCAGGTTTTTTTATGTATTGAGTCTGGGCCTCTGCTCCTAAAGACGCTTCCATCATCATACCCAAAGTTTTTACTTTCTCAAGTTCTTTGATGTTAGCATCCTTGATCTTGAAATTTGCATAGTCGTGGGGCAGTGATTTTGTGGCTTGGGCGGATCCCAAGATCATCAGCTCAGTTTTGCTGGCGTTCAAACACATCCAGTTGGTATCCATCCATTGTTCTATGATCTTATAGATACTACTTAGATTGTTGTTATAGGTTTTATGGTCCCCGCTGAGTTGCAGTACCAGCTGCATATTGTCCGCATAGTTGGTAAAGAATATATCAGCATGGTCTAAAATGTAGCATAAGTATCTAATGTAGAGGTTGAACAGCAAGGGGGACATGCTGGCTCCCTGGGGAACCCCGCAGAGGATTTTCCTTTCCATTGAGAATTTGTCTCCCCAATGGACTCGGGATGTTCTGCCTTTTAAAAAGGACATTATCCATGTTTTTGCCTCCTGTGAGCAGTTTGCTGTTTTGCCTAAGGCAGTTTCGAGCAGGTTATGATCCAGTAGATCAAAGGCAGCACTGAGGTCTAACAGGATGAGAAGTCCCGTTTTCCTCTTGTCTAAGATGCTAAGCATTTTTGTCTGTAAGTCGAGCATGGCTGATTCTGTGCTATGAGATGGTCTGAACGACTGATTGATGTGGGTGTAGCGCGTTAGAGGACTCAATGTGTGCCTGTAGTTGTGCCGTGGCTACTTTGTCCATAATCTTTAGCAGGAAGTTACAGTTGGTTATTGGACTAAGGTTGCATGGGTCTCTTGGATCCAGGCCCGTTTTTTTTATTAGTGGGGTAACTGTGACTTTTTTTTTATAGCCTGGGGGACTAATTGATCCCTAAAGGAAGTGTTGATGATCTTAGCAAGTATTGGGGCAAAGATATCTGGGTTTTCTAAGATTATATTGGCGGGTAAGATGTTCTCCGCGCACGAGGTAGGTTTCATGGAGACGAGTGTTCTTTTCATCTCTTCTGTGGTGATAGGTGAAAAATGAAAGGGTTCTATGTTTTCAAGTGGTTCTTAAGCTGGCATTTTAATCATGGTGGATTTGTTTAGTTGTGATTTTGTGATTTTATCTCTAGCCTTTTCTAATTTCTCAAAGAAAGCTTTTTGAGTGTTGTCGCATTCCTGTTGGGATGGTATAAAAGGTGGCGATATAACTGAGGGTTTGTCTAGGGATTTCAAGATGTTAAAAAGTTTGCTTGAGGCATTTTCTGCTTCCAAAATTTGTTTGTTGAAATACTGTTTCTTGGCCTCTGTTATTTCTTTCTTGTAATTTTTCCATGACATCAGAGGCAGATGTGTTTTTCCCATATAGCTCATGAATTAGTCTAGTTTTTAGGATGGATTTAGCATATTTAGTAAGCAGACCAGTTCTAATGCTTTTCAAAATGTTAGCAGAGGTGTGATCTGCAGTCTGATGCATCTTTTGAGTTAGTTCTCTGTAGTGGAAAATGTTGCAATAGATTGGCGTTTCAAATGCTGTCGAGTGTGTTATGGCATTGTTTGTGTCCTAATGTTTCAAAAATAGATTGACCTTTTACTGGTGTTAACTGTAGGAGGTCTACCAAATTAATAACGTTTTTTCCTCCGAACAACCTTTTTAGGGGTTTTTTAGGACTTCTTCTATTCTCAGATTAATTAAAGCCAACATGAGGTTGGAAACCTATGAGGAGTTCTTTCATTTGCTTCAGAATTCTGCGTACTTCAGTAGCAGCTTCTTCTGATAATTTGTAGTATTCTAATTTGTTTTGGTGTTCTACAGGGAGGAGCAAGATTGTTGTTTATTAAGTCTTGTAAACATTTGCTGATTATTTTAATTAAGTAGGTTTTGCCAGAACCAGCTTCACCACTTACATACAGGAGAAGATGTTCATAATTTGTACAGCAACACATTTTAGTTTCATGTTTAAAACCATGTTCAATGTCTTTAGTGATTTCTGGATACATGGTACATTTTTCATCATTTAGCTGTGATTTGAGCATGGACAAGTCTTCTTCAGATTGTTTAGATTGATACATGGCATTTTGTACCTCAGTCATGGCTATTTCAGCTTCATTTAGAATGAGTTGCACTCCAAGTAGTTCTTGGCTTCCTGTAATAGCAGGTTGACTGGCCTCAGGAGTGTCTTTATCTAGTGTAGCTTCAATTTCTTCTTGTTGGTGTTCATTGTCAAACATTTGTTTGTATTGTTTGAAATGTCCATTTGTTATACTGATTTCATTTGCCTGGAATTTAGCTTCAAATGGGTCATCGTCAAATAATAATAATTATTATTTCTCCAGGGTAAAAAAAAAATTGCAGTAGGACCATGTAATAACGTTCTGTATGTTGTGGAGATTTAAATGATAACTTTACATGATTCATTAGATTGGGGTTGGTACATTTTACTAGACTTCCTTCACAAGTTGAGACTGAATATTTGCCAGTTGTCTCATCTGGTGTGAAATTGCTTTTTATTGGAGTAGTTTTGCACTATGTCGTACAGGCACATGTTTTCCGAAGAAGTATTTCTGTTTCAATAGTATGTATCAATAACATTATTTTTTTTAAATCTCCTGGCTGTTGGGATCATTTGTGGATATTGTTTCTATCTTTTGGTAGGATTTTAGTGCTATTTTTCAGGGTGAAGCTGAAAAAAGTTTTGGCCAGACTATATTATCAGATTTGCCATAGAAGGCTGTAACGTTTAAACAGTCTGCATATTCTTAGCACCCACATTCACTATGGGAAAGCATTTTTATACCAAAGCTGTACAATTTTTGTGACAGTGTTTTGTCAGATGATTTGTCATCCCAGAGGTCTTTTGGATCTTTTTTTCTCGGCTTTGGTGAGAATCACTGCAACATAGCTTGCAACTGCAGTGGAATTGATGAAATGTATTTTATGTGAATAGTTGCATTCCACAAGAAGGCAATGATTGTATTGTAATCATTGATGTACTTCAATGATTCCTCCCTTTAAATGTTGTATGTGTTTTTAGGGGATTTGCCTTTTACACTGTGTCTAACCGAAGACCTTAAGCTATTTACTTGTCCTTTTGAGCAAACTTGTCTAGGGAAGCCCAAGCGACATTTGGTATAGTATTTACCTTTGTTTTTATATCTACGTCGGCAGTATTTGCCACACTTATGTTTTTGGAAAGGTAACATTTGTGTACATAGGTCACTATTTGTGATTTCTAAAGGAATGAACTAGAACACAGTGGCATCAAAGTTACGGCCGAATTTGGGAGAATATTTTATAGCTAAAAACATGTGGATGTATGGTGCTCCTCTCGATTGATATTCATTTCTCCAAAAGAAATGTTGCACTTCTCCGAGTATAGGGGTAGTTTTATTGCAGATGAATTGCAGTATGGCAATGAAGCAATGGTGCCAGTACCTCAATACATTGACAGGGTCCAGATAACAGTTCTCCTGGCGTTTTTATATATATTCCATCTTTATTTTGGTTTGCTGTGTGTAGTAAGTGATGCAAGTCATCCAATACATATTCTGCACAACCTAAAGGAACAAACCATGTGGCCTAGGTTCCTTAGCAAGCAACTTACATCAGTGTCATATTGGAACCAGTATTCTTTTGTGCCATGTATGATTGCAAAGAGGTTTGTGATATTTGACTGCAAAACTTCATCTTTGTATTTTATCTTTGAAAACAGTTGGGTAGTGGACATATTTAAAAAATGTGAGCCTATGTTTAATGTGTGTGAAACTCCTTAACATAGAGTTGCTAGTTCACTTTCAAACCAGAGGTGGAAAATGTATTTATATTTTGTCTGATCCTGTGGTCTTCAGAATACATTTGTTAGGAGCGATATTCTGATTCAGTAATTTGTGTGGATCTTTCATCATATCTTCCTCCTTTTCCTGTAGAAAAGAGTATAGGAAAGAATGCGCTTCTGCACTTTTCTCCTTTATACTCATTGGGGATCCTTTGGCTTGACGCATTTGATATGTTTCTAATGCATCTTTTATGGTGTATTTGGAGTATAATGGGTAAATTGTATACTGGACTAAAATGTTGGCTGCAGTAACAGAATCTACACATTCAAATTGTCCAGTTGCTGGTGAATCTTGATTTATTTGAGTGGTTTCTCTTAGGTTTTCCATTCTTTTCTTTGAGATATTATAGGGCTCGTCTAACATTGTTTAAGTCACCTAGTTGTTGCCAAATTGCTTTGTCTTGTGTTGGTAGACCATTAACTAGTATCACATAATATAATGTGGCATTTGTAACGCGCATGTACACAAGTGTTTCTAGGCGCAACAAGAGAAGGAGGGGGAAACAAAGGGGGACAAAATCATAATCTTACTAGGCCTTTTGTCATTCAAATTGCACAAGTGTGGGGATGAGGGAAGGGGAGAAGTGCTAGGGGGAGGGCAAAGGGGAAGTACAGTTAACTCACAAGTGCAGGCAGTGGGTGGTTTACAAGTGTAGAGAGAAGGGACTGTAGGGTTGCAGATAACGACCCTTAAGTGCTGGGGAAACCAGAGGCAGTGCGAAGGCAACTGGACATGAAGGAGCTTGGGCCCGAGTTCAGATGGTGACCAGGTAACCAGTGCACAGAGTAGCCAGGTGCATCAGCAGAGGGATGTACAATCAAAGATTGATCTATTAGCCGTTGTGCTCCTAGAGGTTCTACATTTTCTTTAAGATCTAATGGAAAATATACTACTTTGCCACAAATGCCTTTTAGTTATTCAGATGGAGGCAATTTGGCTGTTTTCAGTTGCAGGCCTGTTACAGCTTGAAACGGGTGTACTGTTTGGATTATAATGCTCTCATGCAAGTAAAGTTGTTGGAGAGCCTGTGGACGTGGGAATATGTCTAAGTTATTAGGGAGAGCATGTGATGGCATTTGGTTATTGTCAAGGTTTGTATTGCAGTATGTGCAAACTATTGAGGGATCTGTTAATTAGTATTAATTTTCTGTTGTTAGATCTAAAGCTAATTGGCACCATTGGGATTCCTCATTGTCCTCTATTTTGTAGGCCATATCTACTATTTTTGTGCTCTTTTTATGAACGGTTCTGTGACAATAGACACATACTTGGTCTAGTATGTCTTCAGATGTTTTTTGAAAATTAGCGATTTCTTTTTTGTATGTGTTTGTTAGGAGGTTGGTGTTTGTGAGGTTTTCGCTAATGTTTTTTGAAGTGAATTTACCAAGTCAACTTCAGTTCCAAAATATTTACTTTTGATGTGCTATATTATTCAAAGAAGTTCTTTTTCTGTTCCATGTAGAGTAATGGTATTTAAATGTTGCAGTTCTAGAGCAGGTGTTTTTGCATAGTGCAGTCTATGCACAAAATGTGTTATAGCGGGATGGTGTGTTGCTAACATTTTGATGTGGTGAAATGTGCTTTTGAAAGCAGCTCTGTAAATGCGGACTAATGAATGTCCTTGCAGCCCAGTGTGGATGTGCACTGGGCAGGAGTCCATGTCTGTAAAGTGTTCATTCCACTAGAGTCTTTAATTCCACATAGTGATTGAGGAATTGTCGTAAAGATTTGAAGGATCGTTGGTGTACGTTACATATGAGCTGCATGCCCATTTGTACACTGGCCCGTTTGGGCAAAAGAAACATTCAGAGAAAACACTTTGTAAAGGGACATTATGGATAAGTTGCATTAATAAATCCTATGAAAATCAGTGAAAAAAAGTTGTTGAAGGAATGTTATGGTTACAAGTAAAATCGAAAAACCTAAGTAATTCGCCAGTTATGGCAAGCAAATCGATGCAACCATAACTCATGCAACCACCATGCACTGCTGAGACTAACACCCAGGACATAAAAGATGACATCAAAAATGGCATCATCAATGACATCAGTGATGACATCAAATATTATATGAATTGTGATAAAATGTCCCTATAATGGGTTCTGTTTACAAGGTTTTTATGTTAAGTATTGGACAATTGCATGGCACCTATTCACAGGTGTTTCCAGGCACCACAAGACAGAATGATGGAGGGGACATGGGAATCACGAAAGTAGAACAACAACACAGTTATATTGGCATTGTACCAGTCCTACCGCGTAAGTGCATGACAAGCTGGTAACTACAAGGGGAAGGGTGTAGAAGGAGAAGTGCAGGAGTGGGGTACCCCCAAGGGTGGGGGCGGGCAAGTGCTGTGCCCACCAAGGCGGCAAGTGCCAGGGAAGGGGAGAGTGAGGTGGACAGGGAGAAACATGTTGGGCTAGTCTGGGAAAGGGAACCCAAGGGCAAGTGATGGCAAAGGATGCTGGGGGACTGGTAATGGGTGGGATGGCCCCTGTATGACTCTGAAGGGACCAGGCCCCAGTCACAGCAGCATATGGAGACTTAGCAGGGGATAAAAAGGAAGACTCGAATAAAGGAACGTTTTGAGACATTTCTGGAAAGTAATAAGATCCAGCTCAAGTCTGAGGGGGGAGAGAGGCCATTTGAGAGTGAGAAGCCATCTGAGGAAAGGGATCTACCTCCCATTCTCTGTTTGGAGAAACATTTAACCTGCAGAGAGTTGTAGCAAGAAGACTGAAGGACTCTGGCCAGGAGGTATTTAGGGAGGGAAAGCTGGATATAAAGAGGTCCCAGGACCCAGACAGCCTTGTGGATGATACAAAGGGTCTTGAATGTGATACTTACCGTCACCGGGAGCTAGTGGAGAGATTTTTGGGCTTGAGGCCAAGTGTAAGTCTTTCAGTCCTGATCTGGATTAGTTGAAGCGCGCAAAGGGAGGGAAGAGACAGGATGAGGATGAGGCTGTTGTAGCAGTCTAGCCCAGAGAGCCCCAGGGCGAAGAAAGGCAAAATGCCCCTGTGGAGATGCAACTGAAATGTTGACTTCTTGGGAAGGTCCCTGATGTGTGGAGAGAAAGAGAAAGGAGTCAAAGATGATTCCAAGGTTTTTTGCCTCACAAGTGGATGAGGGGACATGACCCAGGGAGTCTGGAGTGAGATTAGGGTTGAATAAGGGGGAGGATCTCTGTCTTACTGGCATTAAGGCAGAGGTCATTGGCAGAGCACCATGCCTGAATGACAATCAGGCCGTCAGGTATGAAGGAGGAGGAGGAGGTAGGGGAAGGCAGCTTGGAAGAGAGCTGTGTGTCGTCTGCATAACACTGGAAATGAGGGGAGAAACTGGAGATCAGGTGTGCCAGAGGGGCCAGGTAGATGTTGAAGACTCATGGTGATAGGATAGAGCCCTGAGGGACGCCACAGGTAAAGTGTGAGGTGGGGGAGACAAAATGACCCATTTGAACTTGGGAAGGTCTGTTTGAAAGGAAGGACGTCAGCCACACCAGTGCTCAGTCTGTGATGCCATGGGTATCATGGAGATGGTTTATGGGGATGGAGTGGTTGACTGTGTCAAAAGCAAACGCAAGAACAAGGAGGAACAGACCAGTGGGAGTGTTAGAGTTCAGGTTAGTTAGAAGGTCTTCACAGGTGTTCAGGAGAGCAGTTTGGATGCCTCTAGTGTGGAGGGTCAGTTGCGGGATGACCAGCTTTGCAATGAATTTGCCCAAAAAAGGAGTGATGTAGATAGGGTGATAGTTAGCTGGGCAAGAAGGGTCAGCAGACATCTTTTTTAGGAGAGGGTGCACAACAAAGTGCTTAAGGGGTTGAGGGAAGGAGCCAGTGGCAAACGAGTGGTTGCAGAGGTCAGCCAGGCTGGAGCAAGAGAGGCAATGTTTTCCTTGATTGTTCTGCAGTTGCAAGGGAGCACCTGATCAAAGAACACCTTCATAGAGCAGACTGCTCTAGAGATTTCATCTGGTGCAATGGGAGAGAAAGAGGAACGTATGAGGTTCAGGGGGGGCAATGGAGGCAAGAGAAGGGTGTGGGGGAGCAAATGACAGAGAGGACAGGAATTCCAGAGTTATGGAGGAAAAGAGGGCGGCCACTGCAGAGCAGAGGGGCTGGGAGGGAGGAGAAAAGGATGAGACTGCGGATGGATTGGCAAGTTCCTTGCAGATTTTAAAGAGTTCAGCCATGTTATTGGTGGCTCCAGAGATGCGGGCTGGGAGCAGATGGAGAGATAGTATTGCTTTTGGATTAGGCGGAAAGCCAGTTTGTCAGAGGATGAGCTAGATATCTGCCACTTACGCTTTGCAGCTTTGCACTTGCGTTTCAGAGGGGCCAAATCAGAGTCATAGCAAAAGTTGCATTTGGAGGCAGGGTTCATGCAGATCCTCATAATGGGGACAAGGATGTCCAGGTGTTAGAGATAGAGGGATGAAGGTTAGTTAGAACAGAGTCAGAAAGAGAGTCTAATAAAGGGGGCAGAGGAGCAATGAAGGAAGAGGCAAATTCAGCGACTGACACACGCTTCATCGGTTGAATGATGGAGGAGACTGGCAGTGCCGGCGGAGGCATCAAGGGACAGCAGAGGTGAAGGTGGGAAGAGAGGAGAGATTTGTCTGACCAGAAGAGAGGGGTAGTGAGAGGGTTGGAGAGAGAGATGTCTGTTGAGATGGGAGCATCCAAGTTGTGTCCGACAAAGTGGATTGGGCCGGAAGGAGGCTAGTGTCACAGATGTCATGGAAGAGAACAATGGCCACATCAGGAGTGTCGAGATGGATGTTGAGGTCCCCCGGAAAGGATATGTTTGGCGGAGAAGGGAAGAAGAGAGGAGGACAGGTTGGCCTTTCTGAGAGGAAAAGGGAGGACGGTCCGAAGGGTCTGTAGATGGTAGCGAGAGTAAGAGATAAAGTGAGACAGACAGCCTGAAAACTATGCTTTCAAAGGATGAGTAGGTTTGAGTGGGGATGATGGAGGCAGTAACCCACTCAAGAAAGATGTTTTACTCTCTCCCACTGGACCTAAGAGAGGACAAGTCTATTGAAATTTTCAAAAAGAAATTAAAAATGCTATATTGTATTAGTCTCCTGGAGTAGCCGCTGCAAATCTTCTCTAATCTGAGCAATAATATACGCACCCATTACTGTTTATTTTATGTTTGCTTTGGTTATGTGTGCACCCTTAAGCCTTCGGGTACCTGGAGGGTGGTATACATGCAAAGTAAAGTAATCTTGGAGTGATAACCCGTCCGAACTTGTGGAGTGGGTGGGTTTAGTAGACTGCATTTTGCTAATTTTGTATGATATGTAGACCAGTACCTCATTGGTTATGCGTTTATGAGCAATGGTTCATGTTTCAAAAATGATGCGCTCTCTGACTTTGAGCCAGTGAGCATGTTTTCTGGCAGCAGATATATACTTTGGGATACTAAGTGCAGCTCTGAGGGCATTGTTCTGTACTACTTGTAGTTTGCTGATATTCTGTTTGGATATACCTGCAAAGAGGGAGTTACAGTAATCAATCTTTGGGCCAATGAGCACCTGAGCGGTATGTACGCAGCTGTCATAGGAGATACACAGTCTGCTGGCGTTAAGTCGTTTTGTGGAGCAGGATTCATAAGAGGCAATTGCATTACCTTGCCACATTAGTGAGAGGGTGGCATCTGGTTAACGGGCCGGGTCTTAACGTAGCTAGATACTGGGATTGTGATCCCCTAAATGATAGTTGAGCTGCAGGCTTTATCTAGTTTATTGAGGATGGTTTGGGGCCCAACAAGGGGGATCTCTGTCTTGTTGTCATTCAGGCACTGCAGGTGAGAGGCCATCTATGCCTGTATTCTTTGGTACACGGAGCGCAGATGTTTGGAGTCAGTGGCATAGTTGCTGGAGCGAGGGATGAGGTCCTGCATGTCATTCACATACATGGTATAGGAGATACCCCGCTCATTGAGCAGATAAAAAAGCAGGTTTGTGAAGATGTTATACAAGGTTGGAGGGACGCAGGATACTTGAGTATGCCAAAGGATGACCGGGGAAGAGGAGGTGGCTGATGTGTTGGAGAACACTGTAGAAAACCCAAATGTCTTTTTCCTCTCTGCTGCAAGCTGAGTGGAAATATTGGGGAAGAATACCAAGAGAGAAGAAAACCACTAGGGGAGAGAATGTATTCCCCCTCCTCGATTGTAATTTCCTCTCACGATGTGCCCTGTCGTACCGTCCTTGACTCCAGAAGCAAGCCCAGCCAGCGGACTCGACACAATCAGTGAGTCGGAGGAAGCTGATAGCAAACCAAATTGTGTTCAGCCCAAGGTTGCAAGTGGCAACATTAAATGAATGCAAGAATTTGTTAGAAAATAACTTGTGTGTGTTTGAACTTTTGGGGGAAGCCCAGACAAGGGCCAGCTGCAGAGTGGTCAGGTGCTGCAGGAGTGCTCATTAAAAGGACTCTCACTGGCCCTTTTGTGTTGAAACTGCAAGTACCAGAAGGCCATAGGAAAGGGCGGCATGAGGTATCTGAGTGGTCCTCCGAGGGTTACGACAAATCCCTTGCACACTCGAAAAAAGCTAGGGAAAGGGAACATACACTTTCTGATGAGTTGAGGAAAACCATGAACTGTGTAGAGACTCATGAATTGTGGTAAAGATGGCTATGTGAACCCGACAGAGGGATGCTAAAGGGAAAGCAAATGAGAGTGAATCCTGCATTGTGATAAAGTAAAGTAAACTGTATATTTGGTAAATGTGAACCCGGTTGAGGGATGCCTGCGAGTTGGGGTGAAGAGTCATACACCCGTTGTGTCGACAGGAGTGTACCCAGACAAGAGTTGTCTACAGTGGAAAGTTGTTTATAGAGACATCACGGCTCTTAAATATTGCAAGCTGCATTTGAAAGGCTGTAGTGAACCTGACGGAGGGAGCCCCAAATTGCAAGAAGGATCCAAACTCCGGCAGAGGGAGATGTAAGGGGCGAAGAGCAATCGCCCAAGGTACAATATTACCAAAGGAACTTATGTTTGTTTGTTGTTTTGATCCAACAGGCCTTCTAAGTAACGAGACTTTGCAGAGAAGAGACTTGGCCCATGGAGGTTCTGGTATAATTAATTTGGAAGTGTGAGCCTCGGGCTGGATAGGCCTAGGGTTGTGCTGTGCTCAGAAGTTCTACTGTGTCTCGTGCTAAAAACATGGGGTGGGAGACCCAGCTGTACCATCCTGACTTATCATTTTGGAAACACTTCTTTCTTGTCTGGTTCACATTATCCAAAACTCTATTTGTAACTTAGTAGTAAGGATTGGCAATAGGTTCTTAAGTATAAGCCCTTTTTATTTGACAAGACCACCACTAGGACTTCCTTATTATTATTTGATGGTTGTAGCTTGCTCCCATCTTAGATGTAGGATTAAATTAGGCATTTATCTCACCCATTATAAAGTTCAATAAACACCTTTGAACCGTGATCACTTGTGTCTGTCTTATTGTTGCCACCATGAGTTCCTTACAACACTGGTTCTGACAGCGGGGAAGGAGGAAATCCAAGCGATCAATTCAAGCGAGATGTTTGCTGTCATGGCGAGGCGCTGGCTACAGGATTTGGTGGTCCACCAAATTGAAGGCCGCAGATAGGTCAAGCAGTAGCAGGATCGCTGACTTACAAGTGTCCTTGTTGTCATCTAACTGTTTTTTGAGATCGAGTAGTGCCAATGTGGCCAGGTCAGAAGTCGGATTGTCACAGACCTAGAATGGTGTGGGCTTCAAGGTACTATTGTATTTGGATGTAAGCTGCTCTATCTAGGATCTTCAATAAAAACGGGAATGTAGTAAGTGGGCGGTAGTTGGTGGGTATTTCTGGGTCAAGGGTGGGCTTATTGATTAAGCGGAGCTCCCAGGCTTCCTTCAAGCTTGCTGGTGTTTGGAAGGACAAGAAGGAGGCATTGATGATGGTGGTGATGAAAGGTGCTAAAGATTCAGTGCAGTACTTGATGACCATCTCTGGGCAGGGGTCACCTAGGAATTGGGTAGGTTTTAAGCCTTTCATGAGCAGCGAGACCTCAGCCACATCGACTTGATGGAAGTGGAATTATGGTAAGTTTGGTGGGTTTGTTGGAGTGATCTTGGTGTGTGGGGGAGGCGAGGGAGGCGAGGGAGGCGAGGGAGGGAGAGTAGTTCTTTTGGTGAGTATCTTTTTTGGACAGTCTCGATTTTGTTGAGGAGAGCTGCTTGTATGCTGGTACACAAAACAACATCCTTGCTGCATGTTGAGGCGTAGCAGTGGCCGATTCTAGCTCATGCAGAATAAAGAAAGCTTGATTTGGCATTTGAGATTCTGTAATTGTATGTGGTTCTTTCAGCCTGTGGTATGGCTGTTTTGTATGTTTTTGTCAAGGAGGCACATAGTGCTTTGTTGCTGTATGTAGGAGATTTCCTCCAAGTGATTTTCGTCTCACGTTTATTTTGGCGGATGTCATTGGTGAACCATGTGTTATGATGCTTGGCGGTTTTAGGTTTTGTGCAAGGGGTGAGGAGCAATCAATAGCAGCAGTGATAGTTTTATTGTAATGATCAACTAGGATAGCAAGAGCAGGTGGCTGAGAGAGTGGAGGCTGCAACTCCTGCTGGGTAAGATGCTGTTTTTGGTTAATTTGCTGATGTTTCTTTCCAAAGTGGAAGGCAGTAGTTGGAAGGGCATGTGTATGGGTTTGCAGGTGGCAGTGGGAATTGAGAATGTAATGACATGGTCTGACATGGTCTGTCCAGGGGCAAGGCAGAATGGAAGTGATTGAGGCTTGGTAGTTGAGGTCAGCGAGCCAGTTCAGGATGCAGCCTTTTGAATGAGTGGGACTCAGTATACGCGATGTGATGCCATTCGAGGTCAAGTCAGCAACTCGTGATGAGGCATTGTTGTTACCAGGGTTATTGTATCCCAATTTTAAGTCTCCTTGGAGCAGGATTTTGGATGAGAGCTTAGTGTTGGCGGGCGAATTATGCAAGATGTCTTCCTCGAAAGATAATATTGGACCAGGGGTGGACAGACCAGGTGGATGGTAATGGTGCAAGTGTGGTTTAGCTGTATTTTGGCTGAAATCAGTTCGCCATTGGGTGGGGGAGGAACAGATTTCTTTTAGCGGGAGGGCCTCTTTGGAAGTTAATGCTACCCCACCACCTTGTGCATCTTGCCTGTCCTTGCTTAGGATAGTATATCTTGTGGGTATGGCAACTGAGATGGAAGGGCTGGAAGTAACTTGTAGCCAGGTTTTGGATACTGCTAGGATGTCCAGGTTGTTGGTCATGATGAGATCAGTGATGTCTAATGATTGGGCTGGTATGGATCTAGCATTCACCAGTGCACAGTTAAGTGGGGTGGAAGGAGGGGAATGAGTGCCTGCATGTGTAAGTGTGTCTTATGTGTAATGGAATCAAGTTTGGACTTTGTGAGTGGAATGCTCTGGATGTTGTGCGACTTGGAGCTAGGCACAACTGTCTTTGTTGCTAGTATGGATAACAGGTTGTGTGCAGGACTGAGCATGTGGGTCTCTTTTGTCTAGAGGGAGGTCTGGGGATGTGTGCTTGGAGAGCAGTTGCCTCATGGGATTGTGCCAGTATTCCCTGTGAGTTTGCATGGTTTACTTGGGCAGTACCCATAGTCAGCAGTGAGCCATTGGGTGGGGCTTGAGGGGGATGAGACCAAAGATGGCTGTTATTTAGGGAAGGGGGTGGCTGAATCATGAAAGGGGAGTACATTTTGGTCATCTGTGCCATTAGGCATGATAATCAAGTGAAGCCGCACACCAGCATGCTAGAGAGCGTGAGTTGCCATGGAACAGAGCCCCTTTCTGTAGATGTGGCTTGATTAACATTGGTGAGGTCATCAATGTGGATGAGTGAGTTGGTAAGGGAGGGTGTAAGCAATAGGGTTGGGTGATGTTGAGTAATGCGCTACGAGTACTCCAGAAGGCTTGATGTTAGGAAGCAGTGCCAAATTCCTTTCCAGTATTGAGGCATGGCTGCCCAGGCTGGATGTGCCTTGGTCCTTTTCTGTGGCCCTTATCTGTGAGCCATCATCACCTGCTGGCTCACTTGTAAGCCCATTTGTAGTGGGCTGCAGACTACTCAATCATTGGCAGGCAAAGGCAGGTCAAAGTCGACCCTATTCACATATGGTGAGACAGAGGCAGCCTTTTTGCAGTGTAGTCGGCGCTCTGCTAAATTGAATTTTGCTAGCCCAGGAGGACTTACTGTTAGGCGGAAACCTGTGCATTTCCCTCTGGGACCACTGCAAAAGATTTAGGACTATAGGTGTTTGGCAGTAAACCCACTTGGTAGCAGTCTGTACCACACAGATTCACTTGGTAGCTGTGGCTGAGCAGTCAGACTTCCCTCAAGAAGAGTTAGGCAGTATGTGGAGTATACAAAATAGGGCAATTTACACAGTAGGACAAGCAAACACGGAACAAGGCTTCGGTGTAAAGATATATAGTTATTTATTTATAAGAACACATCTATGGAAAACACTCTGGCACTAATACGGCAAACAACTTCAATCACAATTACTATAAGTAAATCAATCCCACTAACAATAGTTCGACAAGTCTAGGTTCAACGGCACCACTTATTTGCAGACAGAGGTGAATGCTTTAACCTAGATGGCACTCTAGTATTCGTTAGGACGGGAGAGAAAAGGCAGGGTATGAAATCAACTCGGTACCAACACTTTTACGAACAAATGCAAGGCAAGTAAGGCAGGGTCTACTGTAGATCGCAAAGTTCAGAGGTCAGGCGCACTCGGAGAGAGACAAGACGATATGTCCCAAAAAGTATCACAGTGGAAATGCACTTCGAGTCTTTGTCGCAAATTGTTATAGAAAGATTGGACCAGTTCAGAACAGAAAGTTAAGAAGGCTTGGAGGCGACCCAATGGAGAGGCGAGGATTCAGACACCTCACGGTAACCGACACAAGGGAAGCCAGGCGGACACGGTACCTTGTTTGTGGAGAGACAGCTCCGGCGGGAGCAGTTGTTCCTGGTGGTGGATGCACGTCGGGGCTTTGCCAAGAGAAGAGATGATCTCGTCGTCGAAGGAAAGTTGAAGATCGTTGCACCACCAGGGAAGAGACCAGCCGCGGAGTGCTCCGTCACAAGGCACCACCTTTTGGTCGCGGTACAGGGGTTAGTGGCTATCCAGTTGCCGGGGTGCTCTGCACGGGCAATTCGACCACTGCGTCCTGGAACGAAGAAAAAGCAAAGGGGACTGGTTGTTCCCACCAGTCAGGGGAAGAGAATCTCCGGCGGGGAGATCTCCTCTGCCGTCGGGAAGTGGTGAGTCGGTTCAGCAGGGCTCCACCGGAGGTGTCGTTGTTGCAGGTCGACTCAGCTTTACCCTCGTCGGATTCTTAGGTCCTGTGGCGACTTCTGAAGATCCAGTCCCAAAAGCCCTGCTTTTATGCAGAAAACCCCCATTCATTCAGCGTAGCTGTCAATCAAAAACACGCTAAGTGGTGAGCGGGGTGGCTCACCACTTGGGCCAATCACACCAGAGTGCGACTTGAGTTGGCAAGGCAACTCAGTCCAGGGTGCCTAAACCCCCTCCAACACCCCCTGTGGTACCCAGACAGAATAGCACCACTTTGGAGGACTTCTGTGTAGAAGCACGCCAAAAGTGGAACAAAGGGCTCAACCTTTGGTTTAGGAGTCACAGAGACGAACACAGACGCCATTTTAAAAACCGAGTTCTGGCAGAAAATACCAACCGATAGATTTATTTAAGATAAATAAACCGGTGGTATGTTAGAGATTAACGAGAAAAAGTATCAACCTCCAACAATGAGAAGAATCCCATAGGGTTATATTCGGGGTCGAATATAACAAGTAGTTTCCACTGCCACCAGCCAAAACTCGACGAGGGGGGACGGGACAGTGCCCCCTCGAATAACAGACCTAGGAGTAATCGAATTACCCCTACTAGTACGTCCATAATAGGATGGTTTGTACTAGTTCTGTTAGTAGATTTAGGTCTAGTAAAGCCAATGGTGACTTTACATGCCCGGGGAGACAGTAGTCAGTCCCCGGGTATGGAGTCTAGGGTGGGGGTCCTCTAGGACGCCCCGGTGTTACGGCACGGAGGGTGCGTTGTAACACACATAGCAAAACATATGAGACCCTATGGAGTAAAAGACCCCATAGCCCATAGAACACATTGACATTCAAAGGAATTAACCACATTCATGTCCAAGAGTGGGAGAAAAAGAGTCTCACTCTTGGCAGGATGGAAAAAAACAAACTCCAGAAATCCAGCAAAGCTGCTGGGGGACTCACTAGGTTAGGAAATTTAGCCTAAACAGAGAATTCTCCCTAACACTCGCCCCGCCAGACTAAGGAACAGGAGGATTTAATCAACTCCTGGATGAATCTCATACCTCTAGTCGATGACATAATCCTAGAGAGACCATCAGCATTTTGGTGGTGACACCCTGACCTGTGCTCAATGGTGAAATCAAACCATTGCAGGCAGATAAACCATCTCAGTAGTTTTGGGTTTTCCCCTTTCATTTGCATCAACCATCTCAAGGGTTGGTGGTCAATCTGAATGACAAAAGTAGAACCATACAAGTATGGCCTAAACTTCTTCAGAGCCGACACAATAGCAAAGCATTCTCTTTCGATTGTTGCCCACCTTGTTTCAGGATCCTTCAGCTTGCGGCTGATGAAGCAAACGGGGTGCTCCCTACCTTTCCCATCCAGTTGACTGAGTACGGCACCTATTCCTACATTTGAAGCATCTGTCTGCACAATGAAAGTTTGGAGGCAATCAGGAGCTCTGAGTACTGGGGCTTGGCAAAGAGCATTTTTCAGGTTTTCTAAAGCCTGATTGCACTCCTCGTTCCATCTAACCTTTTTAGGAAATTTGGGCGAGGAGATAACATTCAGTGGAGAAGTTATGGTCCCATAGTTCTCGATGAAATTCCTATAATACCCAGTGAGGCCTAGGAAGGCTCTCACTTGGGTCTGAGTAGTAGGTGTTGTCCAATTTTGCACAGCTTCAATCTTACTGAGCGAAGGCCTTATTTCTCCACCTCCTACCTCATGTCCAAGATAGACTACCTTACTCTGTCCAATTTGCCATTTACTCGCATTTATGGTCAGATTGGCTCGTCCAAGAGCCTGCAAAACATCTCACAAGTGGGTTACACGTTCTTCCCAGGAATTTCTGAACACTGCTATGTCATCCAAGTATGTCATGCAGAAGACCTCCATCCCATTCAGAACCTGGTTTACCATCCGTTGAAAGGTAGCAGGTGCATTCTTCAATCCGAAAGGCATTACCTTAAACTGGTATAAGCCAACGGGGGTAGAAAATGCAGTTTTCTCCTTGGCATGGTCTGTCAGGGCTATTTGCCAATAGCCTGACGTCAAGTCAAATGTGCTGAGGAACTTGGCTGTGCCAAGTTTGTCCACCAACTCATCTGTTCTTAGCAAAGGTTGGGCATTAGTCTTGGTGACTGCATTAAGAGCTCTACAATCCACACAGAATCTAAGTTCTTTAGATCTGGCCTTTGGTACTAACACAACTGGGCTAGACCAGGGACTAGTAGAGGGCTCTATTACCCCGAGATCAAGCATCTTGCTGACCTCCCCTTTGATGTGGGTTTGTACGTTTTCTGACATTCGGTATCCTCTGCTTTTGACTGGCAGACAGTCGCCAGTGAGTATGTCATGCTGGCCCCAAGGGGTCAAGCCTGGTGAAAGGGAGAACAGAGAGGCAAACTGATTCAACATAGAATTGCACTCTTCTTGTTGCTCGGGTGTCAGATTGGAAGAGAGATTTACTCCTTCAATTTTTTCGTCTAAAAGGTAAGCCTCTGAGGAGATCCGGAAGAGCTTCACTCTCTTCTTCTTCCTCGGATGATGCTAGAAGCAACGCTCCTACATCAGGTCTTGAGACATACGCTTTGAGTCGGTTGGTGTGGAAGACTGTCGGAGGCTCCTTGGGGTTGCCCAAGTCCACCAGATAGTTGACCTCTCCGAGTTTACCCACAACTCTGAAGGGTCCCATCCATTTGTCTTGCAAGGCCCTCTGCCTTGTTGGGATCATAACGAGAACAAGCTGGTCTTGAGCGAACTCAACCATGTTAGCCTTTTGATCATGCCAGTGCTTGACCAATGCTTGTCCAGCTTTCAAGTTATCGCTTGCTTCTGTCATCATGTGCGACATTCTCCTCCGGAGACCTATCACATAGTCAGTCACTCTGACTGGCTTGGGGGAAGGAGCACTCTCCAACCCCTCTTTAATCAGGCCCAATGGACCTCTGACAGGATGACCATAGAGAAGCTCAAAGGGAGAATAACCTACTCCCTCCTGAGGGACTTCTCTATAAGCAAATAGAAGGCATGGCAGTAGAAGGTCCCACTTACGCTTAATGGGTTCCTATAAAGCACCTATCATGCTCTTCATGGTTCGGTTGAACCGTTCTACCAACCCATTGGTTTGTGGGTGGTACGCCGTTGAGAACTTGTAAGTAACTCCACAGGTTTTCCACATGGCTTTCATGTAGTGGGACATAATGTTTCAACCCCTGTCAGAGATTACTTTCTTAGGAAACCCGACCCTGGTAAAAATACCAAGGAGGGCCTTAGCCACAGCCAGAGCTGTAACAGTCCTCATAGGAATTGCCTCAGGATACCTAGTAGCATGGTCTACTACAACAAGTATAAACCTGTTGCCTGAGGAGGTTGGAGGATCAAGGGGACCAACAATGTCAATCCCTACTCTCTCAAATGGGACTCCCACAACTGGGAGAGCCACTAAAGGTGCCACATTCTTGGAACCAACCTTACCAGAGGTCTGGTAGGTGTGGCAGCTCCTGCAGTGTGTTTCTACTTCGGCCCCCATCTTTGGCCAATAAAAGTAGAGAGAGAGCCTTTCCTTAGTCTTCTTCAAACTCAAGTGACCAGCCAAAGCAATCTCGTGGGCTAATTGCAAGAACTGTGGTCTGTTCTCTTGGGGTACTACAAGTCATTTGTAGTCTCCAGGTGCAGACTCGGTCGGTTCACTGTAGAAGAGGCCATCTTCCCAGTGCAACCTGTATTTCCCATGCTCTTGCCCTTCAGCCTGAGCTTCTGCCTGGTGGCGAAGACCTTCCAGAGTTGGACATTCTCTCTGTCCCTTACTGAAGTCTGCCCTGCTGGGTCCACCTTCTGCCAGTAAAGACTGCAGCTCAGGATGGTCAACAGGATCCAGATCTCCAATGAGTTCCTGGCCTTCCATTAGCTCTTCTTCAGAGTCTAATTCTACCACACAGGGTTGTACGTCCCTCTCAGCCTCAGCTGGAGGTGGAGTTACGGGTGTATCTTTGGACAACCGCGGGGAAGTCCTTAGTGGCTGCACTGAAATGCTGGTTGCTGGTTTCGGGGTAGAAGTCTTAGGTTTCCCTTTCGCTTCTGATCTCTTTGAGACAGCAGCGGACAATTCCAGTGGAGCAGGAGTGATTTCTTTCTTCATCATCTCCTGGGGAGTACCGCGCATGGTTCTCTCCCTTGCAGGTCTAGTTAGCTCCTGTAACCGTTTACTAGGAGGTCTGGGGGTATGCGATACAACTCCGAGAGTTTTCAAATCGTTACCCAACAGAACGCGTCCTGGTACCTCACTCTGTATGCTGACAGGTATCTTCACAGTCATGTCGTTACACTGGATGGGAACTGGTAATTGGGGAAGCATCTGCACAGGCCCTCCAGCTAACTTGGTGAGGCGTGTGGGTGCCTTAACAACATCCTCGGCCTGAAAAAACGATTTATCCACCACAGTTATGCTGGCCCCAGTGTCCCTAATGGCAGGAGTCTCCTGACCATTCACCTGGACACTGTCCTTATAATACTCTTTAGTATTATCGGGGATAGAATTATAGACATCTAAATTCTGTTGTTCCCACAACCCCAGAGACACTAAAGAAACGCTGGCTGAGACTCCAATGGGTTCATCAGCCAGCAGTAGAAAGTTTCCACTTGCCATTTGGACTTCCTCCTCTGGAGCGAAGGCTAAGGAGACAAGCTGGACCCCTGAAGGTTTACCCTTACATCTGGGATCTCCTTTCACGTGTTCATTCGAGCTACAAACAAAGCATTTACCGAATGCTTTCTGGAATGGTGGCTTGTTCTGGCCTCCTTCTGGTTAGGCACCAGAAGACACACTATTCTGCTGCGGTTTTCCTTGTGGCTTACCCTTCTGGTTTTGTTTGGGGCCCTCTTTGGAATTTGAGTTATTTGAATTCTCTTTTGAGTCCTTCTTAGGCTGTTTTCACTCATCCTTTTTCTGAGTTGCCCCAGAATCCTTATGAGTAGCCCTGTTGGCAACCCACAAGTCAGCAGCCTTAGCTAGCTTCTTGGAATCCAATTCCTTCGAATCAGCCAAGTGCTGTCTGAGCTCAGGAGAACAGGCATCATAAATAGACTCCAACATAAAAAGATTCTTCATACCCTCATAAGTGTTCACTTTGTGACCCTTAATCCATCCCTCTAAGTTTTTCAACCCTTCACTCACCCAGGTAGCCCAAAGGGTACCATCATGCTTTTTGAGGGTTCTAAACCTCTTAAGATACTGGGAAGGGGTCTTCCCGAATCTAGCTATCAAAGCTAGTTTCACACTTTCGTAATCCTTCTTATCTGCCTCCCCCAACTCCATTACCACATCAGTCGCAACAAGGGGGAGCCTAGAGAACAATCAGGGAAGTAAATAATTCCTGGTGATGTCCTGGAGCCCATGATTGTACTCAAACAGTTTTAACCAATCCAAAACATCCAATCTCGGTTCATACATACCCTCTAATTCCTTCAGCATCCGGGGTCTTTTGGGACTGGAACTTCTAGAGGAGCCAGAGGAGAGAGAAGCATTTGCCACAGACAACTTTTTCATCTCTAACTCATGATTAAGTTCTATTTCTCTGAGTCTTAACTCAGCTTGCTTCTGCTCAGCCTGGGCATTCATCCGTCTGAACTCGAGCTCTTGGTTTCTTTCAGATTGAGCCAAGAACCGTTTGTATTCTAATTTGAGCTTCAGTTTTTCAAGTTCAAAATAAGCAGGGTTACATGTGGGACCTGGTATGGGCCCCGTAGGTACAGTAGGTAAGGCAGACAGAGGCTCAGAGTGGCTAACTTCATTAGGTTCACTTTCCTCTTCTGACTCATTATCAAGACTTTGATTTAGATCAATACCATTACTGTTTTCGACATTCGCTGGAGACGTTGGTTCCTCTGAACCAGTACCCAGACTTTGGTTTTCCAGCAATCTCGCTATCAGTTCTACTTTCTTGCCTTTTACAGAAAGATTCTCTTGTCTACAGAGGGCTCGTAAACTCTCAGTATTTTCACCTGACAAGGATTCTTGACTGTAAACTTCCATAGTAGACAGGTTTTTGAAAGTTGCTTTTAGTGCTAAGCTTTGTGGTTAGCTATCCTAAAGTGTTGAAAAGCACTCTAAACTGTATACTCGATACAAATCCCACCGCTGTACACCAGTGTTAGGCGGAAACCTGTGCAGTTCCCTCTGGGACCACTGCAAAAGATTTAGGACTACAGATGTTTGGCAGTAAACCCACTTGGTAGCAGTCTGTACCACACAGATTCACTTGGTAGCTGTGGCTGAGCAGCCAGACTTCCCTCAAGAAGAGTTAGGCAGTATGTGGAGTATACAAAATAGGGCAATTTACACAGTAGGACAAGCAAACACGGAACAAGGCTTTGGTGTAAAGATATATGGTTATTTATTTATAAAAACACATCTATGGAAAACACTCTGGCACTAATACGGCAAACAACTTCATTCACAATTACTATAAGTAAATCAATCCCACTAACAATAGTTCGACAAGTCTAGGTTCAACGGCACCACTTATTTGCAGGCAGAGGTGAATGCTTTAAGCTAGATGGACTCTAGTATTCGTTAGGACGGGAGAGAAAAGGCAGGGTATGAAATCAACTCGGTACCAACACTTTTACGAACAAATGCAAGGCAAGTAAGGCATGGTCTACTGTAGATCGCAAAGTTCAGAGGCCAGGCCCACTCGGAGAGAGACAAGGCGATATGTCCCAAAAAGTATCACAGTGGAAATGCACTTCGAGTCTTTGTCACAAATTGTTATAGAAAGATTGGACCAGTTCAGAACAGAAAGTTAAGAAGGCTTGGAGGCCACCCAATGGAGAGGCGAGGATTCAGACACCTCACGCTAACCGACACAAGGGAAGCCAGGCGGACACGGTACCTTGTTTGTGAAGAAACAGCTCCGGCGGGGCAGTTGTTCGTGGTGGTGGATGCACGTCGGGGCTTTGCCAAGAGAAGAGATGATCTCGTCGTCGAAGGAAAGTTGAAGATCGTTGCACCACCAGGGAAAAGACCAGCCGCAGAGTGCTCCGTCACAAGGCACCACCTTTTGGTCACGGTACAAGGGTTAGTGGCTATCCCGTTGCCGGGGTGCTCTGCACGGGCAATTTGACCACTGCGTCCTGGAACGAAGAAAAAGCAAAGGGGACTGGTTGTTCCCACTAATCAGGGGAAGAGACTCTCCGGCGGGGAGATCTCCTCTGTCGTCGGGAAGTGGTGAGTCGGTTCAGCAGGGTTCCACCGTAGGTGTCGTCGTTGCAGGTCGGCTCAGCTTTACCCTCGTCGGATTCTTAGGTCCTGTGGCGACTTCTGAAGATCCAGTCCCAAAAGCCCTGCTTTTATGCAGAAAACCCCCATTCATTCAGCCTAGCTGTCAATCAAAAACACGCTAAGTGGTGAGCGGGGTGGCTCACCACTTGGGCCAATCACACCAGAGTGTGACTTGAGTTGGCAAGGCAACTCAGTCCAGGGTGCCTAAACCCCCCTGTGGTACCCAGTCAGAATGGCACCACTTTGGAGGACGAAAAGCGGAACAAGGGGCTCAACCTTTGGTTTAGGAGTCACAGAGACGAACACAGATGCCATTTTAAAAACCGAGTTCTGGCAGAAAATACCAACCGATAGATTTATTTAAGATAAATAAACTGGTGGTATGTTAGAGATTAACGAGAAAAAGTATCAACCTCCAACAATGGGAAGAATCCCATAGGGTTATATTCGGGGTCGAATATAACAAGTAGTTTCCACTGCCACCAGCCAAAACTCAATGAGGGGGGAAGGGAGAGTGCCCCCTCGAATAACAGACCTAGGAGTAATCGAATGACCCCTACTAGTACGTCCATAATAGTATGGTTGTACTAGTTCTGTTAGTAGATTTAGGTCTAGTAAAGCCAATGGTGACTTTACATGCCCGGGGAGACAGTAGTCAGTCCCCGGGTATGGAGTCTAGGGTGGGGGTCCTCTAGGACGTCCCAGTGTTACGGCACAGAGGGTGCGTTGTAACACACATAGCAAAACATATGAGACCCTATGGAGTAAAAGACCCCGTAGCCCATAGAACGCACTGACATTTACAGGAATTACACACATTCGTGTCCAAGAGTGGGAGAAAAAGAGTCTCACTCTTGGCAGGATGGAAAAAAACAAACTCCAGAAATCCAGCAAAGCTGCTGGGGGACTCACTAGGTTAGGAAATTCAGCCTAAACAGAGAATTCTCCCTAACACTTACCTTGTGGACTATGGTGGCATCCAGGGCAGTTGGAGCTGTCTCCATCACTTTGAGGGATGTAGTGGAGGCTGCATATAATGATGTTTTCTATAGGAACTAAATACATTTATAATAATGTTTTAATAAGTAAACATACTCATTCCATATTTCTACAAAAATGTCAATCACACGTGAATGGCTGGGGGAGTACTTCCCTAAAGATGACATGAGCAATGAACAATCTATTGCTGGTAAATATACACACATTTGTTAAAATGCAATGAAATGCATGTTGATAATCAGTTATTAAATTACATCTTTTTGATCCGTTGTATTCTTCACAAAGTCCACGAAGAAACAAATGAAGACAATAATCATGAGGAATCATGAGGAAGCAATTGTAAATAGCAACGAGGGACACATAGAAACTGTTGAGATTTTTTAAAATAAATTATGCACTCCGATGTCTGAATTAAAAAATCAAGTTTCTGAACTGTCTAATTACATAAAGAATCGTGATAGCCATAATTTAGATTATTATGGCTCCAAATGATGTACCTTTGACCCTTTTCCTGAACAATCACCCAATCATTGCCAGACCATTGTCATAATAAATATTTTGGTGCAATGTCTATCCCAAATTCTCGCAATCATGAAAACATTCAACCTCCAAATTCCTCTTTTATGTGTTCTATTTTGCTCCCCATCCCTTTCTTAAAATAAATTTAAAATATGATATGTGTGTATTTTTCAAATATATAATTTGAATATTAAAATTTAATGTTGCAATGTTTGTAAAAATGTGTTTTTTAAAACAACATTTTGATATCTGGGGACTACAATATGGCTGTGTCTGCAAATTTACATGCCAGTGACGCAGTACGGATGTTTCATTGTCTGTGAACATACCGCCAAGTCCACTGGCAAACTATGCATTTTTAATTTGTCTTTGAATACCATTGTCCAGGTGCCGACAACACACTATGCATACAAAATGTCATAGGTCATGGGGTAGTTTGCGGACATAGTGCGTGCCCAGGGTCATCCCGGATGTCATTTCACCATGCCTATGCGGCACAATGATGTATCTGCGATCGATGTCCATGCTCCCTGGACATCTTTAAATTCAATATTCGACCAGAATAGGGTCTTTAAAGTTCACCCCCTGTCCTTGCATGCATCCTATAAACATTGCCAGTGCTTCCATAAACTTTTAAAAAACATTTACGCACTTTTTTTTGTACCAGAGGTCCATGGTCTCATAACATCATTGTGGACATCCCCGGTCATGGTCACGTGACTGTGCCCATGCAGCGTGATGATGTGTCCGCAGTTGGCGTTCACTCTTCACTGACATCTTTAAGTTCAGTTCAGATTTCATCCACTCTAGAGACTTTCAAGTGAAAACTCTGCCCTTCCACATCTCCCAGTACCTTTCCTACTTCATTCCTAAACTTTGTACAACTTTTCAAGTCCTTATTTGGGCCCCGAAGTTCACAGACAGGATAGTAGTCCGTGGACATTTCCTCTAAGGGAACCAACACATTTCTGTTAGTCATTCTCAATCTGGCGCACTAGCAGAGAGGACCTCCTTTTGTGAGCACAGAGTAAACTAGCTTTTCAATGGCAACTGCAATGGCCATGCCTCCTCCTCCACCTCAGGGGACACCACCGCCACCTGGAGGATATGGACAGGGGAACCCAGGACCTGTAACAGATGATATGCAGGAGGAAGAGGATGAAGAAGATTTTTTGGAGGAAATGCCTACTATGTTGAGTTGGTAGAAAGCGTTGTGAGTGTTGAGGTCTTTCACCACCATTGGTGGAGTACCAAAGGCTCAAGCTGCCCGCATGTGCTGCATTGTATGATAAATTGGACTCAGTGGCGGCCACAAGTGACAGTACTCCATTGGTACTACCTCCATGGGCCAACACACCTGCACCTTTGACCTGATGGCCCTGAGAAAGGAGATTCCCTACTCAGGAAGAAAGATTACTTCAGCCACTACACCCTCCTCGACCACTCCTGTCACCACTTGGGACACTGCAGTGGGACAGCGGGTTTCTGCTGTCATCTCACAGGCAATACAAGAGGCTGTTGACATGTACCTTGCACGGTCAACTCTACTTTGTATTCGCTGTGACACAATCATCTGCAGTGGGAGGGAATCTGTAGCCCCTTCGAGGCGGCTATGAAGGCACATGAAAAGGATTGCACCCTACCGTTGTTATTTTGTAACCCTACATCTTCCTATGTCCAGCTGTCACTCCCTTGTGGTGGTTGGTGCCCCATCCATCCCTCCCTCCCTCTATTAGTCCCTCCCTCCCCCCTCTCTGCTTTGCTCTCTCTTTCCCTCTGCAAAAAAAGGAAAAAACAAAACATCAAAAAAGAAAAAAGACACCTTTCAAAGTTTCAAAATAGAATCAAAAAAGTAGTAAGAGTACATAAGACCATCTAACATGTTATTAGCATTACATTTTATACTAATGAAAATTGAATATAATTTTCAGGGCAAAAACAAGGCAACAGTAATACATTTATGTCTGAATCCCTTTTCTCTGCCATGCAAAATGTTAAAATAAAGTGTAACCTGTGAAGGAAGTGTTTAGTCATTATTTATGGCATTCACACTTCCCACTCATATTACACTAACATCAAAAAATTACACAACTCCCTTTCCCCAATCCTATTGTCAGCCGGTAGTTTTACTGTCCATGGATTTCTTGGAGAGTGAAAAAGTGGGTTGGGGGATTTAAAATCAATTTACTTTTTTCATTCTAGAATGGTGGCTCTTAAAGGAACCTTTTTTTAAATGACCATTGTTTTGCTTTTTTTGTTTTTGTGTACTGTACTAAAAAATGTTGGACTGTACATATTTGTTTTGCAACCATGCTTCAAACATTTTTTTTAGTTTTCGGTTTTTATGTACTATACCTAACATATGCTTTACCACATATGTCACGTTTTCCTTTTTCATTTTTTTCACAAACACTGTTTCAAGGCATTCTGAAAATTTAAAAGAAAAATCTTGTTTCTAGCATCTGTTAAATGTACTCCATCAAACTTTATATTCTCATTGTGGAAAGATGCCAATCCTACATCCTGTAAAAAAGCAAATACAGATTACTTCACATTTCACCTGCCTTTTTCAATTGGTGGACAAAACAAGTTTTGACCTTTCCACATTTGCCTTCGAGGTATTCGTGAAAAAATAATCTTTGAAGCTGGAAACAGTTCCGTTTGTCATTTAAACATGTCCTTCATGGCAAACTGCAATGATACTCCAGTCAAAAACCCAAACTGTTGCCTCCACAATGTAGTACAGTAATGTTACAATGTTTAAACCAAGCCATATTCTCACACAATGGTAACAATGCCACCCGGTTTAAATGAAGAACTCCATACCAGGAGACTTCAACTTCTTCCAATCAAAGATTAGCAGAGATGCAAAGGTGCCCAGTGTAAACCTTTAACCATTGTACCCATGAATCTCCCAGCATCCACACATTCTGCGTCTTCATAGCCATAGCCATCTTTCCACCATTTCTCACAAGAAAGAAAACAATTGGTACCCTGTGCTCCTGTGCACAGCAACTCCTCCTCCACAACCACAAAACCTTATTGGCTACTTCCCGATGTCTGCTGATTTTCACGACATTCCACGGTCTCCACAGTCCTCCTTCCATGCCGGGCATCCTTAAAAGACCCAGGTAGCATGTGTGTGTCCTTGTACTATCGTGAATATCCATGGATACCGTTGCACAGGACAGCACTTCTGCCCTTTTTACATTTCTATTTGTAACACTCCCTCATTGGCTACTTTCAAACAGTGACAGATCCATCCACCAATCACATCCAAAAGCTCTACATATAACCATGTCTCCTCAGTGCAATCCTCATAGTATATGTCTCCTGTCATTCACATCTTCCTGCATCAGAAACTACTGTGAAACTCTCCAAGATTTCTATTTCAAGATTCAGCAATATCTACATAAGGTTTTTACCACCTTTATAAATATTTATACAGGGTTGCTGCCACTTACCCTGTAATAAGCATCTACATAAAAATATACTTGTTTTAATCACTGCTATCAAATGCCATGTATTGCAACATACTGCACCTGCTCACATATTGCACCTGCTCACATTAAGTGGCAGTTACTTACATATTGGTCTTCCTCACACCAACTGCCACTTAAAAGAGTTCGACAAATCGTTTACAACTGCATTTGCTTTACTTGTAAAAAAGTTACATATGGAGCATCTCTAAATGCACATATGCATTCTTTTTATTTTCAATGAAATGCTCCTAAAAAGAAACATATTTAAAACAAGAGCCCTTTTCCTTATGTATAAATGTCATAATTTCCAACCTTTGCTATCACTTCCCTTATAATACCACCACAGATCACATAAACTACCACTTATTTGTACCGTACTAGTGTTTGCCAACTGCATGTCCTAGCCTTTAGAAAAATATTAACATGCCCCTTATCCTGCTGTATCTACATACTGTACACTTCTTATTATAATACAAATGAAATTAGGCATTACTAAAACACATCAGCTTTCCTTACATCTAAATGTACAGTGATTTACACCCAATACTACAGTGTTTCATGTAGGGGCACATTATTACACCTCATTACAAATGCCACTTAACACAATGGCTACAATATTTTGCAAAAACATGTTCTTTACTTACTTACTATAAACACAGAAACATGTTACAGTTCCAATGTATGTATACACGTTTTATCTTTCAATACATTCCTACTACAAACATGCAAACCAAAATGCAACACTTTTCCTTGCATCAAAAAGACTAGTCCTTTGCAACCACTAATACAACACTCCATATACCAACAACACACACTGCTGCAACTTCAAAGTTCCATGGTATTACCATTAGGCCACAGTTTGCCATACTTTTTAAGAACACGACAACACATTAGAAATCCATTGCATCATGACAAGTGCACTTTCCATATTAAAAGCACCTGGTCAAAAATCGCCCTACGGCAAAAGAAAAGCATGTTTCATTCATTTTTGCATCAAGGCAAGCTTTGCTGTACAGCTAATACCATTCCATATTAGCACTAGTAAGAACTTTTCCTGTGCTGTAAAAAAAAGTACTAAAAGTGCATCCTTTTTACACTAAGCCAATGTTTAACCTTTTTGCTCATAATATGCCAAACAGCTTTTGTGATAGTGTAATCTTTGTAACAACATACTTGACATACTTGCACACTTCACAAATAACACAACTGTATTCACTCATTTTTCCAATAACTGCTTCTACCTCAATAAATAACAAACAATGCTGCTGAACCTACTTAACCATTACCACATTTACCAAATAACCTTATTTTACAATTACAGCTACCGAACAAAGAAAACACTTCATGTCCTACAAAGTAAGTATATTAATAAAGCATTTATATGTCTCTAATTGAAATAACATACTTTATGTATTAGCCTAAAGGATTATTTTCTGCCCAACAATATTTTACTTCACTCATTCCAGTGCAGCATTCACACTATTCCTGGTCCTAGCTCAACATTACTCTTTATTCAATACACCATCAATTCCTTATAGACTAATAACACAACTGTCTCTCATGAACTTCTATACTTAATGTCCTGTCTTTATTATTACATACCACTATCCACCTAGACTCCTCAATTCCAACCCAAAAATGTAAACATTCAAACCATTCAAATTTTTAACACCCATTAACACTCATGCACAACCCTTCCTCAAGCCTTTACAATTACACCCACACAATCCTCATACCTGTACACTAAATCACACCTTTACAGTGGCCTCTATTTTCCTCAACACAGCATAATACCTATTGAATCACACCACCACTACCCTACTCACTAATACCAGTACTGTTCATCACATTCCACTATTAATACGTTATCACCCATTCCCTATCACAGGCATATACTTATTTTATACACCACCCGATATCAATGTCATATTTATGCAAATCCATCACACATATACAGACATATACAGACTCCTACTCTTAAAACCTTCCAACCACACCTCTCATCCCACTACACAATTGCACAGCACTCTTTTTCATCCATCTACAATCACACCCGACTCTGGGGTGGACAAGCGAGGGAGGATCACCTGAGTGAAGGGTCACAAGTGATTGGGAGGAGGATACCCAAGGGTGAGACATGGTATTCCCCCATTCCCAATAATACCCCAGCCTACTCTCCCTCAGCCTTCATGGGGTATTTCCAATCTCACACCATCTCCTCATCTCCATGTCCAGCAAATACTGAGGCAAAGAGGATGCAACTAGGATCAGTGAAGATTTCACATAGAAACAACATGGGGAAAGTAAGGGACACCTACTATAGAACAAACACCAATTGTTCCACTAATAGAGTCAGGCAGGGTCAGGCATTTGTTAATGACCACTAACAGCTGACTCCACTTGACTGCTCAGTCAACTAAAAAAGGTGTGGTCTTTCACATAGGAGCAAGCGAGCTGTGGATATTGTCAGGACCAGAGAGGCCAAGGAGCAGATAGCAGCAGGACTTGAAGCGTGGAGGATAGCATGCGAGACGCTGGCCAATTGCTGGTGAGGGGTGGCAGCATGGCTAGGGAGCCGTGCCTCCAAGGAGCCAGAGCGAGGCAGAGTGCATCCTGTTATTGGTGTCTGGTGAAATGTTCCTTCCCTTGGGACTGGTGCCTGGCCCAAAGGGTGTGGCACAGGAGGTGAGAATCTGACCTCAACCCTGTGTATCCAGAGAAACTGCTCATCAACGCAATACTGCCCGGTGAGTTTCATGTCAGTGAGAGAGAAACTGAGGAGTGTGCCATTCATTTGAGCAGAACAGGGAAAAGACACAGTTTGTAAAGCGACACAGTACAGAAACGCGAGAGAACGTTTTTAAAGTGGCATGGGATGTAAAGTGAGAGGAAGCTTAAGAAAACAGTTTAAGGAAAGCAGAAAGAAGGAAAGGGTGCTAGCGGTGCAGAGGGAAAGTAAAGACTTTTAAAGTGTGAAACAGTATGCAGAGACATAGTGCAGAAACATGGGAAGAAAACAAACAGGTGCAAGTGTGCAGGTTAAGGAGAGGAAAGTATGTAAAGTGTGCAGAGGCATAGGAAGAGATGAAACAAGTGCACGTTAACCAGCTGCAAGTGGGCACAGTAAAGAAAGGAAAGTGTGGAAAGAGTGCAAGAGGCACACTACCAATATTACAAAGCAGAAGAAGGTGCAAGAGTGCACGAGAAAGTAAAAGAAAAAAAAGGAAAGCAAGAATGGGGTGCAGGAAGCACCTGAAGGTGAACGGTTAAAAGGAAGAGAAATGAATATAGAGGGGATACCGATCAGAGTGATATCGCCTAGGAGAAGCAAAGAACATGGTGGTTTTGAAAGTCTCTGATTGTACCCCACAAATTAAATTTGTGTGAATGAACTAAATATAAAATGAAAGGTAGATCCTGACAAAATGAACTTGTGTTTGAATCCAAGAGGGGCTTGAGCTTGGGGAAGTGAAACCCTGAGAGGCCTAACAATGTGGAATACCTATTATTTTGTGACAGCTGAACTTGTGTTTGAATCCAAGAGAAGCGGTATACTTATTGGTTTTGATGTATAAAAGAGTTACATCTTGGGGAAGGGAACCCTAAAGAGCTTGGAAAGGAACTGTGTATATTTATTTCGATTGTGTTCTGGAACTTGGAAGAGCTATATCTTGGTGAAGGGAATCCAAAGAAACATAAGCCATTTGAAAGTGTAAGACTGCAACAAGAACTATGGATAAGGTTTGATGAACAGCCCTTTGTTGAGTGAACTCATTTTTGTAAAGCTGACCACCCCGCACCTGGTGTGAAAGTCACCTGAAGCCAACCTTGGTTTCCTATTTTCTGTTGAACCACTATTTTTCCTTTTTGAAGACTCTCTAACATATTTTTGTAAAGTGCGAGGGCAAGTATAGGTTTAGACACAGACAGACTATTGTTTTGGACTCTTAGACATCGATGGCCCATAGAAACATCAATGAAGGGAACCATCCCTTTAGAGTTAGGGCCAGCAAGGCATTACACCAACCCAAGAATCTTAGTAAATAAAGGTTTTGAAACTAGCATCTTACAGTCTGTGTCTCTCTATACCATGCCTGTCTCAAAATAAACATTCCACACTTTCTTTTTTTCCCAATAGACACAACAGCGGCCATGATTGCAGTCTTGGTGTTGCTTTGGAGGCGGCCGTGTCAGGCGGTGCGGCTATACGTGCCCCTCTTCGTGTAGGGTGTCTTTCTCTGATTTCCACGTTGGAAGCAGTCACGGCAGTAAAGTTTGCAGCCACAGCGAAGACTGCTGCTACGCGTGGAGCCCAACTGCGAGGATCTTTATTGCCTGCAGACTTAACATCAACCCGCCATCTGTTAAATCCCCCAGCGTTGCAGTTCTCTCCACCGTTGTTCGTCTTCATCTGGCGGCCAACGCCCGACGCTCTGCAGCTGGGTTGGAACATAGATACCTGACCAATTCTTGAGCATCTTCCCAGCTTTCTGTACACCTGCTCATCAAACCCATCACCATACTTGTGGGTAAGCTGCTAATGCTGGTTGTGTTATTTGCATGTGCTTATTTACGGCTCAGCTTTCGGAGCTGATTGGCTCAGTGGCTTTTTGCTACCTCCTCTTGAGTCATGCCTGTTACCAGGCTGCAGTCTGGGGCAGGCACGAACATGGGAAAAGACATGACTATTGGAGGGGATACCGGCTCGATCTAAGGACTGGGTCTTTCTAGTCCCTCTTCATCATCTTGAGTAGTGAGGTAACTCTGCTACAATCACCACTACTGACACCTCTCAGGAATAAAAATTGTTTATCTGATGTTCAAGCTATGATTGTCAAGTGCAGATTGAAGCTGCAACAAGAACAGCTTGCCTGCTCTGAACTTTTGATCATTAGCAAAGAGTTTCAGAACAAGCTCAATTTCGAATAATATGTTGTTGACCCTCTGATATTAACATCCAGCTAACCCTGTAGTCATTAAAGAAGGGATAAATGGGTCTGACGTTAAAAATAAGGAAGTAGAGGACTCAGAGGGACACTTGGGAGCACATTCTGTGCTGTTGCAGCCGAAATCAATGGGGGATCAATAAGAAGAAAATACAGTGCTATACATGGACAGGGGGACAGCGGACTCCAAGATTCTAGAGCCTTGGCGACTTCATCAAGAACAGTTGTTGGGGGATCTTGTGGCTTGTTCGAATATTAGGGATTTTCAGAGATTGGCAGCATTCATAGGTTCTAACACTCTCACCACATATCTCCCTAACCCTGAGAAGCTCAATATTTTTGAAACTGTGAGAATGGAAAACTCCACACAAACCTCCCTTCTCCTAAGAATGGCCATCAAAAGGGCTGACAAACAGACCCTAAAAAGTCATGCCACTCAGGTGTGGCCCTTCGGGCGAAGATCGTCACCCCCGCATCTGGTCGGGGGGACACTACATCACAAGTGGTCACCATGTTGCCTACTAAGTCAGTTTTGTTGGTTGATCTTCCACCCTGTAAGGACCTTCGACAAAGGAAATCTAAAAGGGCCAGCATTGCGGACTCCAGTCTAAGGAGCTTTGCCTTGGACCCGAGAAACCTTATCATCACTAATGTTGACAAGCCAAATAAATTTGAATCTAGGGAGGCCCTGAAAAACAAAATCTTGGCCTGGCTCAATTCCAAATTGGGAACTAACTGTGTGAGAATGCAAGACCTAAGAGTTCTCCGTAGAATTCAAATTGCTAAATGGTGTCCTACCAACAAAACTGACTGCAATATTGTGGGATATGGGCTTACCGATGTATCTGAACAGAGTTTCTCTCTCACAGCACATACGCTCCTCCACTACCTTGAGAATTGTTTTGAATTAATTAGCCAATTGTTATAGTTTTGTTTTCTTCCTTAGTCGCATTGTTCTTTTATCCGCTCTTTTTTTTAGCACCAGGCCCATTTCAATCATTTTATTGTTTCTATTGTTAAGTTGTGTTTTGGTCCTGCTCATTTGCTTGTGTTTTGTTTTTTGTCTGGTCTGTCACCTGTATGATTTATGTTATGCGGCCTGATGCCTGCAGTCTTTCAGCGCTTTATAAGCATACAAATAAAATAATAAAATAAACAGAATGCCATATAGTCATCTACCACTAAAACAATGTATAGAAAATATTCAAACAGAATAGCTAGTAACCTCACTCAAGTAAGCACCCTTTTCAAAAAATAAAAGTAAAAGTAATATAGAAATAAAACAAAACCTAATGCTGTATCTACCAATGTTAACGTAGGCACAGTAAAACATTCACGAAAGTCAATTTTAGAAAAAGAATTCCACCATAGCGTTCCTAACAATCTCTATTTTATGCCTAAAACCTAATGCGGAAAACAAACCCTCGAAAAGCTGATTGACATATCTAACTAACCCTGAGAAGCTCAATATTCTTTAAACTGTGAGAATGGAAAACTCCACACAAACCCCCCCCCCCCTTAGAAAACTCTGGGCATTAAGCGCGTTATAAATAACCAATCATATCATATCATATCATATCATATCATATCATTAGAAACATATGAAATATATCCAGCCAAAGGATCTCCTATGAGCATATGAGTGAAAGTGTAGAATCATGTTCTTTTCCTCTACTCTTTCCTACGGGAAAAGGAGGAAGATGTGGGGCAAGAGCCACACAAATTAGTGCATCAGAATATCGCTCTTTATGAATGTATTCTGAAGACCCAAGATTAAAAAAAATGTAGAATACATTTTCCACCTCCTGTTCGAAAGCAAACTAGCAACTCTATGTTATGGATTGGCACACACATTAAATCAGGCTCTCATTTCTTAAACATGTCTGCTATGCAACTGCTACAAAAGATAAAAAAACTAAAATGAAGTTTTGCAGTCAAGTATCACAAATCTCTTCACAAAAATGCGTGGTACAAAAGAATACCGGTGCCAACGTCATGCTGATGTACGTTGTATGCTTACGAACCTAGGGCCATTCACATGGTTTGTTACTTTAAGTTGTGCAGAATATGCATGGGCTGACTTGCATGACTTCTTATGCACTGGAAACCAAAATAAAGAGGGAATAGGCATTAAAACACCAGGAGAACTCTGTACTCTTGACCCAGTCAATGTTTCAAGATACTTTCACTATTGCTTCATTGTCATGCTGCACTTCATCTGCAATAAAACTACCACTCCACTCAGAGAAGTACAACACTTTTTTTGTAGAAAAGAATATTAATCCAGAGGAGCACCACACATCCACATGCTTTTGTTGATAAAAGATGCACCCAAACGTGACCATGACATTGATGCCACTTTTTAACAATGTATTTAAAAAGCCATTACCTGTGACATCCCTTCATAAACCACACGTACACACATCTTACGCTTAAAAAAAAACATAAGTGTTACAAATACTGCCCACATCGATATAAAAAACAAAGGAAAACTATCATGCCAAGTGTCGCTTTAGCTTCCCTAGACCAGTTTCCACCAAAAAACAACTAAATGGCTTGATGTTGTCTGTTAGACAAAGTGTACAATGGAAATCCCCTAAAAGCACATACAACAGTAAAAGCGATGAGGCATCCAGGTACATCAATAATTACAATGCAATGATTACCTTCTTGTGGATTGCATCTATAGGCATGCAATACATTTCAGACAATTCCACTTCAGTTGCAGGATATATCACAGCATATCTCACCAAAGGTTAGAAAACAGAGCTAAACAACATTTGGTGTGACGTATGATCTGACAAATCCATGACACAAAAATGTTACAGGTTTAGTATAGAAATGCTGTCACATAGAGAGTGTGGGTGCTATGAAGCTGCAGACCATTTAACAGGTACACCCTTATATAGGAAATCTGAAAACATTGTCTGGCTAACCCTTGACCCAGCTTCATCAAGAAAAATGGTACTAAAATCTTACCAAGCGATAGAAACAACACCCACACATGATCGCAACAACTAGGACATTTTAAATCACAATGAAATTGACACATGCTATTCAAATAGAAGTACTGCTTTGGAAAAAATATGCCTGTATGACATAGACCAAAACTACTTCTACAAACACAATATTATGCTGCATGAGACAACTGGCACATTTTCAGTGTAAACTTGTGAAGGAAGCCTACTGAAGGAAGCCCAGCCTAATTAATCTTTTAAAGTTATTGTTTAAATCTCCACAACATAGATAACAGTATTACGTAACCCTGCAGCAACTTTTCAAACCTTGCCGAAAAGAAGAAGAATTATTAGGTAACCATGACACATTAGAAGCTATATTCAAGGCAAATGAAAGCAGTATATAACAAATGTCAATTTTAGACAATACAAACAAATGTTGGACATTGAACGCCAACAAGAACAAGAAATTGAAACTCTACTAGATAAAGACACTCCTGAAGGCAGTCAACCGTCTCTTACAGGAAACCAAGAACCACTTGGAGAACCACTGATCTAAAATGAAGCAGAAATATCCATGAGGTAGAAAACCCCATATATCAATCTAAACAAGCTGGTGAACAACTCTGCATGTACATAGATGGTCACTGAAGAAATTGAACATGGAAGTACACATAAAATTAAAACTTGTAGCTATTAACATTCTAAACCTCTCTTCTTGTATGTAAGTGGGGAAGATGGTTCTGGCAAAACATCCTTAATTAAAATAATCAGGAATTTTCTACAAGAGTTCATAAATAACCTTTCAGCTGTTGTAACAGCCTCCACAGGTCTAGCTGCCTATAACATAGGAGGTATAACTTTACGTCGACTACTTCTTCTCCAGAAGAACACCAAAACAAATTAGAATACTACAACGTTTCAGCAGAAGTTGCTACTGAAGTATGCAGAATTCTGCAGCAAATGAAAGTCCTCCTGATTGATGAAGCAAGCATGGTTTTCAATCTCAGAATGCAGGAAGTCCTAAAAACGGACTCCTCTTCAAAGAGTCTCTCCTCCTCAACACCAAGGCCATCATGTCACCCGAAACTCGCTAGATGCTTGCACGCCTCTCTTCCCAACCAGCCAGTACAGCTGTACCCCTCCACTGTGCCCCAGAACCCTGATGTATATCTGTTCTGTTGTTACCACTGAAAAGTTTTCTGTTAAGCATCTGTAAGGCTGTACACCTCTGTAAAACACTCTGTTAAGTATCTATTTTGGTGTATACCTCTGTAAAGTGCTCTGTTGCCTCTAGAAGCTAAGTCTGCCCTGATGAAATACAAAATAATAATAATAATAATAATAATAATAATAATAATAATAATAATAATAATAATAATAACAGTAATACGAGCAGCTGTTTGGAGGATAACCTCCTACAGTTAACACCACTAAAAGGTCAACCCATTTTCAAAATATTAGGACACAAACAAGGCTGTAATACACTCAACATCATTGGAAATGTACATCTCTGGAAGCATTTTCACTACAGAGAACTAACTCAAAACATGTGTCAGTCTGCAGATCAAACCTATGCTAACATTTTGAAAAGCATTAGAACTGTTCTCCCTACGAAAGATGCTAAATCTATCTTAAAAACTAGAGTAATCTACGCGTTGTATGGACAAAAGTCAACTGCCCCGGATGTCATGAAACAATTAACACAGCAAAATGTAAAATGCATGTTCTTAATGTCAAATCGTGCAAGCTGTACCCAACTCAACGACACAATGTCGAAAGAAGAAATGCAACCCATTGTGCATATCACCTCCACAGACAAACCAGAAGTGCACATCATGACACCCTCTATGTTTCCCCAAGCAACAGCATGACTAAATAGCGTCAATTTTTTTTTTTTTTTGATTTTAATAATTTTTTTATTAAGGTATGTAGAATACATTTGTAACGTCATAATATCCAAAACATAATGCAGTTAACCATTACATGTACTTAAGAATAATCTATGGTAAAATAGTAGTGATCCAGAGGATCTATTAATAGAGTGCACTACATACTTTATGAGGTTAAGCATTTGATGAACAACTTACAATAATAATTGAAACATAAACGAAACCATTGTGACACAGTGCTGCGCACGATTTAGTGTTGAACGATTTCTGCATTATGATGTTTTAAGTAGGGGGAGGACGAACACAAGACTAACATTTAACAAACACGAAAAATGAGGGGATGGGAGAGGTAGGGGGGTAGGTGTAGAGGTGTGGCTCTTTAGTATATGGTAAAATAAATATTCAATACAGTGTTAGGGTTAAGATTCATACATAAAAATCTTACGAGCATCAAAGGAGTGTTATATATTAACAAAAGTCACATTCCATGTGTGGTTACATTAAAATGATCCAGATAACGAATGAAAAATGACCATTTAGCATTAAACGTAGGTATAGAATTAAGATTGTTTGCCATACACATTTCCATCTTTTGCGTGAGACAGATGTTATTCCACCAGCTTCTTATGCACAAGGAGCGGGAGTCTTTCCAATTGGCAGTTATATTCTTCATAGCCAAACAAATGAAGAGATCATAGAGTTTAGATGCACCAGATGGCAAGTAGGTGGTAACAGCCAGGCTTCCTAAGACAATGTTCATGAATGACAGAGGGACATTAGTTAAAAAAATAGAGTTAAGGTACTTCCACACTTGTTGCCAAAATCTGTGGGTATATGGACACATGAAGAACATATGCTCATACGAAGCTGGGGTGGCTCCACATGTCCAACAGTTATCATTGTTATTAATATTAGTGAGGCATAGTTTAGCAGGTGTGATGAAAACTCTGTGTATAAAGAAGAGAAAATGTTGGGAGATATTTGCTGAAGCAGAGATGTCCTTGATTCTTGAGAAAATCTTAAACCATGTATATTCATTTAAAATGTAACCAAAATCCTCTTCCCATTTGTGGCGTATTGTGCAAATCTTAAGGGATGATATGAGAATGCCATAGAATTTTGAAGCCTTAGTGTCGGTGGGCATTGTTAGGTGTAGTAATCTTGAGACATCAGGAGTTAGAATCTCATTGGAGGAGCTGCGGAGAGCATCAAAGCAAGAATTAACTAACTTATTATAGAAATTGTAATCAGTGTTGGGAATTGAGAATTGATTTTTGAGCTGCTGAAAAGAAAGGATAGAAGATTTATTTATAATTTGTTGTATAAATCTAATACCCTTTTTCTTCCAGGATTTTCTGTTTAAGGTTTTGTTATTAATCGTTATCTTGCTATTATGCCATAAAAAAGGTGAGAGGCTTTTTGGGGGGAATTTGTCTGTGTGAATACAAAGAGTTGGAGGGATAATATTGTAGCTCTGATAGGGTCTGATATAGACGTCGAAGAATGCTTGAATACATAAATGAGGTCCGTTATTTCTATAGGAAACACAAGCTGTTTCTCTATGGTACACCATGTGGGAATATCTGACATTATGGGACAGGCAAACCAATATCTGGCTTGCTTCAAAAGAAAGGCATTATGGTATGCTTTAAAATCGGGAAATCTGACCCCTCCCTTGTCATATGGTGCCTTCAATTTGATTAGAGCAATTCTTTTACTTTTGCCTTGTCCCCAAAGGAAGTTTAGAAGAATAGAGTACATTGATTTGTAAAAGGAGGAAGATATCGGAACACATAGGAGTTGTAGGTAATATAGAATTATTGGTGATAGCATCATCTTGATCGTGTCTAGTCGTCCCCACCAAGAAAGATATAAGGGGGACCATCTGGATGTTAATTCCTTTAGTTTATCTAGTAATGAATGTGTATTGAGCTTAATGGTGTCCGGGATCGAGGGAGCAAATCTAAGACCTAGGTATTTAATAGAGGAACTGCACCATTTAAAAGCAAAGGGGTCAATGTCGTGTTTAAGGCAGTAGGGATTGAGGGGCATCATTTCTGATTTATCTTTATTAAGTTTGTAACCTGAAACTGAACTGAATTGCGATAATACTTCAAGTAAATGTGGGAGGTGTGTTTTTGGGTTTTTGATGAGAATAAGGATGTCATCAGCATAAGCAGCTGTTTTAATATGGGATGTACCGCTTGCTATACCTGGAATGTTTTTATTAGATCTGATCATTTCTAATAATGGCTCTAAGGAGAGGATGTACAAGATAGGTGAGAGGGGACACCCCTGTCTAGTACCTCTATTGAGGGAAAAAAATGGGGAGGTAAGACCATTGATACAAATTGAGGATCGTGGAGAAGAATAAAGTAAGCTGACTAGGGAAATGAACTTATCGCTACAACCGTGCCAGCGGAGGGATTGAAACATAAAGTCCCAGTTGACACGATCAAAGGCTTTTTCTGCATCTAGTGCAATAACCGCTGCCCCCCCGTTTATCTTTTTTATTTTTGTTAGATAGGTGGATAGCATTTAGAAGGAGTCTGGCATTGGAAGAGATGTTTCGCCCTTTAACATAGCCTGCTTGATCAGGTTTGACTAGAGAAGGAAGAGAGGATTCAATCCTATTGGCCAAGATTTTTGCAAAGATTTTGCTTTCGACATTTATTAGAGAGATGGGCCGATAATTTCCTGGTAATGACGGATCCTTGTCGGGTTTGGGGAAGAGAATGAGCAAGGCTTCTGAGAAGGAACCAGAGGATGCTTTTTGGGAAATGAAGTATGAAAATAGATTTTGAAGTTTAGGAATGAGGGATCGAGATAAGCTATCATAAAATTCTGTGGAAAGGCCATCTGGGCCAGGAGCTTTACTTTTGCCTAATCCTTTAATTGCTTTGGAAATTTCTGGAAGAGTGATTGCAGTGTCTAAATGGGATAAGTCTAATTGAGGGTAGGAGGTTCTATTAATATTTTCAAAAAAGGATGTGATGTTGTTATGGGGTATAGAAATCTCGGGAGTATATAATTTGGTATAGAAGTCTCTGAAGCAATTTAGAATATCTTTGGGATGGTGATGAACATTGCCAGATGGGTCTTTGATGTGGGATATGAAAAATTGCTCCTTTTTGGTTTTTAAGTAAGAGGCCAGTGCTTTTCCAGCTTTATTGGATGTTTGATAAATTTTTGTTTTGTATTTAAGTATTTTCCCTGTAGCTAGGTCTGTAATCTCCTTATTGATTGAGAAGCGCACAGTCAGTACTTTATGAAGGTTGGTAAGGTTAGAGACACTGTAATATTGTTGCTCAGCTATAGTTAGTTGAGAATATAGGTCATCTAGGTGTTTTTTGCGTTGTGCTTTCATTTTGCCTGAGTAAGCCATGATGTGACCTCTCAAGGCCGCTTTAAGAGTATCCCAATTATGCACTACCGAAGTGTCTCCGTCTAGATTATCTATATAGAATTGTTGAATAAAGGACTCTACTGATATGATAAATTGAGGGTCTTGTAAAAGAAAATTGTTGAGCTTCCATCGAGATGACGGTTTTCGAACATCAGAAAGACTGAATGAGGTACAAACAGGGGCATGATCAGAAATTATGATGTTTTCTATTTTGGAATCTGTAATGGTACCTGTGAGGTTTTTAGTGGAGAAAATATAATCAATACGGGACAGAGTATTGTGTGGGGAAGAATGGAAAGTGTAATCAAGCTGAGTGGGGTGGGATATTCTCCATGTATCTATAAGACCTGTTTCAGCTAAACAACCAATAAAGGATTTGTGTGATTTGTTGTTTTTGAATACACAGCTAAATTTTCTGTCCAGAAATGGATCAAGGACTTGATTCATGTCCCCACACATTATTAGATTAGAAAAGTTTTTTTGAAGTATCAATTGTTTGATGGTGATCCAAAACTTGGGGTCTGGATTAGTAGGACCATAAATATTCAGAATGGTAACTTCAGTAGATTCTATTTTTAGTTTAGCCCAAACCCATCTACCATCAGTATCAGCACCTTGATCAAGAACTTTATATGTTAATTTCTTGCTGATTAGAATAGCAACCCCATTTTTTTTAGCAACAGCAGGACTAGAAATAATTTCCTTGATCCATCTAGACTTCAGTTTCAACGTTTCACAGGTAGATAAGTGTGTTTCTTGTATACATGCAATGGAGGGGTTGAGTTTGTTAAGATGAGATATGACCTTACACCTTTTGATGGGATGTTTGCAACCTTTGATGTTCCAGGTGACACATTCAAAAATCATAGTAACAGTTCAAATATTGTTATAGCATAGTTATAGCATAAAACCTTGTACATGCCAATATTAGGAGCCGAGGAACAGTAACTTAAGTAGTTTTTGATGGGAGTAGGACACATAAGGAAGACACATGAGGTAGTGGGGAGAGGGTTGGGGAGTCTAATCATAGATATTCTGCAAAGATTTGAGACGTGAAAATTATAATATAGATTAGACAGGAAGAGGGAAGAGGAGAGTGAAATTGAAGAGGAGGAGGGTGACACCCGCTGAGTCGTCTACAAGAAAAGAACAACTCAGGATGGAAGATAGACGCAGCAAGGCTACCCATCCCACACTTTATACATAGGGTATATTCGAGGCTTTATATATTGAGATAGTGAGGAGAGCATGAAGATAATACATTCAAGTTATAAAGGAAGTGGAGGTACTTGCAGGAGAGGAAGTGTCCATGCCATCAGATTTAATAGACCGTATAAAAGCTCTTAGGTCAGTTGGTTCTTCAAACATTACTGTACGACCTTCATGTGTTATTTTAAAAGAACATGGGTGGTATAGACCATAGCGTATGTTTAACTGTTTCAAGGCTGGGCGGAAGGATAAAAATACTTTCCTGCGCTGAGCCGTACTTTTGGCAACATCTTGCGAGATGTAGATTTTATTGCCATTCCATGTAAGAGATTTACGTTCTTTTGCAGCAGATATGATGAGCTGAAGTTGAGAATATTCCAGAAGATAGAAAATCAGGGTTCTGGTCGTTGGTCGAGGAGTGATGGAGGAGGACGTTTGGCCAATTCTATGAACTCGTTGTATGTTGAGTATTAAATCTGAAGGTAGGTGGAGCAGAGCTGATAGAAATTTTTGCAAGAAGGCGATGGTGTCCGTTCCTTCAGAGCCCTCTGGTAGGCCTGAAATTCGGAGGTTGTTACGTCTACTGCGATTTTCTAAATCTTCGTTGTGTTTTTGAAGATCTTTTATTGATTTTTCAAGTTGTGTTACCTTAGGAGTAGTATCTTCTATTAGCGCAACTCTTTTCTCAACCTCTTCCATTCTGTTTTCAAAACCTTTCCATCTGTCATCCAACTGTTGTAGTTTTAGGTTAGTAGTCTCTATGAAGGGTTTGAGTGCTCTAATTTCTGATAATATGACTTCGATAGCTGGGTCGGAAATGCTTAACGGAGGGGGTGAGTCACTTTTGGGTCTCTTGAGGTTGGCCGCAGGGATGTTAGCATCTTTGGTGTTAGAAGTATTGTTCTTTTTGTTTGCCGCCATGCTATTATATTATATATTGCGTAATACGCTGCCCGATATATTGATGTTGGAGGGCGGTAAGATGTTGAAGATTATAATGGATGATGTAATAGCAGGTTCTTCCTTAGATGGGAACTGTTTTGAAGAGGTATAATGGTCGTAGGTTGTGGTAGTTGGCTAAGAACCATATAACCGCTTAGTGAGTTGTTTATGAGTTTTTATAATCCCAAGTTTACAATTCTTATATCCATATTATGCATGCAGTGCTGCTCCAAGAAGTGGATGTTAATAGAGCACAGTTGAATAATAAGGCGTAAACTTGGTCGTAGATCGGAAGGGTAGCCGACTTTGTACCCATCAGAAGCCACCAGTTATTCTAGGTATTTAGTAGTAGCAGATTGCAGCGAAGAGTTATAATTATTCGCAGTTCCAAACAGATTCCACTTTGTTGAGTACGCGGTTCAAATATGGCACAAGATGTGAAGTAAACATATATCTCTCCGTCTCATCAGTGAAGAGAAGAACCCAAATAGGGAGGGTTGTGTTTCTTATGTAGCAGTATTTGCGCAATAACCTATAGAATAGTTCTGTGTTCCTTTAAATATATTAGCTTGAAGAGGTCTGTTTTTTTTTTTTTTTTACTTCCTTAATAAACGTGTAGCTAGTCAAAATAAACGTGTGTCTTCCTTTCACTTTTTTTCCTCCCTTATGTTATGGCGCTTGTTCGCCTGAGGCGGTGATATGCCGTGGGAGGAAGGGCATACCGGGCCGAAGCCGGCGCGTCACTGAAGGCGTGGCGCCGGCACTTACTTCGTGTGAGGCGGGCAGCAGAAGGCGGCTGCATCGTTCGTCGAGGCAGGGACTCCGGAGCTCGCAGCGCCGCAAGGAAAATCCCTGAACCACTCCGAATTTCGAGCGGCAGCCTCAGGAAGCGGTCCGGTCCGCGTCGCTGTGGGAAGCAGGTAAGTAATAATTGTGAAATATGTAATATGCCTGTTTTATTTTTAATAGTGGGACGGAGCAACCGGGCTAGGCGGCCATCTTCTTTGGTGCCAAGCCACGCCCCGCGTCAATTTTTTTTAATCTCCAACAGAGCTGTATTCGAAAAATGATTCATTCTGTGTCTAAACTGCACATTAATTCTAAAACATAACATTGACATACAACTAGTTCCTTTACAAATGCTCCTCCTTCATGCAAATGCCACAAATAATCCTGACAGCACCTACAGTGACTCAGGCGTAAGGCAAGAATTGGACTACTGAGCAGGAATGGTAAAATGCACCATAAACACACAAGAAGATCCAGAAGAATTCCTAATGTACTTACTACAAGTAAGCAAAACCAAAAACCTCCCAACAAATTAAATCTTCCAAATTTCATACATAAGGAAACATACATACACTCCCTGCCACCATGTTCCATAAGAGCACACCTCTAATGAACTTTTTGTGTATGTATTCATGCCCAATTCTGAATGTATTCCATTTCAGCCGCTTCTGCAGAATGAAAATCATGGCATATTATGCTCCTTTTGTAATTCAGACCATCGCTAAAGCCTACAAATAAATTCACATGGCCAATACGTGATACCAATTCTTCTAAGGTACAATGCAAATGGTACCAAAAATAACTGTAAACTCATTAGCTTTACACCTGGCCAGGTATCTCTTTGCGAGAAAACTTTCACAACAGTAAGCATAATCTACCACACTGGTTCCACAACCACTTCAGGCCACTATACTGCAAATGCTAAAAGAAGAAGTGGTTGGTTTAAATGTAACAATACTTCCATTACTTGAAAACATAGGTAACAAGAAAATTTAACAAATGGCTACCTAGTATTCGTGCAGCCCAACATTTCGCACTAAGGTACACTACAATAAACAGTTAGAATACACCAGCGGGTATCTAACTAGTTTAAACCTACCCTTCATTACAACACTCTTCAAACATACCATCACACTTATACTTATAAAATACATCCATAGTACAACAATAGTACTTTTTAAAATCCAATAGAGTTAGAATATGCCAATGAGTATTTAATTACTTTAAACATACCTTTCATCACAATACACTTAAAATATGTTATCACAAGAGCATGTACATTTCACAGACTGTATCTCAATCCACCATGGATGTTTTTGACCCAATAATTACTAAATGTTAATACAATAACAGTGTACCATGAACAAACGTTGTGCCAAACATAGTACACACAATGTACTCTTCATGAGGGTCAAAAAAGTAAATCTATGTTTACAACTGTGTGTACACAAACGTGTCAAAGTTTGCTGTTTAACAAATTATACTTTTTCTTTTCTTTAAAGAATAATAACCACATTTTTCAGCTTTGTTCCTATAATCAAATAATTATCCATAACCAGTATAAATTACTCTCGGTATATTACTGTAGCCATAATTACTAAGGAGAAATTATTATATGTTCGCCAGTGTCTACATTTTTACATTACAGCCTTCTTAGAATATTCAACTAAGCATCCACCCCCACTATCAATTTAAATCAAAATACTTCTGTAGCCAAAATCACTGAGAACAAACTATTGTAGCCATACGCAGAGTCCACAATTCTGGTAATATTATAAATACTATATGCACTTGAATGTCATTCTTCCACCATATTACAAACATTTTATACTCACCCTAATGTTAATGTTAATGTTAAAGGTTATTTTTTTTAAACATCTTTTTATTAGCATGTCAACAAATACATCTTATTACAATATAAAACAAGGGTTTTAAGTTCTCTGTAGAAAACATTAACACATTGTGTAACTTACACTTCAATAAGTATATAATTCGAAGCATAATTTACAATTCAACACAACCCCCTTAAACATACTAACCATTTTTAGTATATGCAAACAATAACATTGTATAAAAAAATTTAACCATCATCCCTAACAGAGCTCATTCACAGTCACAAGACTACACATAGACAAACATCAAACCAAAACACTAATAAAAAGACCAAGAAGAAAGAGACAAAGAGTAGAAAAAAACCACTCCTCACTACCCACCATATCTTAGATATTCAGCCATATAAGGCATTGACTGGCCCCCATATCGAAATGTATTCCTCCTCCTTCTCTTTTGCCTTGAATGACATTTTTTCATAATTAAACAGGGTCTGTAACTCCATTAACCAGTCCTCCACTGAGGGTTTCTTCCTAGGTTTCCAAACTCGAAGAATCAACTTCATTGCAACCAACAAAACTTTATCAATCCACTAGTTGTATTTCATAGAATCTGTACATCTACCCCTATGCAGAAGAAGGATTATATGAACTGCTGATCTCTGTGAGATAACTTCTAGAGTCATTTCAACTCTATCAATCACCTCATTCCAAAAGCTACAAACTCTCGGACAACTCCAAAAAAGGTGCAACAATGTGCCTCTGTCTTTCCCACACCCCCAGCATAAATCATCCATTTGCAATTTCAATGTATACATCTTAACTAGTGTCCAGTATACCCTACCTATTATTTTCTGTCTGATCATACGTAGATTTAAATCCATTCCCAGGTTGCCACTCACTCTAAGAATATCCCTCCAATCATTATCCGTAAAAATGTCCATACCCATATCCACTGACCAAACCTCCCTCAATTTTCCCCAAGCTTCAACATGTCTATTGTCTAATTGCATAAAGTTCATGTATGTACAAGCGTTATATTCTTGTCCCAAAAGTAGTACACACAAATCCGGTTTAGGTCCCATGGAATCATTGAACATATTTTTCCGAAGATGAATTCATGAGACTAGATCCACATATCTGTTCCTTTCTCTTGCACTCAAACCATATTTTCTCTGCATCTCCCCAAAAGATAGCAAATGGTCCCCATGAAGTATATCTCCTAAAGTGAAAATACCCTTCTTAATCCAACTTTTCCAATTAAGGCATTTGTTGTTGAGTTTCAGCACCTCATTATACCACAGCGAAGCATCTTCACTGAATCCATATGACTGTTTATTCTTTCCAAACCACATGCAAAGAACTTTTCCAGTCGCCACTATTGATTTTAGCTTCATTTTATTTGCTGACACCTTCCCCATAGTATAGAGGCTTTTTAAATGATACGGGCTGCAGATATCCTTTTCCATACGCAACCAAAGAGGTCCTTTAAAATCATCATCCCTATAATAATAAGATCCTTTCTTAAGTAAGAATGCTTTACAGTATTTTTGTAAGTCTGGCTAGCGAAATCCTCCCTCTTCAACCTTCTGCATCAACATATACCTTGGGATCCGTGGTCTTTTATCCAAACCCCATAAAAACTTTGGAACACCTTATCAACCCGCAAAATCTGCTTTTTATAGATCAAAAAAGGAATCGACTGAATAATATACACTACTTTTGGTAATAAGACCATCTTAATGGCGTTGATCTTCGCCCACAAAGAAAGTTTAAATCTTTCCCATTTTCTTATTGAGCAAGAGATTTTGTCTAATATCTTATCAATATTGTATTGCACAATTTTATTTAGATCGCCAATAATATAAATACCAAGATATTTAACACCCTCAGGGGACAATTTACAATTCCACATATGCAAAATATCTCTATTATGTATTTTTGATAGCGGGAAAATCTCAGTCTTGTCCCAATTCACTTCATGTCCAGACAACCTACCTACTTCCTCAAACATCTGTTTCAATAATAATCCACAAACATCCTGGTTTGACAATAGAACTACCATATCATCTGCATAAGACAGGATTTTAACCTCGATTTTCCCAACATACAATCCCTCAACTTTTTCACATTGCCTAATATAGGCAGCTAATGGTTCAAGTGCCAGATCAAATAAAAACAGAGATAGAGGACATCCCTGTCTCGTTCCTTTAGTCAGTGGAAAAGACTCAGAAATCAAACCATTCACAGACACCCTTGTCTTGACCTCATGTTAAATACATTTAATCATGCTCATAAAAGTTGGTCCAAAACCCATCCTCAACAAGATATATTCTAAAAATCGCCAATTGACCCTATCAAACGCCTTTTCAGCGTCTAAAGCCCTATGATTCCTTTCAAATTCTTGTCTTGTCCTATCTTGAATGTTAAAGGATATTTGTACCGGAGTGGTCCCCTGGCACTCTGGCGGCTCTGAAAGAGGGAGTAAGCTGGAAAAGTGCAAGAGAGCAGTGATTTGCTTTGGCAGCCTCAGCCCGGTGGGTCCGTTGGCTGGGCTTGGGGTGTTTTACAGTTGGTAGTCTTTGTGTGCTGTTGTGCAAGTCTATGTGCGGTTTGTTTTGTTGTTGCAGTGTAGTGACGCTTGTGCGGATTGCTGCATTTTAGGCTTGTGGTTGTGTTTGGTTAGAGTTTGAGAGGTGTATGCAGAGGGATGAAACTGTTAGTGGATTGGTTAGTTGGCCTTTCTGTCCTTGCAATTATGTCTAGGTGTGATGTTTGCTATCATTCACTATTCCATCTGAGTGTGTGGCACTTGCTAATTTCAAAATTCTGTCTAGCTGTGAGGAAGGCTAGTGATCAAGATTCCATTTGGGTGTTGCACTTGTCATCATTCACAGTTTCATCTAAGTGTGGTGCATGCTTACATTCACATTTATATCTAGATGTGACGCAGGCTAAAATTGAGAATTCCATCTAAGTGTGGTACATGCTAACATTCATAGTCCTGTCTAGGTGTGACGCAAGCTAAAATTAAGAATTCCAGCTAAGTGTGGTACAGGCTAACATTCACATTTCTATCTAGATGTGACGTGGGCTAAAGTCAAGAATTCCATCTAAGTGTGGTACATGCTAACATTCAGATTTCTATCTAGATGTGACGCGGGCTAAAATTAAGAATTTCATCTAAGTGTGGTACATGCTAACATTAATAATCCTGTCTAGATGCAAAGCAGACTTAAGTCAAGAATTCCATCTAAGTGTGGGACATGCTAACATACATAATCCTGTCTAGATGCGGTGCAGACTAAAGTCAAGAATTCCATCTAAGTGTGGTACATGCTAACATTCATATCGAGAAATCTGTCTAAGTGTGGTACATGCTAACATTCATAATCCTGTCTAGATGTGATGCAGACTAAAATCAAGAATTCCATCTAAGTGTGGTACATGCTAACATTGTTACACCTGTCTACAAGTGATGCAGGCTAATCTTGACAGTGCTCTGTAGTTGTGGCACTAGTTAACATTGGCTAGTGTGTTAGTGCGTAATTCAATACAACATTTACAGTCAGGCCAAGAATGGAGTTAGACTGGTGATGACAAATCTCTAAGCATGTATGGGTTAATTCTATGGCAGTCTGTGCTTTGGAGAGGTAAGGTAGAGTGGCAAGGGCTCGCTGGAGTAGAGTAATTGCTCTACTTCCCACCCATGCCACACTTACACGTCTGTTGGTGTCTGTTGGCTGCTGGCTTCTTTTGCTGCTGTTTAGTCTTTTGGTGATATATATATATATATATTATTATTATATTATATTAATATATTAATAATTATATTAATATATTATATATTATATAGTAATATATAATGACTATAGACATGTTACTGTGGCCGTGGCCAGTGTCCGGATTGATACTCCCCCTAGATTAGCTATAATTACTATACACATATTACTGTGGCTATGGCCCGTGTCCACATTAATACTCCCTCTACTGTAGCTATAATTACTATACACATAGTACTGTGGCGTGGCCAGTGGCCAGATTCTTGGCCATGGCCACAACTATAGAATTCAACAATATCAAAAATATGCACAATACACCATCAGAAACAAGACTCTGTCAATGTGCTGTTATTGTTACAATAATCTGGACACTGATCATAGCCACAACTATACAACTATGCCCTCAAAGGTCTACACAGTGGCCATGGTCAGAACTAGAAAATAGAGTCAAAAGCTACCCTTGTCATTAACGCTCTGGTAGTCTTCTATAGTAAGCAGTGGAGCTACGGTAGCGTATGTCAGTTAGCTCTTACAAGGAACACGAGGGAGTTAAATTGTTTACAAACATAAAAAATGCAATTTATTGATTTCTCAAAAACAAATGTTTAAAACAGTGACATATGTCAACTTAGGCACAGGAAAGAACATTGGATACAAATCTCAAGTGATTATGCATATAGGTAGGTTTGTACAACTGAAGTGACTGTAGTTTCGTGTGTTGCTAAAAAAATGAGGCAACACGTAAACATTGTCGACACACATGAATCAGGTGTTTCTAGTACGGTGAGTGGATTGAGCTGCCAGCGGTTGAAGAGATGGAAAACTGCTGGGAGTTGCACCGGACTGTCTTCAGGACTGGGAAAACTTGGAGCACAATGGTGCTAGAAGAGTGCCAGGCACCTACAGGTAGTAAGATGGGGGAGGGGGTATTAATACATAAAATATTTTTACAGAGTGTGTTCACAAGGAGACTCTGCGAAAAGAAAACATACCTAGGGTAGTGGGAGTGTCATGGCTAAACGTTGTTAGGAGGCCAGTTGTAGAATATTTCTCTGGCGAAAGGTTGTGGTCCTTGGGATGGACAGGAGGTCTCTGCAACAATTTAGAAGAGGCCAATGTAATTGGTGTTTATGCGAATTAACAAATAGATTGTGGATAATTCACTGATTTACCTGGTGTGGCTGGAACGGGATCCAGGTAAGGTAAGATGAGAGAGGAGATCTCTATCTGGAGTACGGAATGAAGCCATGGTATACTGTGGAGGAGGGGTAAGCAAGTGTGGAATACATGATTTTTCAAGAGTGCTGGTTTTTAAAAGACTGTGCGGGAGGTGCTTGTAATAAGAAGCTGCCGTCATGTGGATTCAATAAAGGACAGGGCAAGCTACGGGTCTAGGTGCCTACTTCAATATTAGACAGTGATTGCCAAAAAGAACAGAGGTTTTTTAGCACCGAGCGAAGTGGAGCTTACCTCTGCAGGAGAGCTGTGTAGTAGACTCCCGGTGTTGTCTGCTACTGACGCATGCGCATGGAGCAACACCGCGTATAAATGTGTTGAGTCGGCAGGGCTCACTCGAAGCCCATGCGTTGCGAGAGTAGTGTTAGTAAAGCAGCGCGGGGCGTTTATTTGCTTTATAGTGAGCGTGGGTGTAGGATACACTTGGGTAAATGAAAAAGACCTGCAATAGATGTCTATGGGTCGAAGAGAAAAATGCTGTCGGGGAGTTTAAACGAAGTGTTGATTAATAGCAGCATGTAGTATAAATGCATTTTTACTTTGATGTCACTTTGAATTGTGTATGAATAAATTGTATCACATGTTTACACGTTATATCGTGAAAAATGTAAACAACAGAAGACCTTTTCAGACACTGTATAGGTATTGTAAATCGTGGTCATGTATACCTTATAACATACAATATAAAGAGCGTGCAGAAACATGCACATGCATATATAGGTAGACTCTTAATGGTTAAAGCCGAACATGAAAGGCACAACAGTTAAACAAAATCAGGAACAGTAATTTCTGTACATATATATACCATGTGACATACTCTTTGCTTGTTAAATGATAGTATGAGACATATTCAAAACAAGGGGCGCGTAAATGGTTCATAATGATATGAGCCCAAGTATAAAAAACGCACTTGGCAGGTTAAGGGACAAAAAACTGATGGACATGTAATAGGAGTTATATGACAAAGTGGATGACTCTGGACTAAGATTGAGTTCTATGGGCATATTGGGATCTGATTTGGGGTCCAATGTATGGGGCTAATCCACAGGTGTGCAACACAATACTGCTTCTCAAGATAGTGTAATAGTGTGGCACAGAATTTTAAGGTGAGAAAGAAGTGCGGGCCATATTACTATGGCACTAGATTTTAGAAGAAGGTCACTTATTGAAGAAGAGATTCCATTCAATGGATATATTGAGGCCGTCTTTGACCGAGTTAAGGCGATATATCCACTTCTGTTCGTGTTTGCGGAGTGCCAGATCTCGGTTGCCTCCACGAAAGCGGTTGTTGACAGTTTGTAAGACAACCCAGAAGATGTCATTATGGCTATGTTGTTTTTGCTGAAAGTGTGCTACTAGAGGTTTGTCATTGACTAGATTTTTGACACAGGAGCGGTGTTCGCAGATTCGTTGTTTGATCTTTCTTTTGCATTTGCCAATGTAGATTAAGTCAGAGGGACATTTTATGGCATAAACAGACCATTTCGTTTTCCAATTGCTGAAATTCGGAAAGGTCCATCTGGTGTCTTTTAGGTCAATATATTTGATGTTGTCGGTCAAAGAGCACACTGAGCAGTTTTTGCATCTGAAATTGCCTTTGACAGGGGGTAGATTCCACAGTGTGGTCTGGCTTGTCTTTTCTTTGGTCTTGTCTTCATATGTATGTACTGGGCGATCTTTTAAATTTCTGTTATGCTTGAATGCAAATCTAGGTTTCTCGGGTTTGAAGACCTCTGTGTGGAGTTTGTCCCAGTGTTTAAGAATAGTCTTCTTGATGGAGTTGCTGAGGGAAGTGAAGGTTGTTACGCAGGTCATCCTTGTTGTGTGATTGTGTTTCCTTAGCTATTGGTGTCAGACACTGTTCTCTATCGGTGTGTTTTATCTTCTGCAGGCTTGGCATATGATGTGACTAGGGTAACCTTGTTCTTTGAGTCGCATACCCAGATCGTTGCTCGTGGTCTCGTATTCAGCATTTGTGCTGCAGTTTCTTCTCAGAAAACCCACCTGCAAGAACACCCTTCTGGATTACAGCAGCTTCCATCCAACAGGTCTGAAGGTGAATCTCCCCTTCGGGCAGTTCCTCAGACTGAGAAGAAACTGAATAGAATCAGAATCACAAAAAAGAGTCCTTACAAGCTAAGCGGGGTACATTGCAAGATATGGACCTAAGGTATCAAGCTTCTTGTGATCTAACTGCATATGACTCAGGGACGTGTACGAGTGCATTTTCTCTGTGGTTCCAAACAGTGGGGAAAACAGACTACTTAACTTTAGACGGATTGTCCACCAAATCACACAGAGAAAATCCCAGCACTGCTACAATATCACAACACAATGTGTGCATCTCAGTCAGCAACGTCCTTCGCCTACCGTCCAAAATCAGCTTAAGGTCAGAAAACAACAAACCCTCCAATGGATACATGGTCTTACTGAAAAGCGACAAAAGTTTCCAATTGGCTCTTGTCTTGAGGGATGTCAAGCCCAGTTTGTGTCTTATAGCACATATTGGGTGGAGTTTGGAGTTTAGGACATGTAAGATCCTCCTCCAAATTAATCCCTCAAGAATGGAAAGATAGTCCAAGGTAGATAGAGGGTACACATCAATTCCATAGAGAATCTTAGTAACAATGTTCCCTTCATAATGTTTAATACTTGGGAGAAAGGAAAATCTCCCATAACTTGAATAAATCATTGACAGTTGATTAGAAAAGGTCAAGGCGTGGTTCCTTATCCAATTCTGGAGAGTACTTGTGGAGAGTTTTGCAGAAAGCAGGAACCCCAGATATACTAATGAGTTCACTCCCCTCATCACCTCAGACCCCAAACTCCAACGAAACGTGCTGATTTTCCTACCCAAGGAACATTGCAAGATTTTAGTTTTCAATGTATTAATTTGCAGAGAATGATTGTGAACAAAATCAGCAAATGTGTTAATTAAACGCTGCTATCAACTGAAGTGTAGTAAAAAATCAGAAATCATTGCTTTAGCCAGCCAAAATCGTCTCAAATGAAGCAATTTTGGGATCACAAAAGATGCCAATTTCAAATGGATGTCCATATCAGCCATATATAAGTTAAACAGGCAGAGAGCCAAAACACACCCCTGCCTGACATCACAAAAGGGGGGCATTTGGCATGATAGCTGACCTGCCGGACTGAGGCGAACTTGAATGTTTGAGTTTGAATAGAGGCCAATAATCATCCTCAGGAGACTTGATAGAATTCCCCAAACCCACAGTTTAGATCATGAAAGATATCTATCATTGGCATTAAAAGCGGCATTAAGATCAATCAATACCTTATAGACTGCCTCGTAAGTGCCCTCCATTTCTAGTTACTGTATACATTTCACAATGAGGCCATTTTGGGATGTTCCCATTTTCTGTTTAAACCCAATTTGACATTTCTATAGCCTTCCTGCTCCATTTTCCAATTGCTCCAGATGCGACAGTAGTATAGATGAAAACACTTTACTGTCTGCAATAGGTCTGTAGTTAATTGTGTTAGATCTCTCGCCCTTTTTATAGATAGGGACTATGAAAGCAGTAGACCAAGAGAGGGGGAAAGAGATTTGTACTGACAATACTTTTAAAGAGGGTAGACAAAGTCGTTGACCAAACCTCAGTTTCTTTTTTAAAGAGAAAGTTGGATAACTGATTTGGGCCCAGAGCATGAGAGAACTAATGCTGTTGATGGCTTCAAGAACCCTATTATTACCAAACAAAAATGTTTCCATATTGTCTTCTTCCCCCCCAAACCAAGAAAGAAGTTGCAGATTCCCCAGGTGGTCGGGCAAACAGATCATGAAAGTGAGATACCCAATCAGACTCTGCTACAGCATTAAGTTTATTGCAATGCTGAGAGGATTCAACATTATTCATTAAACCCCATAAGGCCATGGAATTTTCTGTTGACAAGAATTGAGAATATTGCTTTGGCATCAGATTGGTACCTTTTAACATGACTCTGCCTAAGTCAATTACGATAAGACTGTCATAACCCCTTAATCACACTATTCCTTTCAACCAATGATAGATCAAATTACCTACTTAACCTGATTGCCTTTCTAATGTTCTTGTTTTTTTGAGGCAACTTCTGGATTATAAACATGAGAATACATATGATTTTTTACTAATTTCCTACCATTCCCAAGACCTCCATTTGAGTTAACTTAAATTCCAAAAATGTCCTCAAAGTTTTTCACTGAAAAGGTGAGATATTGCCATTCAAGAGTGGTGGTGTTCAATAGATTTCCAAGTGAGTAATTCATCCTTGACCCTAAGGCGATGTTCCAGGAGATTGAATTACCAGCAGGGTTAGTCAATAGATCACACAGGCCTAGATTGTCATTTTCCAAACCTATGGAAAAGTGGGCCGCTAGCATAGAATGGTCACTAAGGGGGGTGAATGTAATGTTCAGGTTAGTACAATTAGAATAGAGCCACAGACCCACAAAAATATAGTAATTGGTGGAATGCACTTTCCAGTTAGACCAAGTAGGGTGGTGCAGAATGTACTGTTCAAAACAAATAGGCCTAACCCCTCCAAAGAACCCAGCCATGAACTCCCGTTCCGTAGCTTATCGGAAATCCCAACACCAGATCAATCCTGAACATTGCGAGAATTCACATCAACACAATCTGAGTTGAAATCACGCCATTCATTAATGGATCCAACAAGATACTTCAAAATTGCAATCATCCCAGACATACCCTCATGCCAATACACAATAATAATTAGCTTCTCAATAATTGGGCTTCCTAAGATTTGAACATGGGTAATTAAGGCACCAAAGTTGGGAGTCCATAGATGATTTTACAAGTACATTTTTCCCCAATTTAACAAAGGATAGAAGGCCCCCAAAAAGGCAACCCATATCCGCTGACCAAGCCGCCTGGAAGATCACCACAAAACCATCAATGTATTCATTTATTTTAGTTTTTGTAGGGCGCTCCATCCCCGTAGGCCTCAGAGTGCAGCATGAAAGAAGGTGAATCGGGAATGGGCCGGCAAGACTTATATTCCGGCAAATTAAAGAAAAGTGTCTTAATCTGTTTCTTAAAAACAAATAGTGATTGAGATTTTTCAATGTTAGTGGGTAGCAGATTCCATTCATGTTGAGCCTTGACCTCAAAGCTGCGGTCACCAACATTTTTCAGGCGGATATTGCAGCCAGATTTCCTGAAGGCAACCTCTTGTGTGGGACTCAATTTGCAGACCCACTGAGAGATTATTAAGCAAGTGTGTATGGCCACGAGTATTGCAAATAGAGAATGGAAATGTTTTCTCTAGGGAAGAAACTGGAGTCTGCTCCTTAGTTGCGATTCGTCACACTCAACAGCTAGGACCAATCACCACTTTCCTAAGAGATCCTCATCTTATACTGCAGGGCTTGGATTTCTTCCCCTGGACTCTTTGTACTCGCAAACCCCTTGGTTACAACTGATGATGTCACTTCTCAACATAGGGGCACAGAACAAAAGCAAATACATTGAAAGATTCACGTTCTTGCAGGACAATGTCATAAACCAATTTGGATTGAAAGTTTATTATAGATCTATCAATCCTAAACATATCAATGAAATCTACTCGCTGAAGACCACTCGGAGAGATACCCACCAAGCTGGGTACCTCTAAAAACAAGTGAAAAATATTTGAGCGATTAAGGACCAAATATATGTTTCTGGGTTAAACATTCCAACAAGAGCCTAAATGAGTGAGCCATATTCAAGAATTCCTGAGCTGAACCCATGGCATACTTATGGAAGGTCAAGAGGGCTATTTGGCCCACAGGGCAACAGTCTGATTAATCAACCCGACAAAAGTTTGACCTTGTGTTGAAGTTCCCCAATCATTCCTCCAAATTCCTCCTTAACACCCTCAACCAATGCCGCCACATTGATGATTGCAGGAGGCGTGTCATTGGAGTTGCTCTGACCCCTATGCTGGATCAAAGAAACTGCTGAAGCAGATTCAGTAACCCAAGACAACTGTTTGGTCGCCTTGACTCTTGTGTGGATTGCATCCTGAGTGGCCGATTCACCAACAAAAACCACATCCTGCTGAGCAGCACACAAAGTGTTATTCTTGTTTAGAGCCAATACAGCTTGCTGGTTGCCTAAATTATTTTTCAAAAAATGGCTGAATTTGTCATCTTCATGGCTGGACGATTTTTCATTATCTTCCTAAGTGGATCCTTTACTCCCTTGCCTTCATTGGTGGCCTCCCCACTGAAACCTTTGGGAAAAATACAGGTGGGAATTAGATCTCACCACCCTCACTTGAGGGGAAATCTTCTTTGCACAGAGAATGTCAGAAGTAGTTGAAGACAATGGCAATGAAGGGTAAGTGGCCAACTCAGTAGTAGTTAAACTAGACCCCTGGGTTTTATCACTAGGATCTGATGAAGTAGCCAACACCAGGCAGTTTTTACCATCAGTGACCCGTTGCATTAACTGTAGTTGAACTTCCTTAAGATAGGGTCCAGTAACGCTGCTCCTTGATGCTCAGACAACTGCTCCCAAGTTCCCAGACAAGATGTTTTAGATGCTATAGTAGCTAGTTGAGGAACCTCTAAAAAAGTAGATTTTATGAGAGACTGATTAAAGAAAAATCCCTAGCAGTCACATGCAGCTTAATGTTATCAAACTTAGAAAGTAAAGACTCCAGTAGTACATTGTTCACTCTGCCTTCTGCTTTGGGGCCCTCATAGAGAGAGACAATAATACATAGCACCTGGTTAATCTCAACTAGTTATTGCACCGCCTGAGCTTGCCCATCATTAAGCATCTTAGTATTGCTGGCAGAAAAATGTCTGAATGGCACAGTTGGAGACATAGAACCAATAGATGATAGCGATGAGTCAAAGTCCGGCACATACAGTTTCCTCATGTCCAGCAGAGAATCAAGACCACTATGTGAGGTGGAATTCACAGTCCGGTCCAAAGAACATGCCACCCGGTCAGTCATCAACTGAGGGCCAGGTTGGGTTAACAGAGCGGATGCCAACCCATTTATAGGTTTTGCTGTCAACACAGAACTTCCAGCATACTTTAAAAAATCCTGAGAACCAGTTTGAATACACAGTGAAGCCAAGATCCCTTTTTGCGCTTTTACGACAGCCCGACTCACAATCGGAAAGAACATTGTGATTTTCATCAGAGATTTAGTGGGGCAGGATTTCTTTACTGCTATGCTGGGATAGCAACGTAATTCAACGGTATCGAGCATTACAGAGCTAAGCTCATTAATAATAGTTCCCAGTTCAGTACACGTTGCTTGGCTAGCCCTGTTGCTGACATTACCCACCACTTCACACAAGGGAGAGGCAGGTTTCATCGTCTCCGGCAAGGGGGGAAGCAGAATTGTCACCACCAAGAGATTCTCATCTGATATATGCACATGGTTTGTCATTGTATATACCCTTAGCTTGCCACACTGCCGATCAAACATGTAGGAAAAGAGGTGAATTAATGTCTTGCCCTTAAAAGGTTAGTGTTTCACCTTTGACAATACTCAAAGTCAAACAGCAAAGGCTTTCCAGGTAGAACAAGGAACAAACTAATCCCACACCGCACCAGATGAACTGGCCAGTATGCTCAGACTGCAGCTTGTCGCAAATGTGCATTATCATTTCAAGCACAGGTGGCTGCACAGCTTCACAATAGTCTACAGACTTCGATCTAAGGTCTACAGTCCAAATGGACAGTCAAAATGGAGATGCACTGCATTTAGCCTGCTGTTGCCGCACCCCAAGGTGATCATAGCCCAGTGTAATTCACAAGCAACACGATGCAACAGAAATGCTGTACACACTGTCCATGCTGACAAGGAGGCTAACACGTGCTTTCTGAATTATACATCCAAGGACAAAGTAAAAGAAACCTGTCACCAGTCTGCCAAATGTTGCACTCTCTCCAGGAGGAGTGGTGGAATCATGTACAAGGCCCTCCAGGCACCACTCCAACCTCAAAAGTTCCAAACTTAGCACCCCCAGCACCAGTGTGGGTTCGGAATCCAAAAAGACTACTCTTTCAATAACATCCACAGCAGGGTGCTGAGTGCTCTCACCGGCACAGCCCAGGCCGGGTCGGGTCAGAAAGCTTACCCGGGCACAGCAGGTCACCTTAATGCAATCAGACAGTGCCTTATGTCAGCACCAAACTTATGTCAGCACCCAACTCTACACTCTAGCCACCAAAACCTGGATGCTGGGTGCAATTCACAAACAACTTCTCTAAGCTTCACCAAGCCGTGCTGTCAACACTCTGACAAAATGCTAGAGTAATGGTTCAAAGCACGTCGAGCCGCACAGTGTAACATTGCAGCCGTTTCGGACGTGACTCAACTACTGAGCTTGACCAAGTTGTGCATCAGCATGCATTCTAAGTGGGAATTTTTGTTAAAAATTACTGAACTGATTTACACCAAATTTGCGAAAGCACATTTTCAGGACAAAGCTGACACTCTTTGCACAAGTTTGGTGTAAATCTATCTAGTGGTTCGGTCCATTGCCGTGAACAATTTTTTCTCCATTATGTCTATGAGTATTTCAAAAGTTTTGGGACCCCCCTATAACTTTCCCCCCCTTGATGAAACCACACCGAACTTCGCAAAGTCATTCCGAGGTGGCCATATACTTTTTTTGCAAAGTTTGGTGAGCATTCATCGAACAGCGCCAAAGTTATAAGCCACTTATGAGTTGAGCAACTTAACCATAACTACACGCTGCTACTGCAGGACATGTAATTACAGGGCCTGAAGCAGCAGCCCTGTAGTTATAGTTAAGTTGCTCAACTCATAGGAAGAGCACTTGTTGGGCGACTTATAACTTTGCCCCCCCTGGACGAATCCTCACAAAACCTTGCAAAAGAAGTATATGGCCCTGTCAGATTGATTCTCGTGAGGTTCCACGCAGGGGGGTGCGAAGTTATAGGGGGTCCCAAAATGTGTGGTTTTTCCAATAGACGCAATGGAAAAATGATTTTGATCATGCCTACAGCTCAAACCGCTGAACGGACTTTCACCAAATTTGTGGCAGCAGCAGCAGCTTGCTCCCAAAAGCATTCTTTTGTTAATTTGGTGTAATTCCGTCCAGTAGTTTTTTTTTTTTAATTGCCAAAATGTAGGTACAAACAAATTATATCTGGGTGTGGTGCACGCACTTACGTCTCAGTTCATTCTGCAGACAGGCCCCCGATTGCCCCAGAGGAAGACGTGATGTCCGCGGACAAAGAACACACCGCCTGATTTAGTGGCGAAAAGCGTGAGGTGCGTCACATTTTTGGAAACACATGCCATGTTGGATTCACAGACAGCCGCTGGTGTCCGTGGACACTGCAATGAAAACATATTAAAAAACACAACATTGCACTTATCAAACTAATGAAACACTTTCTGGAGAGGTGAGGGGTGCTGACGATGGGATGGGATATGTCCATAAAAAGGCCAAAAACGTTTTTTTTTCAACTCCAACTTCTGCGAACAATCTGGATTGCCGGGGCAGTCCTGTGGTGTTCGCGAACATCAGAGATGTTTGGGACATCTATGCTTATTTGTGCATTACAAGGTTGGTGAAAATCAGATTTTAGATGGCTAAAAAGTTTGGCGCCACTCAATGAAATTGCATGAAATTCTGAAATTGTATTTCAGACCTGAATCTGAATGGTTCTGCAAAGTGTGGTGCTGTTTTGTGAAGAGGAAACAAAATTAAATGGGGGGGCCCAAAATATTTTAAAGGCCTATAAATGTGGATCCATTTGACAAATCTGTGCATCAGTTTGCAAGAAAATTGTACCTAGATATTAATGTTTTTGCAATATTTGGTGGGATTTTCTCAAGAGGGGGCAACACTAGAGGGGGGTATTTACATTTTTAGATGGTTTATAACATTGTTACCATTTGTAAAATGTGGACAAAACATTTTTAGAAAAATTACAGACCCAACCTTCAATGTTTGTGCAAGGTTTGAATGGAGTTTGTCGAGTGGGTGCTTAAGATATATGACAGTTGTACTTACGTATATCTTGAAAAAATAAAAATCGGGTGGATTTGCAGCAAACTCATGTAAGGAGCATTGGTAAGTACCTGAAATCATGGCTTTGCAAATGTGTCTGTGTTTTATCTTTTGAAAATTGACATAATGTAGGCACAAAAAATAGTGATATTCCTTTGGTGACTGAAGTATAGCCTGTGGCCATGGGCAGTGGCCAGATTGTCTGGGGCATGGCCTAAGGCCATAACCTGGACAATTTAGCTACTGACCAAGAACACAACGGACCAGCTATGTGGTAATGTTTTTTTGAAATCGGTATAGGTTTGAATGGGAAAAAAAATATCTGCTTGTGGGTACAGGTTGAAGTGCTGGATGGGATTGCAGCAATATGCACAAGGAGGAGGGTTAGCAAGAACTTGAAAGCATGGTTTTTCAAATATGTCCTGTGTTTTATATTTTTCAAAAGTGTAAACCTAATTACAGAAGACAGTGATATAACATTGGTGTCTGGGAAAAGGCCATGACCGTTAGCAAGGAGATATGTCTACTGTAATGTGCTTATTGCAGCATGTGGCATGTCCTTAAATGTAGGTTTGAATGAGAAAAAATATTCTGCTTGTGGTTACAGCCTGAAGTGGTGGACTAGATTACAGCAAACCTGCACAATGAGCATTAGCACTGACCTGAAAGCATGTTTTTGGAAATATGTCTTGTGTTTTATTTTTCAAAACTTTAAGAATGAAAGTAGAAAAACTAGTGATATACATTTGGTATGTGGGTCGTGGGCCGGGCCATTGGCAAACGCAAATGTGTAGTGTGATTTGCTTATTGGGGAATGCGGCATGGCCAAAGCCTATGCCCCATGAATTTGGAGAATGGCCATGGCTGCAAGCCATGAGCACTGGCCATTGGTTACATTATTAAGGGCTAGTGGACACTGAGCTAGGATGCAGGGGAGGTTCAGTGAATTGACCGAAAAAACATTGCTAAAGGGATGTTATGGTTAAGATACCGCCCACCCTTGGGACTCCTCTGCTCCAGTAGTTAGCCAGTGGCCAGGGCTGGACTGGGATCTAAAAGAGGCCCTGGAAATAATTACTGGGGACCAAAAGAGGCCCTGGAAATAAAGTTCAAAGTGGCCCTATATGACACATTTTCAGCAAGCCCAATGCTTTTCCTATGAGAACATTTGGAAATAACACAGAAAAGAGGCCCAGGGTGCAGAGGCCCACTGGGAAATCTCCAGAGTTCCCTAAAGGCCAGTCCACCCCTGCCAGTGTCGTCCGACCTTGGCATTTCCCTCAAGGGTTCTCATGAGCACTTGCACATTTGTACTGCCCTTCTATTCATGCACTTCTCCCTCTGCATGATGCATATGTGTATTTAGAAGTGCATTGTGTACAATTGTTTTGCATAAGTAAGGCAAATGAAGATGCAAAAGATTTGTAGAAGATTGTTAGTGGCAGTTGGTGTGTGGAAGCTTACTATGGTCATATATGGTTATATGTACAGTTTTTGGAAGTGATTGGTGGATGGATGTGTGACTGTTTGAAAGCAGGCATTGAGGGAGTGTTACAAATATACATTTTAAAAGTGTAGAAGGGCTGCCCTGCGCAATTGTGTGCACATGCCATTTGGGTCGTTAAATGATCCTGGAAAGGGTACTTTAAAAACATGGATAGTTATAAAGGTTCATCGATCATGATCCTTATTGTATATTAGAAAAAAGTATTTTGGACAGAAACATGTCTTTGTCCTTTTATATTTTTCTCTAGTATACAATTTTTCGTTAGTACCCTGGGTGCATTAGCCAGCCAATGAGGCGGCTAGGAATGCGGGCTTGAATCACTGGTCCAAGTCTGTGTTCGATGCCGACTGATGGCTGGCTCTGCCGCCGCCATCTTCTCCCCCACCCGTCATCCCATTTTTTATTCTTCACTCCACCCCCCACCCTACTTACCTTATTTTGATGGCTGCTCGCGCCGCTGCTACATTCACTCCTTCTCTTTGCCTCCTGCAGGCAGCCATGCAAAGGCAAAGCTGGGCTTCATACAAAGCCCTGCCTTCCCTTTCCATGGGGGTCATCTTGGAAAAAGAATTTGCTTTCTATAGTGGGACGCTGCACGCATCCCGCTGTAGGAAATAACATCCTTTCTTTTAGCACCCGGTTAATGTTTTGGGGTGATAATGGCCTTCATCGCCCGTTGCAGGGGCTGAAATGGGTGGGGGATAACGGCCTGGAGCCCTTATTATCCATCCTCGCTTTGCCTGTCATCTTTGATGTCCTGGGTGTTAGTCATAGCAGTGCACAGTGGCGGCGCAAGTTATGGTTGCTTAACTTACCGTAACTTGCACATTTATGAGGTTTTTTTGGATTCACTTGTAACCATAATGTCCTTTCAACAAAATGTTTTGTTTGAATATTTATACATATATATATATATATATATATATATATATATATATATATATATATATATATATATATATATATATATATATATATATATATTCAGTGAAAAAACTTTGTTAAAGGGACGTTATGGTTCCAAGTAAAACCGAAAAACCCCTGAAATTCGCCAGTTATGGTAAGCTAAGCAACCATAACTCGTGCCACCACCGTGCACTGCTAAGACTAACACCCAGGACATAAAAGATGACGTCGCAAATGTCATTGATGACATCACTGATGACATCACATGTTTGTCTCCCTCTTTTTTCCTTTACTGACATATCTAGGCCACAAGGTTTTCTTCAGTAACAGTCAGGAACTAAACATTGTAAACATACTATATTTGTAGACTTATCCTTCAAGTAGATTCTTACAGTAATTCCCTTAGAGTCCAGTCACATCATATGAAACATATACATAGGGGAAGACACAAGCTTGAAAGACAGCAATCCTTTCTGTACATGAAGATAATCAATAGCCTTAGCAGCACTTTCTGATAGTTCTCTTGTTTTTTTATGGCTGTACGTTCCCTGTATATGCTCATATTTGTATACATTGTACTCACACTACTTTCCTTAGGGTTCAGTCACATCATGTGATACATATACATAGGGTAAATAGTAGCTTTGAAACAGAGCAATCATTTATTTGCATGAAAATATTCAGTTAGGTTATGGATTGTTTCTGCCACTACTTCTGCTTTTTTGCTTACTTCACTTTCTTGTCTCTTTGTGTTTTGTCTGTAGTAATGCAATTATATAATACATGGGTTTTATTAGCTACTTATTACATATTTCACAGTACACAAAACTCTAATAAGAAAATATTTATCATTTCATTATTCAACATAGCAACTTTTTGAATATTATACCTTCATCATGTATGCTGCACACAATGCTATGTTTCTGCATGAGTAGCTTAGCATACTAGATAGAACCTCATAATAGAATGCTATTTATATCAATGCATTATTTAATGCACTAATTAGCTTATGATATTTATTGCAATGATCCTTGACACTTTTTTCTCAACATTATATTAAGAATCCCTTGTTCAGAAATTTCATGAAAAGTAAATACTCATGTGATGTCATCAATGAGGTCATCAATGACATTTGTGATGTCATCTTTGATGTCCTGGGTGTTAGTCTTAGCAGCGCACGGTGGTGGAGCGAGTTATGGTTGCTTAGCTTACCGTAACTGGCGAATTTCAGGGGTTTTTCGGTTTTACTTTGAACCATAACGTCCCTTTAACAAAGTTTTTTCACTGAATTTCATAGGTTTTTAGTAGCGCAACTTAACCATAACATCCCTTTAACAACGTTTTTTTACTGAATTTCATAGGTTGTTAGTTGCGCAACTTAACCATAACCTCGCTTTAACAAACTTTTTTCAGTAGCACGCAGACAATATACAAAGATGGAGTGTAAAAAGCAACTTCTCAGGGATGGCTTTACACACAATGTTGCAAAGTAAGAATTTATGCTCGTTCACAGTGAAGGTCAGCTGCTTCCATTGTTTGCTCGCGGGCCGGAGTGGCCCACGACTCGCACTATAAGGTTCTATTGTTTTTTGACCTTGACAGACAGGGATCGTGCTAAAAGACTTCTTTTGAAGTAGGGGTGCAGTAACGTAAGAGACGATTAGGATGAAATTTCTGAAACGAAACCGCTTTTATATATTATATCACTATGAGAAAGATCGTTGGCACAGACAGAGTCATATTTAGGGACTGCATTACGCATAGACAATGGAAAATGCCAATATAATGTAAGTATACCCTTTAGATTATTTTATACCGGAATATAATAACAATAGCGTGGCGTTAAAGCCCGGTTAAGTTGTACTTGTTCGTTCAATGTGGCATATTGTTTTGTACCGCGCACTATCACCGCTGAAGTGGTCCCCTGGCGCTCAGACGGCTCTGAAAAAGGCAGAGGAGAGAGGGTGGGTTAGTGGGAATAAGTTAACATACTCCGTTGCACTATCCTCGCTAGCAAATAGTTTCACGCCCTAAAAAATAAAATTAATATTTTTAATGAAGATCGGCTGGTGAGACTAATTTATGTTTTTAAAACAGGTACATCCTTCCCTACTGTCAATGCCAGGATTTTCAGACCCCGGCTGACAGATTTTTTAACTGCCAGGTGCAGCTCTTAGTAAACAACTTCATCACCCTCACCATTTTATGGGACAATCGCCCCTTACGCGGTGCTAGCGGCTAGAAGCAACATACCAACCGTTCTTTTATCATAAACCAACACCCTGTGTAGCGCAAAGGAACAGCGCGTGACTCAAGATGAACTTTTGCGGATCGACAACAAAGACAAATGCAAATCGCTGAATATTCTCTAAACATTTGATATCAAATAAATGTACTTTACGAAACGTACAATGTTGCTGTTTGCTTTTAAATCACAGTTTCATATTCCGAATTGTGGCGCGCTGTGTTGTGAGATGATGTGCGTTGTTTTCCGGGTTCTGTGCAAAGTCACGTAGGACTGTAGACGACTGGGCGCGTTTGGCTACGCACCCTGTAAGGTCACTGAGCGAGACGGGGAATATGAATGCTTTGATACTGTGAGGCTTAGGGGCAGGAGATATGATTTAGTGTCGCAAAAGCAGGTCAGCCAGGTCAATGGGGCAAGTGATAGGATTATCACATAATGTCAGCGCACAGCAGCCTGATTTATCATTTGTTTAGTGGACAAAAAGTCAGGTAAGGCCCATAGGAAATTGTAATGTCAGCGGACATAAAGAGGGTTCTTAGAACACTTTCAACCTGACAACGAACAATACGAACAGCGTTCTCAGAACACCCCCATTTTGTTTAATTGCAAACATTTCAGGACACTGCAAGTGTTCTTAGAAGACATTCAACTTGCCAGAGTACAATACGGACAGCGTCCTCAGGACACCCCCATTTTGTTTATGTACGAACTTTTAAGGACACCGCGAGTGTTCTTAGCTTAATTTTAGCTTGCTTGCGAACAAAACGGACACATACTCTGTCCTCAGAACACCCCACCATTTAGTTTATATAGAAAATTTCAGAACAGCCGTGTTGTCCGCAGACAAATCGAACACAACAAAAGCATCTAGCACATTAAAAAAACAGAACATTGAACCTATCTCATACTCTCCCACCCTCCCCAAACACTCTTACACACCAACACACTCCACTAAATACAATTTTTAATCCAAGTTTCACCGCGCTGTCCGTGGTCGTCGGCGAAAGCAAGATGGCGGGTACCACAAAAAAGCTTCACGCACCACGCCGTCCAATCAGCGAACACGTTGCATGTCCGCGGACATCACGCAATCCGCTTGGCCAATCGGGGCGCTGTCCGTGGAGCGAACAGGGAAGTCCGTCCACGGAGCGAATGGAGATGTCACTAATTTTTTTGCCTTACATTTTGGTCATTTTAAAAAAAAACTAGTGGACAGATTTACACCAAATTTGCAAAAGCGCGCTTTCGGGACCAAGTCCCCTGCCGCAAATTTGGCGTAAATCCGTCCAGCGGTTTGGGCTGTAGGCGTGCGCAAACTTTTTTCCCATTATGTTGGGACCTCCCCTATAAGTTTGCCCCCCCTGGACCAAACTTTGCAAAACAATTCAGAGTGGGCCATATACTTTTTTTACAAGGTTTGGAGAGGATTCGTCCAGAGGGAGCAAAGTTATAAGCCACTCAAAAAATGCTCTTCCTATGGAAACACCAACTTAACCATAACTACATGGACGCTACCGCTTCCATGTAATATATATATATATATATATATATGTATAATTAAACAAGTTTGCCAAATTAGCAGCGCTCTAACTGCTTACTTAGTTCGGGCTCAAGGCCTAGGTGGGCTAGACCTAAATGTAGGCATAGCTCTGTTTCCCAAACACACTGAGGCAATACCTCCTCATGTCATACAAAGAAACAACAAAAAACCCGGGTACTCGTTAGTTCCAAAACACTTGAAATACACCATCTCAATTCTTAAGCAACAAAAGATCTTCTAATCTTTAATGTAGTTAGAATACGCCAACGGTTATCTAACTACTTCAAGCCTTCCCTTAATCACAACATACTTCAAACAAACATACTATCATCCACATAACTGTAATCAGGTTTTAATCCAGCACAGATGTTTTCCCAATGACCCAATGATTATTTATTTAATGTCAAAACAACAGCAGTGGCATATACTAATGTTGAACCAAACATAGTACTTAGAATGTACTGTTTATTGATATTGATATTGATATTTTATTTGTATCGCACTCGTACACAAGTGTTTCAGAGAGTGAAGAGGCAAGGGAGGGGAACAAAGGAGAACAAAAACAATGATCTGACTAGGCCCAGTGACATTGCAAATGCACACGTGCATGGGAGAGGGAGAGGGGTAAATGCAAGTGAGGTGGGGAGAGGTGGGACGTGCTGAGCAAAAAGCAAAATAAGTAAATAAAACATGACTAAATAAATAAATAACACAAATCAACAAACAGTGGTAGTGTACCCGCAAGTGGCAAGTGCTAGGGATAAGGCAACAAACAAGGTGTGTCTGAATAAGTGCAGAAAAAGAAAAAGGGGGGACTTTAGGGTTACAGATACAGATCCCAGGGCAGGGATTGCCCATAGGCAGTGCGGGTGGGTGGTAGGGTGAGCAGGCACCAGGGGCCCTAAAGAACAGACGGAAAACAGTTGCATGATGCCAAGACTGAACAGGTCAACAGGGGAGAGGAGGAGAGAAGGCAGAAGCAAAGAGGAAGGTAATGAGGTGCTTCTGGAACCGGAGATGATTCTCCACAAGTTTCAGAGTGGCAGGGAGTCTGTTCCAGAGGGAGGCCACAGCCAAAGACAGAGATCTACCCCCAGCTCGTTTCTTACAAAAACAACTGACCCTGAGGGAGTTAGAGGTGGAGGAGCAAAGGGCTCGGGAGGAAAGGTATTTACGGAGGGACAACTCAAGATATTTTGGAACCAGGCCCCAGAAAACCTTGTGGACAATGCAAAGGGTCTTGAATGTAATTCTTGCATCCATTGGGAGCCAGAGAAGAGATTTCATGGTTGGAGAGATACAATCCCAGGCCATGAGGCCAAGGACAAGTCTTCCAGTCCTGTTCTGGATAAATTGCAAAGGGCGGAGAGTAGAAGCAGGTAGATTTAGAAAGATGCTGTTGCAATAGTCCAACCTTGAGAGAACCGGGGCTCGAGAGACAGTGAGCGTCTGGGGGAAGGAGAGGAAAGGCAGAGTACCTCTGAGGAGGTGAAGTAGGAAGTTTGACTTTTTTGAGACATCAGAGATCTGGGCAGGGAAGGAAAGCGTGGAGTCAAAGATTATCCTGAGGTTCTTGGCCTTGCAGGTGCAGGTAGGAGGAGAGCCAAGAGAGGCTGGCCAGAGTGTGACAGGAAAGGAGGGTGAAGCTGTGCCAATGAGGAGGATCACAGTCTTGCTGGCATTCAGGCAGAGATCATTGGCGGCACACCAATCCTGAAGGGCAGATAGACAGTCAGAGATGAGAGGAGAAGAGGTGGCCGAGGGAAACCTGAAAATGAGTTGAGTGTCATCAGCATAGCACTGGAAATTTGAGCAGAAAATGGCAATGCAGTGGACGAGAGTTGCCAAGTATTGTTTAAAGAGCTAGGGTGAGAGATTGGACCCCTGGGGAACACCGCAGGTAGAGAGGGAGATAGATGAAAGGATTGATTGATTGATTGATTGATATTTTATTTCTATCGCGCTCGTAAACAAGTGTTTCAGAGCGCGACAAGGAAAGGTAGGAGAACTGGGGAGAACAAAACAGCGATCTTACTAGGCCCAGTGACATTGAGAACGCGCAAGTTCATGGGACAGGGGGGAGGGGAAAAGTGCATGCAAGGGGGAGAAATGAAAAGTGCGAAGCAGAGGAGAAACAGATAAATAACAATAAATAAATAATAAAGGCAACAAACTGTGGTAATGCAGCCAGCAATTTGCAAGTGCTTGGTTTAAGGCAGCAGACAGGGTAGGTCTGATAAGTGCAGGAAGAAAAAGGGGGGGCTGTATGGGTACAGATACAGACCCCAGTGCGAGGGGTGGATGGAAGCAGTGAGGGAGGGTGGCAGGGTGAGCAGGTACCTGGGCCCAAAGGACAGAGGGTGGCCAGGTGCACAGTGCCAGGAGAGAACAGATCAGCAGGGGCCAGGGGGAGCAAAGGCAGAAGAAAAGAGGAAGGTCTTGAGGTGCTTCCGGAACCGGAGATGGTTCTCCTCAAGTTTTAGAGTGGCAGGGAGGCTGTCCCTGAGGGAGGCCCCAGCCGAAGACAGAGATCTACCCCCAGCTCGTTTCTTTGAAAAACGACTGACCCTCAGGGAGTTGGAGGTAGAATAGCGAAGAGCTCGAGAGGGGAGGTATTTGCGGAGGGATAGTTGAAGGTATTTTGGACCCAGGCCCCAGAAAGCCTTGTGGACAATGAAGAGGGTTTTGAATTTAATCCTTGCATCTGCTGGGAGCCAGTGGAGAGATTTCAGAGCTGGAGAGATACGAAGGAAGGACCCAAGTTGGAGCTGGGAGTGTCGATCAGAGAGAAAAGAGGTCAACCAGGCCAGAGCCTGATCGATGATGCCCAGGTTGTCGAAGAGACAGTTGATCAGGATGGTATGGTTGACCATGTTAAAGGCAGAAGAGAAATTGAGTAGGATGAGGAGAGAGGGTATGTAAGAGTCAATATTTTAGAGCAAATCTTCACAGATGTTCAGGAGAGGAGTTTACGTTCTTCTGGCAGCTCTAAAGCCAGACTGATGGTTGTGTAGACAGCCAACAGAATCAGAGTGGAGGTTAAGCTGAGAGATGGTCAGCTTTCCTAGGAGTTTGCCCAGAAAAAGAGTTATGTAAATTGGGCGATAATTATCCGAGCAAGAACACAGTGAAGCCAACATCTCTTTTTGGGTATCTTGAGAAGAGGATGGACAAGAGAGTGCTTTAGAGGGGAGGGAAAAGCTCCTGAGGCAAAGGAGAGGTTGCAGAAATCAGCCTGGGCAGGAGTGAGGGTGTCAATGTCGTCCTGTATGGTTTTAGAAGAACAGGGCTGAACCTGTTTTGACAATGACTTTCATAGATCGGACTTGTCTTGCAACCTCGTCAGGGGAGAAAAGAGGAAAGGAGGAGAAAGAGGGTGGGGTGACTGAAGGAGAGTCTGAGGAGATGAGGGGGAGAGGAGGCGAGGGTGGACAGGATGTCCTGTGTTCTTGAGATGAAATAGAGGCAAGGGCTGTGCAAAGGGCCTGGGAGGTGACAGGAGGGCTAGAGACTGCAGCAGGGTTAGCCAGCTCTCTGAAGATTGTAAAGAGTTCGGCCGAGTTGTTAGATGCAGACACAGGTTTGGATGCGGGCTCTCTTCTTGGTTTAGACAGAGAGTGGGTTTTGCCTTTGGAGCAGGCGACAGGCCAGTTTGTCAGAGGAAGCCCTCCATTTCCTCTCAGCCGCCCTATACTTATGTTTAAGTGTAGCTAGGTCAGAGTCATACCTTGGCTTTGGGCTTCAAACGGATCCTCATGAAAGGAGCAAGAGCATCAAGAGTATCGGAAATAAAAGAGTAGAGCATAGACAGGGAGGTGTCAGGATGTGAGTCAACCAAAGGAGGAGGTGTAGAGGGTCTAACAAATGTATATGTAAAAGTGTATAAAACCAAAGTTTTTGAACTATTCTGCTTAACCAATTGTACTTTTTTTTCAACAGAAAATGAACCAACGATTCCAGCTTCATAAGGCTACAAAAGTGAATAACCACAGGAAGTACAATCAAATACATATTCTATTAACACTTTCCTCAATTGAACTAATGTACACAAAGTACTAAAAGTACTATATATAGTTCAATATTATTTTAGATCTAATGGCAAATATTCTACTTTGCCACGGATGCCCATCAGTAATTCAGATGGGGGTAATTTGGCTGACTTCGGGTGAAGGCGTATTATAGCTTGAAATGGGTGCACTGTTTGTATGATAATGCTCTCATACAAGTTAGGCTGTTGCAGAGCTTTCAAAAGTGGGAATATTTATATATATATATATATATATATATATATATATATATATATATATATATATATATATATATATATATATATAGTTATTAGTGAAATCATGTGACGCATTTGGTTATTGTCAAGCTTTGTGTTGCAGTACGTGCAAACTGTTGACAAGTTAGGTATTTTGTATTTAGTTTCTGCAGTTAGATTTAAAGCCAATTGGAACCAATGGGATTCCATATTGTCTTCAATTTTGTAGTCTAGATCTACTATTTTTGTGCTCTTTTTATCAAACGTTCTGTGACAACATATACATATTTGATCTGGTATTTCAGCAGATATGTTTTGAAACTTAGCTATTTATTTTTTGCATGTCTTCATTATGACATTGGTGTTCATGAGGTTTTCAGTAATGTTTTCTAAAGGTACTGAGTTTTCTAAGTCACCTTCAATTCCAAAGTATTTACGTTGGATGGGCTCTATTTCTTGAAGAAGTTCTTTGGCTTTTCCTTGTAGGAGAATGTTATTTAAACTTTGCAGTTCTAGAGCAGGACTTTTTGCATAGCATAGTTGATGCACAAGATTGCGAAATAGTAGAATGGTGGGTTGCCAACTTTTTGATGTGCTGGAAAGTGCTTTTGAAAGCAGTTTCTGAAACGCAGGCTAATGAAAGTCCTTGAATACCTGTGTGGCTGCACACTGGACAGGAGTCTATGGTTTGTAAAGTTTTCATTTTCGTTTTGTCTTTTAGTTTCACATTGTGTTTGAGGAATTGTTGTAAAGATTTAAAGGATTATTGGCATACCTTACACATTGAGCTTCATGTCCATTTGTACACTGGACGGTTTGTTTGGGTGAATGGACCATTTGGTTCAAAGTTTGTGGGGACTTTTTTTCTATACGTTTTTTTTTTTGCCACAATGGTGTATTCAACCATTTCATACCCTCTGCCATTATTTTCTATGGGAATTGTTTTTTGTAGTTCTTGTTTATAAGCTTCTTCATAGAAGTATTTTTCTGTGCTGCTTGTGTGAATCCATTCACCATTACACAAGAAAAGGTATCTATATTGGCACTGCGTATGTTTTGAAGTACTTGATTAATTTAGTTAGTGGTTGCATTCTGTTTAAAATCATTATAAACAATATTCTCTTCAGTGGAACAGTGCTGTCAATTAGAGCTTGCAGGATTAGGCTTCTGCAGTAGATTCTAAGGGTAGATTGTGACTTTTCAGATGTTTTTATAAGATTGTGAAGAACTCTACTGCTGAACATTTTCTCTAACATCATTTCTTTGGATTGCGTTACCGTGACTATGTTAACACTGGTAGATAGAGGGTTAGGTACATTAGTAAGTCTGCTTTTCTTTGTACAAAATGTTTTACTTTTTGTTTTTGCAAGAGGGGCTTTACCTCTTTCAGTCGTCGCTGTTTAGTTTTGTTGAGTGAGGTTACTAGCTCCTTTGTTTTAATATTTGCCATATGTTGTTTTAGAGGTGGATGACTATATGGTGTAGTTTTACTCTGCTCTATTTTTTCTTTCTTTTCTACAGAATTTCTTTTTATTAGGCATTTTGTTGTGTCTGTTGGGAAAAGAGAATGTTTGCGTTGGAAAGTTTTGCAATGTATATGCATGTATGGTGCATGGGTTTGTAGGTGTGGTTGTAGAGATGAACAGAGTGCTGTTTGATTGTGAGGTGGTATATTAGGTATTGTCGGGGGGGATTCTGCCGGGGTCGGCCGGGCCGTCCGCAGACCTCCGGGCAGGGAGGCCCCAACTCCTCCCGTGTATATCTCGGATCGAGACAGAGTATGAGGCACACACAAGGAGCAAGGCAACTTCTGCCGTTTATTATGCAAACGGCAGGGATGGGTCAAGGAGCGTACGCGTTCGTCCTGACACACACACAATAGTGGGGCTCGCAGGCCCTTTTTACTACATTATGACGCGCTACTTGCGTCATTCCAAAAAGTTACCAAAAGAACCTATCGCCACTCTTGATTGGTTGCTCGAGTGGTGGGGTTAGTATAGTACGCATATAGAGAATGATATTAGTGGTTAAGATGTAGTCAGGTGGTATATCTGGGTTGTCCCTACAATTAGATACATAAGAATTGTTACATGAAGACCCCTGAGGATTGGCTAACGTTACTGACGTCTGAGATAAGAACCTCATGTTCTGATTGGTGCATCCGTGAGCTCCCCAGCCTGGGACCACCGTTGTTCCCAGCACACGGTGCACCTGTGGTTGCAACAGTGTTTCAATATGGGTACGTGCAGGCAATGTGAGGATTTATTCATAGGTGGGAGACTGACCGTTCCCACTGTAGCAGGTGTCCATTGAGCCTTTCAAGTGTGTCGGCCTGCGTCTCGTAGCGAGGTACCCAGACGCCTTTTCTCTCCTGGGTTTTGGCATCTCGTCAGGTTCGGCTTGGTCACGTGGGGAGGGACCGTGTTTGAGGCATAATTCTGCACAATTAATATTGTTTTTCCACTGTATGTCTGGTTTAATTTGCAGATATGATTTTAACATTGGTACGTGGAGTGCGAGGTTGCAACATCGTGCCTTTAAAGATTTGTTTCTTGACTGTGGGTTTGCAACATTACGACCTTGGCTGGTTGCTCCACTGGGTTCTTTCTGCAGGCTCAGCAACCTGACTTTTGCTTTGTTAATGTCCACGGGAACTCTTGCTTGAGGCCTACTTGGGCCTGGTGCACGAGTAATCCATTTAGTGCATGGATGCTTTAGGTTATAGTGGCATACAGTTTCATGGCCAGTATCGTGTTTCCATTATATCTCTCATGATGGTAACGGGTTTCAAGAGAAGCGTGAGCAAGCGTTATAAATGAGCTCATGGTGCGTCTTGCGTTTCTGCATTCTGAAAGCCTATGTAAAAATAATAAAGATGCACGTCCGTGAATAAGCCTGTCGCCTACGTCAGAGCACTGAGTATGTTCTTCGTGTAGATTGGTGTGGAAATGTTCAGCGTGTATAATAGTTCAGCGGTGCTTCCCGTTATCTAGGTCGTCATGGCATCTCTAACGATGTGTAGATTTCAGTCTAGTTGGTCCGTGCCGCAGGTGTCGGCATGGCCAGTGCGGGCTGTTGGGCAGGCAGATGGACACATCCGTATGTTTCTGTACCAGGGTATTTGGTCATCTGGTAAATGGGCAAACTCTTCTCGTGGCGGGTGTCTGGGCCGCGACCCTCTAGGCCAAGCGCGAGAGGTGAAGGACGGGAGTCTGGTTTTCCATTCTCCCACTTCAGTCCCCCCTCTGGTCGACTTGTCGACCACAAACATATCCTTCTCGTTATCTCCTCTTACTCTCCATATCTTGGTTATCCCTCCGAGATGTCCATAATGGTTTACGTGATCTTCAAATGACCAATACATGTATTCGCATGTTCCTCCAGGAGTACAGTACACCCATCTTCCTATGTAGCTCCTAGGGTTCCTTGGGTTCTCGATCTTCACTGATGGTGGGTCTAGATGATTGGCGATGATTTGGGTGCGCAACTTCTCCCTTTCGTGTATTATCACACCTGTGTGCTGGCCGTCATCCGCTGGCATCAAGGGGTGCATTCCCACCATTTCCAGCAACTCATCAGTTGAGCGCGCCTTCCGGGCTTTCCAAAATCTAATTATTATCAGTGCAGCTCCAGCCAAAATAGCACATCCCACTATTATTTTCAGTCCATCTGACAGCCAAGATGGCATCCATGACCATAATAGTGAAAACCAGCTTTTATCCTTGTTTACGCCGTTACTTTCGTCCATCATTTTGGAGTGCATCTGGGCCAATTGTGAAACTGCTTCTGTTAGTGTACCATTGTCGGCATCGTTGGCAGGTATGAACGTGCAGCATGATTGTCCTATCTTTGCACAAACTCCTCCTTCCATTGCTGTGAGAAGGTCCAATACATATCTGTTCTGTAGTGCTACCATCCTTACAGCTCGCAGCTCCTCTTTAATTGCGTTAAACCCATTTACTGTCGAATTTATGGTCATCATTAGTTCCCATCTGGTTATTTGCAGCCATTTTGCGTTTGCGTATGCCTGCAGTCCCGGATGTATTATTGAGGAGAAGAACATTGCTGCTCTGCTGAATAGTCTGTGTTCTGGCGGTATTGATGTTAGTTCCGTTTCCGACCTTCCCCACAGATAATTTCCTGTTAATGGCTCTCCTTGTCTTTTTCTCCTGTTTAGGACAGTATCATTGCTGTTGGTCCTGTTTTCTTGCTCCTTCTGGAGTGGTGCAGATCTCTTTCTTCTCCTGTCTCCTTCATCCATTTTCGGAAATTTCGCCACATCGACATGCTTCTTAGGTACCACTAGTGATGGTACATTGACGTGTACCATTGTGCACACACCACTCCACAGGGGAGGCAGTGTATGATATGCCTTTTCTCCACAGGCCCAATAATGGTCCATTATTACTGCTGTTCCCGCTCCCCCCTCAGGTAACTCCATCACACTTGCACAATTGGTGTTATATCCCACGTCCACCTCTCCTTTATGCTGGTAACATACTTTGGGCGCAGTCAATGGTAATATAGTTATCGGGTCTTCATCTTCTTCTACCCACGTGAGCATTGGTACATACTTGATCCATGTCGTCCAACATCGATGATTGTGTGTCTCGATGGTTGAGATAGTTTCTTTTGTTACCATGTTGCTGCCAACCACTCCTATCTCCCAGCTGGTACCCAGGAACACCTTTCCTGTTATCGTCAGTAATGGCCTCTCCCAGCATCCTTGTTTACCCGGAACTTCCGTGGCGTACCAATCACATGGTAGATACTGCAGTGTTACCTTCTTTGTTTCTCCTTTTTCAGGGCCACTTGTTATGTATCTGAATGCTTCAGCATGTAAACTGGTCTTGTGATAACTCAGATAGGTCTTGAGGAAGTTGTTTTCATATGGGTATGAGTCTCGTGTTTTCCATGTCATGTGCACTACTGTTCCTTGGAATCTTCCTTTCGTTTGGAACAGGGCCAAATATATTATGCACTGTGCTGTTTTTTCATCTATTTCTGTGGCAACAAATGTTCGTGAAGCGCTCATGGCGTATGGTATTAATGAGCAAACGTAACAGCTATCCTCAGTTGTCTGCTTACCAATGCGGGTCATGTGCTGGTACCATATGTTGTTTGTGACGTGTGCTGAATCTTGTACATAATTATCAATACCTTTATTGTCTGAGTATGTGCTGCGTTTAACTTTATTTCGCTTTTGTTCATTGTTACTGTTACCACCTGACGTAACACCTGTTGCAGCAGGGAGGTGGGGTACATTAGGTTTGGGTGCAGCAAAAAAACTCATAGCATAGCTGTACTGCCATACAGAGGCAGCCAAAACTCCGGTGATCATAAAAATCCCTATTATTTTTATTACATATGCTAACCTCACCGACATTTTTGCTCTTACCTTGCTGCAGTCCTGGCAGCGTATTCTTGCGACGTTAAAGTTGCCCGCCTAAAAATTCTCAAAAAGTGCTTGTTATTAAATGTTAGTTTTGTTTCATTAAGCTCTCCCTATCAAATAGTCATTCAGTGCCCAGGTGAAGAGTTGCTCCCACGCTACTCTAAGTGATCGGTCTCTCAAGACCGGCAAGTATGGGCGGAGGTGGGGCATGTAATTTTCTATGGCCAGGAGGAAGGCCGTGTAGTATACACGTACCCTTTTCTTTTTTAAGTATGTTGGCCTTTTTATTTCGTATACAAATTGGTGTGACAATTCTTCTGGGTAACTATCGTCTGGCAGCACCATCTACGCCTGCACACTGAATTTGTTAGATAACTTTTCTTAACAATACAATATTACGCAGCTCCTGTATGTGCGAGAGAAAAAGAGAACATTCACGTGTTTACATGTGTATTGGTGCAAGCGAAGTCCTTAGTTTTTATTACAATTGTATTTAGTAGTCAATGGGGGGGGGGTTTGCTCAGATGGCGGGAGCAGTTTTACTCTTTGAACGTGTGACCATGGGGTGGGCAGTGTGGGGATCACCCCCTTCTTCGTCCGTTATTCTCTCCGAGGGAACAATTGGGTCGTTGTCTGTGGTTGTGTTTTCTTCCGCTGCCGGGGATGTTGTTGGCGTTTTTCCAATGGACCTGTCGTTGGCGCTGGGGCGGGTCTGCAGTTTGTAAATTTTTACATCATGCAGGTGGTTCCACGCACGCTTATCCTTTAGTTTTACTGCTCTTGTTGATACGTCCTCTACTAAATGGGGGCCAGTGAACCTCTGCTGGTTCCACTTTCTATTAAAATTTCGAAGTAGTACGTGGTCACCTTTGGCAAGTTGGCACAAGTTCTCCTTTCCCAATTCTGTATTTTCGTCTATTTCTTGGTTGCTGGTGGACCCGCCCCGTGTGCGCTCGAGCTGTTGAGACACAAACACAACGCTAGTAATCAAAGAAGACACATATTGATACATTTCATCACCTAACACATTCGCAGAACTTTCTTGGTCGGTGAATGCCCTTGACGTTGGTGTTAGGGGAAGGCGCATTTGGCGTCCAGTAACCACCTCGTGTGGGGTGAGGTGGTGGTCGGACCCTGGCCTGTTTCTAAGTTCGAACAGTGCTAACGGAAGGCAATACAACCAACTTTTCTTTGTTGTTTGCTGTATTTTAGCAATTGCCTCCTTCAATAGGCCATTCAGGCGTTCACATACACCATTGGCCTGTGGGTGGTACGCACATGCAAATTTGTGTTTAATGTTCAGTAGGGATGTGATATGCTGGAACATTTCATTTGCGAAATGGGGTCCGTTGTCTGATCTTAACACCTCGCACACTCCCCACCTGGGGAATACCTCCCTTACTATAAATTTGGCTGCTCTAAACGCATCAGGGTGTGAACAGGGCCCTGCTTCGATCCACCTAGAAAATGGGCATACTACTACTATCATGTATCTATTGCCTTGACAAATGTTGATCATATCAACATAGTCAATGTGGAGGTGCCGAAAAGGTCCTTCTGGTCGGGGTATGGTACCTCTTATCACCTTTAAAGTATGACCGGCCGTGAACTGTTGACATGTAAGGCAATTGCTGATAAAATTTGACACATGGGATGTTAACTCGGGACAGAACCAATCTTCTCTAATTCGTGCTGCTATTATTTCTTTGCCTGTATGGGCAGGGTGATGTAATTGGTTCAAGGCGGTATTTAACAATGCCAATGGTATTACAACTTTCCCAGTGCCACCCTGGCGCCATAGTGCGTCGGTTGGTGACATTGTGCATCCTCTTTTCACCCATACTTCTTTTTCGGCCATTGGTGCAGCCGCTTGTAACTCCATAATCTGGGTGGCTGGGAGATGGGTGTACCCTTCTTTTATTAACATCTCCCTCGCTATTCCCCTCCCTCTCCCTCTCTGTGAGTCTGTGGGGTTCCATATCTCACCAAAATATGCAGCATATTTTGCATGTGCGTCTGCTGCTGCATTTCCTTTTGATATATAGTCTTCTCCATTGGTGTGTGCTGTGCATTTTACTAGGGCTAGTTCTTGGGGATCGTTTATTACTTCAATTAGTTCAGCCAACAAGAGGGCATGTTGTACTGGAGTGCCGTCAGCTCTCCTAAACCCTCTTCTTCTCCACTTTGATAGCCCTGAGTGGACAGTGGATGTAACATATGCACTGTCGGAATATATAGTAACTTTTTTATCAAAACTTTCCTTTAGTGCCAATATGAGTGCAACCAGTTCCGCCGCTTGAGCAGAGTAATGCTGTGGTAATTGTACACACTTAATAGCCACACACACTGGCGCTTCCATCATTTGTACTACTGCTGCCCCAGTCCTCCTTATCCCGTCTCCTTGATCAATAGTTGATGACCCATCAATAAACAAAAGCTCACCTCCCTCTAGTGCGTTTTCTTCAACTTTCCTAGTACATGAGTACATCTCAGTTACTTGGGTGCAGTCGTGGGCGTAATCTCCCTCTTCAATTACTTCTGCTAGGAACCTTGCAGGGTTAACCGTGCTACATCTAACAATTGCCAGTTCAGCTTTGGACAAAATAATCTCATAACCTGTTGCCCTCTGTGTCGTCAGTGTGGACTTAGGTTTATTCAATATCGCAAATAGTGCATGTTCTACAAATAGTGTAGTTGGACACCCCATAGTTATTGATGATGCTTTTTCTACTGCAAATGCAGCTGCAGCAAGACCTTGTTCGCAAGAGAATTGTCCTAACATTATTGGATCTAAGTGACCGCTGTAAAATGCTACTGGTTTATAGCCCATGCTAGTCTTTTGGGCCAATACTGCTTTCATTACTGCTGAGTCGCAATGTGAAAATATAAAAAATCGTCGCTCATAGTCTGGGGATGCTAGTACTGGAGCAGTTGATATTGCTTCTTTTAATTCATCAAATGCCTCCTTCATTTCCATAGTCCATCCCAACTTTTTCTCCCCTTTATTTGCTTCCTTCAAACCCTCAAGCAGGGGTCCTATGTAAGAGCTGTAATCAAATACCCATGCTCTACAGTAGTTGCACAGTCCCAGAAATTGCTGCAGTTCTCTTACAGTCTGTGGCACGGGAGTGCCTGATATTGCCTGTGCTCTTTGTGGTGCAATCCTTCTTCCATATTGTGATATCAGTTGGCCAATGTAAAGTACCTGTTCCTGACAGTATTGTATCTTTTCCATGTCTACCTTGTACCCCTTTCCAGCCAATATCGTCAACATTTTTAATGAGTCCTCTCTACATTTATCTTCATTTGTACTGCAAATTATTATGTCATCCACATACTGTAACACTGTGCTTTCCAACTCAACGTTACCCAAATCCATCTGTATTACCCTATTGAAAATTGAAGGTGATTCACAATATCCCTGTGGTAATCTGGTATGTTTCCACTTCCTATTTCGGTAAGTGAAGCTTGTCAAGTCTTGTGAGTCTGGGTGTAATGGTATTGAGAAAAAAGCATTTTTAAGGTCAATCACTGTAAACCGTGATGCTTCTGCTGGAATGCCACACAAAATTGTGGCCGGGTTTGCTGTTACTGGATACTCTGCTTCTACTATGTTGTTCAACGGTCTGAGGTCCTGTATGAACCGCCAAGACCCTCCTTTAGCCTTGCGCACCGGGTACACAGCTGTGTTGCATGGGGATTCTGAGGGGACCAATATGCCATTGTTTATAAGGGCTGTTATGGTTTCGTATATGCCCTCATCTGCCTCTCTTGACAATGGGTATTGTTTCACTCTTGGTAGTATGGCACCCTTTTTTAATTTTATCCTTACACCCCCTATGCTTTTAATGCATCCTACATCATAAGGGCTAATAGTCCATAATGATTTTGGCACCTTTGACATATCTTCTTTAAAAAATGGGACTGGTGTGCCAGCGGGTGCCTCAAGTGCCATTGCAATTTTCTGTGCCACTTGTTTGTGAGCCACTGTTAGCCACATTTCTACACTCATCATGAACACCATTTCATTTTCCTCCTTTTCTTCTGAAAACAACTCTTCATCTGACACCTGGGTCAGCCTACATCCTTCTGCTAGTGCTATCACCGCCCTCCATGCTCTCCCTTCTTTATCTTGGGCGTGCACAGCAACATAATCAGCTGTTGCAATAATGCTCTCAATGTCCACTGCAAGGACCTTCCCTTCCAGTTCATTAGCTGGTGTTTCTGGTCGGAATAGATAGGCTGCTGGTCTCCTCCATATTTTCCCTCCTATCCCTGGCATCCATGCAAATGCCATGTCTGTTCCGTACTGGAATAGCTCGCCGTCTACCGGCTCCGCCCTGATCGCTATCTGTCCACAGTATGCTTGCAAAATCTGTCGTGCTGCAAGCATGTTAATCCCTGGAGTAGAGCAAATTATGCCATCCTCTGTAAAGGAGATCGTCATATTTAATCTGTTCATTATGTCCCTCCCCAGTATGTTTACTGGTGAGGCACTATAATACAAAAGTGGTACTGACAGATCGTAATCTCCAATAGATAGCGGAACGTTATCAGTAAATGGAACCAACCCTTTAGCCCCAGAAAACCCTTGTGTGTTCATGGCTTCGCCTGACATCTTAAACTTACCTTCCCTTATGCAAGACCGGGTTGCCCCGGTGTCAACAAGGAATGATAATTTTTTGTCACCTATCGTTACCTCTATGCGTGGCTCCTCCGCACTATTAGGTGTTACTGACAGGATGGGACACACCAAGGCCGTCTGTGGGCTGTCCTATTGGGGGTACAATGACTGGCCATTCCCTGTGTAAGGGTTGTGCCCCAACACCGTCACCCCACCCAATTGCGTTCGTTCAGGTTGTGGTGGTGGTTGTATTAACGCTGCACCAGTTACTTGTGGCAGGTATTGTTTTATTTGTTGTTGTGGTAGGGAATAGTGTTGGTCACTCCCTTGTGGTGACATCTGCTGTGGTTGTATGCCCTGCTGTTCTTGTGATGTCCTATGTTGTGCTTGTTCGTTCCATGCTGGTGTTCCTGGCCTGACCCTGCATGTACGTGACATGTGTCCTAATAGTCCGCAGCTCCAACACACGGGTGGTTCCCTGTTTTGCCATGGGAAGTTCCCTGTGTTGTCCTGGTATACTGGTTGCCCTGTCTGGTAGTTATTTCTGAGTCCCCCAGCCTGTTGTTAGGTATTATATCCGTATCCTCTTCCCCTCATAAACCCTCCTCTCCCTCTATTATAATTATAATACCCAGCTCCTTGCATTGGGTACCCTCCTCCCATGTTCTGTGCGTGTGATTGCAGAGGCAGCACTTGCTCTATTACCTCTTGTGGAGGCGCTATTTGAGCTGGATTTTGTGCAGCCACTACTTGCGTTGGGCTTTGGGCCATTGGTGTTGGCGCAGTTATTAGTGCCCCTTCCATGGTATATTTAGTAAGTTTTTTCTGTACTAATTTGGCCTCTTCTGTTTTCCTGTCCTCTTCCTTTTGTTTCATTTTTCCTTGCCATGTTCTACAGTGATGTACTATAGTCAGTTGTATTTCCGGCCATGGTTTTGCTTCCATCCCCACTACTTTCTTTAATTGTCTCTGAACTCCTTCTGGGAGCCCTTGTACTAGTATATGATAAAATATGGCTGGTGTTTTGTCCCATTGTTCTCTAGTTTCCATGCGCCACTTCTCTTGAATATCCTGGATATAATCAACAGGATCCTCGTTCTCACCCATCTTACGGGAAGTAATGGCTCCTATGTCTGATGTGTCTGGGTACTGCACTCTTAGTGCCTGCCATAGCGCATGTCTGCAGTTTGCAAATGGTGCCCCATCATGCGATGTGTTTGTTATTGTTACCCCATGGAATCCCGCTCTTTTCCAAATGTCATCCGCTCTATCCCCTAATATTGATATTAACAGGCCCTTAACATCTCCCACTGCTAGTTTCTGTCCTGCGGTGTGTTTTTCCATTTCATATATCCATTTACCCGCACCTCCACTTAATGATGGGAGCCTACATTTTATGTTTTCCTTATCCGTATGTTTCCAAGGTACATATTGTGGTCTAACCCCTCCTCTCTCCAGCAGTGGCATTACATTCTGTCTTGTGTCATCCTTTATGCTCCATGATGTTAACTCTTCACACCCCTCCTCTTCCCCCATTCCTTTTACTACTTCAAATCCTTCCTTACTACCCCTTCTCCTACCTCCCTCTTCTTCCTTTCCCCTTTTTTCATCCTTTCCTGTGTTCAATATTGGCACGTCTGTTTGCCTGTCTTGCCTGCGACTAGGGAGGTCCCTAAGCCGACATGCATAAGGTGTAACTTCGTCCATGAAGGGTGCGAGCTTTATTCTGTGCAGAGAGCGTGCAGTTGTTGAACATGTGGGGTGTGGCGTTAGAGAGCGTGATGGTGATGTGGGTGGCGTGTGTTGGTTGGTGAGCGTCGGTGGCGTGTGTTCGTTAGTTTGTGTTTCTCCCATTCTTTTCACTTCCTCCTTACTTCTCTCCAGCTCCTCCCATCTTCTACTCACCCATGGCGAATCTATGTTTGTTCTAGTGAGGTATAGCTTATCTAAGCTTTCCCTTTCACTCTTCCTTCCATCCTCACTACAAAAATCATTCATAAATTGCGCCCCCCACTCTGCCTTTTTTCCTTTTATTGTTACAGTTTTTAAGTCTATTAGGTCTCCCTCTTCCTTTCCGTTGTTACCACCTGTTCCCCTTAGTGCTGACGTTGTTGCTACCTCTCTATTTTTATATACTTCTCCCCATCTTTCACTCTCCCTCTTACTCTCTTCTCTCTCCCCTTCACTCCTCTCCTCCATCTCCCTACTATTTTCCTCTCTTTTCCTTTTTAATTCCTCCATTACTTCGTTGCTCATCTGTTCCAATATCCTTTCATCCTCTCTCCTCCTTTCCCATTTCACCCTTTCTCTTTCTACTATACTCTCTATTACCTTCCCCTCTTCATATTTTTTAGCTGTCTCTGATATTATCCTCCTCCTCCATATTTCCATTTCTTTTTCATTTTCTTCTTCTTCCTTCTTCTTCTCCCTCATCACTACTCTTGATACCCTTTCTGCTGCTGCTTTTACCCTTACAGCTTCCCTCTTTCTCTCCTCACTTTGCTCCCTTAATTTTTCCAATTCGTCCTTACCTTCTTTCCTTTTCCTCACTCTCTCTCTTTCCTCCCCCTCAAGTTGTTTTATCAGTTCATTCTGCTCATCCCTTAGTTTAGCTAATCTTTCCTCCAAAATCTCTTCCTTCTGCCGTAGCAGCTCTTCTCCCCTCATTTCACTCTCTCTTTCACTATCCTCGTTTGTTCTCTTTACCGCCTCCCTTTCCTCTCCAGTTAGTGATCCTCGTAATTTCAACAATATCTGTGCAGCTACCCACTCATCGTTTCCTATCTCTACAGTCTGCTCTTCTCTCCTCCCGTCCCCCATTGGTATCTTTCCATGAGCCACATATGGTGGAGGGCTGTATGCCGGGTTTGAGTATCCTTCAGCCGCCCTTAACTGTCCTTTTATTTCTCCTAATTCTCTTAAAGGGTACAACCCTCCTCCCTCTGTTTTCACTCCCGGTGTTAAGGGTATCTCATTGCTCGGTTCCTGTTTTATGTCAGCTAATTTATCAACCTTTCCTCCACCCAGTTTTTCATTCCCCATATTCTTTGTTCCTTCACTCTCCTTTTCCCCATCCGTTCCTTCTTTCTTAATCTCCTTTTCTTCCGGTGTTTCCCCCATAGTGAACATTCCATTTGGTCCTGGTCTAGACCCCTGGAACATCCTCCATAAGTTAAACACCTCCACATGGTTTGCCAACTTCTTCCCCTTGTATGTATTGTGCAGATGGTTTAATAGTGAATGTTGGGCATATGGGTCAAAGCTACCATTAGGCGGCCATGGTGTCAACATTTTGTTGTCCGTCCCCTGGGTCCACTCTATGCTGTACTTAATTAACTTCTCCCTATGTGGTGGCAGTGTGGTGCATATATGTTGTAGTGGGGTAGTGAGGGTATTCCCCCACCCTCCCAACCCTCTCCCGTATGACATACTAGCGCACCCTTTCTTACCCTTCCCCTTGCTACCAGTTTGCAACATACAACCTTTTATTGCTTACCTTGCCCCGCAAGTGTGGGGACTTACGACAATCCTTTGACAAATTATGCAATGATAATAATCACAAAAAAAAAAAAATTATAAAACAAATATATTTATGATGTTATATTATATTCCTTCCCCTACGGCCCCCTGCGGCCGAAGCGCACGCAGCCCCCTGCAGCTGCGTACCCCTTACGACGATCTTACACAGTCGTCCTTTTTCCCCGTTCTCCTCCCACCTTTACACTTGCCGTGGCCGGCGTTCTCCGTGCGCAGCCACGCCCCCTTCCCCTTCTCCTCTTTGATCCACTCGTTTATCGTTTATCTCCGTGTCCGCTCCTTTATCATGTTTCTCTTCCCCACCAATGTCAAACCCAAAGCTTCTTGTGTTCACGATATCTTACTAAATCCCTACTGGTGACGTCACCTATTTCTTCGAACTACTGGTATATTCGTGTTATGTTCTTTAAATTCAAAATACACTTGCAATCTACCCCGCTAACCCTACAGCTGTCTTCCTGTCTCTCCTTGAACAAGGTAATCTCATCAATACTATAACCGGACTGCGCACGCTGCGTCGCCTCGCGTGTGATACGCCCCTCAACAGGAGGGCTTAACCAGCCAATTATCTTCCGTTTTGGGCAACTACGTAACTAGCCACCGCCCACAGGGAAACGTCATCTACCTATCGAGTTTCTTGCTCGAACAATAGGGAACCTCATCTACCTATCGAGTTTCTTGCTCGAACAATAGGGAACCTCATCTACTCATTGAATGATAAATGTCAAATCGTAGGAAACCACACACACCCACCCTCACACGTAGTCGCGATTTAGGCCAATCAGTGTCTTTCGAGCGGCTGCACGTGATGTTTTCGTGCCCCGCCCCCCTCTTTCGCGTAACGTTAGCTTTTTGTTGCGAGCGTCTGCACGTGTTGTTCTCGTGCCCTGCCCCCCTCTTTCGCGTAACGTTAGCCGCCTTCTCTCGCACTCAATTCACTACCATTCATTCCATTATCATCACTCAATTAAACCTTCACCCCACCTTTTTACAATACCTCCCTCCTCCCTTATTTACTTCCGCCCCCTCCCTCACAATTTCGCATTGCTTGTTGTGCGTGTCATGCTCACCAAGTTCCCTCGATGCAGGGCCGCTCGACTGCGTGCACCCCTCCAAGCGGCTCGCCACCTCCCCTCGTCTGGACCACGTCTGGACACTCGCCGACCGCGGGCGGGATACTTCTCAACCGGCTCCCGAGGGCCAATATCCGGATTGCGCTGTCCGGTCCTCTCGCAGCTCCGCGATGGTCCTGTAGTCCTCAGAAGGGGGCAACGGCAGAGGGGGCCGCGCCGCCGGGCCTCCCCGCAACGGGAGTTCCTGGAAAAATAAAAAATAAAAGTCGATCTTAAACAGATCTCAGCAGTGCCTCCAACTTGTCGGGGGGGATTCTGCCGGGGTCGGCCGGGCCGTCCGCAGACCTCCGGGCAGGGAGGCCCCAACTCCTCCCGTGTATATCTCGGATCGAGACAGAGTATGAGGCACACACAAGGAGCAAGGCAACTTCTGCCGTTTATTATGCAAACGGCAGGGATGGGTCAAGGAGCGTACGCGTTCGTCCTGACACACACACAATAGTGGGGCTCGCAGGCCCTTTTTACTACATTATGACGCGCTACTTGCGTCATTCCAAAAAGTTACCAAAAGAACCTATCGCCACTCTTGATTGGTTGCTCGAGTGGTGGGGTTAGTATAGTACGCATATAGAGAATGATATTAGTGGTTAAGATGTAGTCAGGTGGTATATCTGGGTTGTCCCTACAATTAGATACATAAGAATTGTTACATGAAGACCCCTGAGGATTGGCTAACGTTACTGACGTCTGAGATAAGAACCTCATGTTCTGATTGGTGCATCCGTGAGCTCCCCAGCCTGGGACCACCGTTGTTCCCAGCACACGGTGCACCTGTGGTTGCAACAGTGTTTCAATATGGGTACGTGCAGGCAATGTGAGGATTTATTCATAGGTGGGAGACTGACCGTTCCCACTGTAGCAGGTGTCCATTGAGCCTTTCAAGTGTGTCGGCCTGCGTCTCGTAGCGAGGTACCCAGACGCCTTTTCTCTCCTGGGTTTTGGCATCTCGTCAGGTTCGGCTTGGTCACGTGGGGAGGGACCGTGTTTGAGGCATAATTCTGCACAATTAATATTGTTTTTCCACTGTATGTCTGGTTTAATTTGCAGATATGATTTTAACATTGGTACGTGGAGTGCGAGGTTGCAACATCGTGCCTTTAAAGATTTGTTTCTTGACTGTGGGTTTGCAACATTACGACCTTGGCTGGTTGCTCCACTGGGTTCTTTCTGCAGGCTCAGCAACCTGACTTTTGCTTTGTTAATGTCCACGGGAACTCTTGCTTGAGGCCTACTTGGGCCTGGTGCACGAGTAATCCATTTAGTGCATGGATGCTTTAGGTTATAGTGGCATACAGTTTCATGGCCAGTATCGTGTTTCCATTATATCTCTCATGATGGTAACGGGTTTCAAGAGAAGCGTGAGCAAGCGTTATAAATGAGCTCATGGTGCGTCTTGCGTTTCTGCATTCTGAAAGCCTATGTAAAAATAATAAAGATGCACGTCCGTGAATAAGCCTGTCGCCTACGTCAGAGCACTGAGTATGTTCTTCGTGTAGATTGGTGTGGAAATGTTCAGCGTGTATAATAGTTCAGCGGTGCTTCCCGTTATCTAGGTCGTCATGGCATCTCTAACGATGTGTAGATTTCAGTCTAGTTGGTCCGTGCCGCAGGTGTCGGCATGGCCAGTGCGGGCTGTTGGGCAGGCAGATGGACACATCCGTATGTTTCTGTACCAGGGTATTTGGTCATCTGGTAAATGGGCAAACTCTTCTCGTGGCGGGTGTCTGGGCCGCGACCCTCTAGGCCAAGCGCGAGAGGTGAAGGACGGGAGTCTGGTTTTCCATTCTCCCACTTCAGTATGGTTGGGAAGGTTGTGACAGTAAGAGTCTGCAGAGGTGTAATGGTGTTGGGTTAGTAAGGGAGTGGTGGTGTGATGAAATCTGTAGGGTGGTTGTGCTGTTTTGGGCAACATAGTGGATTTTGCAGTGGTGGTCTGTAGACGGGAATAGTAAGAGTGTGAACGGTGGAATGTAATGGGCTAGAGTGAAACAAAATGTTGGTTTGAAAAGAGTAGTCAGGTTAATATATAGTGGAAATGTGCTGCTGTAATTATGCATATACACAGAAAATGCATGTACTTACTTTTTTGGATGCGAAGGGTATAAATTGTTCAGGTGTTTATTTCAGTAATGTTCTTCTATCCTGTAATTGTAAAAGAAAGTTAGTGGTGATATGTGGTAATGGCAAAGTATTTTTAGTAGGCAAGGTTCATATTTATGAAAGAAGGAGAAGAGTTGGGCAAAAACTGTTAAAATAATTTGTGGACAGTTAAAAAGTGGTTGCTTTTAGGAGCATTTTAATGAAAGTTAAGAAATGCTTATGTATTTTTATAGAAGCTCTGTAACATTTTGCAAAAGAGATGAAAAAGTTGATGGAAACGATATGTAGTATGCTTTTAAATGGCAGTTGGATTGTGGAAGTTTAATATGTTAGGTGTATATGCATACTTGCCAACATGATGCATTCTAATCTGTAGGTGTGTATGTAGTCCTACATTTTTTGTTTGCGTTCTGGGACTTGTAGTTCCACTTTTCCCATTGTGAAAATTGGTGTACAAGACACAGAATGTAGAGAAAAAAGTAGGGCTGAATAAGCAGCTGTAGATTGGAATGGGTTATTTTACTGTCAATGTATTAAACTGGCACACACTGAGTGCCAATTACAAATGGTGTACAAATGTATTTTATCTACTTTTACTTTCTTTTATGAAAAAATGACACAGTGCGGGTGTAAATGCAGATATGCATTTTCTAACTTTCTTAATAATGCTACACATTTGTTTTTAAAAAGCACAGCATTTTATACATTTATTTAATATTAAGTGGAATTGGAAGTGACAGAATGCAAAGGAAAAAAGAAAGACTTAACAAGCACCTATAGATTTGAATGGGTGATGTTGGGTTATATGCATGTGCTGCCAACATATTATACTGACAGGCACTATGTGTCACTAGAAAATGGTCTACAAATCTATTTTATCAGCTTTTTCTTTATTTTATGAAACAGTGCACAGTGCTGATATACATGCACAAATGCATTTTTTTACTTTCATGACAAGCATCGTCAAGTGCAGAACATTGCAATTGTTTGCTGCTTCATCCGAGCAGGTGATGAATGCTGCAATGCATGGCATTTGCTAGAGTATTTAGAAAAGAGAATATGCTTATTGAGAAGCTTATTACAGGGTAAGAAGCAGGAACCCTTTATATATATTTGTGAAAGAGTTGAAGAAAATATGTTTTTAAATATAAGCCATACCTGTACTATGTTTTGTTAGGTGCTGATCTTGTTGAATCTGGAAATAGAAATCTTGGCCAGTTGCACAGTAGTTTTTGATGCAGATGCTTTTCATTAAAAGGAGATATGTACACTGAGAGTTCAAGAGTACATCTGAATTGTTGAAGTGAGATGACAGGGTTAGGTGTAGAGGTGTTGGATGTGATTGGTGGATGGTTGTGTGACTCTTTGAAAGCAGCCAATGAGGGAGTGCTGAGAATATGAAAGTGGAAAGGCTAGAAGGGCTGCCCCTGTTTAACACGGTCCACTACGGTAGTCTGCATATGGCACATGCCACATGCAGGTGTTTTGCGGAGTTCTGGCATGGAAAGGGGACTGTGAGGATTAGCCAATCAGGTTGGCTGGGTGTGGTGCACAGGACGAGAAGGTAGTAGGAGATTTGTTTACAAGAGTTGTGAGAGCACTGACAATGGCTATGGCTATGTGTCTGAGAAGGCAGACTTTGTGGATTCTGGGGAACGCTTCCATTCAGTCATTTTGTTAGAGTATGGCTCACTTTAAATATCCAGACATTGTGATTGTGGAGGGGACAATTTGTGGTTTGTGACTCCAGTGTTTTTGCAAGTTGCCCTGAAGGATTTATTTAAAAACCTAATGCAACTGTTTTCTGCTGCTCGGATCATTTTTCCGGAAATAAATCAGTCCAACAAACATTTTCAGTCCAAAAATTGAAGAATCGAGGCAGCTGGTTAATAAAGTCATACATGCTTTTTTATATGCTGCAGGAATGTCATATTTTGAGAATGATAATATACATTCTGATGGTGTGAATTGTTTTTGTCAAGACAGAGTTTACTGCACTAATGTTGGAAATGCAATTTTCCTTTGCAATCTTAGGAATGCATTGACAAAGTTCCTGTAAGGAAATTGTAAATGAAGATGTACAATGTACAGTACTATGGTACATAAAAGTAAAAAAAAGAAAAAAGTCTTTGTTAACAACCCCCCCAAAAAAGGCTCTTTTTAGAGCCACAACTGAAGATTAAATAACTTAAATTGTGTTTAATTTCCACCCCACCCCTTTCAGTGGCCAAGATATCCACTAAGACTGTGGTAGTCTGCGGACGGTACAAGCCACATCCGTGTCTTCCGAGGATAGCTGCCATGGAAAGGGGACTGTGGGGATTAGCCAATGAGGTGTTCTGGTTGTGGTTTACAGGAAGAAATGGTAGTGGGTGTTTTGATTGTTGTGTATAGGGAAGATGGATGTGGTTAGTGCTCAAGAAAATTGACTGTGTGGATTGTGGGAGATTGTTGGGTTCGTAATATGAAAAGGTACACTAAGTTGTGTGGCATCTCTGGTACTATTGATTTGGATGGAGCAGAGGATTTCTGGTATACAGTGTCTGGGGTAAACTGGGTGAGTTTAATAGCGTGTTGTAAGACTATGGCTCACTTTCAATGCCCATATATTATTGTTGTTCATTGTGGAGGAAATAGTGCAGGGTATTTTACACCACTATATTTGCTGGTTGCATTAAAAGATACATTTCTGAGTGTTAATGGAACTATTTCCATGTGCAGACATTATTATTTCAGAAATACATCCAATGGAAGTGTGGAGATGGACAAATGTTTTGCGCACAACTAGAACAAGATAGGCACCTTGTAAATAAAGATGTATCTGTTTTTCTGAATGTCTGGGCATGACATTGTTTGAAAATGAAAACATCAAGGTGGATGTTGCCAACAATTTTCGGAGTCATGAAGTGAATTTTACTGATTTGTGGAATCAGCTGTTTCTTGTAAATATTCAAAATGCACTGAGAAAGTGAAGTTGAAAAATATGCAAAGTGCATATGAAAACATTTGTAAGTAGTTTTAGGAAATGAAAATCAGAAAAGCAAAAATAAAAGCAAAAAAGGCTCATTTAAGAGCAATAATTCTACAATAAATTGTTTAAATTAATTGTAAACCTCCCCACTTCCTCTAATGACCCGATCTGTCCACAGACAACGCGATAGTCCGCGGGCGGCACGTGCCACATCCAGGTTATTTAAGGTTGCCTGGCACAGAAAGGGGACTGCAGAGACTGCAGACCGTCGTGCTGTCGGCAGACATCAGGGGTATCAGCCAGTCAGGTTTCCTGGGTGTGGTGTACAGGAAGGAAGGGTAGTAAGAGTTGCGAGAGTATTGAAAATGGCCATTGCAATATCTTTCAGCACGTAGAGTGTTTCGATTTTGGAGACTCGTGGGTCCATTGGATGCAGGTATGTGCTGAGCATTGTGGAATAGCCACAAATCTTGGATTCCCTGAATTTGCAAGTGTTCTGGTATGGAGTGTGAGGCATGATGTGGGTGGACTTGCTCCCATTTTGTGCAAATATGGTTGAATTGAAATATCCAGACATTTTTATCGTTCATTGTGGAGGAAACAATTTGGGGAATGTGACTGGAATTTCATTGCAGTTTGCAATGGAGACATTGGGAATGTTGAAGGAAATGTTCCATAATTCCAAAAGAATGTTTTGATGCATTGCCCAGAGACAGATGTTGATGTGTTTGAGTTTATTTGATCCGCAAAGGGAAAAAGCGAGGCGCAATGTCAATAAAGCTGTGTGTGCTTTTGTTCCAGATGTTGGCATGACATTGTTTCATAATGAGAACACTACATTTGATAGGGCCAACATTTATCTGCAAGATGGAGTCCATCTAAGTGATTTGGGTAATCAGATGTTTGGGGAAACTTTCAAAATGCTTTGAAGCAGTTTTTGTGAAAGTGGGCAGAAATCATTAAATTCAATGAAACGTGTTCTTAGTTCAGTTTGTAAAACCAAAAAATATATATATAAATGTCAAAAACTCAAAAAAGGTTATTTTAAGAGCCACCTTTTTTTAAGGCAAAACAATTAAAAGGATTTCAGTGATCCCACCCATGGAACTTTTTAGATGTCTGTGGACTACTGCACTGTATGTGGACTATGCAGACTGCAGAGGGCCCTGTGACTTTTTTTTCTCACTTCTATTTTTAAACTGTGAAAGGTGGCCAGAGGCCATGCACCCAAGAGTCTTTTCCACTGTCTGCAAGTAGTGTAATTGTATATGTACAGATGTGGACAGGGTGTGTGGCAAATGGCTTACTGGACTGCCCCAAGGGTTGTGCCCACTGGGCAGATTCTTGGGTGCATGGGTGTATTATGCTGTGGTAATTGTGGACAGCTACTAGAGTGGAGGCCATGCACCCAAGAGTGTGTCCACTGGCTGCAAGTAGTATAATAGTATGTGTACAGAAGTGGACTGGGTGTGTGTCAGATGGCTTATTGGACTGCCCTGAGATTCTTGGGTGTATGACAGTCTGTGCAGTGGGTGCGAGTAATATAATAGCATGTGAACTGAAGTGGACATGGCTTTAGGTGGATGTGTTATGTGTGTCGGTTGTGGCCACTGAGCAGATTCTTGGGTACTTCAGTGTATTATGCTGTATTGGCTGTAGGCAGTCAGTAGAGTCGTGGGTGCATGGCCAGAGGCTAAGAGTCTGTCCATTGGCTGGAAGTGCTGTAATGATATGTGAACTGAAGTGGATAGGGCCTCAGGCGGCTGCCTTATGTGTGGGGGTTGTGGTTAGTGGGCAGATGTTTGGGTGCATGGCTGTATTATGCTGCAGTGGTTGTGCCAGGTCCTAAACTCTTGGGTTCATGGCCAGAGGCCATAGGGTTGGCATCAAGGACATATAGTTTAGATTTTTGTGTGCTAATTGTTCATGACATCAGTAGCACATTTGTTATGCCCGTATAGTTCATGGATGAGTTTGCAATTTAAGACAGACCGTGTTTCCCTAGAAAGCACACCAATTTGAATTCTTTTCAAAATGTTAGCATAGGTGAGGTCTGCAGACTGACAAATGTTTTCAGTTAGTTCTATGTATTGGAAATGTTGCCAGAGATTTACATTTCACATGGCACAGTGTGTGTGCTAAGGTTTTAAAAAATAGGTTCACCTTTCACTGGTGTTAATTGAAGAATATTGCTGAAAACAATAGCGTGTATTCCTCCAAAGAGTTCTTCGTAGTCTGTTTTAAGGATCTCTTGGATTAGGTTGGAGACCATGCTCGCCTCATCTATTAGGAGCATTTTCATTTGGTTCATTTGTTTCAAAACATTTAAAACTTCTGCTGAAAGTTTGTTGTAGTTTCATTTGTTTTGGTGTTCTACTGGAAGGAATAGCAATCAATGTAAAGTAACACCACCTATGTTGTAGGCAGCTAAACCTGTGGGGGCAGTTGCAACAGCTGAAAGTGTATTGTTTGTCAATTGTTTGAGGAACTCGCTGATGATCTTTATTAAGAATGTTCTGCCTGAACCAGCTTGACCACCTACATACTTTGGCAGGTACAAGTTATGGATTCTTGTTGCACACCATGTTACATTTCTTTAGTTATTTCTAGGAAAATGCTACGTTGCTCATTGTTCAGTTGTGATTTCAATAGCGCAAAGTTTTCTTCAGATTGCTCATACTGAGACAATGTGCTTTCTACTTCAGGCATTGCTAAATCTGCCTCATTTGCTATGAGTGACAGTTCAAGTGGTTCTTGGCTTCTTATAAGAGAAGGTTGACTGCTCTCAGGAGTGTCTACATTTACTTGTGCTTGATGTTCTTCTTCTTGTTGGCATTCATTGTCCAACATGTTTTTGTACTGTTTAAAGTGTGTATCTGTTGTAGTGTTTTCACTTGCACTGAAAGCATCTTCATAGTAGGAATAGGTGTCCAATAAATCTTCTACTTTTCTCCATGGTTTAAAAAGTTGCAGTAGGCACACACAGTAAAGTTCTCTATGTTGAGGAGTTTTTAATGATAGCTTCATATGATTAATCAGGCTGCATTTGGTAAGTTTAACCAGGCTGCCCTCACAATGTTTGACTATGTATTTACCTTTTTTCTCTTTTTCTGAATGCAGCATGAGCAAGGCTAAGCTAGACTATGTTTTCAGATTTCCCATACAAGGATGTTTCGGTTAAATGGTCTGCGGCTTCGTAGCAGCCACGTTCTCTATGGGAGAGCATTTTTATGCCAAAGCTGTATAGTTTTTGTGATACTTTTTTTCCAGATGATATGTCATCTCAGAGGTCTTTCAGCTCTTTTTTCTCAGCTTTGGTTAAGTAAGCTGTGACATATCGTGCAACTGCAGTGGAACTGTCTGCAATACACTGTACATCTGTGTTTGCATTCCATAGGAGGGCAATGATTTCATTGTAATCATTGATGTACTTTTTATGCTTCAGTTCTTTTTATGCAGTGTGTGTTCTTAGGCGATTTACCTTTCACACTGTGTCTACCAGAAGACATGAGCTGTTTACTTGTCCTTTTTCTGAAACTTGTCTTGGAAACCCAAAGCCGCATTTGGTGTAGTATTTTCCTTTGTTTTTATATTTGCGCTGACAATACTTGCCACACTTGTTTCTTTGAAACTGCAAAATGTGTGCATGTAGGTCGCTATGTGCCCTTTCTGAAGGGATTTCGCAAATGACATATTTGTGAATGAACTGCAAAACACTGGCATCACTGTCCTGACCAAATATAGGGGCATTTTTAATCCACAAACGTATGTGGATGTGTGGTGCTCCTCTGGTTTCATATTCTTTTCTCTGAAAGAAGTGTTACACTTCTCCGAGGGGAGGAATTGTTTTATTACAGATTTAGTGAAGCATGGCAATACAGTGATGATGGAAGTACCTTGACACATTACACATGTTTAAGAGAGCAGGTGTTTTCATGTCTATCCCTGGTTTGTTTTAGTTTGCTATGTGCGGGAAATCATTCAAGTCTTCCCATGCATGCTCTGACAAACCATATGGGTGGCCAAGGTTGCATGGCATACACCGTACATCTGCGTGACGTTGGACACGTACTCTTTCATACGATGCATGTTTGCCAAGAGATTTGTAATACTTGACTGTAAAACTTAATCTTTCTCTTGCACCTTTTTAAGTAGCTGCCTAGCAGACATGTTTAGAAAATCAGAACCTTTTTTCAATGTGTGTGCAACTCCAGAACATAGAGTTGCTAGTTCACTTTCAAAGAGGAGGTGGAATATATATTCAACATTTTGTCGGAATCTGGGGTCTTCATAATACATTTGTAAAGAGCGCTATTCTGATGCTGTTATTTGTGTGCATCTTTCATCGTACCTTCCACCTTTTCCAGTAGGAAAAAGTAGAGGAAAGGCTTGTGCTTCCACACTTTTATCCCATGTGCTATTTGGAGATCTTTAGGCTTGCCGCATTTGACATGTTTCTAGTGCATCGTCTATGGTGTCTTTGTAGTACAGTGGGTGAATTGTATACTGGTCTAAAATATTGGAGGCTGTAGTAGGACCTAGAAGTTCAAATTGGTCAGTTGATGAGGAATCCTGAATTATTTTGGTGGTTTCTCTCAGGTTTTCTTCAATGTTTATTTCTTGTAGTATTAATTTTTTTTCTTTAACAAATTGCAGGGCTTCTCTAACTTTAAGTCTACTAGTTCTTGTCCTTTTTTTGTCTTTTGTAGGAACACTATTCACTAGGATAATCAAAGATTGATCTATTGGTCGTTGCACTCAGAGAGTGTCTACATTTTCTTTAGATCTAATGGAAAATAATCTACTTTGCCAGCAATGCCTTTCAGAAATTCAGAAGGAGGCAAATTGGATGTTTTTGGTTGAAGGTGTATTATCTCTTGAAATGGGTGCACTGTTTGGATTACAATGCTCTCAGACAAATTAAGCTGTTGGAGTGGTTTTGGCAGTGGTAATATTTCCACGTTATTAGTGATAGCCTGTGAAGGCATTCGTTTATTGTCGAATTTTCCAGTGCAGTATATTCAAAGTATTGGGGGGTTAGTAATTTCGTATTTGTTATCCACTATAAGATAAATAGCTAATTGAAACCATTGGGATTCCTCATTGTCTTCTATTCTGTATGTTATATCTATATTTTTGGTGCTATTTGTATAAAAAGTTATGCGGCAACACACGCATAGTTGGTTTGGTACTTCAGAAGATGTGCTTTTAAACTTTGCTATTTCTTTTTTGTACATGTGTAATAGAAGGTTTCAATCTGCAAGGTTGTCACTACTCTCTTATACAGTTACTGGATTTTGTAAGTGCTCTTCAGTTCCAAAATATTTGCTTCGGATGCAGTCTATTTATTCAAGCAGTTCTTTGGCTGTACCATGTAGGAGAGTGTCATTTAAATGTTCCAGTGCTAAAGCCAGACATTATGCATAGTACAGTCTCTGAACGAGATTTCATACAGTTAAATGGTGTGTCGCATTTTGATGTGGTGGAAGGTGCTTTTGAATGAAGGTCCGGAAATGCAGGCTAATGAATATCCTCATAGTACTGTGTATTTGCGCACTGGACAGGAGTCCATAGTTTGTAATATTTTAATTTTGAATTTGTCTTTGGCTTTCACATACTGATTTGAAGGATTTTTTTCGTACGTTACACATTGAGGTGCCCATTAATTTGTAGACGGGCGGATTGGTTTGGTGGAAAGGAAAGTTGATAGTAAGTTTGTTGGGGATATTCTTTCAATCAGTATTTCTTTTCCCATAATGGTACTGTCTACCTTTTCATACCCTCCCCCTCTGCCATGTATAGCAATTGGGTTTGTTTGCTTTTGTTTGTATGCTTCTTCATTGAAATATGGCTCTGTGCTGGTGGTGTGAATCCACAAACCTGCACAGATGTTTGCAAAGGTATCTATGTTGATAGTGTGTCTGTTACAAAGTATTTCTTGTTGTATACTAATTAATTTTGTTGGTTGTTTCATTCTGTTTAAAATGAATATTAAATTTGAGGAGTGTTACACTGTCTATGAAGCACCCCCTGTTTTTAAAAGGCACTGAAGGATTCTATGGTGGAACATTTTTTGTAAAATAATTTTTGGGGGAATTCTTCTTGTGGCTATGTTACCATTGGTAGAAGTAGTGTTAGTACTACTGGTACTTGCATTCTTCTTAATACATTTCGTTTTAGTTTTACATTTCGAAAGAGATGTCACACTTGTTTTCCTGCTATCTGGATCCTGCTACCTGGATCTGTTTTGCTTAGTGACTGTATTAGCTGTTTTGTTTGAACTTTTTGTACAAAGTCTGCTAAAGATGGATGGCCATTTTGCATGGCTTGAGTATTATCTGCTCTATTTCCGTGTTGTTTTCTATGGAGTTTCTTTTTGGTAGGCATTATCTTGTGTCTGTTGGAGAAAAAAGGAAATTGTGGGTTTGGAAGTTGTACAATGTATTTGTGTGTACTGTGCATTAATGTCTGAATATGAGGTAGGTATACATAGAGGAGTGTGCAAAGGGCTGTTATTTTTGGTTGGGAAGGTTGTATTGCTATGTGTGTGTGTGTTCCTGTGGGAAAGGTTTGCTTCAGTGTGCATGACAGTGTAATGTGGTTGTGAGTAGGTAAGGACATTGCAATGTTTTGATAAAACTAGTGGGTATTAATATACTGGTGTTCTGATGACAATAGAAACGGTGGACCTGGCAATGTGCAATGAGTTAGTGTGAAGCGAGTGTTGTGGGCTTGGATAACATTGTCTAGGCTACAATACAACAACATTGCACTGTCTGAGTAACAGGCAGAACACAACAGTCCTGCATTTACATGTTTGGACGTGAAGAGCAGGTTTCTACTGGGTTGTATCTTCCAGCAGAGACATCACTGGCTTTTAGCAGGTGGTTCTTCACTGCATTTGCAAAAAAAGGAAGTTAGTGGGTATGTGTGTTAATGGTACAGTAATAGCAGTAGGAGAACATATTTTTTTAGATTGTAGGAGGATTTGATGGCAGGAAGATTTAGAGTGTGTATTCAATTGTACAGCACTGCATAGGAGTGGGGACTTGGGAGCATTACCATTGTTGGTATTGGGCCAGTGATGCAGTGATAATTGTGCCCTATGAGGCTGCAGTTTTGAAGTGTGTGAGATGTTTTTGCACTAGTTGTTTTGGAAATGGGTTAGTGGAAGTCATAGTAGAGTGAGAAAAAGGGCAGAAAGATGTCGAGATCTGAAAGGAGAATGTTACTGTGTGCGTAATTTTGTTAAGTTTCTCACACATAGATGCTCACTACATGAGTGAAGAAATTATTTTCAGTTGTTGCATTTATGTTTCCAAATTTACAGATAGCACTGTTTCCAATGTACAGATGCATTTCTTTGCTTTCCGCCCAATGGTGCATTTTGTCAATTGTGCAATGCATGTGCTTGGCATGCTTTCCAAATATATATGCAGTTTCACTTTTTTGTGTCCATTCTGGGCATTTCACATAGGATCTGGCACTTGCATGTGCTGTGCAAATGTTCCAAATGTGTTTTATTTTATAAAAGAAAATCACAGGCATTGCTGCTGAAATTGAAATATGTGGTTTTCAGCTGTTTTCCTAGTGGGCAGTACAAGAAAACTGTGAAAGTAAAAAGCATTCTAAGTAACTGTCAGTTGATGTGAAGAGATGGTACACATGACGGTATGAGTATTTGGTAGGTTATGTAGGGCATGTGGCAGGCACCCTGCTCATATGCATGCAACATATGTTCTTGCTATGCTTTGGTTACATAAATGCAGTTTTCATTTCTGTGTGTATTACAAAACATATGCACTTGTAGTTTGTGTTAATGGGTGATGTGGATGAATCTGCAAGTAGAAATCTTGGCAAGTTTTACAGTACTTTTGGATGCAGGTGCTTGGGAATCTTAGGAGACCTGTACTGAGTTGGCAGAGTTAGATGTAGAGATCTTGGATTTGATTAGAGGATGGTTGTGGGACTGCTTACCAGTAGCCAATGAGAGAGTGCTGCAAAGTGTGAAGTGGAAAGGGAAGAAGGGCTGTCCCTGTGTAACGGGGTCTGCGGACACTGTGGTAGTTTGCGGATCACACATGCTACATATGGGGCTTCTCAGCATGCCTGGCATGGAAAGGGGAGTGTACTGTGGGGAAGCCAATCAGGTGTTAAGGGTGTGCTTTACAGGAAGGGAGGGTAACTTTTTTTTCGTTGTTGTGTTGGTTGTGTAGTGAATATGGCTGGAGTTATTGTATGGATACTGGGAGATTCCTTTTTTGTGATCTGGAGAGGTATGCAAAGGCAAGAGGTGTTTCTGCAGATCTTGGTTTTCAGGCCTGGAGGCTTCATGGTGCACTGTGCCTGGCCGCAATTAGCAGGCACTGCTTGCTCTCTGTAGAAACATGGCTACATTTGGTAGTCCTGACGTTTTGGTGATGCACTGTGGAAGAGATCATTTGGGGTACATCAGTGCCCCCAAGTTTGATGCCTTTATTGAATTTGTTGGTGGAGAAACTAATGCTGCTTTTCCCAAGTATACCGGTGGTTTTTCTGAAATACTACCAAGAGCACAATGGAATAACCCCAATGTATTTAAATCCCCAGCAAAATGTTGGAAGGCGCATTGTTAAAATAGAGGTATGGGTATAGTTTTGTAGCATGCTGAGATGTCTGTTTTCTCCAATGACAACATTGACTCCCTTAGTGTGCACTATTTTACTGCAGATGGTGTTTTGTTGTCCATTCTTGGAAATGCTTGTTTCTTTTGAAATCTAAGGGATACTTTGCAGAGGTTGATGTAAGGCAGTAAGGAGGCATTCCCCGGACCAATAATACAAAATAAAAGGTATTTGTTTATAAGCAACTTTAAAAAAAAGGCTCTTTTCAGAGCCACCACTAAAGAGGAAACCTCCTACCCTGGTTAAAATGGCTTTTACCACCCTTGTGAATTGTGCAATATGTCCACGGACTCCACAGTAGTTTGTGAATCGCTCATGCCACATGCGGGGCTTTTGAGGATGGCAGGCTTTAACATGGGACTGTGGAGGCCAGGGGATTGGGCAATAAGGTTTGCTGGGTGTTGTGTGCAAGGAAAGACTGTAGCAGAAAGTTTGTTTGCTGAGAGGAGTTCAGATGGTTATGACTGTGTCTTTCAGGAGGCAGAGTGAGTGGATTTTAGGGGACTTGTGTATGCTTTTGTTGCAGGTGTATGCAGAGCACTGTGGAGTGGATGCACATCTTGGATTCCTTCATGTTCATGTGCACTGGTATGGAGTGTGTGACATGAAGAGGCTGGATGTGCTTCCCCTTTGTACAGGAAAAGGCTAGGTGAAGATGCCAAGCCCCACTGTCGCTCTCTGTTAGTCCCAACATTGGATGTTAAAGTTTGAAAAATTGTAGATTGCAAATTCAAACAATATTTTTCTTGCAGTAAGCAAAATTTCGGCTAGAATTCAGTAATGAATCAGTCCATGCTTTGATTCATCAAAAATAAGTTTATATCCATAAAGTTTGTCTTTCACTAATAATATCTTAGTGAGGAAGAAGTCAACATATCCATACAGTTAGACTAAATTGCCAATGCATTTTGGAGTTTCCTCCTTCATCAAGGTAAGTCGTACATAATGTAATTAAATCATCAGAGTTTCATAAACATAAGCAAATGTAAATAATAATGAATAAAACATGACATACCATGTTCAATTGTTGTCAAATATCGTCAAAGTGCACGTGTCAAAAAGAAAAAATGATAAAAGTGTAATTAATAAAGTGTGGACAGTACAGAATGAGTGAAATACTGTATTGACAAAATATATTACCTAGTTTGATAGTTGGCTGTTTAAAATCAGGAAGAAGTCCTGTTAAATGAAATTAGGACGCCTTGTGATTAGCGTTGTTGTCTGGATTTACTGATGCAGGCAGCGGAAAATGGGCTTGCTGAATGTTCTCTGTAGATTTGAATAAACCGCGTGTCAATCCTATGTGTCCGTGTAAAGATGCATAAACAAACAAGTAAATGGGAAATGCTAAACATCAAACCAACCTGCAGGTGAGGCTAGTTTCCTTTCTAACATGGCCGCTGGACAGCACGTGTGTGAAGAGTTCCTGGCTGTATTGTCTACCTTTCACCTGGCAACGGTGCTTGTTTTGCATGGAAGCGTCGCACTGCTGGGAGCGCGGTGAGGACTACAAAGAAATATGTACGTCTCTAACTGTGTTGTCTTCCGTTGTCCTACATACACACCTTTCGCATCTGGGAGCACAGCGCGGACTACGAAAGAATGTGTAAGAACTAAAAAATAAACAAAAAACAGAATGGAAGAGATGTGTGTGTGATTGCATTTGTGATCTGTCTGATAAAGTGTGTGCATGATATGAGATGTAAAGAACCGATAAAATGAAATTTGAAAAAAAAGAAAAAAAATGAATATAATAAATAAATGAAAAACATTGAAAAATTACTAGAAATAGAAAAAATACTCACAAAGCAAATTCATTGACAATAACTATAATGTAACTGTAACGTTAATGAATATGAACATGTCATTCTAAGTGCATAATGGTAGAGGTAAAGCACCCAGAGACCATAGCAGTGTCGCTGTGGGCTGCACCTTGGGTCCCAGACTTAAAGGTCACAAGGGTGCATATTCACATGGCTGTGGTACAAACATTATTGCAGTTTAGTTATCATTCTTAACAGGTATCGTGGGAAAAACCCACTGGTGAGCTTCAATGTGTTTCCACATCGCCCCAGTTCTAAAACCACATTACTTAAACATGAACAGAAAGCAAATTGTTCAAATTAAACAATGGAAATTAATCTCTTTGTTAAGACCATTGGGAGTTAAACTCCCTAACTTGTCAATCCAGAAGGTCTCTCTTCTATTCAGTCGTAAGCCCAAATCTTCATGGCGATTATTCCTTGTTAGAACTTCTAAAATCTGAAGCCTTATCTGTGTAAGATTGTGTCCCTCCTTAGCCCAATGACGAGCTACTGCAGAGTTTACATTCTCATTGCGAATACATGAGCGATGCTCATTCCAGCGTGTCTTTGCTGCTCTGGTTGATTGCCCTACGTAGTATTTACAGCAGAGATATTTAATTCCATGAATGATGTTGATGCTGTTGCAAGTGCCATAAGTTTTAAGGAAGATTTTCCTGCCTCTGCCTGGATGATATACCACATTCCCCTTAATCACAAAATTGCAATTAGTGCAATGTAAACAGGGATATGTTCCAGTCCGTTGTGAGATAGGTTCTTTCATTAGTGGTCTGGTTCTTACCAGTTCATTACGTACGTTACGGCTCCTTTGATCGGCAAAAACTGGTAGTTCATCAAACAGATGTTGTACTCTGATGTCATTCTTGAAAATGCCCCAATGTTTTTTAATTGTGTTTTAGATTCTGTTGCTTTGAATAGAGAATTTTGAGACGTATATTGGTGATTCAGGTTCTTTCTTTGTTTTTTGAGTACTTGCTAGTAATGTGTCTCGATCCAGAACATTCACCCTTTGGGTGGCTAGCTCTAATTCTTCTTTCTTGTATCCTCTTGCCAGGAACTTATCTTTCATCTCAGTTTGTTGTGATAGGTAATCTTCAGGATCACTTACGATTTTCTTTACTCGTAACAGCTGGCTATATGGTAGCTTTTTTAGCAGGCTCGGTTGGTGGAAACTCAAGCAATGTAAAAGATTGTTATGATCTGTGGATTCCTGAAAAAGGGAGGTGTTGTACCCTATTTCTTTCTTCTCTATCTTTAAATCCAGGAAAGTGATCATGCTGCTAAATATTTCCTTGGTAAATTGGATTCTGTTGTCAATATTGTTCAAGTAATCGAAAAACATATTGAATACTGATTCAGTACTTGTCCAAATTCCAAAAATGTCATTGATATACCGTACCCACAGATGGGTGTTCTTGCTCCATTCTCCTATGTTAAGTACATGGTCCGTCTCATATTTGTGCATGAAGCAGTTTGCGTATGTGGGGCCATGGTGGCACCCACTGATGTACCAGAAATCTGTTATAAAATTGATCTTTGTATTGGGAATATGAATTCTCTGCTATGAACTGTAAGAGGGTAAGTATCAATTCATTCTTTGCTTGAATTTCTGGTGCTTGTTATAATATCCATTGAACAGATTCCATTCCAAGAACGTGAAGTATTGATGTGTACAGACTTTTAACATCGATGGTGAACATCAAATAATCTTGTTTGTACGGAGTCAGCTTCAATTTTTGTAAAAAATGTGTGGTGTCTTGGATGTATGTGTTGGTGTTCTGTATCAGAGGTTGTAAAAAGAAATCGATGTAAATGCCCAATGGTTGGTTAATACTATTCATACCTGCCACAATTGGTCTTCCTGGTGGCTTGATTGGATCCTTATGAATTTTAGGTATGGTATAGAAGTTTGGAATCCTTGAATGTAGATTGTTCAAGTATTTGCGAGTATGTTCGTTGATCCATTCAAGATCCAGGGCCTTCTCTAGTAATGTCTCAAGGTTTAGCTTGATAGACATTTTAGAGTCTTGATCTAAAGGAGCATAAGTCATGTGGTCTTGTAATTGCCTTCTGCATTCAGCATCATAATCAGTTGTATTCATAATGACCAAAGCACCCCTTTGTTGGCCGGTCGTATTGTGATATCTTTGCAGCTGTAAAGATCCTTAATCAATTTCATCTCATGTGGGTTGAGATTTTTGTGGGGTGGTATTTTGTAGCTTATTCTTTCTAGGTCTTTCTAGGTCACAGGTGACAAGCTTTTGGAATATGTCTATTGATGATACTGTAATGGGAGGTATGAAGCTACTCTTGGCCCTTTTTGCTTCCCCTGTGTGCCTCTTAGGTGACACAGCATCCGGCCATTGTATTGTTCATTGTGGAGGGAACAGTTTAGGCCATGTTACAGGAATCTCTCTGCAGTTTACGATGAATGAGGCACTTGGGAAAGTCATGGACATGTTTTCAAGCTCTCACGTCATTTTTTTGCGCATTGTCCAGAGTCAGATGTGGCTGCGCTTTTCATAATTTGGTCCGCAAATGGAGAAAGCCAGGTGCAATGTCAAAAAGGCTGTTGGCGCAATTTTGCGAGATGTTGGTATGTCTTCCTTACACAATGAAAATGTAACATTTCATAGAACCAGCATTTTCCACAGAGATGGCATTCATCTTACTGATGCTGGAAGTCACTTTTTTGTGCAATATAAAAAATGCTTTGCAGCCGTTCTTGCAAGCATAGGAAGCATGTGTGTAGTAGGTGTTGGCCATTTCAAAACTTCCAAGAACAAAAAAAAAGAGCCACCACTTTGTCCCGTAAAAGAATGCAATGGTTTATATGCTGCCACCCCCTGCATGCTTTGGAAGTCCGTGGACAATCATGCTGTCCGCAGACTTCTTAGACTGCGCAGGGCCTGCACCATTTCATTGGCACTTCTATTTATAAACTGTGAAAGGTGGCTCCTTTTTTTCTGTGAATTTCTTTGAATTTTTTAAACATGACACACAAGGGAGGGAAGCGTAGGGAGAGTAGGCAAGAGGCACCAACCACAGAGATAAGAAAGGGCAGTTGGAGAGAGGAAGATGTTGGGTGCACCTCATCGATTTTGGGGGCACTTTCCTTCATGGTCCCGTAAAGCAGCCTCAAAACCACTCCAGAACTGCTCACCCTTGCAGAGTACTGCGTCGCAGTACACACACAAATTAGTAACCTTTGAAAGGTAAGGATCTACTGCATGTGTATAGCCTGCGAGGCTGCTGGTGAAATCATCAGTTCCACAGGAGTGTCCTTGTGGTGACAGGAGCAGATGTTGAGGATGGTGCAGTGGAACTCAACCTACTACCCTGTTCAAAGGGGACAACCCTCCAAACTGCTGCTTTGTGGCTGGATCTCAGGTGTCACCGCATGGAGGTAGTCCCATAACTATACAGCTCAGGTTTACCATGACTGAGTACCACTCATTGCAGCAAACCTTTGCCGCACTGGCCTTGGGCTTATCTCCAACCGTGGTAAAGTGCCTCCACACCCAAGTCTCACATCAGCAGCAGTTAGCAGGGACTTCCACTACCTCATCCTCTTTGCCCTCTTGTACCTCCTCTGCATCGTCATGCCTATTCCCCTTCCCAGGCCCTTGGGAAGGTGGTGGTGGTGTTGGAGGTGGCAGGGATGATGCTGAGGCAGAGGCAGCAGGAGAGGTAGCCATGGATGCCATTGTCCAAAAAAAGTAGTCTGGAACCAGGAACAGAATAATCTGCAAAACAGCAAAAACACAGCAATGTGTTAAATAGCTAAACAGAAACCTGCAGCAGTAGTGCTGGTCAGCCACAACCAACAGCAATGCCAATTGTAGCCAAGTAATGCCAATGATAGAGAGTGCGCTGTTCTGGCAATCCAAAAACAGAATGAGGAGCAGCACTGGGGTGTGGCCTTTTATAGTGGATCTTGGCAGCGCTTCTCCGACAGTTGCATGGTCCCTGCTTGACTCAAAAAGTTCCAAAAAATTTCCAGATCGCCACGAGCATGGTCTGGGACCTGGGTAAGGGTGAAGTTTCACAGTAAAACACATTGAATTGCTCAATAAAGCACTTTTCCGGGGGGGCCCGGATCCTGTTCACAAATAAGGACCGACGTTCAGCATGGGTGCGGTCACATGGTAACATTGCAAACGTTCACGAATGGGTCAGCTGTCCACAAGTTTCCTCTAGACAAGGGTGAGGTCTTTTTGATTAATTACAGACATCCCGGACAGTTCTGTGCTCCTCAGACTCCTAGCAGGGCTTTTAAAAAAGAAAACACACACACACACAGCAACAGTATACATACAGAACTTTATTTACACACATAAACACACACAATTGGGAAAAGGAAGGGGTAGCAGAAATGGAGACATATATAGGGGAATTTGTGTTTTCCACAGGTTGGGCATCAGGGGCAGAAGGAATTGAGGTCTCATCGTAACATCTTTGCTTAGAGGTGGTTTGTGGGGATGGTTGGCTGGGACTGGAGTAAGAGTTACAGGTGCAGGTGGGGCAGTGGTATTTAATATCGTCCATTATATGTCTCTGTACAAAAAGTCACTAAACCTGTTAATTGATTGGTCCATTTTTACCTCCAGGCTCACTAGTGGATTTTGTATACTGTTAGTTTGTTTTTTTTATGTGCCCATGGACTTGTGGAGGAGTTGCTGCTCTGGGCCATTCCCTTTATTTCCTGTATGCACTGTTAAAGAAACAAATATGTCTTAGGTACATGTGAAGCAATGTGTATTAATTTTCTTACTTTTCAAACTGCACTGTGTACCAATAGAGTTACTGGGCCTCATTACGAGTCTGGCGGTAACCGAGGTGGTAAAACTGCCTGGTTAACGCCGGACTCGTATTACCATTCCGCCTCCGTGAATCCCATAATTACCGGGGCATTACAACCCCAGTGTCCCGGGAATTCCAGAGGTGGAATGGTGTAAATCCCCATTACCATTGAGTCCTATGGGACTCAATGGGAATGAGGATCATGGATATACAGGCACCATCTCGTGATGGTGCTGGTGTTTCCTCGTCTGCCTGCAGGCGGGCAGTTGTAAACCTGCCAGGTCAGACCTGGCGGGAACGCCACCTCCTGCCTGCAGGACTCAGGATCAGGCGGTCCGGAATTAACAGTGGTGGCGGGTTTCCCACCACTGTTATTTCCGGACCGCCGACCTGTAATGAGGCCCACTGTCTTCATTAATTTCATCACATGGGTAATTCTCGTGAAGCCACTCCAGGTTGCTTGCCATTTCTGTATAAAAAAAATAGAAATCATTTTTACTAGTATTGTACACAGAACAAACTGTACAGGTGTAGAAAAAAAAATATAGTGTACTTACGACTTTGTAGTACAGTTCTGCTGTCAGTACTTTGCAGCTGTCCCGCTGACAGTTGCTTCTCGGTTTGTATGTAATGCAGCATTGAGGTAATACTGTTGGATGCATAGCTTATTTTCTAGCTTGGTGCATTCCATTATGTTGCTAAGCAACCATAACTTGTGCCACCACTGTGCACTGCTAAGACTAACACCCATGACATAAAAGATGACACGCAAATGCAATTGATGACATCACTTATGATATCACATATGCATTTACTTTTCATGAAAAGCCTCTACAAAGGGTACTATGTCGCGGACAACCTGGGCAGTACTCTTTTGTACCACTTCCGTGCAACGCCACACTCGCTCCAACCACCCAGGTGCTCTGGAAAGGCAGTTCCTTTCTCAGAGAAAAGTGGGTTATTTTTCACTACCCCATCTTCCTCAGCCACTCCTGCCACCACACAGGCTACTTCTGTGGGTCAGAGGATCCCACTTGGCTACCTCGCAGGCCATATAGAAAGCTGTTGACCCTTACATTTTGAGGGTCACAATACTCTGTTTGTATTGAGACACTCTGCTCTGCAGTGGGAGTGCTTTCAAGGCCGCACTTAAGGAGCATGAGAAGTACTGCCATCTACCTTACATTTAAAGCATGCCCAACATATTTCCTGTCCGCCTGCCCCTCTGTATCTGTGGTTGGTGCACCCTTTTCTCCCAACCCTCAATTCCCTCCCCCAAATTACCTTATTGCCTCTCAAAAAAAAAAAAAATCCCCAAAAACATAAAAGCCAGAGAGACAAAAACGATTCCTTTTGGAGCCACCTTTCACAGTTAAAAAATAGAATGAAAAATGAATCAGAGGATGTTTTTCAGCCTGCGGACACTATAACAGTCCACAGATACCTGGAACATTCTAGACTCGGGCAGGGAATTGAAATCAATGAACTTGTTTTTCATTAAAAAATGGCAGATCTTTCTTTTTTTATTTTTTGGGTGATTTTTCAGATTTATATACTGAAGTACAAATGTTCTACTGAACTTTGTTATTTTTTCGAGCTTTCACAAAAAGCCCTTCTAATGTATTTTTCTGTTTTTCTTTTTGTTTACTACAAGTACTAAAATAATACCTCAATCCATATTGTATGTGTTCACAGAAATTGTTTCAATGCATTTAGAACATTTTCAAGAAAAATCTGATTGTCAACATCAGTAAAATGCACTCCATCTCTTTAGAAAAATGTTGACAACATCACATTTGTTATTTTCATTATGAAAAGATGTCATTCCAACAACCTGCACACAAGCAAGTACAGCTTTGTTTACACTGTGCCTTGCAATTTGTGGACACAACACATTTGAACACTTCCACATTTGTCTTTGAGCAATCCTAAAAGAAAACAATCTTCAAATGTGGGAACAGTTCCATTAGCTTTGTAAATTAATCCTTCATTGCAAACTGTAATGAAGTTCTGGTGACAAAGGCCAAACTATTGTGTCCACAGAGAACTACAATGATGTCCAGATGCTGCAAAGTAACCCTACTCTCTTAAAATGGGAGCAATTTAGCCCACTTCATTTCCCGAACTCCATACCAGTAAAGTTCAAATTCTTGAAATCCAAGATTCTCTAGTAATCCAAACTGCACACAGCACACCTTCAACCAATGGACCCAAGTATTTCCCACCACCATACACTCTGCTTCCTCAAAGCCATAGCCAGACTAATTTTCACTGCACAGAACAAAGATAACTCTTGCCTGCTCAGTCTTCTTGTACACCACAGTCACAAAACCTGATTGGCTGATCTCCTCGATGTCCGTGGATGTCTGCAATTGTCCGCGGTCACTGCAGTCACCTTTCCATGCCTGGCATCCTTAAAAGATCAAGATGGCATGTGTGATGTCTGCGGACTGCCACCTTGTCTGAGGACAGCATGGCCAATTAAAGGCGGTGGAGAGATATAAATTCAATTTAAATGATTTATTCCACAATGGTGGCTCTGAAAAGCTTTTATTCATTTGTTTTGTTTTTCTCATTCGTATGTCCTACTCCTACAAAACAAATGCTCTACTACACACTCCACAGCTTACCATTTAACTTGTTCGCATGAACTTTTTCAATGGATTTTGAACATTCAAAAGAATGTTGCGAATTCTGAACACTCACAAGGCATAGTAGGTTTGTCTCCCCTCCCTGTTATTCTCATGTTAGTTTGTACTATCAATTACATTATTTATCTTTGTTGTAATTTATTGTCTATCTTCCCCTGTCCCCACCCTGTTTCCCTGTGGGCTCTTTGAAACAGTTTGCATGTGTGCTAACAAGTGACCAATAAAAAAAAAGAAATCGGATTGCCAACATCTGTCAAATGCACTCCATCTCTCCGAAAAGTACTACACCATCCAACTTGATATTTTCATTGTCATTGTTAAAATTTACCATCCCTAAACCACATAAAAAGCACACACACCTTTAATGACATGGTGCCCATCTCCTTCCATTTCTAGACAAAACTAATTTGAACATCTCCATATTTGACTTGGATTGATTTCAGAAAAAATAACCTTTGCTGCTGGAAACAGTTCCATTAGGCCAATATATCCTTCGGACCACCTGCACAGATACTAGAGTAATATAGCGTAACATGTTGCCTCCACAATGCACAATAATAATATCTAGAAGTTTAAAGTGAGCCATACTCTCACAATGGTAGTAAGGTCACCCACTTTAACCCACAAACTGCATACCATGAAACCTCCACTTCTTCCAATCCAATAGTCACAGAGATGCCACACGATTCAGTATACACCATCAATAAATGGATCCAATAATCTCCCACCATCAACACTATGCTTCTTCATAGCCATAGCCACATACATCTTCACTGCACAGTGCAAACAAAAACACTGGTACCCTCTGTTCCTGTACACCCCAACTACAGAAACTGATTGGCTGATACCCTGATGAGTTAGGATTTCCACGATTGTCTGCGGTCACCACAGTCCACTTTCCATGCCTGGCATCCTTAAAGGACCTTTATGGCATGTACCATGTCCGCAGACTAACACGGTTTCTGTGGATACCATAGCACAGGGCAGCCCTTTGCCCTTTTTACTTTTTTGTTTGTAACACTCCCTTATTGGCTGCTTTCAAACAGTCACACATTCATCCACCAATCACATCCAAAAACTCTGCATGTAACCCTGCCATCTCAGTACAACACTTCAGATGTACTTTTGAACTCCTGTTACTCACCGCCACCTGCATCAAAAACAACTTTGAAACTCCAAGAGGTCTATTTGCAGATTCAACAACATCTGCATCTAACAAGCCATAGTACAGGTATGCTGATATTTAAGTATTTTTTTCAGTTTTACAAATATATATATATATATATATATATGTATATACATTTACTACATGGCCACGGTAGTAGCCATGTAGTTATGGTTAAGTTGGTGTTTCCATAGGAAGAGCACTTTTTGGGCGGCTTATAACTTCGTTCCCCCTGGACGAATCCTCACCAAACTTTGTAAAAAAAAAGTATATGGCCCACTCTGAATTGTTTTGCAAAGTTTGGTGAGGATTCGTCCAGGGGGGGAAAAGTTATAGGGGGGGCCCCCAAAACTTTTGTTTTTTTCCCATAGACATAATGGGAAAAGACTTTGCTCATGCCTACAGCCCAAACCGCTGGACGGATTTACACCAAATTTGTGGCAATAGCGGCAGCTTGGTCCCAGAAGCGTGCTTTGCTTTATTTGGTGTAAATCCGTCCAGTAGTTTTAAAAAAAATGACAAAAATGTAAGTGAAAAAAATTAGTGATATCTGTGTTCGCTTCGCGGACACACTTCCCTGTTCGCTCCGCGGACAGAACGGTGATTGGGAAAGCAGCTTGCGTGATGTCCGCGGACATCTGACATGCTCTCTCATTGGATGCGGTGAAAGCGTGCAGTGCGTCTGGCTTCAGAGACGCCCGCCATCTTTGTTCCTCGCATGAGAGGCTTTGTCAGCAGGAGCGGGATCTGCCGCCTGCACAGTAAGTCCGCCCGTGTCTGTCCCCTGTTACTCCAGCCCCCCGCTCACGCCATCGGCACACAGTAGCCAGCGGAGGGCCGAGGAGCGGGATATGCTGCCTGCACACGAATGCTGTGTGTCTCTCTCCATCCCCACAACCCCCGCTCATGCCCCGTATGTCTCTCTCCCCCCCATCCCCGCTCATGCCCTGTGTGTCTCTCTCCTTCCCCCCGCCCCCGCTCATGCCCCGTGTGTCTCTACCCCTCCTGCCCACCCCCCGCTCATGCCCTGTGTGTCTCTCTCCCTCCCCCCACCCCCGCTCATGCCCCGTGTGTCTCTCCCCCTCCCGCCCACCCTCCGCTCAGGCCCTGTGTGTCTCTCCCCCTCCCATCCACCCCCCGCTCATGCCCCATGTGTCTCTCCCCCTTCCGCCCAGCCCCCGCTCATGCCCCGTGTGTCTCTCCCCCTCCCCCCACCCCCACTCATGCCCCGTGTGTCTCTCCCCCTCCCGCCCACCCCCCGCTCATGCCCCGTGTGTCTCTCCCCCTCCCACCCACCCCCCAATCATGCCCCGTGTGTCTCTCTACCACCCGCTCATGCCCCGTGTGTCTATCCATCCTAACCCGCACACCCCCCGCTCATTCCCTGTGTGTCTATCCCTCCTGCCACCCACCCCCCCGCTCATGCCCCGTGTGTCTATCCCTCCCCCCCCCGCTCATGCCGTGTGTCTCTAGCCCCACCCCCCGCTGCCCACCCCCCGCTCATGCCGCGTGTCTCTGTCCCTCCCGCCGCATACCCCCCGCACATGCCCCGTGTGTCTATCCCTCCCGTCGCCCACCCCCGCTCATACCCCGTGTCTCTATCCCTCCCACCGCCCACCCCAGCTCATGCCCCGTGTGTCTATCCCTCCCGCCACCCAGCCACCACTCATGCCCTGTGTGTCTATCCCTCCTGCAGCCCACCCCCGCTTATGCCCCATGTGTATATCCCTCCCGCCGCCCACCCCCGCTCATGCCCCGTGTGTCTATCCCTCCCACTGCTCATGCCCCATGTGTCTATCTCTCTCGCCACCACCCCCCCGCTCATGCCCCGTGTGTCTCGTCTCTCCCCCTCCCACCCACCCCCCGCTCATGCCCTGTGTGTCTCTCTCCCTCCCGCTCATGCCCAGTGGCTCTATCCCTCCCGGCGCACTCCCCCCGCTCATGCCCCGTTTGTCTCTCCCCTCCCCCCAACCCTGCTCATGCCTCGTATGTCTCTCCCCTCCCCCACCCCGCTCATGCCCCGTGTGTCTCTCCCCTCCCTCGCTCATGTCCCGTGTGTCTTTCCCCCCACCCCCGCTCATGCCCCGTGTGTCTCTCCCCTCCCCCCCACCCCCCGCTCATGCCCCCTGTGTCTCTCCCTCCCCCCACCCCCCGCTCATGCCCCGTGTCTCTATCCCTCCCGCCGCCCACCCCCCGCTCATGCCCTGTGTCTCTATCCCTCCCGCCGCCCACCCCCCGCTCATGCCCCGTGTGTCTCTCACCTCCCCACCACCCCCACTCATGCCCCGTGTGTCTCTCACCTCCCCCCACCCCTTGACCCCCGCTCATGCCCCGTGTGTCTATCCCTCACACTGCCCACCCACCGCTCATGCCCCGTGTGTCTATCCCTCTCGCCGCCCACCCCCCGCTCATGCCCCGTGTGTCTATTCCTCCCACCGGCCACCCCCCGCTCATGCCCCATGTCTCTATCCCTCCCGCCGTCCACCCCCCGCTCATGCCTCGTGTCTCTATCCCTCCCACCGCCCACCGCCCGCTCATGCCCCGTGTCTCTATCCCTAACGCCGCCCACCCCCCGCTCATGCCCCGTGCCTCTATCCCTCCCGCTGCCGATCCCCTGCTCATGCCCCGTGTGTCTCTCCCCTCCCCCCAACCCCCCGCTCATGCCCATGTGTGTCTATCCCTCGCACCGCCCACCCCCTGCTCACGCCCCGTGTGTCTATCCTTCTCGCCCACCGCCCGCTCATGCCCTGTGTGTCTATCCCTTCCGCCCACCGCCAGCTCATGCCCCATGTGTCTATCCCTAAACTGCTCATACCCCGTGCGTCTATCCCTCCCGCTGCCCACCCCCGCTCATGCTCCGTGTGTCTATCCCTCCCGCCGCTCACCCCCCGCTCATGCCCTGTGTGTCTCTATCCCTCCTGCTGCCCACGCCCCGTGTCTCTATCCCTACCGCCGCCCACCCCCCGCTCATGCCCTGTGTCTCTATCCCTCCCGCCGCCCACCCCCCGCTCATGCCCGTTGTCTCTCCCCTCCCCCCATCCCCACTCATGCCCCGTGTGTCTCTCACCTCCCCCCACCCCTTGACCCCCGCTCATGCCCCGTGTGTCTATCCCTCACACTGCCCACCCACCGCTCATGCCCCGTGTGTCTATCCCTCTCGCCGCCCACCCCCCGCTCATGCCCCGTGTGTCTATTCCTCCCACCGCCCACCCCCCGCCCATGCCCCATGTCTCTATCCCTCCCGCCGCCCACCACCCGCGTGTCTCTACCCTCCCCCCAACCCCCCGCTCATGCCCTGTGTGTCCATCCCTCACGCCGCCCAGCCCCGCTCATGCCCCATGTGTCTATTTTTCCCCCGCTCATGCCCCGTGTCTCTATCCCTCCTGCCGCCCACCCCCTGCTCATGCCCTGTGTGTCTCTCTCCTCCCCCCTGCCCTCCAACCCCCCGCTCATGCCCCGTGTGTCTATCCCTCCCGCCGCCCACCCCCGCTCCTGCCCTGTGTTTCTCTCCCCTCCCCCCAACCCCCCGAGCCCCTGCTCATGCCCCGTGTCTCTATCCCTCCCGCCGCCCACCCCCCGCTTATGCCCCGTGTGTCTATCCCGACCGCCGCCCACCCTCCGCTCATGTTCCGTGTGTCTATCGCTCTCGCCGCCCACCCCCCGCTCATGCCCCGTGTGTCTATCCCTCCCTCTCATGCCCCGTGTGTCTGTCACTCCCGCCTACCCCCGCTCATGCCCCGTGTGTCTATCCCTCCTGCCGCCCACCCCCCGCTCATGCCCCATGTGTCTATCCCTCCCTCCAGCCGCCCACCCCCCGCTCATGCCCCGTGTCTCTATCCCTCCCCCCGCTCATGACCCATGTCTCTATCCCTCCTGCTGCCCACTCCCCGTGTCTCTATCCCTCCCGCCGCCCACCAGCCGCTCATGCCCTGTGTGTCTCTCCCCTCCCCCCACACCCTGACCCCCCGCTCATGCCCCAAGTGTCTATCCCCCCACCCCCCACTCATGCCCTGTGTCTCTCCCCCTCCCGCCCACCCCCCGCTCATGCCCCGTGTGTCTCTCCCTGTCCCCCCCACCCCTGCTCATGCCCCGTGTGTCTCTCCCTGTCCCCCCACCCCCGCTCATTCCCCGTGTGTCTCTCCCTTCCCACCCACCCCCCGCTCATGCCCCGTGTGTCTCTCCCCCTCCCGCCCACCCCCGCTCATGCCCTGTGTGTCTATCCCTCCTTCCCGCCCACCCCCCGCTCATTCCCCGTGTGTCTATCCCTCCCGCCACCCACCCCCCAGGTCACGACCCGTGTGTCTATCCCTCCCGCCGCCCACCCCCCGCTCATGCCCTGTGTGTCTATCCCTACCGCCGCCCACCCCCCGCTCATGCCCCGTGTCTCTATCCCTCCCGCCGCCCACCCCCCGTTCATGCCCCGTGTCTCTATCCCTCCCGCCGCCCACCCCCCGCTCATGCCCTGTGTGTCTATCCCTCCTGCCGCCCACCCCCGCTCATGCCCCGTGTGTATATCCCTGACTGCCGCCCACCCCCGCTCATGCCCCGTGTGTCTATCCCTCCCACTGCTCATGCCCCATGTGTCTATCCCTCTCTCCGCCCACCACCCCCGCTCATGCCCCGTGTGTCTCGTCCCTCCCCCTCCCACCCACCCCCCGCTCATGCCCTGTGTGTCTCTCTCCCTCCCGCTCATGCCCCGTGTCTCTATCCATCCCGGCGCACTCCCCCCGCTCATGCCCCGTGTGTCTCTCCCCTCCCCCCAACCCTGCTCATGCCTCGTATGTCTCTCCCCTCCCCCACCCCGCTCATGCCCCGTGTGTCTCTCCCCTCCCTCGCTCATGTCCCGTGTGTCTTTCCCCCCACCCCCGCTCATGCCCCGTGTGTCTCTCCCCTCCCCCCCACCCCCCGCTCATGCCCCGTGTGTCTCTCCCTCCCCCCACCCCCCGCTCATGCCCCGTGTCTCTATCCCTCCCGCCGCCCACCCCCCGCTCATGCCCTGTGTCTCTATCCCTCCCGCCGCCCACCCCCCGCTCATGCCCCGTGTGTCTCTCCCCTCCCCCCACCCCCACTCATGCCCCGTGTGTCTCTCACCTCCCCCCACCCCTTGACCCCCGCTCATGCCCCGTGTGTCTATCCCTCACACTGCCCACCCACCGCTCATGCCCCGTGTGTCTATCCCTCTCGCCGCCCACCCCCCGCTCATGCCCCGTGTGTCTATTCCTCCCACCGCCCACCCCCCGCTCATGCCCCATGTCTCTATCCCTCCCCCCGCTCATGCCCCGTGTCTCTACCCTCCCCCCAACCCCCCGCTCATGCCCTGTGTGTCCATCCCTCACGCCGCCCACCCCCGCTCATGCCCCATGTGTCTATCCTTCCCCCCGCTCATGCCCCGTGTCTCTATCCCTCCTGCCGCCCACCCCCTGCTCATGCCCTGTGTGTCTCTCTCCTCCCCCCTGCCCTCCAACCCCCCGCTCATGCCCCGTGTGTCTATCCCTCCCGCCGCCCACCCCCGCTCCTGCCCTGTGTTTCTCTCCCCTCCCCCCAACCCCCCGAGCCCCTGCTCATGCCCCGTGTCTCTATCCCTCCCGCCGCCCACCCCCCGCTTATGCCCCGTGTGTCTATCCCTCCCGCCGCCCACCCTCCGCTCATGTTCCGTGTGTCTATCCCTCTCGCCGCCCACCCCCCGCTCATGCCCCGTGTGTCTATCCCTCCCTCTCATGCCCCGTGTGTCTGTCACTCCCGCCCACCCCCGCTCATGCCCCGTGTGTCTATCCCTCCTGCCGCCCACCCCCCGCTCATGCCCCATGTGTCTATCCCTCCCTCCAGCCGCCCACCCCCCGCTCATGCCCCGTGTCTCTATCCCTCCCCCCGCTCATGACCCATGTCTCTATCCCTCCTGCTGCCCACTCCCCGTGTCTCTATCCCTCCCGCCGCCCACCAGCCGCTCATGCCCTGTGTGTCTCTCCCCTCCCCCCACACCCTGACCCCCCGCTCATGCCCCATGTGTCTATCCCCCCACCCCCCACTCATGCCCTGTGTCTCTCCCCCTCCCGCCCACCCCCCGCTCATGCCCCGTGTGTCTCTCCCTGTCCCCCCCACCCCTGCTCATGCCCCGTGTGTCTCTCCCTGTCCCCCCCACCCCCGCTCATTCCCCGTGTGTCTCTCCCTTCCCACCCACCCCCCGCTCATGCCCCGTGTGTCTCTCCCCCTCCCGCCCACCCCCGCTCATGCCCTGTGTGTCTATCCCTCCTTCCCGCCCACCCCCCGCTCATTCCCTGTGTGTCTATCCCTCCCGCCACCCACCCCCCAGCTCACGACCCGTGTGTCTATCCCTCCCGCCGCCCACCCCCCGCTCATGCCCTGTGTGTCTATCCCTACCGCCGCCCACCCCCCGCTCATGCCCCGTGTCTCTATCCCTCCCGCCGCCCACCCCCCGTTCATGCCCCGTGTCTCTATCCCTCCCGCCGCCCACCCCCCGCTCATGCCCTGTGTGTCTATCCCTCCTGCCGCCCACCCCCGCTCATGCCCCGTGTGTATATCCCTGACTGCCGCCCACCCCCGCTCATGCCCCGTGTGTCTATCCCTCCCACTGCTCATGCCCCATGTGTCTATCCCTCTCTCCGCCCACCCCCCCCGCTCATGCCCCGTGTGTCTCGTCTCTCCCCCTCCCACCCACCCCCCGCTCATGCCCTGTGTGTCTCTCTCCCTCCCGCTCATGCCCCGTGTCTCTATCCATCCCGGCGCACTCCCCCCGCTCATGCCCCGTGTGTCTCTCCCCTCCCCCCCAACCCTGCTCATGCCTCGTATGTCTCTCCCCTCCCCCACCCCGCTCATGCCCCGTGTGTCTCTCCCCTCCCTCGCTCATGTCCCGTGTGTCTTTCCCCCCACCCCCGCTCATGCCCCGTGTGTCTCTCCCCTCCCCCCCACCCCCCGCTCATGCCCCGTGTGTCTCTCCCTCCCCCCACCCCCCGCTCATGCCCCGTGTCTCTATCCCTCCCGCCGCCCACCCCCCGCGCATGCCCTGTGTCTCTATCCCTCCCGCCGCCCACCCCCCGATCATGCCCCGTGTGTCTCTCCCCTCCCCCCACCCCCACTCATGCCCCGTGTGTCTCTCACCTCCCCACACCCCTTGACCCCCGCTCATGCCCCGTGTGTCTATCCCTCACACTGCCCACCCACCGCTCATGCCCCGTGTGTCTATCCCTCTCGCCGCCCACCCCCCGCTCATGCCCCGTGTGTCTATTCCTCCCACCGCCCACCCCCCGCTCATGCCCCATGTCTCTATCCCTCCCCCCGCTCATGCCCCGTGTCTCTATCCCTCCCCCGCTCATGCCCCGTGTCTCTATCCCTCCCGCATCCCACCCCCCGCTCATGCCCCATGTCTATATCCCTCCCGCCGTACACCCCCCGCTCATGCCCCGTGTCTCTATCCCTCCCACCGCCCACCGCCTGCTCATGCCCTGTGTCTCTATCCCTAACGCCGCCCACCCCCTGCTCATGCCCCATGTCTCTATCCCTCCCGCTGCCCACCCCCTGCTCATGCCCCGTGTGTCTCTCTCCTCCCCCCTGCCCCCAACCCCCCGCTTATGCCCCATGTGTCTATCCCTCCCGCCGCCCACCCCCCGCGTGTCTCTCCCCTCCCCCCACCCCCCCACTCATGCCCTGTGCTTCCATCCCTCACGCCACCCACCCCCCGCTCATGCCCCGTGTGTCTATCCCTCCCGCTGCCCACCCCCCGCTCATGCCCCGTGTGTCTATCCCTCTCGCCGCCCACCCCCCGCTCATGCCCCGTGTGTCTATCCTTCCCGCCCACCGCCCGCTCATGCCCCGTGTGTCTATCCCTCCTGCCCACCCGCCCGCTCATGCCCCATGTGTCTATCCCTAAACTGCTCATAACCCGTGCGTCTATCCCTCCCGCTGCCCACCCCCGCTCATGCTCCGTGTGTCTATCCCTCCCGCCGCTCACCCCCCGCTCATGCCCCGTGTGTATCTCCCCTCCCCCCACCCCTTGACCCCCCGCTCATGCCCCTTGTGTCTATCCCTCCCGCCGCCCACCCACTGCTCATGCCCCGTGTGTCTATCCTCCCGCTGCCCACCCCCCGCTCATGCCCCGTGTGTCTATTACTCTCGCCCACCCCATGCTCATGCCCCATGTGTCTATTGCTCCCGCCGCCCACCCCCTGTCATGCCCCGTGTGTCTATCCCTTGCGCCGCCCACCCCCCGCTCATGCCTCGTGTCTCTCTCCCTCCCCCCACTCATGCCCCGTGTCTCTATCCCTCCCCTGCTCATGCTACGTGTCTCTATCCCTGTCGCCTCCCACGCCCCGCTCATGCCCCGTGTCTCTATCCCTCCCGCCGTCCACACCTCGCTCATGCCCCGTGTCTCTATCCCAAACCGCCGCCCACCCCCGCTCATGCCCCGTGTCTCTATCCCTCCCGCCGCCCACCCCCCGCTCATGCCCCTATCCCTCCCGCCGCCCACCCCCCGTGTCTCTATCCCTCCAGCCGCCCACCCCCCGCTCATGCCCCGTGTGTCTATCCTTCCCCCAGCTCATGCCCCGTGTCTCTATCCCTCCTGCCACCCACCCCCTGCTCATGCCCTGTGTGTCTCTCTCCTCCCCCCTTCCCCCCCAACCCCAACCCCCCGCTCATGCCCGTGTGTCTATCCCTCCCGCCGCCCACCCCGCTCATGTCCTGTGTGTCTCTCCCCTCCCCCCAACCCCCCGACCCCCCGCTCATGCCCCGTGTGTCTATCCCCCTCCCGCCCACCCCCGCTCATGCCCTGTGTGTCTATCCCTCCTTCCCGCCCACCCCCCGCTCATTCCCCGTGTGTCTATCCCTTCCGCCACCCACCCCCCAGGTCACGACCCGTGTGTCTATCCCTCCCGCCGCCCACCCCCCGCTCATGCCCTGTGTGTCTATCCCTACCGCCGCCCACCCCCCGCTCATGCCCCGTGTCTCTATCCCTCCCGCCGCCCACCCCCGTTCATGCCCCGTGTCTCTATCCCTCCCGCCGCCCACCCCCCGCTCATGCCCTGTGTGTCTATCCCTCCTGCCGCCCACCCCCGCTCATGCCCCGTGTGTATATCCCTGACTGCCGCCCACCCCCGCTCATGCCCCGTGTGTCTATCCCTCCCACTGCTCATGCCCCATGTGTCTATCCCTCTCTCCGCCCACCCCCCCCGCTCATGCCCCGTGTGTCTCGTCCCTCCCCCTCCCACCCACCCCCCGCTCATGCCCTGTGTGTCTCTCTCCCTCCCGCTCATGCCCCGTGTCTCTATCCATCCCGGCGCACTCCCCCCGCTCATGCCCCGTGTGTCTCTCCCCTCCCCCCAACCCTGCTCATGCCTCGTATGTCTCTCCCCTCCCCCACCCCGCTCATGCCCCGTGTGTCTCTCCCCTCCCTCGCTCATGTCCCGTGTGTCTTTCCCCCCACCCCCGCTCATGCCCCGTGTGTCTCTCCCCTCCCCCCCACCCCCCGCTCATGCCCCGTGTGTCTCTCCCTCCCCCCACCCCCCGCTCATGCCCCGTGTCTCTATCCCTCCCGCCGCCCACCCCCCGCTCATGCCCTGTGTCTCTATCCCTCCCGCCGCCCACCCCCCGCTCATGCCCCGTGTGTCTCTCCCCTCCCCCCACCCCCACTCATGCCCCGTGTGTCTCTCACCTCCCCCCACCCCTTGACCCCCGCTCATGCCCCGTGTGTCTATCCCTCACACTGCCCACCCACCGCTCATGCCCCGTGTGTCTATCCCTCTCGCCGCCCACCCCCCGCTCATGCCCCGTGTGTCTATTCCTCCCACCGCCCACCCCCCGCTCATGCCCCATGTCTCTATCCCTCCCCCCGCTCATGCCCCGTGTCTCTACCCTCCCCCCAACCCCCCGCTCATGCCCTGTGTGTCCATCCCTCACGCCGCCCACCCCCGCTCATGCCCCATGTGTCTATCCTTCCCCCCGCTCATGCCCCGTGTCTCTATCCCTCCTGCCGCCCACCCCCTGCTCATGCCCTGTGTGTCTCTCTCCTCCCCCCTGCCCTCCAACCCCCCGCTCATGCCCCGTGTGTCTATCCCTCCCGCCGCCCACCCCCGCTCCTGCCCTGTGTTTCTCTCCCCTCCCCCCAACCCCCCGAGCCCCTGCTCATGCCCCGTGTCTCTATCCCTCCCGCCGCCCACCCCCCGCTTATGCCCCGTGTGTCTATCCCTCCCGCCGCCCACCCTCCGCTCATGTTCCGTGTGTCTATCCCTCTCGCCGCCCACCCCCCGCTCATGCCCCGTGTGTCTATCCCTCCCTCTCATGCCCCGTGTGTCTGTCACTCCCGCCCACCCCCGCTCATGCCCCGTGTGTCTATCCCTCCTGCCGCCCACCCCCCGCTCATGCCCCATGTGTCTATCCCTCCCTCCAGCCGCCCACCCCCCGCTCATGCCCCGTGTCTCTATCCCTCCCCCCGCTCATGACCCATGTCTCTATCCCTCCTGCTGCCCACTCCCCGTGTCTCTATCCCTCCCGCCGCCCACCAGCCGCTCATGCCCTGTGTGTCTCTCCCCTCCCCCCACACCCTGACCCCCCGCTCATGCCCCATGTGTCTATCCCCCCACCCCCCACTCATGCCCTGTGTCTCTCCCCCTCCCGCCCACCCCCCGCTCATGCCCCGTGTGTCTCTCCCTGTCCCCCCCACCCCTGCTCATGCCCCGTGTGTCTCTCCCTGTCCCCCCACCCCCGCTCATTCCCCGTGTGTCTCTCCCTTACCACCCACCCCCCGCTCATGCCCCGTGTGTCTCTCCCCCTCCCGCCCACCCCCGCTCATGCCCTGTGTGTCTATCCCTCCTTCCCGCCCACCCCCCGCTCATTCCCTGTGTGTCTATCCCTCCCGCCACCCACCCCCCAGCTCACGACCCGTGTGTCTATCCCTCCCGCCGCCCACCCCCCGCTCATGCCCTGTGTGTCTATCCCTACCGCCGCCCACCCCCCGCTCATGCCCCGTGTCTCTATCCCTCCCGCCGCCCACCCCCCGTTCATGCCCCGTGTCTCTATCCCTCCCGCCGCCCACCCCCCGCTCATGCCCTGTGTGTCTATCCCTCCTGCCGCCCACCCCCGCTCATGCCCCGTGTGTATATCCCTGACTGCCGCCCACCCCCGCTCATGCCCCGTGTGTCTATCCCTCCCACTGCTCATGCCCCATGTGTCTATCCCTCTCTCCGCCCACCCCCCCCGCTCATGCCCCGTGTGTCTCGTCTCTCCCCCTCCCACCCACCCCCCGCTCATGCCCTGTGTGTCTCTCTCCCTCCCGCTCATGCCCCGTGTCTCTATCCATCCCGGCGCACTCCCCCCGCTCATGCCCCGTGTGTCTCTCCCCTCCCCCCCAACCCTGCTCATGCCTCGTATGTCTCTCCCCTCCCCCACCCCGCTCATGCCCCGTGTGTCTCTCCCCTCCCTCGCTCATGTCCCGTGTGTCTTTCCCCCCACCCCCGCTCATGCCCCGTGTGTCTCTCCCCTCCCCCCCACCCCCCGCTCATGCCCCGTGTGTCTCTCCCTCCCCCCACCCCCCGCTCATGCCCCGTGTCTCTATCCCTCCCGCCGCCCACCCCCCGCGCATGCCCTGTGTCTCTATCCCTCCCGCCGCCCACCCCCCGATCATGCCCCGTGTGTCTCTCCCCTCCCCCCACCCCCACTCATGCCCCGTGTGTCTCTCACCTCCCCACACCCCTTGACCCCCGCTCATGCCCCGTGTGTCTATCCCTCACACTGCCCACCCACCGCTCATGCCCCGTGTGTCTATCCCTCTCGCCGCCCACCCCCCGCTCATGCCCCGTGTGTCTATTCCTCCCACCGCCCACCCCCCGCTCATGCCCCATGTCTCTATCCCTCCCCCCGCTCATGCCCCGTGTCTCTATCCCTCCCCCGCTCATGCCCCGTGTCTCTATCCCTCCCGCATCCCACCCCCCGCTCATGCCCCATGTCTATATCCCTCCCGCCGTACACCCCCCGCTCATGCCCCGTGTCTCTATCCCTCCCACCGCCCACCGCCTGCTCATGCCCTGTGTCTCTATCCCTAACGCCGCCCACCCCCTGCTCATGCCCCATGTCTCTATCCCTCCCGCTGCCCACCCCCTGCTCATGCCCCGTGTGTCTCTCTCCTCCCCCCTGCCCCCAACCCCCCGCTTATGCCCCATGTGTCTATCCCTCCCGCCGCCCACCCCCCGCGTGTCTCTCCCCTCCCCCCACCCCCCCACTCATGCCCTGTGCTTCCATCCCTCACGCCACCCACCCCCCGCTCATGCCCCGTGTGTCTATCCCTCCCGCTGCCCACCCCCCGCTCATGCCCCGTGTGTCTATCCCTCTCGCCGCCCACCCCCCGCTCATGCCCCGTGTGTCTATCCTTCCCGCCCACCGCCCGCTCATGCCCCGTGTGTCTATCCCTCCTGCCCACCCGCCCGCTCATGCCCCATGTGTCTATCCCTAAACTGCTCATAACCCGTGCGTCTATCCCTCCCGCTGCCCACCCCCGCTCATGCTCCGTGTGTCTATCCCTCCCGCCGCTCACCCCCCGCTCATGCCCCGTGTGTATCTCCCCTCCCCCCACCCCTTGACCCCCCGCTCATGCCCCTTGTGTCTATCCCTCCCGCCGCCCACCCACTGCTCATGCCCCGTGTGTCTATCCTCCCGCTGCCCACCCCCCGCTCATGCCCCATGTGTCTATTACTCTCGCCCACCCCATGCTCATGCCCCATGTGTCTATTGCTCCCGCCGCCCACCCCCTGTCATGCCCCGTGTGTCTATCCCTTGCGCCGCCCACCCCCCGCTCATGCCTCGTGTCTCTCTCCCTCCCCCCACTCATGCCCCGTGTCTCTATCCCTCCCCTGCTCATGCTACGTGTCTCTATCCCTGTCGCCTCCCACCCCCCGCTCATGCCCCGTGTCTCTATCCCTCCCGCCGTCCACACCTCGCTCATGCCCCGTGTCTCTATCCCAAACCGCCGCCCACCCCCGCTCATGCCCCGTGTCTCTATCCCTCCCGCCGCCCACCCCCCGCTCATGCCCCTATCCCTCCCGCCGCCCACCCCCCGTGTCTCTATCCCTCCAGCCGCCCACCCCCCGCTCATGCCCCGTGTGTCTATCCTTCCCCCAGCTCATGCCCCGTGTCTCTATCCCTCCTGCCACCCACCCCCTGCTCATGCCCTGTGTGTCTCTCTCCCCCCCCCTTCCCCCCCAACCCCAACCCCCCGCTCATGCCCGTGTGTCTATCCCTCCCGCCGCCCACCCCGCTCATGTCCTGTGTGTCTCTCCCCTCCCCCCAACCCCCCGACCCCCCGCTCATGCCCCGTGTGTCTATCCCTCCCACCGCCCACCCCCCGCTCATGCCCCGTGTGTCTATCCCTCCCGCCGCCCACCATCCGCTCATGTTCCGTGTGTCTATCCCTCTCGCCGCCCACCCCCCGCTCATGCCCCGTGTGTCTATCCCTCCCGCTCATGCCCCGTGTGTCTATCCCTCCCGCCCACCCCCGCTCATGCCCCGTGTGTCTATCCCTCCTGCCGCCCACCCCCCGCTCATGCCCCATGTGTCTATCCCTCCAGCCGCCCACCCCCCGCTCATGCCCCGTGTCTCTATCCATCCCCCCGCTCATGCCCCGTGTCTCTATCCCTCCTGCTGCCCACGCCCCGTGTCTCTATCCCTCCTGCCGCCCACCGGCCGCTCATGCTCCGTGTGTCTCTCCCCTCCCTCCCACCCCCTGAGCCCCCGCTCATGCCCCATGTGTTATCCCCCCACTCATGCCCTGTGTCTCTCCCCCTCCCGCCCACCCCCCGCTCACGCCCCGTGTGTCTCTCCCTGTCCCCCCCACCCCCGCTCATGCCCCATGTGTCTCTCCCTTCCCACCCACCCCCCGCTCATGCCCCGTGTGTCTCTCCCCCTCCCGCCCACCCCCCGCTCATGCCCCGTGTGTCTATCCCTCCTTCCCGCCCACCCCCCGCTCATTCCCCGTGTGTCTATCCCTCCCGCCGCCCACCCCCAGCTCACGACCCTTGTGTTTATCCCTCCCGCCGCCCACACACCCGCTCATGCCCCGTGTGTCTATCCCTCCCGCCGCCCACCCCCCGCTCATGCCCCGTGTCTCTATCCCTTCCCAGCTCATGCCCTGTGTCTCTCCCCCTCCCGCCCACCCCCCGCTCACGCCCCGTGTGTCTCTCCCTGTCCCCCCCACCCCCGCTCATGCCCCATGTGTCTCTCCCTTCCCACCCACCCCCCGCTCATGCCCCGTGTGTCTCTCCCCCTCCGGCCCACCCCCTGCTCATGCCCCGTGTGTCTATCCCTCCTTCCCGCCCACCCCCCGCTCATTCCCCGTGTGTCTATCCCTCCCGCCGCCCACCCCCAGCTCACGACCCTTGTGTCTTTCCCTCCCGTCATGTCCCGTGTGTCTATCCCTCCCGCCGTCCACCCCCCGCTCATGCCCCGTCTCTCTATCCCTTCCCAGCTCATGCCCCGTGTCTCTATCCCTCCCGCCACCCACCCCCCGCTCATGCCCTGTGGGTCTATCCCTCCCGCCGCCCACCCCCCGCTCATACCCCGTGTCTCTATCCCTCCCGCCGCCCACCCCCGCTCATGCCCCGTGTGTCTATCCCTCCCGCCGCCCACCCCCCACTCATGCCCCGTGTGTCTATCCCTCCCACCGCCCACCCCCCGCTCATGCCCCATGTGTCTATCCCTCCCGCCGCCCACCCCCCACTCATGCCCCGTGTTTCTATCCCTCCCGCCGCCCACCCTCGCTCATGCCCCGTGTGTCTATCCCTCCCGCTGCTCATGCCCCGTGTGTCTATTCCTCCCGCCGCCCTCCCCCGCTCATGCCCCGTGTTTCTCTCCCCCTCCCGCCCACCCCCCACTCATGCCCCGTGTGTCTCTCTCGCTCCCACTCCTGCCCCGTGTCTCTATCCCTCCCGCCGCACACCCCCACTCATGCCCCGTGTGTCTCTCCCCTACCCCCACCCCTGCTCATGCCTCGTGTGTCTCTGCCCTCCACCCCACCCCTGCTCATACCCCGTGTGTCTCTCCCCTCCCCCACCCCTGCTCATGCCCGTGTGTCTCTCCCACCCCACCCCCGACCCCCCACTCATGCCCCGTGTGCCTATCCCTCACGCCGCCCAACCCCTGCTCATGCCCTGTGTCTCTATCCCTCCCGCCGCCCACCCCCCGCTCATGCCCGTGTCTCTATCCCTCCCGCCTCCCACCCCCCGCTCATGCCCCGTGTGTCTCTCCCCCCCACCCCCGCTCATGCCCCGTGTGTCTCCCCCCTCCCCCCACCCCTTGACCCCCCGCTAATGCCCTTGTGTGTCTATCCCTCCCGCCGCCCACCCCCGCTCATGCCCCGTGTGTCTATCCCTCCCGCCGCCCACCCCCGCTCATGCCCTGTGTGTCTCTCCCCTCCCCCCACACCCTGACCCCCCGCTCATGCCCCATGTGTCTATCCCCCCACCCCCCACTCATGCCCTGTGTCTCTCCCCCTCCCGCCCACCCCCCGCTCATGCCCCGTGTGTCTCTCCCTGTCCCCCCCACCCCTGCTCATGCCCCGTGTGTCTCTCCCTGTCCCCCCACCCCCGCTCATTCCCCGTGTGTCTCTCCCTTCCCACCCACCCCCCGCTCATGCCCCGTGTGTCTCTCCCCCTCCCGCCCACCCCCGCTCATGCCCTGTGTGTCTATCCCTCCTTCCCGCCCACCCCCCGCTCATTCCCCGTGTGTCTATCCCTCCCGCCACCCACCCCCCAGGTCACGACCCGTGTGTCTATCCCTCCCGCCGCCCACCCCCCGCTCATGCCCTGTGTGTCTATCCCTACCGCCGCCCACCCCCCGCTCATGCCCCGTGTCTCTATCCCTCCCGCCGCCCACCCCCCGTTCATGCCCCGTGTCTCTATCCCTCCCGCCGCCCACCCCCCGCTCATGCCCTGTGTGTCTATCCCTCCTGCCGCCCACCCCCGCTCATGCCCCGTGTGTATATCCCTGACTGCCGCCCACCCCCGCTCATGCCCCGTGTGTCTATCCCTCCCACTGCTCATGCCCCATGTGTCTATCCCTCTCTCCGCCCACCACCCCCGCTCATGCCCCGTGTGTCTCGTCCCTCCCCCTCCCACCCACCCCCCGCTCATGCCCTGTGTGTCTCTCTCCCTCCCGCTCATGCCCCGTGTCTCTATCCATCCCGGCGCACTCCCCCCGCTCATGCCCCGTGTGTCTCTCCCCTCCCCCCAACCCTGCTCATGCCTCGTATGTCTCTCCCCTCCCCCACCCCGCTCATGCCCCGTGTGTCTCTCCCCTCCCTCGCTCATGTCCCGTGTGTCTTTCCCCCCACCCCCGCTCATGCCCCGTGTGTCTCTCCCCTCCCCCCCACCCCCCGCTCATGCCCCGTGTGTCTCTCCCTCCCCCCACCCCCCGCTCATGCCCCGTGTCTCTATCCCTCCCGCCGCCCACCCCCCGCTCATGCCCTGTGTCTCTATCCCTCCCGCCGCCCACCCCCCGCTCATGCCCCGTGTGTCTCTCCCCTCCCCCCACCCCCACTCATGCCCCGTGTGTCTCTCACCTCCCCCCACCCCTTGACCCCCGCTCATGCCCCGTGTGTCTATCCCTCACACTGCCCACCCACCGCTCATGCCCCGTGTGTCTATCCCTCTCGCCGCCCACCCCCCGCTCATGCCCCGTGTGTCTATTCCTCCCACCGCCCACCCCCCGCTCATGCCCCATGTCTCTATCCCTCCCCCCGCTCATGCCCCGTGTCTCTACCCTCCCCCCAACCCCCCGCTCATGCCCTGTGTGTCCATCCCTCACGCCGCCCACCCCCGCTCATGCCCCATGTGTCTATCCTTCCCCCCGCTCATGCCCCGTGTCTCTATCCCTCCTGCCGCCCACCCCCTGCTCATGCCCTGTGTGTCTCTCTCCTCCCCCCTGCCCTCCAACCCCCCGCTCATGCCCCGTGTGTCTATCCCTCCCGCCGCCCACCCCCGCTCCTGCCCTGTGTTTCTCTCCCCTCCCCCCAACCCCCCGAGCCCCTGCTCATGCCCCGTGTCTCTATCCCTCCCGCCGCCCACCCCCCGCTTATGCCCCGTGTGTCTATCCCTCCCGCCGCCCACCCTCCGCTCATGTTCCGTGTGTCTATCCCTCTCGCCGCCCACCCCCCGCTCATGCCCCGTGTGTCTATCCCTCCCTCTCATGCCCCGTGTGTCTGTCACTCCCGCCCACCCCCGCTCATGCCCCGTGTGTCTATCCCTCCTGCCGCCCACCCCCCGCTCATGCCCCATGTGTCTATCCCTCCCTCCAGCCGCCCACCCCCCGCTCATGCCCCGTGTCTCTATCCCTCCCCCCGCTCATGACCCATGTCTCTATCCCTCCTGCTGCCCACTCCCCGTGTCTCTATCCCTCCCGCCGCCCACCAGCCGCTCATGCCCTGTGTGTCTCTCCCCTCCCCCCACACCCTGACCCCCCGCTCATGCCCCATGTGTCTATCCCCCCACCCCCCACTCATGCCCTGTGTCTCTCCCCCTCCCGCCCACCCCCCGCTCATGCCCCGTGTGTCTCTCCCTGTCCCCCCCACCCCTGCTCATGCCCCGTGTGTCTCTCCCTGTCCCCCCCACCCCCGCTCATTCCCCGTGTGTCTCTCCCTTCCCACCCACCCCCCGCTCATGCCCCGTGTGTCTCTCCCCCTCCCGCCCACCCCCGCTCATGCCCTGTGTGTCTATCCCTCCTTCCCGCCCACCCCCCGCTCATTCCCTGTGTGTCTATCCCTCCCGCCACCCACCCCCCAGCTCACGACCCGTGTGTCTATCCCTCCCGCCGCCCACCCCCCGCTCATGCCCTGTGTGTCTATCCCTACCGCCGCCCACCCCCCGCTCATGCCCCGTGTCTCTATCCCTCCCGCCGCCCACCCCCCGTTCATGCCCCGTGTCTCTATCCCTCCCGCCGCCCACCCCCCGCTCATGCCCTGTGTGTCTATCCCTCCTGCCGCCCACCCCCGCTCATGCCCCGTGTGTATATCCCTGACTGCCGCCCACCCCCGCTCATGCCCCGTGTGTCTATCCCTCCCACTGCTCATGCCCCATGTGTCTATCCCTCTCTCCGCCCACCCCCCCCGCTCATGCCCCGTGTGTCTCGTCTCTCCCCCTCCCACCCACCCCCCGCTCATGCCCTGTGTGTCTCTCTCCCTCCCGCTCATGCCCCGTGTCTCTATCCATCCCGGCGCACTCCCCCCGCTCATGCCCCGTGTGTCTCTCCCCTCCCCCCCAACCCTGCTCATGCCTCGTATGTCTCTCCCCTCCCCCACCCCGCTCATGCCCCGTGTGTCTCTCCCCTCCCTCGCTCATGTCCCGTGTGTCTTTCCCCCCACCCCCGCTCATGCCCCGTGTGTCTCTCCCCTCCCCCCCACCCCCCGCTCATGCCCCGTGTCTCTATCCCTCCCGCCGCCCACCCCCCGCTCATGCCCCGTGTCTCTATCCCTCCCGCCGCCCACCCCCCGCGCATGCCCTGTGTCTCTATCCCTCCCGCCGCCCACCCCCCGATCATGCCCCGTGTGTCTCTCCCCTCCCCCCACCCCCACTCATGCCCCGTGTGTCTCTCACCTCCCCACACCCCTTGACCCCCGCTCATGCCCCGTGTGTCTATCCCTCACACTGCCCACCCACCGCTCATGCCCCGTGTGTCTATCCCTCTCGCCGCCCACCCCCCGCTCATGCCCCGTGTGTCTATTCCTCCCACCGCCCACCCCCCGCTCATGCCCCATGTCTCTATCCCTCCCCCCGCTCATGCCCCGTGTCTCTATCCCTCCCCCGCTCATGCCCCGTGTCTCTATCCCTCCCGCATCCCACCCCCCGCTCATGCCCCATGTCTATATCCCTCCCGCCGTACACCCCCCGCTCATGCCCCGTGTCTCTATCCCTCCCACCGCCCACCGCCTGCTCATGCCCTGTGTCTCTATCCCTAACGCCGCCCACCCCCTGCTCATGCCCCATGTCTCTATCCCTCCCGCTGCCCACCCCCTGCTCATGCCCCGTGTGTCTCTCTCCTCCCCCCTGCCCCCAACCCCCCGCTTATGCCCCATGTGTCTATCCCTCCCGCCGCCCACCCCCCGCGTGTCTCTCCCCTCCCCCCACCCCCCCACTCATGCCCTGTGCTTCCATCCCTCACGCCACCCACCCCCCGCTCATGCCCCGTGTGTCTATCCCTCCCGCTGCCCACCCCCCGCTCATGCCCCGTGTGTCTATCCCTCTCGCCGCCCACCCCCCGCTCATGCCCCGTGTGTCTATCCTTCCCGCCCACCGCCCGCTCATGCCCCGTGTGTCTATCCCTCCTGCCCACCCGCCCGCTCATGCCCCATGTGTCTATCCCTAAACTGCTCATAACCCGTGCGTCTATCCCTCCCGCTGCCCACCCCCGCTCATGCTCCGTGTGTCTATCCCTCCCGCCGCTCACCCCCCGCTCATGCCCCGTGTGTATCTCCCCTCCCCCCACCCCTTGACCCCCCGCTCATGCCCCTTGTGTCTATCCCTCCCGCCGCCCACCCACTGCTCATGCCCCGTGTGTCTATCCTCCCGCTGCCCACCCCCCGCTCATGCCCCGTGTGTCTATTACTCTCGCCCACCCCATGCTCATGCCCCATGTGTCTATTGCTCCCGCCGCCCACCCCCTGTCATGCCCCGTGTGTCTATCCCTTGCGCCGCCCACCCCCCGCTCATGCCTCGTGTCTCTCTCCCTCCCCCCACTCATGCCCCGTGTCTCTATCCCTCCCCTGCTCATGCTACGTGTCTCTATCCCTGTCGCCTCCCACGCCCCGCTCATGCCCCGTGTCTCTATCCCTCCCGCCGTCCACACCTCGCTCATGCCCCGTGTCTCTATCCCAAACCGCCGCCCACCCCCGCTCATGCCCCGTGTCTCTATCCCTCCCGCCGCCCACCCCCCGCTCATGCCCCTATCCCTCCCGCCGCCCACCCCCCGTGTCTCTATCCCTCCAGCCGCCCACCCCCCGCTCATGCCCCGTGTGTCTATCCTTCCCCCAGCTCATGCCCCGTGTCTCTATCCCTCCTGCCACCCACCCCCTGCTCATGCCCTGTGTGTCTCTCTCCTACCCCCTTCCCCCCCAACCCCAACCCCCCGCTCATGCCCGTGTGTCTATCCCTCCCGCCGCCCACCCCGCTCATGTCCTGTGTGTCTCTCCCCTCCCCCCAACCCCCCGACCCCCCGCTCATGCCCCGTGTGTCTATCCCCCTCCCGCCCACCCCCGCTCATGCCCTGTGTGTCTATCCCTCCTTCCCGCCCACCCCCCGCTCATTCCCCGTGTGTCTATCCCTTCCGCCACCCACCCCCCAGGTCACGACCCGTGTGTCTATCCCTCCCGCCGCCCACCCCCCGCTCATGCCCTGTGTGTCTATCCCTACCGCCGCCCACCCCCCGCTCATGCCCCGTGTCTCTATCCCTCCCGCCGCCCACCCCCGTTCATGCCCCGTGTCTCTATCCCTCCCGCCGCCCACCCCCCGCTCATGCCCTGTGTGTCTATCCCTCCTGCCGCCCACCCCCGCTCATGCCCCGTGTGTATATCCCTGACTGCCGCCCACCCCCGCTCATGCCCCGTGTGTCTATCCCTCCCACTGCTCATGCCCCATGTGTCTATCCCTCTCTCCGCCCACCCCCCCCGCTCATGCCCCGTGTGTCTCGTCCCTCCCCCTCCCACCCACCCCCCGCTCATGCCCTGTGTGTCTCTCTCCCTCCCGCTCATGCCCCGTGTCTCTATCCATCCCGGCGCACTCCCCCCGCTCATGCCCCGTGTGTCTCTCCCCTCCCCCCAACCCTGCTCATGCCTCGTATGTCTCTCCCCTCCCCCACCCCGCTCATGCCCCGTGTGTCTCTCCCCTCCCTCGCTCATGTCCCGTGTGTCTTTCCCCCCACCCCCGCTCATGCCCCGTGTGTCTCTCCCCTCCCCCCCACCCCCCGCTCATGCCCCGTGTGTCTCTCCCTCCCCCCACCCCCCGCTCATGCCCCGTGTCTCTATCCCTCCCGCCGCCCACCCCCCGCTCATGCCCTGTGTCTCTATCCCTCCCGCCGCCCACCCCCCGCTCATGCCCCGTGTGTCTCTCCCCTCCCCCCACCCCCACTCATGCCCCGTGTGTCTCTCACCTCCCCCCACCCCTTGACCCCCGCTCATGCCCCGTGTGTCTATCCCTCACACTGCCCACCCACCGCTCATGCCCCGTGTGTCTATCCCTCTCGCCGCCCACCCCCCGCTCATGCCCCGTGTGTCTATTCCTCCCACCGCCCACCCCCCGCTCATGCCCCATGTCTCTATCCCTCCCCCCGCTCATGCCCCGTGTCTCTACCCTCCCCCCAACCCCCCGCTCATGCCCTGTGTGTCCATCCCTCACGCCGCCCACCCCCGCTCATGCCCCATGTGTCTATCCTTCCCCCCGCTCATGCCCCGTGTCTCTATCCCTCCTGCCGCCCACCCCCTGCTCATGCCCTGTGTGTCTCTCTCCTCCCCCCTGCCCTCCAACCCCCCGCTCATGCCCCGTGTGTCTATCCCTCCCGCCGCCCACCCCCGCTCCTGCCCTGTGTTTCTCTCCCCTCCCCCCAACCCCCCGAGCCCCTGCTCATGCCCCGTGTCTCTATCCCTCCCGCCGCCCACCCCCCGCTTATGCCCCGTGTGTCTATCCCTCCCGCCGCCCACCCTCCGCTCATGTTCCGTGTGTCTATCCCTCTCGCCGCCCACCCCCCGCTCATGCCCCGTGTGTCTATCCCTCCCTCTCATGCCCCGTGTGTCTGTCACTCCCGCCCACCCCCGCTCATGCCCCGTGTGTCTATCCCTCCTGCCGCCCACCCCCCGCTCATGCCCCATGTGTCTATCCCTCCCTCCAGCCGCCCACCCCCCGCTCATGCCCCGTGTCTCTATCCCTCCCCCCGCTCATGACCCATGTCTCTATCCCTCCTGCTGCCCACTCCCCGTGTCTCTATCCCTCCCGCCGCCCACCAGCCGCTCATGCCCTGTGTGTCTCTCCCCTCCCCCCACACCCTGACCCCCCGCTCATGCCCCATGTGTCTATCCCCCCACCCCCCACTCATGCCCTGTGTCTCTCCCCCTCCCGCCCACCCCCCGCTCATGCCCCGTGTGTCTCTCCCTGTCCCCCCCACCCCTGCTCATGCCCCGTGTGTCTCTCCCTGTCCCCCCACCCCCGCTCATTCCCCGTGTGTCTCTCCCTTACCACCCACCCCCCGCTCATGCCCCGTGTGTCTCTCCCCCTCCCGCCCACCCCCGCTCATGCCCTGTGTGTCTATCCCTCCTTCCCGCCCACCCCCCGCTCATTCCCTGTGTGTCTATCCCTCCCGCCACCCACCCCCCAGCTCACGACCCGTGTGTCTATCCCTCCCGCCGCCCACCCCCCGCTCATGCCCTGTGTGTCTATCCCTACCGCCGCCCACCCCCCGCTCATGCCCCGTGTCTCTATCCCTCCCGCCGCCCACCCCCCGTTCATGCCCCGTGTCTCTATCCCTCCCGCCGCCCACCCCCCGCTCATGCCCTGTGTGTCTATCCCTCCTGCCGCCCACCCCCGCTCATGCCCCGTGTGTATATCCCTGACTGCCGCCCACCCCCGCTCATGCCCCGTGTGTCTATCCCTCCCACTGCTCATGCCCCATGTGTCTATCCCTCTCTCCGCCCACCCCCCCCGCTCATGCCCCGTGTGTCTCGTCTCTCCCCCTCCCACCCACCCCCCGCTCATGCCCTGTGTGTCTCTCTCCCTCCCGCTCATGCCCCGTGTCTCTATCCATCCCGGCGCACTCCCCCCGCTCATGCCCCGTGTGTCTCTCCCCTCCCCCCCAACCCTGCTCATGCCTCGTATGTCTCTCCCCTCCCCCACCCCGCTCATGCCCCGTGTGTCTCTCCCCTCCCTCGCTCATGTCCCGTGTGTCTTTCCCCCCACCCCCGCTCATGCCCCGTGTGTCTCTCCCCTCCCCCCCACCCCCCGCTCATGCCCCGTGTGTCTCTCCCTCCCCCCACCCCCCGCTCATGCCCCGTGTCTCTATCCCTCCCGCCGCCCACCCCCCGCGCATGCCCTGTGTCTCTATCCCTCCCGCCGCCCACCCCCCGATCATGCCCCGTGTGTCTCTCCCCTCCCCCCACCCCCACTCATGCCCCGTGTGTCTCTCACCTCCCCACACCCCTTGACCCCCGCTCATGCCCCGTGTGTCTATCCCTCACACTGCCCACCCACCGCTCATGCCCCGTGTGTCTATCCCTCTCGCCGCCCACCCCCCGCTCATGCCCCGTGTGTCTATTCCTCCCACCGCCCACCCCCCGCTCATGCCCCATGTCTCTATCCCTCCCCCCGCTCATGCCCCGTGTCTCTATCCCTCCCCCGCTCATGCCCCGTGTCTCTATCCCTCCCGCATCCCACCCCCCGCTCATGCCCCATGTCTATATCCCTCCCGCCGTACACCCCCCGCTCATGCCCCGTGTCTCTATCCCTCCCACCGCCCACCGCCTGCTCATGCCCTGTGTCTCTATCCCTAACGCCGCCCACCCCCTGCTCATGCCCCATGTCTCTATCCCTCCCGCTGCCCACCCCCTGCTCATGCCCCGTGTGTCTCTCTCCTCCCCCCTGCCCCCAACCCCCCGCTTATGCCCCATGTGTCTATCCCTCCCGCCGCCCACCCCCCGCGTGTCTCTCCCCTCCCCCCACCCCCCCACTCATGCCCTGTGTGTCTCTCTCCTCCCCCCTGCCCCCGACCCCCCGCTCATGCCCCGTGTGTCTATCCCTCCCGCCGCCCACCATCCGCTCATGTTCCGTGTGTCTATCCCTCTCGCCGCCCACCCCCCGCTCATGCCCCGTGTGTCTATCCCTCCCGCTCATGCCCCGTGTGTCTATCCCTCCCGCCCACCCCCGCTCATGCCCCGTGTGTCTATCCCTCCTGCCGCCCACCCCCCGCTCATGCCCCATGTGTCTATCCCTCCAGCCGCCCACCCCCCGCTCATGCCCCGTGTCTCTATCCATCCCCCCGCTCATGCCCCGTGTCTCTATCCCTCCTGCTGCCCACGCCCCGTGTCTCTATCCCTCCTGCCGCCCACCGGCCGCTCATGCTCCGTGTGTCTCTCCCCTCCCTCCCACCCCCTGAGCCCCCGCTCATGCCCCATGTGTTATCCCCCCACTCATGCCCTGTGTCTCTCCCCCTCCCGCCCACCCCCCGCTCACGCCCCGTGTGTCTCTCCCTGTCCCCCCCACCCCCGCTCATGCCCCATGTGTCTCTCCCTTCCCACCCACCCCCCGCTCATGCCCCGTGTGTCTCTCCCCCTCCCGCCCACCCCCCGCTCATGCCCCGTGTGTCTATCCCTCCTTCCCGCCCACCCCCCGCTCATTCCCCGTGTGTCTATCCCTCCCGCCGCCCACCCCCAGCTCACGACCCTTGTGTTTATCCCTCCCGCCGCCCACACACCCGCTCATGCCCCGTGTGTCTATCCCTCCCGCCGCCCACCCCCCGCTCATGCCCCGTGTCTCTATCCCTTCCCAGCTCATGCCCTGTGTCTCTCCCCCTCCCGCCCACCCCCCGCTCACGCCCCGTGTGTCTCTCCCTGTCCCCCCCACCCCCGCTCATGCCCCATGTGTCTCTCCCTTCCCACCCACCCCCCGCTCATGCCCCGTGTGTCTCTCCCCCTCCGGCCCACCCCCTGCTCATGCCCCGTGTGTCTATCCCTCCTTCCCGCCCACCCCCCGCTCATTCCCCGTGTGTCTATCCCTCCCGCCGCCCACCCCCAGCTCACGACCCTTGTGTCTTTCCCTCCCGTCATGTCCCGTGTGTCTATCCCTCCCGCCGTCCACCCCCCGCTCATGCCCCGTCTCTCTATCCCTTCCCAGCTCATGCCCCGTGTCTCTATCCCTCCCGCCACCCACCCCCCGCTCATGCCCTGTGGGTCTATCCCTCCCGCCGCCCACCCCCCGCTCATACCCCGTGTCTCTATCCCTCCCGCCGCCCACCCCCGCTCATGCCCCGTGTGTCTATCCCTCCCGCCGCCCACCCCCCACTCATGCCCCGTGTGTCTATCCCTCCCACCGCCCACCCCCCGCTCATGCCCCATGTGTCTATCCCTCCCGCCGCCCACCCCCCACTCATGCCCCGTGTTTCTATCCCTCCCGCCGCCCACCCTCGCTCATGCCCCGTGTGTCTATCCCTCCCGCTGCTCATGCCCCGTGTGTCTATTCCTCCCGCCGCCCTCCCCCGCTCATGCCCCGTGTTTCTCTCCCCCTCCCGCCCACCCCCCACTCATGCCCCGTGTGTCTCTCTCGCTCCCACTCCTGCCCCGTGTCTCTATCCCTCCCGCCGCACACCCCCACTCATGCCCCGTGTGTCTCTCCCCTACCCCCACCCCTGCTCATGCCTCGTGTGTCTCTGCCCTCCACCCCACCCCTGCTCATACCCCGTGTGTCTCTCCCCTCCCCCACCCCTGCTCATGCCCGTGTGTCTCTCCCACCCCACCCCCGACCCCCCACTCATGCCCCGTGTGCCTATCCCTCACGCCGCCCAACCCCTGCTCATGCCCTGTGTCTCTATCCCTCCCGCCGCCCACCCCCCGCTCATGCCCGTGTCTCTATCCCTCCCGCCTCCCACCCCCCGCTCATGCCCCGTGTGTCTCTCCCCCCCACCCCCGCTCATGCCCCGTGTGTCTCCCCCCTCCCCCCACCCCTTGACCCCCCGCTAATGCCCTTGTGTGTCTATCCCTCCCGCCGCCCACCCCCGCTCATGCCCCGTGTGTCTATCCCTCCCGCCGCCCACCCCCGCTCATGCCCTGTGTGTCTCTCCCCTCCCCCCACACCCTGACCCCCCGCTCATGCCCCATGTGTCTATCCCCCCACCCCCCACTCATGCCCTGTGTCTCTCCCCCTCCCGCCCACCCCCCGCTCATGCCCCGTGTGTCTCTCCCTGTCCCCCCCACCCCTGCTCATGCCCCGTGTGTCTCTCCCTGTCCCCCCACCCCCGCTCATTCCCCGTGTGTCTCTCCCTTCCCACCCACCCCCCGCTCATGCCCCGTGTGTCTCTCCCCCTCCCGCCCACCCCCGCTCATGCCCTGTGTGTCTATCCCTCCTTCCCGCCCACCCCCCGCTCATTCCCCGTGTGTCTATCCCTCCCGCCACCCACCCCCCAGGTCACGACCCGTGTGTCTATCCCTCCCGCCGCCCACCCCCCGCTCATGCCCTGTGTGTCTATCCCTACCGCCGCCCACCCCCCGCTCATGCCCCGTGTCTCTATCCCTCCCGCCGCCCACCCCCCGTTCATGCCCCGTGTCTCTATCCCTCCCGCCGCCCACCCCCCGCTCATGCCCTGTGTGTCTATCCCTCCTGCCGCCCACCCCCGCTCATGCCCCGTGTGTATATCCCTGACTGCCGCCCACCCCCGCTCATGCCCCGTGTGTCTATCCCTCCCACTGCTCATGCCCCATGTGTCTATCCCTCTCTCCGCCCACCACCCCCGCTCATGCCCCGTGTGTCTCGTCCCTCCCCCTCCCACCCACCCCCCGCTCATGCCCTGTGTGTCTCTCTCCCTCCCGCTCATGCCCCGTGTCTCTATCCATCCCGGCGCACTCCCCCCGCTCATGCCCCGTGTGTCTCTCCCCTCCCCCCAACCCTGCTCATGCCTCGTATGTCTCTCCCCTCCCCCACCCCGCTCATGCCCCGTGTGTCTCTCCCCTCCCTCGCTCATGTCCCGTGTGTCTTTCCCCCCACCCCCGCTCATGCCCCGTGTGTCTCTCCCCTCCCCCCCACCCCCGCTCATGCCCCGTGTGTCTCTCCCTCCCCCCACCCCCCGCTCATGCCCCGTGTCTCTATCCCCTCCCGCCGCCCACCCCCCGCTCATGCCCTGTGTCTCTATCCCTCCCGCCGCCCACCCCCCGCTCATGCCCCGTGTGTCTCTCCCCTCCCCCCACCCCCACTCATGCCCCGTGTGTCTCTCACCTCCCCCCACCCCTTGACCCCCGCTCATGCCCCGTGTGTCTATCCCTCACACTGCCCACCCACCGCTCATGCCCCGTGTGTCTATCCCTCTCGCCGCCCACCCCCCGCTCATGCCCCGTGTGTCTATTCCTCCCACCGCCCACCCCCCGCTCATGCCCCATGTCTCTATCCCTCCCCCCGCTCATGCCCCGTGTCTCTACCCTCCCCCCAACCCCCCGCTCATGCCCTGTGTGTCCATCCCTCACGCCGCCCACCCCCGCTCATGCCCCATGTGTCTATCCTTCCCCCCGCTCATGCCCCGTGTCTCTATCCCTCCTGCCGCCCACCCCCTGCTCATGCCCTGTGTGTCTCTCTCCTCCCCCCTGCCCTCCAACCCCCCGCTCATGCCCCGTGTGTCTATCCCTCCCGCCGCCCACCCCCGCTCCTGCCCTGTGTTTCTCTCCCCTCCCCCCAACCCCCCGAGCCCCTGCTCATGCCCCGTGTCTCTATCCCTCCCGCCGCCCACCCCCCGCTTATGCCCCGTGTGTCTATCCCTCCCGCCGCCCACCCTCCGCTCATGTTCCGTGTGTCTATCCCTCTCGCCGCCCACCCCCCGCTCATGCCCCGTGTGTCTATCCCTCCCTCTCATGCCCCGTGTGTCTGTCACTCCCGCCCACCCCCGCTCATGCCCCGTGTGTCTATCCCTCCTGCCGCCCACCCCCCGCTCATGCCCCATGTGTCTATCCCTCCCTCCAGCCGCCCACCCCCCGCTCATGCCCCGTGTCTCTATCCCTCCCCCCGCTCATGACCCATGTCTCTATCCCTCCTGCTGCCCACTCCCCGTGTCTCTATCCCTCCCGCCGCCCACCAGCCGCTCATGCCCTGTGTGTCTCTCCCCTCCCCCCACACCCTGACCCCCCGCTCATGCCCCATGTGTCTATCCCCCCACCCCCCACTCATGCCCTGTGTCTCTCCCCCTCCCGCCCACCCCCCGCTCATGCCCCGTGTGTCTCTCCCTGTCCCCCCCACCCCTGCTCATGCCCCGTGTGTCTCTCCCTGTCCCCCCCACCCCCGCTCATTCCCCGTGTGTCTCTCCCTTCCCACCCACCCCCCGCTCATGCCCCGTGTGTCTCTCCCCCTCCCGCCCACCCCCGCTCATGCCCTGTGTGTCTATCCCTCCTTCCCGCCCACCCCCCGCTCATTCCCTGTGTGTCTATCCCTCCCGCCACCCACCCCCCAGCTCACGACCCGTGTGTCTATCCCTCCCGCCGCCCACCCCCCGCTCATGCCCTGTGTGTCTATCCCTACCGCCGCCCACCCCCCGCTCATGCCCCGTGTCTCTATCCCTCCCGCCGCCCACCCCCCGTTCATGCCCCGTGTCTCTATCCCTCCCGCCGCCCACCCCCCGCTCATGCCCTGTGTGTCTATCCCTCCTGCCGCCCACCCCCGCTCATGCCCCGTGTGTATATCCCTGACTGCCGCCCACCCCCGCTCATGCCCCGTGTGTCTATCCCTCCCACTGCTCATGCCCCATGTGTCTATCCCTCTCTCCGCCCACCCCCCCCGCTCATGCCCCGTGTGTCTCGTCTCTCCCCCTCCCACCCACCCCCCGCTCATGCCCTGTGTGTCTCTCTCCCTCCCGCTCATGCCCCGTGTCTCTATCCATCCCGGCGCACTCCCCCCGCTCATGCCCCGTGTGTCTCTCCCCTCCCCCCCAACCCTGCTCATGCCTCGTATGTCTCTCCCCTCCCCCACCCCGCTCATGCCCCGTGTGTCTCTCCCCTCCCTCGCTCATGTCCCGTGTGTCTTTCCCCCCACCCCCGCTCATGCCCCGTGTGTCTCTCCCCTCCCCCCCACCCCCCGCTCATGCCCCGTGTGTCTCTCCCTCCCCCCACCCCCCGCTCATGCCCCGTGTCTCTATCCCTCCCGCCGCCCACCCCCCGCGCATGCCCTGTGTCTCTATCCCTCCCGCCGCCCACCCCCCGATCATGCCCCGTGTGTCTCTCCCCTCCCCCCACCCCCACTCATGCCCCGTGTGTCTCTCACCTCCCCACACCCCTTGACCCCCGCTCATGCCCCGTGTGTCTATCCCTCACACTGCCCACCCACCGCTCATGCCCCGTGTGTCTATCCCTCTCGCCGCCCACCCCCCGCTCATGCCCCGTGTGTCTATTCCTCCCACCGCCCACCCCCCGCTCATGCCCCATGTCTCTATCCCTCCCCCCGCTCATGCCCCGTGTCTCTATCCCTCCCCCGCTCATGCCCCGTGTCTCTATCCCTCCCGCATCCCACCCCCCGCTCATGCCCCATGTCTATATCCCTCCCGCCGTACACCCCCCGCTCATGCCCCGTGTCTCTATCCCTCCCACCGCCCACCGCCTGCTCATGCCCTGTGTCTCTATCCCTAACGCCGCCCACCCCCTGCTCATGCCCCATGTCTCTATCCCTCCCGCTGCCCACCCCCTGCTCATGCCCCGTGTGTCTCTCTCCTCCCCCCTGCCCCCAACCCCCCGCTTATGCCCCATGTGTCTATCCCTCCCGCCGCCCACCCCCCGCGTGTCTCTCCCCTCCCCCCACCCCCCCACTCATGCCCTGTGCTTCCATCCCTCACGCCACCCACCCCCCGCTCATGCCCCGTGTGTCTATCCCTCCCGCTGCCCACCCCCCGCTCATGCCCCGTGTGTCTATCCCTCTCGCCGCCCACCCCCCGCTCATGCCCCGTGTGTCTATCCTTCCCGCCCACCGCCCGCTCATGCCCCGTGTGTCTATCCCTCCTGCCCACCCGCCCGCTCATGCCCCATGTGTCTATCCCTAAACTGCTCATAACCCGTGCGTCTATCCCTCCCGCTGCCCACCCCCGCTCATGCTCCGTGTGTCTATCCCTCCCGCCGCTCACCCCCCGCTCATGCCCCGTGTGTATCTCCCCTCCCCCCACCCCTTGACCCCCCGCTCATGCCCCTTGTGTCTATCCCTCCCGCCGCCCACCCACTGCTCATGCCCCGTGTGTCTATCCTCCCGCTGCCCACCCCCCGCTCATGCCCCGTGTGTCTATTACTCTCGCCCACCCCATGCTCATGCCCCATGTGTCTATTGCTCCCGCCGCCCACCCCCTGTCATGCCCCGTGTGTCTATCCCTTGCGCCGCCCACCCCCCGCTCATGCCTCGTGTCTCTCTCCCTCCCCCCACTCATGCCCCGTGTCTCTATCCCTCCCCTGCTCATGCTACGTGTCTCTATCCCTGTCGCCTCCCACGCCCCGCTCATGCCCCGTGTCTCTATCCCTCCCGCCGTCCACACCTCGCTCATGCCCCGTGTCTCTATCCCAAACCGCCGCCCACCCCCGCTCATGCCCCGTGTCTCTATCCCTCCCGCCGCCCACCCCCCGCTCATGCCCCTATCCCTCCCGCCGCCCACCCCCCGTGTCTCTATCCCTCCAGCCGCCCACCCCCCGCTCATGCCCCGTGTGTCTATCCTTCCCCCAGCTCATGCCCCGTGTCTCTATCCCTCCTGCCACCCACCCCCTGCTCATGCCCTGTGTGTCTCTCTCCTACCCCCTTCCCCCCCAACCCCAACCCCCCGCTCATGCCCGTGTGTCTATCCCTCCCGCCGCCCACCCCGCTCATGTCCTGTGTGTCTCTCCCCTCCCCCCAACCCCCCGACCCCCCGCTCATGCCCCGTGTGTCTATCCCCCTCCCGCCCACCCCCGCTCATGCCCTGTGTGTCTATCCCTCCTTCCCGCCCACCCCCCGCTCATTCCCCGTGTGTCTATCCCTTCCGCCACCCACCCCCCAGGTCACGACCCGTGTGTCTATCCCTCCCGCCGCCCACCCCCCGCTCATGCCCTGTGTGTCTATCCCTACCGCCGCCCACCCCCCGCTCATGCCCCGTGTCTCTATCCCTCCCGCCGCCCACCCCCGTTCATGCCCCGTGTCTCTATCCCTCCCGCCGCCCACCCCCCGCTCATGCCCTGTGTGTCTATCCCTCCTGCCGCCCACCCCCGCTCATGCCCCGTGTGTATATCCCTGACTGCCGCCCACCCCCGCTCATGCCCCGTGTGTCTATCCCTCCCACTGCTCATGCCCCATGTGTCTATCCCTCTCTCCGCCCACCCCCCCCGCTCATGCCCCGTGTGTCTCGTCCCTCCCCCTCCCACCCACCCCCCGCTCATGCCCTGTGTGTCTCTCTCCCTCCCGCTCATGCCCCGTGTCTCTATCCATCCCGGCGCACTCCCCCCGCTCATGCCCCGTGTGTCTCTCCCCTCCCCCCAACCCTGCTCATGCCTCGTATGTCTCTCCCCTCCCCCACCCCGCTCATGCCCCGTGTGTCTCTCCCCTCCCTCGCTCATGTCCCGTGTGTCTTTCCCCCCACCCCCGCTCATGCCCCGTGTGTCTCTCCCCTCCCCCCCACCCCCCGCTCATGCCCCGTGTGTCTCTCCCTCCCCCCACCCCCCGCTCATGCCCCGTGTCTCTATCCCTCCCGCCGCCCACCCCCCGCTCATGCCCTGTGTCTCTATCCCTCCCGCCGCCCACCCCCCGCTCATGCCCCGTGTGTCTCTCCCCTCCCCCCACCCCCACTCATGCCCCGTGTGTCTCTCACCTCCCCCCACCCCTTGACCCCCGCTCATGCCCCGTGTGTCTATCCCTCACACTGCCCACCCACCGCTCATGCCCCGTGTGTCTATCCCTCTCGCCGCCCACCCCCCGCTCATGCCCCGTGTGTCTATTCCTCCCACCGCCCACCCCCCGCTCATGCCCCATGTCTCTATCCCTCCCCCCGCTCATGCCCCGTGTCTCTACCCTCCCCCCAACCCCCCGCTCATGCCCTGTGTGTCCATCCCTCACGCCGCCCACCCCCGCTCATGCCCCATGTGTCTATCCTTCCCCCCGCTCATGCCCCGTGTCTCTATCCCTCCTGCCGCCCACCCCCTGCTCATGCCCTGTGTGTCTCTCTCCTCCCCCCTGCCCTCCAACCCCCCGCTCATGCCCCGTGTGTCTATCCCTCCCGCCGCCCACCCCCGCTCCTGCCCTGTGTTTCTCTCCCCTCCCCCCAACCCCCCGAGCCCCTGCTCATGCCCCGTGTCTCTATCCCTCCCGCCGCCCACCCCCCGCTTATGCCCCGTGTGTCTATCCCTCCCGCCGCCCACCCTCCGCTCATGTTCCGTGTGTCTATCCCTCTCGCCGCCCACCCCCCGCTCATGCCCCGTGTGTCTATCCCTCCCTCTCATGCCCCGTGTGTCTGTCACTCCCGCCCACCCCCGCTCATGCCCCGTGTGTCTATCCCTCCTGCCGCCCACCCCCCGCTCATGCCCCATGTGTCTATCCCTCCCTCCAGCCGCCCACCCCCCGCTCATGCCCCGTGTCTCTATCCCTCCCCCCGCTCATGACCCATGTCTCTATCCCTCCTGCTGCCCACTCCCCGTGTCTCTATCCCTCCCGCCGCCCACCAGCCGCTCATGCCCTGTGTGTCTCTCCCCTCCCCCCACACCCTGACCCCCCGCTCATGCCCCATGTGTCTATCCCCCCACCCCCCACTCATGCCCTGTGTCTCTCCCCCTCCCGCCCACCCCCCGCTCATGCCCCGTGTGTCTCTCCCTGTCCCCCCCACCCCTGCTCATGCCCCGTGTGTCTCTCCCTGTCCCCCCACCCCCGCTCATTCCCCGTGTGTCTCTCCCTTACCACCCACCCCCCGCTCATGCCCCGTGTGTCTCTCCCCCTCCCGCCCACCCCCGCTCATGCCCTGTGTGTCTATCCCTCCTTCCCGCCCACCCCCCGCTCATTCCCTGTGTGTCTATCCCTCCCGCCACCCACCCCCCAGCTCACGACCCGTGTGTCTATCCCTCCCGCCGCCCACCCCCCGCTCATGCCCTGTGTGTCTATCCCTACCGCCGCCCACCCCCCGCTCATGCCCCGTGTCTCTATCCCTCCCGCCGCCCACCCCCCGTTCATGCCCCGTGTCTCTATCCCTCCCGCCGCCCACCCCCCGCTCATGCCCTGTGTGTCTATCCCTCCTGCCGCCCACCCCCGCTCATGCCCCGTGTGTATATCCCTGACTGCCGCCCACCCCCGCTCATGCCCCGTGTGTCTATCCCTCCCACTGCTCATGCCCCATGTGTCTATCCCTCTCTCCGCCCACCCCCCCCGCTCATGCCCCGTGTGTCTCGTCTCTCCCCCTCCCACCCACCCCCCGCTCATGCCCTGTGTGTCTCTCTCCCTCCCGCTCATGCCCCGTGTCTCTATCCATCCCGGCGCACTCCCCCCGCTCATGCCCCGTGTGTCTCTCCCCTCCCCCCCAACCCTGCTCATGCCTCGTATGTCTCTCCCCTCCCCCACCCCGCTCATGCCCCGTGTGTCTCTCCCCTCCCTCGCTCATGTCCCGTGTGTCTTTCCCCCCACCCCCGCTCATGCCCCGTGTGTCTCTCCCCTCCCCCCCACCCCCCGCTCATGCCCCGTGTGTCTCTCCCTCCCCCCACCCCCCGCTCATGCCCCGTGTCTCTATCCCTCCCGCCGCCCACCCCCCGCGCATGCCCTGTGTCTCTATCCCTCCCGCCGCCCACCCCCCGATCATGCCCCGTGTGTCTCTCCCCTCCCCCCACCCCCACTCATGCCCCGTGTGTCTCTCACCTCCCCACACCCCTTGACCCCCGCTCATGCCCCGTGTGTCTATCCCTCACACTGCCCACCCACCGCTCATGCCCCGTGTGTCTATCCCTCTCGCCGCCCACCCCCCGCTCATGCCCCGTGTGTCTATTCCTCCCACCGCCCACCCCCCGCTCATGCCCCATGTCTCTATCCCTCCCCCCGCTCATGCCCCGTGTCTCTATCCCTCCCCCGCTCATGCCCCGTGTCTCTATCCCTCCCGCATCCCACCCCCCGCTCATGCCCCATGTCTATATCCCTCCCGCCGTACACCCCCCGCTCATGCCCCGTGTCTCTATCCCTCCCACCGCCCACCGCCTGCTCATGCCCTGTGTCTCTATCCCTAACGCCGCCCACCCCCTGCTCATGCCCCATGTCTCTATCCCTCCCGCTGCCCACCCCCTGCTCATGCCCCGTGTGTCTCTCTCCTCCCCCCTGCCCCCAACCCCCCGCTTATGCCCCATGTGTCTATCCCTCCCGCCGCCCACCCCCCGCGTGTCTCTCCCCTCCCCCCACCCCCCCACTCATGCCCTGTGCTTCCATCCCTCACGCCACCCACCCCCCGCTCATGCCCCGTGTGTCTATCCCTCCCGCTGCCCACCCCCCGCTCATGCCCCGTGTGTCTATCCCTCTCGCCGCCCACCCCCCGCTCATGCCCCGTGTGTCTATCCTTCCCGCCCACCGCCCGCTCATGCCCCGTGTGTCTATCCCTCCTGCCCACCCGCCCGCTCATGCCCCATGTGTCTATCCCTAAACTGCTCATAACCCGTGCGTCTATCCCTCCCGCTGCCCACCCCCGCTCATGCTCCGTGTGTCTATCCCTCCCGCCGCTCACCCCCCGCTCATGCCCCGTGTGTATCTCCCCTCCCCCCACCCCTTGACCCCCCGCTCATGCCCCTTGTGTCTATCCCTCCCGCCGCCCACCCACTGCTCATGCCCCGTGTGTCTATCCTCCCGCTGCCCACCCCCCGCTCATGCCCCATGTGTCTATTACTCTCGCCCACCCCATGCTCATGCCCCATGTGTCTATTGCTCCCGCCGCCCACCCCCTGTCATGCCCCGTGTGTCTATCCCTTGCGCCGCCCACCCCCCGCTCATGCCTCGTGTCTCTCTCCCTCCCCCCACTCATGCCCCGTGTCTCTATCCCTCCCCTGCTCATGCTACGTGTCTCTATCCCTGTCGCCTCCCACCCCCCGCTCATGCCCCGTGTCTCTATCCCTCCCGCCGTCCACACCTCGCTCATGCCCCGTGTCTCTATCCCAAACCGCCGCCCACCCCCGCTCATGCCCCGTGTCTCTATCCCTCCCGCCGCCCACCCCCCGCTCATGCCCCTATCCCTCCCGCCGCCCACCCCCCGTGTCTCTATCCCTCCAGCCGCCCACCCCCCGCTCATGCCCCGTGTGTCTATCCTTCCCCCAGCTCATGCCCCGTGTCTCTATCCCTCCTGCCACCCACCCCCTGCTCATGCCCTGTGTGTCTCTCTCCTCCCCCCTTCCCCCCCAACCCCAACCCCCCGCTCATGCCCGTGTGTCTATCCCTCCCGCCGCCCACCCCGCTCATGTCCTGTGTGTCTCTCCCCTCCCCCCAACCCCCCGACCCCCCGCTCATGCCCCGTGTGTCTATCCCTCCCACCGCCCACCCCCCGCTCATGCCCCGTGTGTCTATCCCTCCCGCCGCCCACCATCCGCTCATGTTCCGTGTGTCTATCCCTCTCGCCGCCCACCCCCCGCTCATGCCCCGTGTGTCTATCCCTCCCGCTCATGCCCCGTGTGTCTATCCCTCCCGCCCACCCCCGCTCATGCCCCGTGTGTCTATCCCTCCTGCCGCCCACCCCCCGCTCATGCCCCATGTGTCTATCCCTCCAGCCGCCCACCCCCCGCTCATGCCCCGTGTCTCTATCCATCCCCCCGCTCATGCCCCGTGTCTCTATCCCTCCTGCTGCCCACGCCCCGTGTCTCTATCCCTCCTGCCGCCCACCGGCCGCTCATGCTCCGTGTGTCTCTCCCCTCCCTCCCACCCCCTGAGCCCCCGCTCATGCCCCATGTGTTATCCCCCCACTCATGCCCTGTGTCTCTCCCCCTCCCGCCCACCCCCCGCTCACGCCCCGTGTGTCTCTCCCTGTCCCCCCCACCCCCGCTCATGCCCCATGTGTCTCTCCCTTCCCACCCACCCCCCGCTCATGCCCCGTGTGTCTCTCCCCCTCCCGCCCACCCCCCGCTCATGCCCCGTGTGTCTATCCCTCCTTCCCGCCCACCCCCCGCTCATTCCCCGTGTGTCTATCCCTCCCGCCGCCCACCCCCAGCTCACGACCCTTGTGTTTATCCCTCCCGCCGCCCACACACCCGCTCATGCCCCGTGTGTCTATCCCTCCCGCCGCCCACCCCCCGCTCATGCCCCGTGTCTCTATCCCTTCCCAGCTCATGCCCTGTGTCTCTCCCCCTCCCGCCCACCCCCCGCTCACGCCCCGTGTGTCTCTCCCTGTCCCCCCCACCCCCGCTCATGCCCCATGTGTCTCTCCCTTCCCACCCACCCCCCGCTCATGCCCCGTGTGTCTCTCCCCCTCCGGCCCACCCCCTGCTCATGCCCCGTGTGTCTATCCCTCCTTCCCGCCCACCCCCCGCTCATTCCCCGTGTGTCTATCCCTCCCGCCGCCCACCCCCAGCTCACGACCCTTGTGTCTTTCCCTCCCGTCATGTCCCGTGTGTCTATCCCTCCCGCCGTCCACCCCCCGCTCATGCCCCGTCTCTCTATCCCTTCCCAGCTCATGCCCCGTGTCTCTATCCCTCCCGCCACCCACCCCCCGCTCATGCCCTGTGGGTCTATCCCTCCCGCCGCCCACCCCCCGCTCATACCCCGTGTCTCTATCCCTCCCGCCGCCCACCCCCGCTCATGCCCCGTGTGTCTATCCCTCCCGCCGCCCACCCCCCACTCATGCCCCGTGTGTCTATCCCTCCCACCGCCCACCCCCCGCTCATGCCCCATGTGTCTATCCCTCCCGCCGCCCACCCCCCACTCATGCCCCGTGTTTCTATCCCTCCCGCCGCCCACCCTCGCTCATGCCCCGTGTGTCTATCCCTCCCGCTGCTCATGCCCCGTGTGTCTATTCCTCCCGCCGCCCTCCCCCGCTCATGCCCCGTGTTTCTCTCCCCCTCCCGCCCACCCCCCACTCATGCCCCGTGTGTCTCTCTCGCTCCCACTCCTGCCCCGTGTCTCTATCCCTCCCGCCGCACACCCCCACTCATGCCCCGTGTGTCTCTCCCCTACCCCCACCCCTGCTCATGCCTCGTGTGTCTCTGCCCTCCACCCCACCCCTGCTCATACCCCGTGTGTCTCTCCCCTCCCCCACCCCTGCTCATGCCCGTGTGTCTCTCCCACCCCACCCCCGACCCCCCACTCATGCCCCGTGTGCCTATCCCTCACGCCGCCCAACCCCTGCTCATGCCCTGTGTCTCTATCCCTCCCGCCGCCCACCCCCCGCTCATGCCCGTGTCTCTATCCCTCCCGCCTCCCACCCCCCGCTCATGCCCCGTGTGTCTCTCCCCCCCACCCCCGCTCATGCCCCGTGTGTCTCCCCCCTCCCCCCACCCCTTGACCCCCCGCTAATGCCCTTGTGTGTCTATCCCTCCCGCCGCCCACCCCCGCTCATGCCCCGTGTGTCTATCCCTCCCGCCGCCCACCCCCGCTCATGCCCGGTGTGTCTATCCCTCCCCCGCTCATGCCCCATGTATCCATCCCTCCCCCGCTCATGCCCCGTGTCTCTATCCCTCCCGCCGCCCACCCCCCGCTCATGCCCCATGTCTCTATCCCTCCCGCCGCCTACCCCCCGCTCATGCCCTGTGTCTCTATCCCTCCCGCCGCCCACCCCCCGCTCATGCCCCGTGTCTCTATCCCTCCCGCCGCCCACCCACATTGTCTCTATCCCTACTGCTGCCCACCCCCCGCTCATGCCCCGTGCGTCTATCCCTCCCCCCGCTCATGACTGTGTCTGTATCCCTCCCGCCGCCCACCCCCGCTCATGCCCCGTGTGTCTCTCTCCTCCCCCCCCTTCCTCCCACCCCCCTGCAGTGTCCTGGTTTGGGAAGAAAAATCTTTTTTTTTACCACCCCGGGTTCCCACTTTGAGAACCTAGGATGCTAGTGGTCTTCCTCCATTGAAAACGACGTTATGGTTATGTTGCACTAATAAGAAACTATGAAATTCAGTAAAAAATAATGTGTTAAAGTGACTTTATGGTTCAGTTGCACTAATAAAAACCTATGAAATTCAGTAAAAAAACTGTGTTAAAGGGGCGTTATGGTTAAGTTGCGCTACTAAAAACCTATGAAATTCAGTAAAAAAACTTTGTTAAAGGGACGTTATGGTTAAATTGTATACTAAGCTACTCATGCAGAAACAAAGGCAGTGTGTGCAGCATACATGATGAAGGTGCAATATTGATAATCTTGCCATGTTGAATAGTGAAATGATAACTGCTTTCTTATTAGAGTTTTGCGTACTGTTAAACATGTAATAAGTAGATAATAAAACCCACTTAATACATAATTATTACAGACAAAACACAAAGAGACAACAACACATACAAATGTGAGTATATACAGGGACAGTGAAGTAAAAACAAAAAGCAGAAGTAGTAGCTGAAAGAGTTCATAACCTAACTGATTGTCTTTATGCAGAGAAATTATTGCTCTGTTTCAAAGCTGCTACTTACCATATGTATGTGTATCACATGATGTGACTGCACCCTAAGGAAAGGAGAGTGAGTACAATGTATACAAATATGAGCATATACAGGGAAGGTAGAGTAATAAAAATAAAACTATGATAAAGTGCTGATAACCCTAATGATTATCTTCATGCACAGAAAGGATTGCTCTCTTTCAAACCTGTGTCTTCCGCTATGTATATGTTTCATATGATGTGACTTGACCCTAAGTCTACAAATATAGTACCTTTTCAATTTTTACTTCCTGACTATTACTGAAGAAAACTATATGGCCTAGATATGTCAGTAAACGGAAAAAAGGGAGAGCCAGACATGTGATATCATCAGTGATGTCATCAATGACATTTGTGATGTCATCTTTGATGTCCTGGGTGTTAGTGTTAACAGTGCACGGTGACGCGACTTATGGTTGCTTATCTTACCATAACTGCCGAATTTCAGGGGTTTTTCGGTTTTACTTTGAACCATAACGTTCCTTTAACAAAGTTTTTTCACTGAATTTCATAGGTTTTTAGTAGCACAACTTAACCATAACGTCCCTTTAACAAAGTTTGTTTACTTTGCTATTAGCACCATGGTTGGTGCCTGTGTTGTAACGAGTCCGCCATGGTGAAATGGGGAAATACTGCCCCATTCCAAGGTTGGCGGGCGGTATTTCCCCATTTCACCATGGCCCTTCCCCATTCCCATTTTCGCCCCATAGGTCTAAATGGGACTGGGGAAGGAGCTATGTGCGGTACCGCAAATTGCGGTACCGTAATTAGCACCGAGGTCCCTTTGCGGCACCCTACTTTAAGGTCGGGCCCGCAAAGGGTCCTCGTAATCAGGCGTTAAAGGTTTAACGGCGCCGACACCTTTCACGGCGCCGTTAAACCCTTAACGCCAGGGTCGTAATGACCCCTAATATGTTCTAAAATGGACTATACCAGAAGAAGATGAATTGGCTTCCAACATAATTACCTCACAGACACTACAGAACTAAGAACAACACCAGACCTTCACAGTACTTAGAACATATTTTACCTGAAATAGTAGGTGTACTTCATTTTACTCATATATTTATAAACTTTCTGTATTAGATTAAAACAAATATAATATCTTTTTTTTTCTCACAGAAAAGTCTAGTACTCTGGAATGGCTAGAGCAGCATTTCCCACATGAGGAAATGTCACAAGATAGTGAAACTAATGGTAAACACTTTACAATATAAACCATTTAATTATTATTATTTTATATACATTTAACATATATATATATATATTTTTTGAACAGAGCATACCAAAATAGAAAATACCTCTGAAGAAGCTGTTATGGAAAACACGCTTGACAGCATAAAAGAAAAAATGGATTTATTGTTGACCAATTTTAATAATTTGAAAACTTTTGTTGAAGATCATTTTAAACCAAAAACGTCATACCATTGCCCCACATGTACTTGTCCCCTCTCACCATATCCCAGTCAATTATCCCCAAACCCTCTCCATAACCCAAAACGTTTTGATGAGACTTCCATCCCTTCTTCACCTGATACCAATCATGTTGAAACCCCTAATTCTCCTATTTTTGTTTCCGTTTCTGCCTCACCTTCTCTGTCATAAATTATTAATACATGTTATATAAAGTTAAATTGTTATATTGAATTGTAATTAGTTTCTGTTTTAAAAAAAAACAATGTAGGTGTCCGCGGACAGCGCGGGTGTTCTGAAATGTTCGTAAATAAACGAAACTGGAGGTGTCCTGAAGAACACTATACCTGTCCGTACTGTTCGTTAGCAAGTTGAAACTGTTCTAAGAACACACGTGGTGTCCTGAAATGTTCGTAAATAAACGAAAACGGAGGTGTTCTGACGACGCTATTTCTGTCCATATTGTTCGCAAGCAAGTTGACACTGTTCTAAGAACAAACACCTGTCCGTTACTGTTCGTTTGACGTCTGACTCACTTTTAATTACTTCAGAACCCGAACAGTGTCCGTAGAACATCAACGCGCATGCGCAAACCAATGCCCATGCATTTGGTGTCCTGTGGACAGCCGCTTCCTTGGCGAAGCGACCATGTGACCGCGCCCACGCTGATCACGTGTTCTGAATGCGGACACTGTTCGTGTCCCCGAACAATTTAAAAGTACATTTTCAAGTAATCCACAATATTTTCCAATAAAAAATCACCTTAGCACAAGTCCCACATACTAATTATAAGTTTATACATACTTTTTGAAACCTTTTGAACCTTTTTTTGTGTTCGATCTGTCCGCGGACAGCAAGCATGTCCGCGGACCGCGCACATGCCCCTATAAAAGACCACGCCCTAGAGCTTATTCTCATTGTGTTTCTGGCTATTCTACAGAGCCCAGAGATTTTTGCTGCAACCTGCAGATTTCCATCTTCAACCTGATGGCTTAAGTGGCTCCACTGCTGCCACCTGGTGCTGTGTCTGCCTCAGCACCACCCCCACCCCCTCCACCACCACCACCTCCCCAAGGGCCTGAAGAGGGGAACAGGAGTGAGGATGCAGAGGAGGAAGAAGAGGATGAGGAGAATGAGGTAGAGGAAATCCCTATTACCCGCACTAGGCATGAGTCTTGGGTGTGGCGGTTGTTTACCATTCATGGGAATGGTACTAAGGCTCATGCGAACCGTGTCACCTACAATGAGTGCAAAATGATACTCAGTCGCGGGAGGCACGGTTTGTACAGCTTTGGGACCACTACCATGAAGCGACACCTGAGGTCATTTCACTTTGGGGCTATTCGCAAGGTTGTACTTTGTGAAGAACGTAGACGGTTGATTTCCTCTACTTCATCCTCTGTTTCGGATCAGCCACCACAAGGACCACCTCTGTGGGACAGTGTCTTCCGCAAGCTGCCTCACAGGCCATACAGAATTCTGATGACCCTTACCTTTCGAGGGTCACAGTGTATGTATGTACTGTGACAGAGTACTCTGCAGGGGGGAGCGACTTCGCAGTGCTTTTGAGACTTTCGTCTCAGAGCATGAGAAGACCTGCTCACTACCCAAATAAAACCCACTCTACATCTTCCTCTCTCTGCTCGCCCTTTCTTATCCCTGTGGTTGGTGTCCCCCCTCCTTTCCCCTGCTCTCCTAGTGTGTCATGTATAAAAAACCAAAAAAAATACAAAATTACAAAAATCTAAAAAAATAATGCTCTTTTCAGAGCCGCCTTTCACGGTTAAAAAATAGAAGTGAAAATAAATGAAGCAGAGCCCTTTGTATTTCTTAGAAATCCGCAGAGAGTCCGCGGACATCTAAAAAATTGGGTTGCTACCCTATCATAACCATTGCAATTTTCTCTGGTAGGAAGTGGTGGCTCTGAAAAGAGCCTTTGGGAGGTGTTTGTATGTCAAAAATTATAAATACTTAACACCTACTTCAAAATGGATGCTGTAATTCTAAAAAAGGTCGTAATGCATTTTGTATATTTCTCCAAAAAATATGATTGCCAGCATAAGTAAGATGAACTCCATCCCTGCGAAAAATCTATGTACTACGAAACATAATATTTTCATTGTGAAAAGAGGACATGCCAAAATCTCTCATAAAGGCACAAATACCCTTATAAACATTGTGCCTTGCTTTTTCCATTTGTGGACCAAATGAAGAAGAATGAAGCCAAATTTGTCTCTGCAATCCGTGAAAATATTACTTGAGAATTAGGGAACATGTCCATGACTTTCCCAAGTCCTTCTTTCGTAGAAAATTGAAAAGAAATTCCAGACACATGTCCTAAACTGTTCCCTCCACAATGAATTACAATTATGTCTGGATGTTGCTTTGTTTCCAAACTAGCATAAAGAGATAGTAAGTCCAAACACTTAATTCCAGGTACTCCATGCCAGTGTACTTCCACATGTGGAAATCCAAGATCTACAGCTACTCCACAGCTTTCTGCCTGCACCTTCAACCAATGTATCCATGAATCTCCCAAAATCCAAACAATCTGTTTTCTGAAACACACAGCCATAGCTATCTGTTGTTCTCTCAGCAAAAAGAGTATCTGCGAAACTCTCTCCTGGCACAACACACCCAATACATTTTCCTGACCAATCCCTTTCAGTGCTCATTCTCATGTGCATGACTTCTGAACCTAAAAATCCCCGGATGTAACACCCGATGTCCGTGAACTACCAGTTGTATACGAATTGTTCGTTTTACAACTGTTCAAATGACAATTGACCTTTTCACAATTGACCGAATTTTGAAGGTCAATTGTACTATGTATGTGGGGTGAAACCCCCCACATCCCCCCACCCAACGCCAAACCCCCCAAAACCCTATATATATATATATATATATATATATATATATATATATATATATATATATATTCGGTCAATTGTGAAAAGGTCAATTGTGACCCTTTAAATTTGGTCAATTGTTCATTCGAACAATTGTAAACGAACAATTTGGGTAATACCGAACTACCGCCATGTCCGCGGACATATCGTAACATGAACAGCCCTTCTACCATTTCCACTTCACTTTCTGTGCCATTCCCTCATTGGATGTAGCTAAGAAGTCACATGACCATCCACCAATAACATTCAAGACCTCTACATCTAACTGCATCATCATAGATCAGCACTGCAAATGTACTGTGAATCTCTCTGTGTACAAGTATCATATCATTGGCAAGCACCATCTACAAGAAATACTGTACAAGTCTCCAAGATTTCTACTTGCAGCTCCGTGCATATCCAAATGCATGAACACAAACTACAGGTATGCATATTTTCTGTACAATACATGAACACATTTCAAACTGACTTAATATTTTTGTCTTATTTCTTTATTTATTCAATTACTTTAATTTAAGCATAACATTGATACACTATTACCTGGAAGACCTTAGTTACAGAAATAGTGGTATTCAGTGGTACATTATGAATTTCACAAACATAGTAAAGATATTTTGTTTGCTAAAGTTAGTCATTACAATACAATTTATTCATTAAGAACATATCATGCAAATAAGATAGTATTAATGGTTCGTATTAATGGTTTTGAGGAAGGCGCTGAGGATTTCAATTAAAAAAATCAATGTCTAAATTAAAAACAGTGCTATATACAAACAAAATTACTAATTTGTTTCTTTTACAATTGCAGCGAAGACCATTCTCCTGAAAAGAAGCAACCGAATTTGAAGAACAAAGAAGAACTAAGAATTAACCTGTTCATTTAAAAAAAAGTAAGTAGAATAACACAATAATATTTGTATTATTACTGAAACACACTGTAAAGTTAATTCATGCTATTTCTGTGCCTAAAAATAGAGATTGTGCACCATTCTGTCCAAAGATCCCGATGTCTTAAACAGCGATTTAGTCATCTGAACCCCAGTTTAGTAGCATATAAATTCAAGAATACCCATCCCTACTAGTTGTAGTTCCCAATGCACAACCACACACCATTACATACATCTTTATCATCTTACTCAAACACTCAAGCACACAGCACACATACATTGCGGAACACCCCAACCCATACCTTCTTTATTTTTTTCAACAGACCCTAAAGAACGCCTACCAAAAGTCAATTCCGTAGAAAGCAACGCAGAAGTAGAGCAAATGAAAATAAAAGTGTCCAACATAAGCATCCATATCTAGCGGAATTTGTAAAAGAAGTTGAAACAAAACAGCTAATACAGTCATTTAGTGAAGCAAAAGAAGTTTCAAGTGGAAAAACTGTGCCTCCTCTATCAAAATGTAAAACAAACCAGAAAACAATTAACAAAAAATCTGCTATCACTACAGATAAAACTGCTTCTATAAATCTTGATAAAGTTCAAAGTAAGCATACCAAGAAAAGTATTTTAGCCAAAATGTTCCATCACAGAGTCCTTCAAAATCTTATAAAAACAGGAGAGAAACCAGGATCAACCCTTAAAACCTATCGTAGGAAATTAATCTTAGAAGGGTTGATAGACAGTGCAATTCTTCTCAAATGAAAGTTCTTTATTTTAGTGTTAAACAAAATGAAACCACTAACAAAACTAATAACTAAATAACAAAAAAGACTTATAAATAAACGAAATGTCAACAGAAAGAATGTCTTAAGTATATGCAGAAGTGAATGGAATCACACTACGAGCACGGAACCATACTTTAATGAAGAAGCGTACAAACAAAAGCAAACAAATACAATTGCCATACACAGCAGTGGTTGAGGTTAAGAAAAAGTGAATGATACCATAACGGAACAAGAAGTACTCCTTACAAAAATACGCCCTGAAAACTTAGAATTACCCCTCCATTCAACTGAATCAGAACATCTAGTGTACAAATGGCCATGCACGTCAATGTTTAACATTCCCAAACAATTTTTCAAGTCTTTACGCCAATTCCTCAATCAATATGTAAAAAGCAAAGACAAAATCAAAATTAAACTACTGCAAAATATGGATACCTGTCCAGTGCGCAAGTACACAGGACTACAAGGACATTCATTGGCCTGCATTACAGGACCTACTTGTAAAACCACCTTCCATGATATCAAAAGGATATCAACACATCATTCAACTATAAGAAATCTAGTCTATAAACTGTACTATGCTAAAAGTCCTGCTTTAGCACTAGCAAATTTAAATAACATTCTTCTACATGGTACAGCAAAATACCTACTTGAAGAAATTGACTATATCCAGAAAAAATATTTTGGAAGTGAACGCCACTCACAGAATGAAATAGCTTTAAACCAAATCAGCAACAATTCTACACATGGCAACCTTTTAATAAACACATACAAAAAAGAAATAATAAAATTTAAAAGTACATCAGCTGAAGTACCAAACTATGTGTGTGTATGTTGTCGCAGAACTTTTTATAAAAGTAACACAAAAACTGTAGACCTATCATACAAAATAGAAGACAATGAATATACTAAATGGTTTGAATTAGCTCTCTACCTTGTAGCAGAAAACAAATCTGAAATAACTGACCTCTTAATACTTTGCAGTTACTGCACTACAAAACTTGACAACAACCAAACCCATTCACGTGCTATCACAAATAATTTGGAATTATACCCACTACCAAAACCCCTACAACAACTTAATTTATATGAGAGCATCAGAATTAAAACAGTGCACCCATTTCACGCAATAATACGCCTTCAACCAAAAACAGCAAAATTACCTCCCTCTGAATTAGTAAAAGGCATTTGTGGAAAAGTAGTGTATTTACCATTAGATCTAAAAGAAAATGTGCATATTCTAGGAGTGCAACGTCCAATGCAGCAATCTTTAATTATCTTAGTAAATGGAGTACCTACAAAGACAAACAAATATGGCAACAGCTGGTAGAATTACATAAAGTTAGACAAGCCTTGCAATATCTTAAAGAGAATAATGAATATTACTGTCAAGATACACAATAATGGGAAGATAGGTCGACACTCTTCCCCGAACCACAGAAGCCGAATTAAGTCGACCGTCCCACCGTGGTTGGCACAGGTACCTGATATCTATAATAGACAGGACACCACGTGGCAGCCAGTGGGGGAAAAGGGTTAGGGAGAGGTTGTAGACAGGGTAGGGAGGTTTAGGAACACCGGATAGAGGGTAAGCGAAAACCTAGGTTGGATAGGGCTGGGGGAAGCACAGGGAAAAAATCTACTCTTATTAATAACTTGTAATACCATAACATGAAATGCATTGATCACTTGATACCATATGCCGTAGTACTGCTTGTTACCTATAAACATATACCTTGAGAACACCTTATTACATGTACCTCAATTACTCTATGACATGAAACAGAAAGCATTTTAAGCAGGATGAAACATACCATGGGAATGTTCCCATGATGAAAGACATAACACATGGCCCCCTAGGCTGGCTAATGCAACACTTACAAACAAGAACATGAACAATATTTCACATATAAGCAGAGCGTTTTGCCAAAAATGCACTCTTTCAACATTAACCTAGAAATTGTTTAGTCATTTTCTCCACTTGCATAGAGTGAGCAGTCCATACCCGTTGGCAGTAATGTTGGGAACAATACATACATTCACACTACCCAGAACACAAGTTTAGTGCGTCCAAAATGGGAGCTGCCCCAACCCTAACAAGCCTTAAGTCCTTCTGATAACGTGCTCGTGGTCAGCGTGTGCATATTCAAAAGAAATAAAGCCCTTCGCACACTTATCTTAGGTCTGGGAGGCTCCAGAGCCTTCCCGGATGATGCTTGCAGTAGCCCGTAGCAGCCGCCGTGATAATTCGTCTCAAAGCTGCAAACCTGCTCATGCCCGCCGCCTCCGCATTCCTGCAATTTCCATGAACGAGCGACTCCTGACTTCTCCGACGCAGCTTCTTTCTCCAAATCCACGGCCCACGCCCGCACAGCAGTAAACTATCCAGTCTCCCAAGGGCTGCTGGGAATTGTAGTCTTTTAGTGTTTTAGCCCGTTCTGAGCCCCTGAAACACACGTCTTGTCACGATGCCCGCTCCCGGGGAGCCGGCTCAGGCCCTGCGTCCCCGAAAGCGGACATCAAGTCCCCGGGGAAGGTCCCAGCAACCCCTTATAGGGGCCCTTTGGACAGCGTCCTGGCGCCTATGGCACCAGGCTCATAGAAAACGTCAGTCCTGGCGCCATAGGCGCCAGGCTCATTATGAAAGTGTTTGGGTGCACTTACCTGATGCAGACCATGCTGCAGAACCCCGGCCTCCTTGAGGCCTGAAAGGAACTACTTTACCTGTGGGACTCATTTACCACCCGGGCGTGGTCGGGGAAGGATACATACCTGATTGGAGGAAGGACACATTCTAGGAACTTCTTCCAAGGCTATTTAAACCACACCCGATCAGCCACACGTGCTTCGCGTTGTTCTGCATCTAGCAGCTGGACGCTCACCGTGTCTGCTCCTGCATCTTGACTTCTGCCACACCTGCAGCATCCTGAATCACCTGCAAAGGAAGGGAACAAGAGAACAGAAGAAGGAAAAGGCCTCACCTGCTAAATCTGCATCCCAGAGACATTTCGCCGACAATCCTGAAAAGGAAGACATTTATTTTTAAAAGCACATCGCATCGATCGCTGCAGCGCCGCATTCTACTCACCTTTACAGGGCGCCTCCATGTTCAGCAGCAACCATCCGGATTCGCAGTCGCGCCCCCGCGCCTAGGGAGAAAAAGAAAAGAACAAAGGTGAGAGAAAGAAGGGAAAAGGGAAGCTAAAACTCCATGTCAAGACTTACCTGTTGGGTCATTCCCTTTTCATTTCGGGTCCGCACCGCATCCAGGCATTTTCGGACCCCGGCCCCTAAGGGGAAAAAGACATTAGCGTTAATGAGTGAATGAAAAGACATTACCAAAACACTCATTAAAGACTTACCTGATTTCCTCAAGGATTTCACCGCTCACCTCGGGTCGGTGCCTGTTCCCCGGCATTCCGTACCCCGGCCCCTATGGGGAAAAAGACACTAGCATTAGAACATTAATGCATGGACACAAGGGGAACCACTTATAGAAAAACTTACCTGGAAGCCAAGCAAGTTTGGTTCTCACCCATCCGAAAATCCAGTGACGTAACTGGATACCAACGCGCCCCTGCATCAGAAGCAGGATGGAGAGCTCGTCCTTCCAGACCCTAAGGTGAGACGCTACGGGGAAGCACAGAAGGGTTTGAGGAGGGTGAGAGGGGGAAGTGGGAGGCCGATTGCATTACCCCAGAGACAGTTAACCCCCTATTCTCACCTACAGAAGGATACTTCTGCGAGTCAGACAAGCCAGATCTGGGGCCCGGTCCAGTCCGTCTTCCGAACCCTGCGCATCGCCTTAGACGAGGTCACAGCAGCGCGAACCAGGCCAGCGCCCCCGTGGGAATCAGGTGAGCGTTACACGTCTGCCCTTATTCCTAACAATTACAAAGAAATTAATATTGAAGAAAACCTGAAGGATAATTCAAGAAACACAAGAAACTGGTCAATTTAAGCTCCTAGATCCTGCTACAATATCAAATACTTTAGACCATTATACAATGCATCCTTTGCACTCTAATGACACCATAGAAGATGCACTGGAAACGTACCAAATGTGTCAAACAAAAGGATCACCAATCAGCATATGGGGAAAAAGTATAGAAGCACATGCTTTTCCTCTACTCTTTCCTACTGGCAAAGGAGGAAGGTACGATGATAGACCTATTCAAATATCAGCATCAGAATACCGCTCATAACGGAAGTATTCTGAAGATCCCAGATTTAGACAAAATGTGGAATACATATTCCACCTACTCTTTGAAAGTGAACTAGCAACTTTATGTTACGGAGTTGCACACATATTAAAATCAGGATCACACTTTCAAAATATGACAGCTACAGAATTATTACAAAACGTGCAACAGAAGGATGAGGTTTTACAATCAAATATTACAAATCCATTAGCAAATATGTGTGGTACTAAAGAGTACTGGTTTCGACGTCATGGAAATGTACGTTGTATGATCAGAAACCTTTGCCCACCCACTTGCTTTGTTACATTAAGTTATGCAGAATATGCATGGGAAGATTTACTTGATTTCCTACGCATATCAAACAAAAACAAAACAAACATAGATATACTAACACCTGGAGAACTTTGTTCTTTGGATCCTGTTAATGTTTCAAGATATTTTTACCATCGCTTCATTGCTATGCTACATTTTATTTGTAATAAAACTGTTCCTCCCCTTGGAGAAGTGCAACACTTCTTTTGGAGAAAAGAATACCAAACAAGAGGAGCACCACATATCCACATGATTTTATAGATTAAAGATGATCCTAAATTTGGTCAAGACAGTGATGCCACTGTTTTACAGTTTATTGAAAAATATGTCACTTGTGAAATTCCATCAGAAGCCACAAATAGTGATCTTCATGTTCAAATTTTACAATTTCAAAGACACAAATGTGGAAAATATTGTCGTCGCAAATACAAAAACAAAGGGAAATACTACACCAAATGGCGATTTGGTTTCCCTAGACCAGTTACAAATACAGATCTAGTGAACAACCTCATGTCTTCAGTTAGACATAGTGTTAAAGGTAAGTCACCTGAAAATAAATATTACATTAAAAAAAAGAAGAAGAAAAATATATCAATGATTATAATGCAATCATTGCCCACTTATGGAATGCAAACATAGATGTGCAGTACATTGCAGACAATTCTACTGCAGTTGCACTATATGTCACAGCATACTTAACCAAAGCAGAAAAGACAGAGCTCCAAGACCTCTGGAATGACCTGTCATTAGATAAAACAGTGTCTCAGAAATTATACAGCTTGGGCATAAAAATGCTCTCCCATAGAGAATGTGGATCATATGAAGCAGCTGATCATTTAACTGGTACTGCATTGTATGGTAAATCTGAAAATATAGTATGGCTAAGTCTTGGTCCAGCTAAATCTAGAAAAAGAGTTCTAAAATCATACAAAGATATAGAAACAATAGCCAAATGTGATCCCAACAGCCAAGAGATATTAAAAAACAATTTATTGGACACATACTACCCAAACAGAAGTAATACTTTGGAAACCATGTGTCTATACCACATAGCCCAAAACTACACATTCAATAATAATATAAAACCTGATGAAAAAAAGGTAAATACAGAGTGACAAACTGTGAAGGCAGCTTAGTTAAACTCAGTAAACCACATTTAATTAATCATATCAAATTGTCATTAAAGATTCCTCAACATAAAGAAGTATATTACATGTCTCTGCTACAACTCTTTAAACCATGGAGAAAAGAAGAAGAAATACTAGATAACTATGACTCATATGAAGATGCTTTCAAAGCAAATGAAAGCACTATAACTGATGTAAACTTTACACAGTACAAAACCATGTTGCAGAATGAACAGCAACACGAAGAAGAACTCCAGGCCCAACTAGATAAGGACACTCCTGACAGTAGTCAACCTTCTGTAACAGGAAGCCAAGAACCACTGAGGGAACCACTAATAATAAATTAGGCAGAATTAGCTATGATAGAAGTAGAAAACACCATGTGTCAGTATGAAGATAAAGAAGACTTAACTATACTAAAATCAAAACTAAACAATGAACAACGTAGCATTTTTCAAGAAGTAACAAAACAATAATTATAAACCTTATATAATTATAAACCTATACTACTGTACGTCAGATGTGAAGCTGGTTCTGGCAAAACATTCCTAATCAAAATCATCAATAAGTTCCTTCAACAATTGACAAACAACAAACTGTCCGCTTTTGTCACTGCCCCCACAGGTTTAGCTGCCTACAACATAGGTGGTGTCACTTTACACCGATTACTACTATTGCCAGTAGAACACCAGAACAAATTAGACTATTACAAACTTTCTAAAGAAGCTGCAATGGAACTACGCAGAGTATTGAAACAAATGAAAATGCTACTAATAGATGAATGAGCATGGTCTCCAACCTAATGTTGGCTTTGATTCAACTCAGATTACAAGAAGTACTCAAAACAAACTATGAAGAGCTCTTTGCAGGAAAACACATTATTGTTTTCAGAGATCTTATTCAACTGACACCAGTAAAAGGGGAGCCTATTTTTAAAACATTAGGACACAAACTCTGCCGTAAAACTGTTGGCAGCATTGGAAATGTCAACCTTTGGCAACATTTCCAATACAGAGAATTAACAGAAAACATGCGGCAATCTGCAGATCTCACTTATGCCAACGTCTTAAAAAGTATCAGAGTTGGTATACTTTCTAAAGAAGCAGAAGCAATATTGAAAACCCGGCAAATTAATGCACTTTATCATGATAATGCATGTGCTACAGATGTTATGGAACAATTAGCCCACAAAAATGTCAATTGTATGGCCTTAATGTCAACTCTTGCAAGCTGTTTCAAATTCAATGAAATAATGTTAAGTAAAGAAACGCAACCAATAATGGAAATTAACGCCACAGACAAACTAGATGTACATGGTATGACACTACCCATGTGTGACCAAGCCACAACAAGACTAAATAGTTTAGAAAAATCAATCTTAAATACAGCAGGCTTAGAAAAGATATTAAAACTATCCTTAAATTGCAGGGTAATGCTTAAATGTAACCTTGACGTGGACCAAGGACTAGTTAATGCAGCACTCGGTGCAGTTGTTGGCTTTCAAACATACCCACGTGACAACAAAATTCAGTTTGTCAATATACTCTTTGACAAACTTTCAAAAGTAAAAAGGATAGGACGCTCAACAGCTCGATTCCTTCTCTTCAAAGACATGTATGTACGCAGATAACAATTTTCTCTAACTCCTGCATACGCAGTCACGATTCATAAATCACAAGGTCTTACCCTAGACAAAGCAATGATAGATATTGGTAACACAGTCTTTAAAGAAGGCATGAGCTACGTAGCACTATCACGCTTACGTACACTTGACGGTTTATTTCTAATCAACTTTGATGCAAGTAAAATAAACGCTGATATTCCTTGCATTTTAGAATACAATAGACTTCGGTCACTATACACCCCCATCTAAACACATATTCTGTTCCACAAAAAGTAAAACGTTATAAAAGAAAAATAAATCAAACAGAAATGCAACAGGATGTCACTGCAAATCCTCCAAAGAGAGTAAAACAAAATAATACTTCATCAAGTAACACAAGCAAAAAAGAATCAATTAGGGAAAGTAAATCAGGTACTTCTTCAAAGAAGGAAGACAAACTCCAAAAAAAGCAGTCAGATACAGAACTACCTGGTCCATTTAAACTCTCAAATATAGTTGGTGTAAGTTGCTACGCAAATGTAGCAATGAATATTCTATTTCAATTACCACCAATTGTTGACAACACTTACTTACCCAGTACAGACCCATTGTGTATGCAAATGTTAGTACTTCACAGAAATGCAGCAAACAATCCTGAGAACACGTATAGTGTTTATGGAAGAAGACAACAATTGGACTACTGTGCTGGAATGGAGAAATTCACTATAGTATGTGTCCAATAAATTGTTTTTTAAAATGTCTTGGCTGTTGGGATCATGTTTGGCTATTGTTTCTATATCTACGTATGATTTTAGAACTCTTTTTCTAGATTTAGCTGTACCAAGACTTAGCCATACTATATTTTCAGATTTACCATAGAGTGCAGTACCAGTTAAATGATCAGCTGCTTCATAGGATCCACATTCTCTATGGGACAGCATTTTTATGCCCAAGCTGTATAATTTTTGAGATACTGTTTTATCTGATGACAGGTCATTCCAGAGGTCTTGCAGCTCTGTCTTTTCTGCTTTGGTTAAGTATGCTGTGACATATATGCAACTGCAGTAGAATTGTCTGCAATGTACTGCACATCTATGTTTGCATTCCATAAGTGGGCAATGATTGCTTTGTAATCATTTATATATTTTTCTTCTTCTTTTCTTTTTATGTAATATGTATTTTTAGGTGATTTACCTTTAACACTATGTCTAACTGAAGACATGAGGTTGTTCACTTGACCTGTATTTGTAACTGGTCTAGGGAAACCAAATCGCCATTTGGTGTAGTATTTCCCTTTTTTTTTGTATTTGCGACAACAATATTTGCCACATTTGTGTCTTTGAAATTTTTAAATTTGTGCATGAAGATCACTATTTTTGGATTCCGATGGAATTTCACAAGTGACATATTTTTCAATAAACTATAAAAGAGTGGCATCACTATCTTGACCAAATTTAGGAGCATCTTTCATCCATAAAAGCAGGTGGATATGTGGTGCTCCTCCGGCTTGGTTTACTTTTCTCCAAAAGAAGTGGTGCACTTCTCCAAGGGGAGGAACAGTTTTATTACCAATTAAATGTAGCATAGCAATGAAGCGATGGTGAAAATATCTTGAAACATTAACAGGATCCAGAGAACAAAGTTTGATGTGCGTAGAACATCATATAAATCTTCCCATGCATATTCTGCACAACTTAATGTAACAAACCAATTGGGTGGCCCAAGGTTTCTGATCATTCAACGTACATCTCCATGACGTCGAAACCAGTACTCTTTAGTACCACTAAGTATTTGCTAATAGATTTGTAATATTTGATTGTAAAACCTCATCTTTTTGTTGTACTTTTTGTAATAATTGTGTAGCTGTCATATTTTGAAAGTGTGATCCTGATTTTGATATGTGTGCAACTCCGTAACATAAAGTTGCTAGTTCACTTTCAAAGAGTATGTGGAATATGTATTCCACATTTTGTCTAAATCTGGAATCTTCAGAATGCATCTGTAATGAGCGGTATTCTGATGCTGATATTTGAGTAGGTCTATCATCGTACCTTCCTCCTTTGCCAGTAGGAAAGGGTAGAGGAAAAGCACATGCTTCTATACTTTTTTCCCATATGATGATTGGTGATTCTTTTGTTTGACGCATTTGGTATAGTTCCAGTGCATCTTGTATGGTGTCATTAGAGTGCAATCATGAATTGTATAATGGTCTAAAGTGTTTGATATTGTAGCAGGATCTAGTAGCTCAAATTGAGCAGCTTCCTGTGTCTCTTGAATTATTTCAGTTGTATCCTTCAAGTTTTCTTCAGTATTAATTTCTTTGTAATATTCATTATTCTCTTTAAGATTTTGCAAGGCTTCTCTAACTTTATGTAAATCTACCAGCTGTTGCCAAATTTTTTTGTCTTTTGTAGGTACTCCATTTACCAAGATAATTAAAGATTGTTGCATTGGACGTTTCACTCCTAGATTGTGCACATTTTCTTTTTGATCTAATGGTAAATACACTACTTTTCCATGAATACCTTTCACTAATTCAGAGGGAGGTAATTTTGCAGTTTTTGGTTGAAGGCGTATTATTGCTTGAAATGGGTGCACTGTTTGAATTATGATGCTCTTATATAAATTAAGTTGTTGAAGGGGTTTTGGTAGTGGATATAATTCCAAATTATTTGTGATAGCACGTGAAGGAGTTTGGTTGCTGTCAAGTTTTGTAGTTCAGTAACTACAAAGTATTACGGGGTCAGTTATTTTGTATTTGATTTCTGCAATAAGGTAGAGCGCTAATTCAAACCATTTAGAATCTTCATTGTCTTCTATTTTTTGTACAGTTTTTGTGTTACTTTTATAAAAAGTTCTGCGACAACATACACACACATGGTTTGGTACTTCAGCTGATGTACTTTTAAATTTTAGTATTTCTTTTTTGTATGTGTGTAGTTAAAGGTTGCCATGTGTAGAATTGTTACTAATTTGGTTTACAGATATTTCATTCTGTAAGTGGGTTTCACTTCCAAACTATTTTTTCTGAATATAGTTTATTTCACCTAGTAGGTCTTTTGCTGTACCATGTAGAAGAATGTTATTTAATTTGGCTAGTGCTAAAGCAGGACTTTTAGCATAGTACTGTTTATGATGTGTTGATATCCTTTTGATATCATTGAAGGTGGTTTTGCAAGTAGGTCCTGTAATGCAGGCCAATGAGTGTCCTTGTAGTCCTGTGTACGTGCGTACTAGACAGGTATCCATATTTTGCAATAGTTTAATTTTGATTTTGTCTTTGCTTTTCACATATTGATTAACCCTATTAGTGCCCATTGGAAAACACTCAGTGCCATGCTATTTTCTCTGATTCTTAGCTGTTTCATCTCAAATTGCTGTAGCTCACTAGAAATCGATAATACTATAGGATAACCATACATTTTTTGTTTCAGTATATTTTTCTCTAAAAAATGAGCCAAAAAGCACACGTTTGTGTCACACCCTGAGGTCACATGACATGATTCAATATGGTGGACACATATCACTGTAAAGAGTATATATCACTGACGACAAAGGTAGCACTTTCAGAAAACTATTTTTTTCAGTAGGTAGATGGGCAAATTTCAAGTATATTATGTTTGCTGCTCAGACAAAAAACTGAAGTTTCAAGTTTTATTTTATTTATTTATTTTTTGGGGCTTAGCGTAAGTGCATCCCATGAGTGTCAAATGTGAACTTTTTTTCCAATCCACAAATATAATGAAAAAAGTGAACGGAAAAGACCAATAATTTAGAAGCATCATTAGGGAAATCAGGTTTTACTTAGTAGCAATATGATGCAAAGGAAAATAAATATTCTCAGAGGTTCTGGGTAGTCTTACATACATTTCAAAATGGCCGACATTGTTTATTTCCCTTGCTGTTTTCCCTGCAAGAATCTCTATTTCAGAACTGGAACTCAATAAAGTCTAGTAAATGGTTTGTTCTGTTATGTATGTTTAGTCAGCAGACAATTTTCGAACGTGTTATATCTGTATGTGAGCCAATGGCTCACAGAGTCTTTGTATCTGACCTTTGACCTTAAAATGCACTACATTCAATGTTTTTGTCATCATATCTTTGTAACCCTAGTTCTGTTTGTCTTAATTGCGGTGTCTTTTGAAAGTTAATGACATGTTCTCCATAATCCATTGTCTAATATGTAGAGAGGTTATGACATTTGACCTTTGACCTCACAATAATCAAGTGCAAAGTGCTTTTTTGTTAATTGTTATACAACTGTGGTACCGATTTTGACAAATCAGGTGTCTTTTCGAAAGTCCTGATTTGTGCTTTTTAATTTATGGATCAGAAAGGGCCTCTGGTTTTGTTATTTGACCTTTGACCTTAGAATCTCTCACCCAAAAGTGTTTTTTTGTTGTTGCTCTGCTACCATTTAGCACATTTATATAAAAGAGGTGTTATTGGAACAGTCATGTTGGGTACTTTGACTTGGAGGCATCAAGTGGAGTGTAGGTGGTATGACAATTGACCTTTGACCTTAGAACAAGCACTTCCAAAGTGTTTTTAATTTCTCAGCAACCGTTCATTTGATTTAGATGTGTCTGGTATCACTATAATGGACATGGTATGTGCTACTCATCAATGGGGCAGATAGTCAAAGTGGCCTTTTTGTTTGACCTTTGACTTCAGAAAAAAGGATTGTAAATATGATGTATTTGTTTAGTTTTGACAATTTTTGAACAGTTTTAGAAAAGGGTGAAGCCAACAATAACGTATTTGTATGTACTATCACATCTATTGGATACATAAGTCAAGTGGAAATTATCATTGACCTTTGACCCCTAGAACAATTATTCTCAATGCGCGTTTTGCTATTGCTTTGGAACTGGGTTCGATAGAGACAAATGTGGTGTCATCTCAAACCCATGGTACATTCTTTCGTATAAAAAGGTACAGAAGTTTGAGATGCTTTGGGATTTGACCTTTGACCTCTAAATCATTCAACTAAACGTTTTTGTTTGGCTACGATGTAGAACGTTTACACATGAGGTGTTGTTAGAATGGTCATGTACTTCGTCTTCTATGCGTCAAGTAGGGCATGGGGTGGTAGGAAATATCACCTTTGACCTTAAAATTAGCATTTGTTTCCTTGCAATGTTATTTGCTATTTCAATTAGATCAGTAGGATCACCTGAGAACAAACATTCACATTTGGTAAATAAAGTGCTTGCACATGTGTTAGATAAATACTCAATTGTGTCAGTGGGGTCGCCTGAGAACAAGTGCTTTTATTATGTGGTAAATAAATACTCAATTAGATCAGTGGGATCACCTGAGAACAAGCGCCTTCACAGTTGGTAAATAAATAATCCATTCTGTCAGTGCGGTCACCTGAGAACAAACACATTCACATTCAGTAAATAATCAATTCCATCATTGGGCCCACCTGGAAACAAATGCTTTTGGTAAATAAATAATTGATTCTGTCAGACTAGCATCCCCTCGATACTGGTAGCTGTTTACCTAGCTCAGGGGCGTACAACCTTAGGACACCAAACCTCTCGTTGATCCTCAGGTGCTGTTTCTTGAGGATCTATGGATGCGGGTGGTCCATCCCTAGTCACCGAGTCTGGCCTTGGCAGGTTTTCCTCTTGGGTTTGGGAGCCCTGTATTGGCACCCCCAAACCCTAATATTTCTCTCCTTATCCCAGATTGTTCGGCGGGACCAGTATTTGTATCCTCGCTTCCATACCAGTAGCCCAAGGCTAAACCTTCAGCACTTTCATCCCCTTCCTTGTATTCGGTACTGGCCGAAATGTCTGAGGGCCTTGGGGCTACTTCAGTGGTTGGAAGCTCTGTATCTTCGGCATCTCTCTTCTCTCTTGACTTGGAGGCTACAGACGGTACAATACATGGGCATGCGGGTTGTAGGATTTCTCCATGCAGTGGCTCCTGTTGAAGACTTCTGGTGCTCCTCTCACTTGGGGAAAAAGGAACTTCAGCAACAGTCGGATCCATTTCCACACCATCCCCATATGGGCAGGAGATGATTTCTGTGGAGGGTCTTCACATCCCTCGGGGGCACTTCCATTCTCAGTCTGAACACAGGCAACCATGTCAGATGTTGCCCAATCAGATAAGGCTGCGAGTCCCAGCGATTGCCCAGTTTGTTTTGCCCTCTCTTCCCTAAATTCCTGATGAGCACCCGATCCCCTGGTTGCAGGTTGGGGAACCAGACCTTATTATCATACCTCTTTTTCTTCAGTTGCTCATCCAATTTGGTGTACTTGAGGATGTATATGAGTGGGTTGTTGTCTGTTCTTACTGTGAAAGTAGCCCCATACAGGTAGTCATACAGTTTCTCAGACACAGCCCACTTCAGGGCCAAAAACTCCAGCCTATGGGTGGGGTAATTCAATTCAGAGGGGTTCAGCCGGCGGCTGGCGAATGCCACGTGCCTGACAGTTCCCTGTTGCTCTTGATAGAGTATGGCACCCAAGCCATAAGAACTGGCTTCACATGTACAATATAGGGCAGGTGCAGATCAGTGTTTGCCAGTACCGGTGCTTCAGTGAGAGTTTTCTTTTTTTAACTGGGCAAAGGCTTGTTCACACTTCTCACTCCAGGGCATAACAAATTCCTCTTTAGGATGATACAGGGACATGGACTGCTTCCCCCGGCTAGCCGTCTTCTTCTGTGGGGCTGGATAACCCTTAGTCAATTCCGGGAGCAGTCGGGCTATGTTGTTGAAGCCAGGCACGAACCTTCGGTAATAATTGCAGAATCCCAGGAAACTTCTCATCTCTCGCCCGGTTCTGTGGACGGGGCCAAGTCTTGATGGCATCCATCTTGGTGGGGTCCACACTCACTTCCTCAGCGCACACCACAAGGCTAATATACTTCACACTGGTGTGGCAAAACTGGCATTTTTCTAGGGATGCTTTTAGCCCTTGCTGTTGAAGATGATCCAAAACCTTCAGCAACATTTGGTGATGTTTTTCCAGGGTCCTCCCAAACACGATCACAATGTTTAGATAAACCAGCACCTCAAGTTCATGTCTCCCCACTGTTCGTTCCATCAAGCGTTGAAAATGTGGCTGGCGCTCCCGATATCCCCTGTGGCATTCGGGTAAACTGGTAAAATCCTAACGGGCAGATGAAGGCTGTCTTCTCCTTTTGGTAACATGGGAATCTGGTAATACCCACTTTGGAGATCTAAGACAGAAAACCAATTGCTCCCAACCAGACAGTCCAGGGACTCATCTACTCGGGGGGTGATATATTGATCTGGCACATTTCTGCTGTGTAGCCGCCGGTAGTCGATGCACAGCTGCACATCTTGGTTCTCCATCAGGCCTCCAGGCAGTTCTTCACCTTCAGGAGCATCCATCACCAATCTCCTGGAGCAGTGTTGCCTTTGGAGACGTACACGGCAAGGCACCATGATTGTCTGACCAGGCGGTATGTCAAGCTGACTGTGGTTAGTGGTGTTCACTTCTCCCACAGGACTGTCAGGGTGCACCACGTTCTCCATGCTTTTCTTGGCATGCTGGGTGCATTATCAGAGAATGTGCGAACTGCGGACCTGCCATCTCCATACACTTTCTGGCTAGGGTACCAAACAGGGCTGAGTTGGTCCCCATGACCAGGTTTACCTCTGGATACTGGTTCTTGGTGGTGCATACTAATGCTGGGGCGGTCAACGTGGTGCTTACTCCAGCCACCTCTTGATTTAGATGGATCTTTACGCAGATGTACCCCAGATATCGGCAAGCGGCATCGCCGACTCCCATCAGATTTAACCCCTACAGCGGTTCTGACATATGTTTGCGATAATAGGGCTCATAAACAATATTGATCTGGGAGCAACTGTCCAGTAGTGCTGTAGTCCTTCGCCCTTCAATCACAACTGGGATTGTCATGGGTGGCCCAATCAAGCCCTCAGGAATGGTTCTTGATAAATTGGCCTGAGTTCGTAGTCTGTTGCATGTCGCTGGTGACATTTTCTTGGAGTTGCAGAGCTCATGGACTAAATGAAGATGGTCAGGTGTGGCACCCTCCTGAGCCGTAATTTGGTGCTTTGTAGTACGTCAGAATTTTGTGCCTGTATTGATGTATGGGAGTTATTGCAGTGGGGCTTACTCCTGTACTCGAGGTTCTAGCTGCTCCTCGGCTACAACCACCTGTGCGTTTCCCAGCAATGCTCGTGCTGGAGTTGGTTTAAATGCAGTAAATCGAGCAGCTACTCGGGCATAGTCTTGGTCGCACAGACGAGTTGAGTTGCTGTCATCCCCACATCGATATCAAAATCTCCATGGTGGTATCCATTACTTGCAGGGAAGTCGGATGAGTGTGCGCAGGGACTGAACCGTCTGTAGTGCAGGTCCTCGCAATGCCTCTATCACACGCCTCCTTTTTTCTTGATCTGACACTGTACAATCATGTAGCGTAAGTTGAGTGAGGTCAACCCACACTTCATACCCCTCTTCTCCTTTGGGCACCAGTTTTTTGCCTGAAAAGGGGCGCAACCGGGTGTATGCTCCATGTTCATTCATCAAGGGCAACAGTGATTGTCGCTCCATAGTTACTCTAAATGCTTCAGCCACCACAGCAGCAATAACAATGGCATCCTTGGTGGTCGTAGCTTCTGGGTGGAGAGCCCAGCCGTGGGGACCACTTGAAGCTGTGCCACCGACGACCGAAGCCGCCCGCTCCTTGCCTAAGAACATTTGAATCGAAGGACTCCCTCGTCCGCATCGTCGACCGCTTCATCCTGCCGGAGAAAGTCGAGGACAACCAACACGCCGAGGAGAAATCCGCCAGTGGGTTTCCCGCCACCCGAAGACCACAAAGACTCGAACGACTCGACGCCCTTGCTAGGCCACAGTTTGTTTGTTTGTTTGTATGTTTGTTTATTTATTTGTATGGCGCACCTTACCCAGGGGCAACAGGGCGCAGGCAAAAAGATAATTCGAAGCTTACAATGTTACAGAAATATACAGTTGAAGTAAAGAATATTCAAGGATTACAGGAATAGGAAATATACAAATCTTCATACATAAAAAAATCAATATCTATACAGGAGAGAAATATACAGGTGTGTACAGGGCTGTTAGAGGCGAGGGCAAGGCCGCAAACAAGGGTATCAATATCTATACATGGGTATAGAAAGTGCAACTAAGTACAGGGGTTATTGGAATTCAGGTGACTGATGAGGTGCCTTCTAAAGTGCAAATATGGTTGATCAGCTCTTAGGTTGTGTGGGAAAGAGTTCCAGAATGTGGCAGCTTTCACCGGGAAACTGTTGCCACCAATGGTGGAGAGTTTGAATCTGGGAATTATCAGGCAGTTTGAATTGATAGATCTTGTTTGTCTGATGGAAGACTTTCTCTTTACCTTGTCCATCAGATAACTGGGGGCGGCATTGTTGAGGGCTTTATGGGTTAGGGAGGCCAACTTTAGTTTGATTTTGTTGTCTGTGGAGAGCCATTTGTGTTGGCGTCTGGTGGTGGAGATATGATCTCTCTTATTGATGCTGAGGGCAGCTCTCAAAGCATTATTTTGTAGGATTTGTAACCTGTGGATAATGGCTTTGTTAGCACCGCTATAAAGGTCATTACAATAATCGAGCCTAGATAGTATGAGTGCTCTTGCCAGGATCATACAGCTGTCATTGGATAGGAATGGTCTGCCTGCTCTTATTAATTTGCACGTATACGCAGTGGTGGATGCTAGTGAGTTGACCTGTTTAGTGAATGACATAGTGGCATCCAAATAAAAGCCGAGGGTTTTTACTTCCCTGGATACTTTGATAGAATTACCATCTATGTTAAATTCGGCATAATCAAGGCCTAGTTTGTTGATATTAGCAGGGGTACCCAAAATGATGAGCTCTGTCTTGTCATCATTCAGGCATAGACCATGAGATGCCATCCATGCCTGAATGATGAGATATACCCTATTCACCAGCTCTCTGTCCTTACTGTGATCCCCTGAAAGTGGGAGGAGAATCTGGGTGTCATATGCATAGTTAGTGTAGGTGACACCCAGATGGTCCAGATCGTCGAACAGGGGTTTGGTGAAGATGTTGTATAGTGTGGGGGAGATGCATGAGCCCTGCGGGACTCCGCAGGTGATAGGAGAGGGGTCTGCTTCTGCTGAAGGGGAGAAAACTCTCATTGTTCTCTCACTCAGAAAGGATTCAATCCATCTGATAGCTTCTGGGGAGAAATGAGCAGCTGAATCAAGGTGTCTGCAGAGGACCTTGTGGTCGACGAGGTCGAATGCCGCGGAGAGGTCGAGTAGGAGGAGAAGTGCTGTCTTACCCTTGTCCCTCAGATCATCAATTTGGGTCTTCAGATCAATGAGGGCTGTTTCCGTGCCATGTAATGGGCGGAAACCTGATTGTCTAGAGCCTAGTAATTTGTGTAGTTCTTGGTATTTTTGAATCTGGACATAGGCCACTTTGTCCAAGATTTTCAGTAGGAAGGGTACCGTGGTGATGGGTCGGTAGTTGGTGGGGATGAGAGGATCAAGCGTCTGCTTTTTGAGGAGGGGGAGCACCCAGGATTGTTTTAAGTTGGAAGGAATACTGCCTGAGGAAAAAGAGGCGTTTATGAGTTTAGAGATAAAGGGCGACAGGTCTCTGGCTGCGTCCTTGATTATGTGTGCAGGGCAGATGTCGCCTTTACAGTTTGAGGGTTTAAGAGAAAGAATAATTTTCTCAACCTCCAGGGTGGTGGTTTTGGAGAAGGTGAATGAGTTAGTGTGTGTACTTGGTAAGGCGTTGGGCGGAGATGTGGGAGAGTTAGTGAGGTTTAAGGAGTTTTTTTTATTTGAATTTTGTTTTGTAGGGTGTTTATTTTATTTGCTAGTGCCTGTTGGATGTCTGTGCACCAAGTCTGGTCCTTGGTGCAGGTGTCGGGTGTGGCAATGGGTGACTCAAGTTCCTTCAGTATGGAGAAGAGCTCCTTCATACTTGAGTTGGAGTTGGCAATGAGGTTGTTATAGGAGTTCTGTTTAGCTAAGCAGATTTCAGCTTTGTAATGACGAGAAATCGTGTCAAGGATGGCTTTCTTTTCACTGGAGGGGCATAGTTTCCAATCAGCTTCACATTTTCGCTTTTTTAGACGGAGGGCTTTGAGTTCAGGTGTGTACCATTTATTTAAATGGGTTTTTGGCTTGCTGGTGAGAAGTTTGAGTGGGGCAATGTTGTCCATGGTAGTTAACATGATTTTATTATATTCGTGAACTAGTGTGTTGGGATCTAGATTGTCTGACAATGCGTTTAGGGTTGGAAGGATGGCTGGGATGATTTTTTCTACTGAAATATTTTTCTTATTTCTTGTGAGGCAGGGTGGTGTCAGTGGCACGGTTGTGGTAGGTGGTCTAGAGGTCAGTAGATTAAATGAGACCAGCGAGTGGTCAGTCCAAGGTAGTGGTGTGGTGGAGGAGATGACCGCTGAGCAGTTAGTGTCAGCAACCCAGTCTAGGGTTCTTCCCTTCAGGTGGGTGGGTAGGTTAACTTTTTGTGAGAGTCCGAGTGATGAGATCGTGTTGGCTATGGTAGAGGCATGTATGTCTGCTGGGTCGTTAAACCCTAGGTTAAGGTCACCTAGTAGCAGTAGTTGTGAGGTGGTTTTTGCATTGTTGGAAATGAGGTTATGCAAATCTTCCTCGAAAGTCCCGAGTGGACCAGGTGGTCTGTAGATCAGGTGGATAGTGAGGGATTGGGTGTTGTTTATAGGGAGTTTGGCAGTGAGGGATTCGCACGATTGCAGAGTTTGGGTCGGGGCTAGTCTGAGAGCTAAACTTTCTTTGGATATGATGGCGATGCCACTGCCCCGGTTGCCCACGCGGTCCTGCCTGGATATGGTATAGCCATCTGGGATGGCCAGCATTAGAGACGGGCCTGCTGCATTGTGGAGCCAGGTTTCGGTTAGAGCAATAAAATCTAATTTATCTGTAATAATTAGGTCTGCTATATCAAGGGCATGTGCGACTAATGATCTAGTATTGAGGAGCGCTCCTTTGTAGGAGTGTACATCCGTTTTTATCGAGATGTTTGTATGTGCGATAGATTTGGACTTGGTTGTGGGGATAGCAGGGCCTTTGGTGGAGCTTTTGGCTTTGCATTTGGATTCAGACAGGAGTCTTCGGGGTGGCTCATATAGTTTAGAGAGTCTAGCACGAAGTTTGTTGTTTCTTTCGGTGGTAGGGCAGGGGTGGGAGGCAGGGGTTATGGGTCCTGACTTGCGATGATACCTTGGGCAGGAAGGGTCAGAATAGTAACTAGTTATGTAGGAAACGTTGGTGAGACTGGTGCCTGGCTGGGATGGGGGGGCTCCTGAGTCGGTATCCTGAATGGGAATGTCTGAGGATGCAGGTGTGGCCATCGCACAGAAGATGAGTAATATAGTCAGCATTTTCTGCAGTACTGCGCTGGCGTTGTGTGAGCAGAGTGGGAGTGGCAATATGGGTGCTATCTAGGAGAAGGGGTATAGGCAGGAAAGATAGGGTAGGGTGACAGTCTGAAGGTCCGGCTACAGGTCAGTGGAATTCAGGGTAATGGCTAAGTTCAGTGTGCCGTAGCGTGGCGCAGTATAGTAATAGAGCAGGGGATAATGCGATTCGGTGGTATGGCAGTTAGGACACAGGGAATGTACAGTGGGGAGACAATTCAGACCAGGGAAAAATGCAATATAGTGATATGGCGATTCAATGCCGTGGCTGTACAAAGCAGGGCGAGAAGCAATACAAACACGTACAATTCAATTCAGGGCAGGGCAGTACAGATGCAGTATGCAGATAGGGCAGTGGTACCTAGGTTCAACATTGGGCATATGGCACAAATACTAGATTCCACATTAGGCATATGGCACAAATACAGTATGCAGGTAGGGCAGTGGTACCTAGATTCCACATTAGGCATATGGCACAAATACAGTATGCAGGTAGGGCAGTGGTACCTAGGTTCAACATTGGGCAAATGGCACGAATACTAGATTCCACATTGGGCATATGGCACAAATACAGTATGCAGGTAGGGCAGTGGTACCTAGATTCCACATTAGGCATATGGCACAAATACAGTATGCAGGTAGGGCAGTGGTACCTAGGTTCAACATTGGGCATATGGCACGAATACTAGATTCAACATTGGGCATATGGCACTAATACAGTATGCGGGTCACTAGCATTAAGGAACAGCTCTGGTGCTCGCAGGTTGGTGGGTAGGTGAGTAAGTTCAACGATGAGGAGTCACATGAGCAATAAGTGAGTAAGGGGAATAAGGGTGCCGTGGGAGTGCTGGAGAATTGCTTACCAGGTAGTGGCCTCGAAGCGAGGTCACGTTGTGCTTACACCGTGTGGCTTGCCTGCCTGTGAGGGCCAGGGGGACTGGCAGACGGCAGCTCCGGCAAGCAACAGGCAAGAAACAGGAAATGGCCTTGCAGTCGTGGGCCTTCGATGGAGTGGGCCAGCTCCGCCTGCCGGCTACCAATCAGGGGGTTAAGGGTATTGCCGGCCAATCAGCTGCAGCATGTGGCTGATGTGGGCCTGGTTAGGCTCTCTGGTGAGCAACAAAGGGACGGGCGGCCATCTTTGAATGTGGTGGGCCGTGATGTACCTGGGTGGGGGACAGGTGCAAAAATAGCGATTCCCGCTATTTCAGGCACGGCAGCCTGTTTCCATCTCTGAGCGTCGGTGCAGCTTCATTTATGGAGGCTCCGGCGCTCGTGGGATGGATTCGCCGTGTGTGGGCGCTCAGGCCAGCGCGTTGCTGTGAAAATTCGGCGCAGGTCGAGCGGCCTGAAGGAAAGGTGCCCCCTGCTCCTGCAGTGGCTGGGCCTGGACAGGGAGCTCCTGCTCCTCGGTTGAAGGGGTCTTCACACTCTTGCGGTCCAGAACTATTGTCACCGAGGTGCCCCGCAAGCCTCTTCCTTGCAGCACGCCAACGCTCCGTTGTTGACGAGCACCGCTCGGATCGAAGCTGCTGCCTCATCTACGCTGTTCTACCCCGTTCACTGTCGGACTGTCGATTCCCGACGCCGAACGCTGAGTTCCTCTACGCCTCTCGACGCCTCTCAACGATCCGTGGCTCCTGCTTTAAAGGGAGTCACTCAAGCAGGATCTGTCGACGCCTCTTTGAAGAACTCTACTCCACAAAGGTACATTGGGGGGGGGTAAAAACATTATAGAAGGAAATAAGACTTATAGAACAATATATGAACTGGGCTTGTGTTATATCTTTATTTTACAGGTTGCCCAGGTGGGGGGATTTCCACACAGAACTGTGTCTAGTGTTAGGGGCCAGTATTCTGCCTATTGTTTCAACCATCTTGCTTTCCTTCCTCTCTATTGCTGGTTTCACTATTATTGATCTGTGTGACATTGTTACAGTTTTGTTGATGCACTTTAATGAGATCTAATACAAAGGGTGGTACCACTTTAGAATTGTATATATTTGCCATTGTTGATTTTCCTGAGTACAAAGTGAGTTATTGTGATAAGTGTACATAACCTTGAATATTGATTATATAAAGACTGTGTTCTAACCAAAACTGTGTGTGGACATTCCTTTGTGGGGGCTTGGGGCACACTGTACTTAAGAACCAGCCTGCATCACCTCTTGAGAAGCTAGGCCTTGATTACTCGACCACGTTTACCAATAATAGAGAATCTTGGCTGGGATCCTCTGTGCCTCTCCTCTACCATATAGAGAGCAGAAGTACAGACCCCCCTACCAGTCTTTACAAAGGGTTCCAGGGGAGTACACATTTTTAAACTGCAGATCTTGTGGGCTGCAAAATCCTTCCACCATAATTCCACCATGACACGCATTGATTACAGTGAGGAATCATGGGAGTTGTAGTAAGATAAGTAAGATCTGCAAGGCAATATGTTGCAGATCCCTGCTCTGGGCTTAGTTACCGCCTAATTTTAAACACATTTCATACTTTTAAATGCATTCCATTTCTGTCATAAGCACCACAAACAATCATTGTGAGAGTGGCTGGCCAATCTTAGACACAGCTGGGATCACGGAGGCTGGCAAAACCCCCTAAGGAGTTAATTTACACTTCTCTAACTTCAACAGATAAAGCATCTTATTGACCAAACATGTTGGGAAGATCATTATGCACATTTTGCCCACAGAAAATATAAACGAGAATAAAAAGGTATGCACTTGCTCCTTTGATGCTATATATATATATATATATATATTTATATATATATATATATATATATATATATTAATTTACCTACAACAACAAAAACAGAGCAATAGAGAACCAATACCAATAGTGTTGGCAGCATGTCAGGCCGCACAAACTAGTACAGTGTAAAGTCTCCTAAAACAGGGTGACTTTCCTCTTGAGATCACAGCGTCTCAGGTCGGAAAGGGGGAGGAGCTGGTTGGTGCAGTGCTCACTCCTATGCTGCAAGGAAAACACACAAAGAATTGGTCGTCACCCACAATAAGACTAAATTACTACCACACAAGCTTATCAATAGAAGATCGCGATGTTCACACAATCCATGAGAAAACAACAAAATACAATACCAAGTTACTAGTCGGGAAGTCAATCTGAAAGCAGAAGACAGGCGAAACTAAGTCACAAAGAAACAGGACTTCAGGGGAGTTTGCCAGTGCCAGGAAGGATTATTCAGAAGCAGGTCCTAGACGGAAATCAGGTCATGAAGCAAGAGAAACAAAAAGGCTTGAAAAAGCCAGAACGCAAGATTCAAGAGCTGGTCTCGGAATGAACATGGGTTAGGAAGCGATGAGGTTTTTAGCGCAATATTTACCTGTGGTTTAAAATGGTACACAAATTCATAGTGCTCTATTGACTGCTTGGTGACCGCGAACGTGTTGTACACACCATACCCAACAACCCCAGTTTATATGAAATAAAAACACACTCTCTACAGAAGACCACCCTGCCTTTCCATCACACTCATCAAATGGGGTGAAAGTAGGGAAAGATCCTTTTGTGAAGCTTAACCACAGCACATTGGAAGACCAGTGGGTGACTGTATATGGTGTTCTAGTCTCTAGAGGAGTATGCGCACGTTAAGTAATTGTGTATGGTAAAACAAGTGAGAAACTGAGTAATTAGCCCTCAGACACCCATCAATCTCCCACACCCATTCCCACCCACCTCCCTCAACTCCCCACACCCATGCCATCCCACTTCACGCATGCCCTCCCACCTCCCTCAAACCAGCACCAAACTATTTTAAGAAATTACAAATTGAAACATAGATTTTGAAAATCAAACTAAGATTACTGCGAGCAACCAGTAGATTACAGATATATTTAGAAATGCATTAATTAAAATACTGCAGAGGCCTAGTGTAGTGGTGAGCCCTGGTCTGTGGTGTTGGATGTAGAGGAGACGATGCCCGGTTCTACCTGCAAGGGGAAAAACAGCTGCAAATATTTTTCTGCGGACCAGCTGTCCAGGGGAGTGCAAGCAGCAAATTTACTGCCCCATTAGGCGCTCCGATGGGCAGGTTGGATAGATGCAAACTGCATGGGCCTAATCTAGTGGCAATCCCTGGTCTACTGTGTTGGGTGTAGAGAAGACGATGCCCGAGTCCACCTGCAAAAAGACAGATGCAGAGATTTTGCCGTCAACCAACTGCCCAGGGGAGCGCAAAGTGGGAGAACTCTCTGCCCATCAGGCACTCCGAGGGGCAGGTTGGATAGATGCAAACTGCATGGGCCTAATCTAGTGGCAATCCCTGGTCTACTGTGTTGGGTGTAGAGAAGACGATGCCCGGATCCACCTGCAAAAAAAAGATGGATGCAGAGATTTTGCCATCAACCAGCTGCCCAGGGGAGCGCAAGGTGGGAGAACTCTCTGCCCGTCAGGTGCTCCGATGGGCAGGTTGGATAGACACAAACTGCATGCCCTAATATAGTGGCAATCCCTGGTCTACTGTGTTGGGTGTAGAGAAGACGATGCCCGGATCCACCTGCAAAAAAAAGACGGATGCAGAGATTTTGCCATCAACCAGCTGCCCAGGGGAGCGCAAGGCGGGAGAACTCACTGCCCGTCAGGTGCTCCGATGGGCAGGTTGGATAGACGCAAACTGCATGGGCCTAATCTAGTGGCGATCCCTGGTCTACTGTGTTGGGTGTAGAGAAGACGATGCCCGGATCCACCTGCAAAAAAAAGACGGATGCAGAGATTTTGCCATCAACCAGCTGCCCAGGGGAGCGCAAGGTGGGAGAACTCTCTGCCCGTCAGGTGCTCCGATGGGCAGGTTGGATAGACACAAACTGCATGCCCTAATATAGTGGCAAACCCTGGTCTACTGTGTTGGGTGTAGAGAAGACGATGCCCGGATCCACCTGCAAAAAAAGACGGATGCAGAGATTTTGCCATCAACCAGCTGCCCAGGGGAGCGCAAGGTGGGAGAACTCTCTGCCCGTCAGGTGCTCCGATGGGCAGGTTGGATAGACACAAACTGCATGGCCTAATATAGTGGCAATCCCTGGTCTACTGTGTTGGGTGTAGAGAAGACGATGCCTGGGTCCACCTGCAAAAAAAAGATGAATGCAAAGATTTTGCCGTCAACCAGCTTCCTAGGGGAGCGCAAGGCGGGAGAACTCACTGCCCGTCAGGTGCTCCGATGGGCAGGTTGGATAGACGCAAACTGCATGGGCCTAATCTAGTGGCAATCCCTGGTCTACTGTGTTGGGTGTAGAGAAGACGATGCCTGGGTCCACCTGCAAAAAAAAGATGGATGCAGAGATTTTGCCGTCAACCAGCTGCCCAGGGGAGCGCAACGTGGGAGAACTCTCTGCCCATCAGGCACTCCGATGGGCAGGTTGGATAGACGCAAACTGCATGCCCTAATATAGTGGCAATCCCTGGTCTACTGTGTTGGGTGTAGAGAAGACGATGCCCGGATCCACCTGCAAAAAAAAGACGGATGCAGAGATTTTGCCATCAACCAGCTGCCCAGGGGAGCGCAAGGTGGGAGAACTCTCTGCCCGTCAGTTGCTCCGATGGGCAGGTTGGATAGACACAAACTGCATGGGCCTAATCTAGTGGCAATCCCTGGTCTACTGTGTTGGGTGTAGAGAAGACAATGCCCGAGTCCACCTGAAAATAAAAGACGGTTGCAGAGATTTTGCCATCAACCAGATGCCCAGGGGAATGCAAGTGGGGAGAAGTCACTGTGCCATCAGGCGCTCCAATGGGCAGGATGAATAGATGCAAACGGCATGGTCCTACTCTAGTGGCAAGCCCTCATGTAAATGATAATTTTACAACGAGCAGACAAACCGGAGAACATTCATCACATTCATAGAGCAAGAAGAGTGCAGGTAATAAACTCGGATTCCCAGTGAGTATACCATGCTGCATCAAAAGTCACCACATGGTGCCCACAACATAGGTATACCCATCTAGTCACCGACTTACCTGGGAGTTGATTTCAATGCTCTTCAACTCTTGCCTGCAAATTGATCTGGTTGTGTGCGTAGACATCCGCAGCCACCGTTCTCGGTGAAGTAATTCCATAAACATAGAGAGAAGAAAAGTCAGTCTTACAAGAGTGGCACAATCCCTCCCCCCACCCACTTCAGTTGATTTCAGTTATCCACACTCAGCAGGCTAACAGTTCAACCAATTGCATATACACCAACAAGGAGTCCTCACTATTCCGAAACCCTCACTTCACCCCAAACAATTGACGCACCTTCAAATCTCCAATTACCTTACACTACACACAGCTAAAGGCCACCAATCACTTGGTAATTTTATACCTTCCAGTACACGATTAAACTTGGCAGACTTAACTTGGAGAAGGATAGATGGTGGAGGCACAAGCATATTGCAAAGTGTCAAGTATACACTTGATGGAAGACAGTGGAAATGGGGCGTGCAAAAGGTTCCCTTGAGTACCCATAGCTTTCATAATCAAGTGAAAAAAACCAACATACACTTTCTGGGGCTGGTAGCCTGAAAGTAGCAGCATATTTGTTATTGTATGATATCATATGGCATTTATAACACGCCTATACATAAGTGTTTAAAGGTGTGAAAGTGTGCAAAGTGTATATACACCGATTGCCCTCAGACATCAAAACAACTCTACCCTGTAAGATATTCGCAGTCTAATAAGCTGACACTTTAAGACCAATCCAGTAATGAGAATTGTTGTGGATGGAGTGAGAGGAGCAGCCTTGGCACAGGTAATAAGCCACGACCACCTCTAAGTATTTTTAAGACCTAGGCACATTCATCCTTCTTAGAACCGCAACATAAATGCAACAAACATAGAAATATCCCACGATCCGTAGCATGCCATGTATTGATCAAATAAAGCATGGGTATTCCCAGAAGATCCTCTAGTCCACCCGTTTAATTTAGTAACAGGATGCCAGCATTTAGGTTGCAAGCTGCTAGCCAGCCATAAAAAGGTAAATTGCTTCCTTCATCAACACCGTTACAGTAAGTGCTCGGTAGCCTAATTTGAATGAGCACAATCAGTGTTTTACCCATGCAATGTCCTTGATGCTGCTAACCTTTAGGTACATAACCCACCCCGCCAAATGAAAACATGGGTGGGTGACACCATTCTAAGCCCTGTTACTGCTGAGGTTGAAGTCCTGTGAGTTGGCTCAAATATTAGCATCCCCTCACACATGACCCCTACTCCAGGGTCACTCGCAATGTCTCCACGACACAACTGGCTGGTGCAGTGTACAGATGTTCCTTATCTGGAAGAGTTGATGACTGCCCAACGGGGCGGAGGCAATCCCAGTGAGGACGATCTGTGAACCCCAACCATGTAATGACATAAAGTTTGAGTGGTTGACAACGTCCAATATTGGGAGAGGTTGAGCAAAGGCAATCCTTTGCTTTATGTTTTTAGTCTGCCTTCCTAAAAGGGATGGTATACCCAAACATGAGTTGACTGCACACTGCGCCACAGGCAACCAAATGCTGCACCCATAAATACAGTTGTAACACTCAACTTGAAAAACATGAGGAATCAAACACTCGATCTCAGGTTTCAAACCTGCAAGGTTGAAGGTCAAATCATTCTTACAAACTCCACAAAGAATGCCCGCAGCACTACATTCATGCACTGTTTACACTCAGCTCTGCCTAAAACATGTTATGTTATGTTAACAGTACTTATATAGCGCACCGTCACCAACGGAATTGGTCCCCAGGCGCTCTGGAGGATCTGTAAATGAGAAGGTGGGATGGGTTAGTAAGGTGAAGAGGGAGTAGGATAGTGAGACGAGTGGTGTACTGTTGGCAGCTTCAACTCGGTAGACACCGGGTGCTGAGCTTTGGTGCAAGTATTGGATCGGTGTCAGTCCACGTGTGCTGTTGGTGCGACTTATGTGTTGTTGGAGTGTGGTGAAGTGCGTGCAGCTTGTTGTGCGAGAGATGGTTGTGTGAGTTTTTTTAAGTATGCAGAGAGTTTGAGTTTATATTGGTTAGTGGGTTATTTGACATTTAACCTGCAAGCATTCACAGTTCTGTCTAAGTGTAGCACCCGCTGACCTACACATTCAGTCTGAGTGTGGCACTCACCAATCTTCACAATATTATTCAGGTACCGCACAGGCCAATGTTCACAACTCTATCCAAGTGTGGGACATGCTAACATTCTCATTTCCATTTAAGTGGTGTGCTTGGTAATCTTCATAATTCCGTCTAGGTGTGGCACTCGCCAACCTTCACAATATTATCTAGATGCGGCGCAGGGCGAAGTTAGGAAATCCGTCTAGGCCAATGTTCTCAATTCTAAGTGTGGCACATGCTAAGATTCAAGTTCCATCTAGGTGCGGCATCTAACATTCACAATCCTGTCTAGATGCGACGCAGGCTAATGTTCTCAATTCTAAGTGTCGCACATGTTAACATTCAAGTTCCATCTAAGTGTGCCATATGCTAACATTCACAATCCTGTCTAGATACGGCGCAGGCTAATGTTCTCAATTCTAAGTGTGGCACATGCTAACATTCACAATCCTGTCTAGATGCGACGCAGGCTAATGTTCTCAATTCTAAGTGTGGCACATGCTAGCATTCGAGTTCCATCTAGGTGTGGCATATGCTAACATTCGCAAACCTGTCTAGATGCGACGCAGGCCCAAGTTAGGAATTACGTTTAAGTGTTGCACATGCTAACATTTACAGTTTCTTCTAAGTATGTTGCTTGCTAATACTCATAATCCCAGCTAGATGTGAGGCAGAGCTAGGAATTCTGACTAAGTGCGGCGCATGCCGACATTCACATTTCTAACATTTCAATTGGAGTTCTATCAAGTGTGGTGTATGCTAAGCCTTCCTAATTCCATCCAAGTAGGCAGATGCCGACATATACAAACCTATCTAGATGCGACGCAGGCTAGCGTCCACAATTCCCTCCAGGTGTGACACTTGTTAATATTGACTAGTATGTTAGGATGCAGTGCAAGGCAACATTTCAAACACTGTCATGGTTGATATCCGGCTGGTGGTCACACAACTTTCTAAGTATGCATGGGCTAAGTCTATGGCAGTCTATGTTATGGGAAAGGTAAGGTAGAGTGGCGGGGGCTTTCTGGTGTAGAGTAATTGCTCTACACCCCCACCATGCCACACTTACAGTTTTTGTTGGTGTCTGTTAGCTGCTGGCTTCCTTGGCTTCCCCTGCAGACACTTCTTGGAGCCACCTCTGTCGCTGCCGCCCTTTGCCTTGGGACCCTTAGCCGCAAGGGCTGCCGGGCAGAGGGCTGCCCTGGGGTGTCCTTGATGAGGGTGCAGAGAGCCAATCAGGGCGCTTGGGAGGTGGGGAAAAGTGAGTCCACGAAGCAGGGAGGCCCGGCAAAGACCACGCTACGGCCTCGCACTACGTGCTTTTAGAAGCACTGGGCATTATTTTTTTTGTGCGCATGGGGTGGTGCACTCATTGTGTAACAATGGTACGCTAATGATCCAATATTGTGTACATGATGTGACACTGTTCTCATGAAGAGATGACGTTGTGCTTATGATATAGTGAGGAACATGAGAAAACAAACCCTGCATGCTGCAATCCAAACCGACCCTGACAAGGCCCAGTTCTTGGAAGTGAAACACTTCATGTAGGGTGCCACATGACTCTGTTAAAATAAAAATCCCAAACAAACATTTGGGGGTGCCTGCTCCCCCAAATGAAAACATGGGTGGGTGCCACCATTCAAAGCCTCGTAACTGCTGAGGTTGAAGTCCTCAGAGTGGGATCAAATACTAGCATTACCTCACAAATGCCCCTACACCAGGGTCACCTGTGAAGGCTACACGTCCGTAAAAATTCCCTAACACATGTCACTTGCTCAAGGACACACCCGAATGAAGGTGGATCAGGGAATGACATCCAAAAGCACAGTTTGTCCCACCCCCAATCACCCTAATGCATGCACCGGCCTACCTGGTGCATACCCCCCACCCACAGCAGGTCTCTGCTGCCACCTTCCACCCCACTCTCCATGGCACACTGCAGTCACCACACTGGTCTTTCGGGTACTCTCTTACCTGGCTGTACTTGGACTCCTGGTCCAGGGAGTCTTCTCAAGGCCATGGAGGTGCTGCAAGTGGCTCCTGCCCAGGGTGTTCCACTCATCCGGCTTTGGACTTAGATAGGGGGAATCCTTGTTCACTGCGGGAAGAGAGACAAGACAAAGGTAAGTGGTTTAGAGGATTGGGTGAAGCCTCTAAAATACCCCCCCAGAACTGCCATGTGATTTCAATAAGCCCCTGCACACTGCCACATGCTTTGGTCACCCACCCTTGCAGGTTTATCTAACCCTCGCTCTGTTGCATGCCTCTGAACTCATGCATGCCTGCCCCCCAGTCAAGATTGCATGTCAGGAGAGTGATTAGAGGGGTAGGTGTAGGGGCTACAAGTCAGAACACAGCTAACTCCTGCAGCCACCCGGATTCAGTCATGACTGAGAGAGTTAATTGCTTTTAACATAAAGCTTCACCAGAATAGCCTCATTAGAATGTTTCAAGAAGTTAGATGCCCCTGCACAAGTAGGTTTGCCCCTCCTCCCACAGTCTCTGAGGTTAGCCCTGCTCCCAACATTTGAAGGGGTTACCTCCATCTCCCCTCCTGAAATGTTTTGCAGAACAAGTAGTACATGATTAAAAACTGCCGTGCAACATGTTTTGGATTTGATGTGGTCGTGGCAGGGGATAACTCACAGAAAGGTGCCATGATTCAAGTGCTTAAAAATCTGCAAATCATTAACAAACCTACCTCACATTGATGAAAGGATGTCAGTGGCAGGATCCCAGCAGCCTCTATACAGTTACTTGGATGGGTCGCTGGTGTGATGCAGTTGAACTCCTAGGCAGCAAAAGGGACCATCTGAGAGAATCAGAAATCATATAATTGGCAATGCTGACAATACATTAGTCCCTTTCCCACCGCATTGTACTACTACACTAAGTGTTCTTCAAGCAATAACCCATTGTCATAACTGTTTTACAATCTTGAAAGAACACCTGGTTATAAACCACTCTCGTATGCTAGCCTAAAGGGTATTACAAACAAAAATGAAACAAACAAGCATTGGCAATGCCAACAGTTTGGGCTGTTGTGTAGGAATGGGAATGGCACTTGCAAGGCACTGCAGTAGTGGAATTAACTGACCATTGATGGTAGCAGGTGCAAAATGGTGCAAGTACCAGGGCATCTAATGGCAGTGCCTGGCAAATGCATAATACTTATACACAAGCCAACATGTTGACTTTGACAATGCTTGTTTTTAACAGAACTTCAATGAAGGACAAGCTTAAGGGAGGTGGACCAGGGGTTGAAGGGACAGGTGACACAGATGGTGGAAAGATGGTGACATGGAGAGGAGGCGCAAATGACACAGAGAGAAGGGATATGACACTGAGGAGAAGGGAAAGTGAGAAAGAGGTTGAACATGGGGAGGAAAGGGACAGGTAACATGGGCAGGATGAGAGGCTGTGGCATAAGGGAAAAGGAACAGGGGACAAGAAGCTGAATATGTGGCAGGTGACAGGGGCAGAAGGGGCTGGTGACATGGGCAGAAGAGGCATGGGAAAACAGTGTGCTTGTGACATGGTGAGGAAGGGGCTGGCAAATAACATGGGGACATGGGCTTAGGCCATGGGTAGGGTGAAAGGCTGTTTGTAACGGCCATGATGGAGCAGATGGCATGGGGGAAGGAAGGTAGGTTATAAGAGGGAGAAGGGGAAGGTGACAGGGAGGAGAAGGGGCAGGTGACAGAGGACGAAGCAGCAGAGGTGTATGGGAGAAGGGAATGGGCACATATCAATAGGAGAGCTGACACAGGTGAGAGAAAGGATGCTGGCATGAGAGAGAAGAGACTGGGAAAGAAGAAGCTGGAGTCATGGGGAGAAGGGATAGGTATCATGGGTGGGGGAGAAGCTGAGACACAGCGAAAAAAAGAGGTGACAGGAAAATGGAGAAGAAGTGGCAGGTGACAGGGGAATAAGGAGCTGATGACATGGGTGTGAGTGAAGGCTGACACATGGGAGAAAAGGCAGATGATACAGAGGGAGACAAGAGGGAAGAGGCAGGTGACAGGAAGAAGGGGTACAGGGAAAAAGGGATACAGGGAATAGGGGGAGGGTGACCTGGAGAAGGAGGGTCTGGTGACAAGGGGGGATGGGTAGATGACATTGTGAGGAGCAGCGAGGGGCTGATGGAGCGGTATAAGGGCGGTGAGGGGTGGACGGAGAGGAGCGGCGCCAAATGGGGGCTCGAGGGACTGATGGAGAGGTGTGGGGAAGCTTGGGACTGAAGGTGAGGTGCTGGGGCAAATGGTGACAGTCAGGATCTGATGGAGAGGTGCTGGGGCAGCTTGGGACTGAAGGAGAGGTGCTGGGTAGGTGGGGGCAGTCAGGGGCTGATGGACAGGTGCTAGGACAAATTAGGGAAGTCAGGGGCTGATGGAGAGGTGTGGGCAACGAGGGACTGAAAAAGAGGTGCTGGGGGAAATGGGGGCAGTCAGGGGCTGATGGGGGGCAGCTTGGGACTGTAGGGGAGGTGCTGGGGCAAATGGTGGCAGTCAGAGGCTGATGCAGAGGTGCTGGGGCAAATGAGGGAAGTCAGGGGCTGATGGAGAGGTGTGGGGCAGTTTGTGACTGTAGAGAGGAGCTACGACAGGTGGGTGCAGCGAGGACCTGATGGGAAGCTGTGCGGCAGGTGTGGGCAGTGAACGGCTAATAGAAAAGTGTTAGGGCATGGGGAGGGCGGTAAGAGGCTTATAGGGAGGTGCAGGAGTAGGTAGACGGGCAGAGCATTGATTGGGGTATTAGAAACTCAGACAGGTAGTGGTGCAATCCCATTGACAAATGCTTTGTGAATCAGGCCCATATGTGTTCTTAGAAATCATGGTAGCAGGGGCACGGTGGTTCTAGAAAGCAGCCTGCATTGCAGTGAGATATTAAGTGATACCAAGTAGTGTGCAAGTGAAAATAAACGAAAAGAAATCATGCTTCGCCAGTCGTTGCACAGATTTGCAGAATCCAGACAAACCAGCAGCACATCAATGCAGTCTTTATCTGTAGTGCGCCTTGTGTTGCTTTCTTTCCATGGGCCTGCTCACAGTGCACCACGTTTAGGTACGGGCCATTTTGACACACCGCTGTGTCCCCAAAGCCCCCTTCGACACGGCAACAGTGGGGCAACAAAAATCTTGCCCCAGCTCATTTGGCGCGACGGCTATTTTGGCGCAGCGGTCCAATACTGAAATTAGCGGCTGCTCCCAAATAGCCCTTGCACCAAATTAGACCCGTTTTGAAGAAAACAAATCAAATCCTAAGTGTGACACAAACATCAGCAGCACTTTCCGCTTTAGATATCGCAATGTGTTGTTAACTGGCAGCATCACAGTTTGTTCGAAGGAGAAAAGGGAACACGTGCACAAGCAAGCTCATCCCCGGGCAGGTGAAACTAACAACTTCCAACGTAAAATGCACAGATCTTCTCTGGCACACGTGTACTGTGCACTTGAAACGGACATCCCTGAATTTAAATGTGGGGTGCTATAAAAAAAACAGGGTAGTGACACTCACCGGGCAATGGATAAGAAACCCCCATAAACAGGGAGACACCCACACAACATAGAAGCGAGAACAGAGAGGACCTCAACATGTATTTCCGACATTTATTTTTTTAAACTGCAAAATACATGTCCCTTCCAAATACTACTGACCTCTCAAGTGCACTTGTATTGCACCCCTGCTCAGGAGGTTGTCAGGGTTTGCACTGGCAAAAACAGTCAAACATGGCGTGTGCCTAAATGTCCTGCTGCAGCCTGCACACGTTATTAGCAGAAGCTTTGAACGATGCAGTGGTCAGTTCCTGCCTTTCAGATTGAAAAGCAAAGTTCACATGGATCAAATGAAAAAGCTGCAAATGCTGCAGTCTGGGAAGTGAAATCGGCGAGAAAATAACTCAGATATCAATTCTCAGACAGCATTTGCAGAATCGATGAAAGCGTGAAATCACTTGCCGTTGATGACATTATAAATGAATAAGTAATCTCACTTACCTAAACATGTAAAATAACGAGATGGCAGTACACACGCAGCAAAAACAATAACGGCTCCAGTCTTAGTCTGTGCACGTGCAGGAAAGCAGGCCTGAAAGGGAGGGGCTGGGGTGCGGCTGTGAAAGGGCAAAACTATCTCTGGCCCGTTTCGGGGGGAAGCAAAAAAAAAAAAAAAGAGGACTGCGAAGCCAACAAGGGTTTTCGTTGTTGTCATTAGTTTCACAGAACATGTACATTTTTTTCTGAGTGAGTCTGTGGTTTTGCAGTTGTGGAGCTGCAATAGCCCTGATCTGCAGGGACACATTTAAAATTGACACAAATGGTAGCGTCCACAGGGACCTGGAGGAGTGCTGGAACAATTGTACCTCCCACTCCCAAATACAGAATATTAATCAAAGGGGCGTGTATTTGTATTTGAGGGTCACACATTGGTTTAGGAGACGAGGAAACTGTAAAATACAACTCCCACTGAAGGGTGGTGCTTCTCTCTAATCACGGCAGAAGCAGCTCGAATGAGGCGCTCTTTGCACCTGCATTTCCCTCCCCCAATTACATATTATGTGAAATTGTGGTAGAGGGTGGGGTTATAAAGTATGCTGAACTGCTCTGCATTGGATAGGAGAGATGGGGAAAACAGAAATCTCCTCCCATTTGGAGATGAATCATTCGGCCGACGCTATCGGCCCAGCACTTAGATTAGCATGCCTGGGCCAATAGAAACGGCCCGTGGCACTTATAAGGTTAAGGAATTGGCGTAAAGACTTGAAAAATTGTTTGTGAATGTTACACATTGATGTGCATGGCCATTTGTACACTAGACGTTCTGGTTCAGTTGAATGGAGCGGTAATTCTACGTGTTTAGGGCATATTTTTGTAAGGAGTACTTCTTGGTCCATTATGGTATTATTAACTTTTTCATAACCTTGAACACTGCTATGTATGGCAATTGTATTTGTTTTCTTTTGTTTGTACGCTTCTTCATTAAAGTATGGTTCTGTGCTCTTAGTGTGACTCTATTCACCTCCGCAGATACTTAAGAAGTTCTTTCTGTTGACATTTCGTTTATTGAGAAGTTTTTTTTTGTAATTTAGTTATTAGTTTTGTTAGTGGTTTCATTTTGTTTAACACTAAAATAAAAAACTTTCTTTTGAGAAGAATTCCACTGTCTATCAACGCTTCTAAGATTAATTTTCTACTATAGGTTTTAAGCATTTAACCTGGTTTCTCTCCTGTTTTTATAAGATTTTGAAGGACTTTGTGTGACGGAACATTCTGGCTAAAATACTTTTCTTGGTATGATTACTTTGACCTATATCAAGATTTAAAGGAGCAGTTTTATCTGCAGTGATAGCTGATTTTCTGTTAATTGTTTTTTGGTTTGGTTTACATTTTGATAGAGGAGGCAAAGTTGTTGTACTTGAAGCTTCTTTTGTTTCACTAAATGACTGTATTAGCTGTTTTGTTTCAACTTTCTTTTTTTTACAAATTGTGCTAGATATGGATGCTTATGTTGGACACTTTTATTTTCATTTGCTCTACTTCTGCGTTGCTTTATACGGACTTCATTTTTGGTAGGCATTCTTTAGGGTCTGTTGAAAAAAATAAAGAAGGTATGGGTTGGGGTGTTCTGCAATGTATGCGTGCTGTGTGCATGAGTGTTTGAGTAAGATGATAAAGATGTATGTAATGATGTGTGATTGTGCATTGTGAACTACAACTAGTAGGGATGGGTATTATTGAATTAATGTGTTACTAAACTGAGGTTCAGAGGACAGAAAACAAGTAAGTTAGTGGTGTGGAGAAGTATAAATAGTATATCTAATGCTATACAATTAAAACAGTTGTTTGTTTTATAACTTCTAAATTCTAGACGTTGAGTTGGGTAATTTGTGTGTCGAAAAATAGGAATTTGTGGGCCATTCTGACTGTAAATCGCTGTTTAAGACATGGGGATTTGTGGACAGAAAGGTGCACAATCATTATTTTTAGGCAAAGAAATAGCATGAATTCACCTTACAGTGTGTTTGAATAATAATACAAATATTAGGGTGATATTCTACTTACTTTTATTCTAAAATGAGCAGGTTACTTCTTAGTTCTTCTTTGTACTTAAAATTCGGCTGCTTCTTTTCAGGAAAATGGTCTTCACTGCAATTGTAAAAGAAACAAATTAGTAATTTTGTTTGTATATAGCACTGTTTTTAATTTTTAATTGGCATCCTCAGCGTCTTTCTCAAAACCATTAGAACTATCTTATTTACATAAGATACGTCGCACCAGTTGAATACATATGATATGTTCTTAATGAACAAATTGTATTGCAATTACTAACTGTAGCAAACAAAATATCTTTACTATGTCTTGTGAAATTTATAATGTAGCACTGAATACCATTATTCCTGTAACTAAGCTCTTCCAAGTAATAGTGCCTCAATGTAATGGGCTGCTTGTCCTATATAAATGTAAATAATTAAATAAATAAAGACATAAAAAAAATGTAATTGTTCAAGTATTATTATTTGAGATTTGAATATAGAGTGTGCATGCAATTTTGTTTGATATGTAGTCTATATATTTCATTTCAAAGATGTTAGTTTAACATGATTTGAGTGTGTGTGTGTATAAAGAAATTAAATAGTATAAAGGTTTGTAAGTGACAGTTGATTTTAGGAGATTGAAAAAAAGACAGTAGATTCATTTTACAGATAATACAAGCTAAAAGTCAGTTAGAAAATGTGTTCATGTACTGTACAGAAAATGTGCATACCTGTAGTTTGTGTTCATGCATATGGATATGCATGGATCTGCAAGTAGAAATCTTGGAGACTTGTACAGTATTTCCTGTAGATGGTGCTTGCCAATGATATGACACTTGTACTCAGAGAGATTCACAGTACATTTGCAGTGCTGATCTATGATGATGCAGTTAGATGTAGAGGTCTTGAATGTGATTGGTGGTCATGTGACTTCTTAGCTACATCCAATGAGGGAATGGCATAGAGAGTGAAGTGGAAAATGGTAGAAGGGCTTTTCATGTTATGATAGGTCCGCAGAGATGGCGGTAGTTCGCGGACATCGAGTGTTACATCCGGGGATTTTTGGGTTCAGAAGTCATGCAAATGAGAATGAGCACTGAAAGGGATTGGTCAGGAAAGTTTAGTGGGTGTGTTGTGCCAGGAGAGAGTTTCTCAGATACTCTTTTTGCTGACAGAAGAACATTAAGCTATGGCTGTGTGTTTCAGAAAACAGATTGTTTGGATTTTGGGAGACTCGTGGATACATTGGTTGAAGGAGCATGCAGAAACCTGTGGAGTAGCTGTAGATCTTGGATTCCCACATGTGGAAGTACACTGGCATGGAGTATGTGGAATTAAGTGGTTGGACTTGTTACCTCTCTGTGCTACTTTGGAGACAGAGTAACATCCAGATATAATTATAATTAATTGTGGAGGGAACAGTTTAGGACATGTGTCTGGAATTTCTTTGCAATTTGCAATGAAAGAAGGACTTGGGAAGATCATGGACATGTTTCCAAATTCTCAAGTAATTTTTTCACGGATTGCGCAGAGGCAAATGTGGCTTCGTTCTTCTTCATTTGGTCCACAAATGGAGAAAGCAAGGCGCAATGTCAATAAGGCTGTTTGTGCCTTTCTAAGAGATTTTGGCATGTCCTCTTTTCACAATGAAAATATTATGTTTCGTAATACATACATTTTTCGCAGAGATGGAGTACATCTAACTTATGCTGGCAATCAGATTTTTCTAAGAAACATACAAAATGCATTGCAACCATTTTTAGAATTACAGCATCCATTTTGAAGTAGGTGTTGAGTATTTATAATTTTTGAAACACAAACACCTCCCAAAGGCTCTTTTCAGAGCCACCACTTCGTCCCAGAGAAAATTGCAATGCTTATGATAGGGTAGGACCCCAAAATTTTAGATGTCCGTGGACTGTCCGTGGACTTCTAAAAAATACAAAGGGCCCTGCTTCATGTATGTTCACTTCTATTTTTTAACTGTGAAAGGCCGCTCTGAAAAGAGCCTTATTTTCTTTTGATTTTTGTTATTTTATATTTTTTTTGTTTTTTATACACGACACACTAGGATAGGTGGGGAAAGGAGGGTAAAGGGGGGACACCAACCACAGGGATAAGAAAGGGTGAGCTGAGAGAGGAAGATGTAGAGTGGGTTTTATTTGGGTAGTGAGCAGGTCTTCTCGTGCCCTGACGATAGTCTCATAAGCACTACAAAGTCGCTCCCCCCTGAAGAGTACTGTGTCACAGTACATACACACAACTGTGACCCTCGAAAGGTAAGGGTCATCAGCATTATGTATGGCCTGTGAGGCAGCTTGAGGAAGACGCTGTCCCATCGAGGTGTCCCTTGTGGTGACAGGATCGGAAACGGAGGATGAAGTAGAGGAAATCAACCTACTATGCTCCTCGCGAGGTACAACCCTGCGAATGGCCCCAGAGTGAAATGACTTGAGGTGTCGCTTCATGGTTGTGGTCCAAAAGCTGTACGAACCATGCCTCCCATGACTGAGTACCATTTGCACTCATTGCAGGTGACTTGGTTCGCACAAGCCTTAGGACCATTCCCATGAATGGTAAATAACCGCCACACCCAAGATTCATGCCTAGTGCGGGTAGTAGGGATTTCCACTACCTCATTCTCGTCATCCTCTTCTTCCTCCTCTGCATCCTCACTCCTGTTCCCCTCTTCCAGCCCTTGGGGAGGTGGTGGTGGTGGAGAGGGTGGGGGCGGTGCTGAAGCAGTTACAGCACCAGGTGGCAGCAGTTCAGCCATGGATGCCATCTCGTTGATGGTGTAATCTGCAGGTGACAGCAAAAATCGCTGTGTTCTGTAGAATAGCCAGAAACACAATGAGAATAAGCTCTAGGGCGTGGTCTTTTATAGGGGTGCTTGTGCACGGTTCGCAGACATGCGCGCTGTCTGTGGACAGATCAAACACAATAATAGGTTCATAAGGTTTCAAAAAGTATGTAGAAACTCAGGATTAGAATGTGGGATTTGTGCTATGGTGAGTTTTATTGAGAAATATTGTGGATTACTTGAAAATGTACTTTTAAATTGTTCAGGGACATGAACAATGTCCGCATTGAGAACACGCGATCAGCGTGGGCGTGGTCAAATGATCGCTTTGCGAACATGTTTGCGAAGGAAGCGGCTGTCCGCAGGACACCAAATGCACGGATATTGGTTTGCGCATACGTGTTGATGTCCTACGGACACTGTTCGGGTCCTGAAGTAATTAAAAGTGCGTCACACGTCAAATGAACAGTTACTGACAACCGTTTGTTCTTAGAACAGTTGAACTTCCTTGCGAACAATACGGACAGACATAGCGTACTCAGAACACCTCCATTTTCGTTTATTTACGAACATTTCAGGACACCGCTTGTGTTCTTAGAAAACGTACAACTTGGTAGCGAACACTACGGACAGGTATACTGTTCTTCAGGACACCTCCATTTTTGTTTATTTACGAACATTTCAGGACACCACATGTATTTTAAGAACAGTTTCAACTTGCTAGCGAACAATACGGACAGGTATAGTGTTCTTCAGGACACCCCCATTTTGTTTATTTACGAACAATTCAGGACATCGCGTGTGTTCTAGAACAGTTTCAACTTGTTAGCGAACACTACGGACATGTATAGTGTTCTCTAGGACACTTCCATTTTAGTTTCTTGAAGAACATTTCAGGACACCAGTTGTGTTCTTAGAACAGTTTTAACTTGCTAGCGAACACTACGGACAGGTATAGTGTTCTTCAGGACACCTCCATTTTTGTTTATTTATGAACATTTCAGGACACCGTGTGTGTTCTAGAAAAGTTTCAACTTGCTAGCGAACAATACGGACAGGTATAGTGTTCTTCAGGACACCTCCATTTTCATTTATTTACGAACATTTCAGAACAACCGCGGTGTCCGTGGACACCTAAATTGTTTTCTTTCTAAAAACTGAAAGTAATTACAACACAATATAAAAATGTAAGTTTATTTAACATATATTAACAATTTATGACAGAGAAGGTGAGGCAGAAATGGAAACAAAAACAGGAGAATTAGAGGTTTCAACATGATTGGTATCAGGTGAAGAAGGAATGGAAGTCTCATCAAAACGTTTTGGGTTATGGAGATGGTTTGGGGATAATTGACTGGGGTATGGTGAGGGGGGACAAGTACATGTGGGACAATGGTATGAGGTTTTTGTTTTAAAATGATCCTCAACAAAAGTTTTCAAATTATTAAAATTGGTCAACAATAAATCTATTTTTTCTTTTATGTTTTGAAGAGTGTTAACCGTAACAGTTTCTTCAAAGGTATTTTCTAGTTTGGTATGCTCTGTACAAAAAAAAAATATATGGTAAATATATATCAAATAATAATAATTAAATGGTTTATATTGTAAAGTGTGTACCATTAGCTTCACTATCTTCTAACATTTCGTCATGTGGGAAGTGCTCCTCTAGCCATTCCAGAGTACTAGACATTTCTGTGAGAAAAAAAAAGATAATATATTTCTTTTTATCTAATACAGAAAGTTTATAAATATATGAGTAAAATGGAGTACTCTGTAGGTCTGGTCTTGCTCTTAGTTGTGGAGTGTCTGTGAGGTAATTATGTTGGAAGCCAATTTATCTTCATTTGGTATATTCCATTTTAGAACATATTTTATTTAAATGAATGGTTAGTGTGTTACATATATGGGTTACATTTCTTATGTATTACTACATATAGGGGGTAATTCATAGAATTCAGCGCACAAGTGGCGCACGCGGCTGGCGCACAGTGTGCACGTGCGAATCCCTGCGGCAGCCGCGTGCGCCAAAATACATTTCCGCGCACAGCGTATTCATGGATTCCAGCCACCAAAACCAGCCGTGGCGCGCAGTGGCGCAGCGACCCTGCAGCAGCGCCAGTTACGCCCCGAAGAACGCCCCTTGCGTAGGGAAAAGCCATCAAAATCCCCAATCCAGCGTAAAGGGCTGCGCTAACCCTGTACCAGCACGCCAACTGAGTATGTGTATCACTGGGGTGCGCGGGAAGTTCCTCATGTTATTTCAGCTGGGTACATGTATTTCAGGGGTGCGCGGGAAGTTCCACACTCAATTCCATCAGGGTACGTGTACATCAGGGGTGCGCGGGAAGTTTCACATGTGAATTCAGCAGGGTACGTGTATATCAGGGGTGCGCTGGAAGTTCCATACGCGAATGTCCTGGGTACGTGTATTTCGGGGTGCGCGGATACTTACACACGTGAATTCAGCAGGGTACCTGTATTACTGGGGTGCGCGGGAAGTTTCACACGCGATTGGCCCTGTGCGAGCGTGGTACGTGTATTTCAGGGGTGTGCGGGAAGTGTCACATGCGATTCCACCAGGGTACGTGTATATCAGGGGTGCGCTGGAAGTTCCACACGCGAATGTCCTGGGTACGTGTATTTCGGGGTGCGCGGAAACTTACACACGTGAATTCAGCCGGGTACCTGTATTACTGGGGTGCGCGGGAAGTTTCACACGCGATTGGCCCTGTGCGAGCATGGTATGTGTATTTCAGGGGTGCGCGGGAAGTTTCACATGCGAGTCCATCAGAGTACGTGTATATCAGGGGTGCGCTGGAAGTTCCACACGCGAATGTCCTGGGTATGTGTATTTCAGGGTGCGCGGAAACTTACACACGTGAATTCAGCAGGGTACCTGTATTACTGGGGTGCGCTGGAAGTTCCACACGCGAATGTCCTGGGTACGTGTATTTCGGGTTGCGCGGAAACTTAAACACGTGAATTCAGCAGGGTACGTGTATTTCAGGGGTGCACTGGAAGTTCCACATGCAAATGTCCTGGGTAAGTGTATTTTGGGGTGCGCGGGAAGTTTCACACGCGATATCAGCAGGGTACATGTATTTCAGGGGTTCCGTGGAGTACTACACGTGAATTGGCCGTGTGGGTCCTCCCAGGTGTTCGCTCCACAACCTCCACGGCCCCTGCAGGCAGCCCACACCACGGGGGACTAGCCTGCACCTTCAACTCATGTCCCCCTACACCCCCACCCCCCAGCACTGTGGGGCACACTCCACCAGGACCACAACTCATGTCCCCCTGCACCCCCACCCCCCAGCACTGTGGGGCACCCTCCACCAGGCCCCCACACATGTCCCCCTGCACCCGCACCCCACAGCACTGTGGGGCACCCTCCACCAGGCCCCAACTCATGTCCCCCTGCACCCCCACCCCTCAGCACTGTGGGGCACCCTCCACCAGGCCCCACACATGTCCCCCTGCACCCGCACCCCCCAGCACTGTGGGGAAACCTCCACCAGGCCCCAACTCATGTCCAACTCATGTCCCCCTGCACCCCCACCCCCCAGCACTGTGGGGCACCTTCCACCAGGCCCCCAACTCATGTCCCTCTGCACCCCCACCCCCCAGCACTGTGTGGCACCTGCCAGCATGCACCCACTCATGTCCCCCAGCCAACATGTCATCACAATCTAGATCCCTGGCCCCTGTGGTCAGCCGCCAAATGCCAAACACCCACCCGAGTATTGCATCCATCCAATGGCAATAACATGATAGAACCCCAATTGCAAGTTTGGAAATGAACACATGTCCCTCACATACACCCAATGGGTGTCAGTGAATCTCAAAACCCATATCATGATATGCATGAAACCAATGAGATGATACTACACATTGAAGTTTGAACAAAAAATATGTATTAAAAGAAACATAAATTGAATCAAAAATAAACAAACAGAAATGGGAATTAAAAAAAATAAAAAGCAGCATGTCCGTGAAATAATGCAAAACCAAAAATCATAATCCAAAGGAAAGGTGTCCAAAGTCACAGTCCACAAAAGTAAATCCAATGGAAAATTATAATTGAAAGCCATTGCTCCATGGGTAAATTGTAAAAAAAAAAAAAGAAAATCCAACAGTCAACTATATATAGATAAACAAGCCAGGGTCCATGATCCCAACAGAAGAAATGAAACCTATCTAATAACACTACCTAATAAAAAAAAAAATATATACAAAAATGTGGCCCATTGTCCAAAAGGTCCAAAAAAAAATGCAAAACCAAAGGAAACCTAACACTAACTACAGAACTATTTACAAGGGCAGCGGGCTAGTCCGACAGCTCACTTTTGGATGTCCCGGGCCAGAGCATCATCGAACTCCTGCTCAATGTCCCAGAGGCGGTCCTCCTCCATGGCCCCGAGGGTCCGCAGGGCCGTCGACGTGTCTACCTCCAACCCCCTGCGGATTTCCCCGAGGCACTCGGCCCACCTCAGGGCCCTCCGCATGGAGTTCTCCGCCCTGACCATCGTGAGCCGTGCCTCTTCTGCCCGCTTCTGCACCGCATCTATGGTGTGGCCCAACCGCTGCCACACAGAAGACACTTCCCGTCCTGGGTCCTCCTGCCCTCCGGCCGATGCCTGCCCCTCCGATGTCAAAGGCCCCGAGCCATCATGGCTCCCACCACGTTGCTGCTGCTGCTGTGCCTCTGCCCGTGCACTGCCTCCTGCTGTCTGCACATCCTCCGCTGGCTGGGGTGCAGTCGTTGATGTGGTCACCCCTGCTGGACGTCCGACTCCCGACTGTGGCAGGGATGCCTCCTCCACCAGCCTGGCCGCACCGTCAGAGGCAGCTCCACAGGGCACCCAGGTGACTGATGGGTGGGAAGATGGCACGGAGGACGACTGGCGCATAGGGGGTTCAGTTGAGGAGGGGGTTGTAGCAAGCCCTGTCAAACGGAGGAACCTGGCCTGGGTGACCTGTCCCAGTAGGCCGACGCGGTCAACGAGCCATTCGAGATGACGTGCAGTCTCCTCATGAAAAGACTGCAGGTCACCTCGCATGGCCCGTTGACGCAACGCCACACCAGTCAGGACAGGCTCAACCCGGACCCGGATAGCCACGTCCGCAGGCAGAGGAAAGCCAGTTGTCGTGAGCTCATCCCCTGCCTGAAAACGGGTCTAGACGTAGGCATCCCTGCTGGTGCGAGATGATGCAGGGACTGGATCAGGGACAGGATTGCACACAGGCACCTCCGCGGCGGCCTCTGCTGCCTCCTGTCCCTGGTCCTGCACTGCACCACTAGCACCAGTGGAATCTCCACCTCCAGACCCCGTCTCTGTTGTTTGCACGGCCTCCTCCTCCACCAAACCCCCCACCAACCTGGATGATCCGTGCCATCTTCCCCCGTTGGGCCCTGTGGGGTCCCAGCTGCCCCTTCTGCTGCCGAGGAGTCCAACTCTAACCTCTGCCTCTTGGACCTCCCCTCAGCAGCTGCTGCCTGGGACGCGGCACCGGACTCCTCACTCCCCGACGAGATCACAACCTGGGAGGGGAGCCGGGCCTTGCGTCTCCGGCTGGCGGTGGGATCCCCGCCGCTGTGCTCCACAGCACCTTCTCCGCCCTCTTCATCAGTTGACGCTGCAGACAGGGAGAAATAAAACACAGGCATCAGGGCACTGTACAATGGACACATACACATATGACAGTTGTACATGAGTGGCATTGGCAAACCTCAGACATTCTATCACAATCCCCAACACACATGTCATTTCAACTTGCACACATGAGCCATACCACAGCCATATCACAACTGCCAGCACCATCCATACACATACAACAGCATGAGCAGGCAATGGTGAGCCAGACATCACATGCAACACCGGGTGTGCACTACACATGTACACACACCACCACACTTGCATGCATGTGTACACCTCTGCCAAGTGTCGCAGTGTTCAGATGGGCATCCATGTCACATCTGCCAATCAGGCTTCCACATCCCGCTGTCACATGCATCCATGTTGCATCACTGTTGCACCCTTGTCAAATACACACACATGCACATGTACACAGTGCTGATACATGCAGCTGAAAACAACATACATGCGTGACATCACAAACAGGCCTACTTACATACACATTCATCCAAACATGTGTGCCCACACAACTGCATTTGGCATGCAAGCCTACACACACAAGCACCATCCATGTCTCACACATTACAGCCCTCACATGTGTTAGCCTCACGGCCCTGTACACCCCCACCCATACTCGACCCCATACAAACAGATGTGCAACCTGCACACTACTGAAACATCACCACATGCACAGCTTACAATCAGGATGGATGTACACTTACCGCTCGACTCCAGACAGGTCTGCCTCTCAAGTACCTGGACGTGGAGCGCTGGGGATATGCCTTCCAGGTCCCTCATCTGATCTTCCGACAAGTGGCCCCGGCGCCCCTTAGCATCCGCTGCCTTCAAGAGGCACCGGGCTTTGTTCAGGGTCCTGGACCTGAAGTCCTCCCAGCGCTTCTTGACATGTTGGAAGTCGCTGACTGCCCCCCCCTCCGCGTTGATGGCAGTCACGATGTCCGTCCAGATCTGAGTCCGTCCTTCCTTGTCGGCGCGGGAACTTCCGAAGAGGGCATCATACTGCCCCAGGACTTACTCCACCAGGACACCAACTTCCCTGGCACTGAAGCTGGTGCCCCAATGCCTCTCTGGCCGGGGGTTGTCAGTGGTGCCAGATGTTGCAGTGCCTGACATGACAACCCCAGAGGCAGGAGTGGGTGGGCAACTGGGTCCTGGGGCTGGGCTGTGGAGCGATGGAATCCCAGTCGGTTGTCTTCGGCTCCAGCAGGGATGGTCACAGCAACAGCACCCCTGGCTCATGTGCAGGCAGCAAATGGCAGGCCACGTGGGCAGCAGGCAGTCAGGCAGTAGCAGATGGCAGGTGGGAGCGTGCTCGGGGCTCTGGGGGGCAGTAATTCGGCCTTCTGGGCAGGAGCGTGGTCTTCCGTGTGCTTACGCGTGGCCAGCTTGATACGGAGTGATTTGGCACGTGAAAATTCTGCACGTCAGCGTGTAATTCGAGGAAAGGCTCTTAGCGCGTAAGCGCATCTGCACGCATACGCAATTTCATTGGACAGAAGGCCCTTCAAGCGCAAGCGCCCCTGTGACGTGACGCGCACAGGCATGCATGGGCGTTTCAGCGCACGTGAAAAACTGCACGTCCGCATGTAATCCGAGGAAAGGGCCCATGCGCGTAAGTGACGTGACGCGCGCGGGCGTTTCCCTCAGCACGGGTTAAAGGTGAGCGGGGCCAGCAGTTCGCTGTACGTGCCTTTCGTGAAGACCGACGTGTGTTGCTGCTTCCTGTTGTTTCGCGCGCCATCACAACTTCACAGCTATCAAGGACGTATCTCTTCTTTTGGCGGGGGTATTGGCTACGTGTGTTTTTCTGCATCGTGCTAGTCAGACGGTGAGTCGCACACGCTCTTTTTCCCACTGCGGGTGCCCCAGTGTATCGCACCCATTTTCGATGTCATAGTAGCCTGCGTGTCCCACGCATACACGTTATTCACTGGGTGCCACCGCGTACTGCGGGAGGTTGAATCCACGCACATAGGCTGCAGGGTTGCGTGCACGGTTTTACTGCAGTTTTGGGGTGCCTGAGCATTGCGTGACCCGTCACTACATCACCGGGGTCACATACAGCCTTGCAGGTGCAGGGGGGCTGTTAACATCTTGCTTCCCACCCCCTTCACCCCAATTGCCAGGGTCAACTGTGGTGTACACCTCCCATTGGCACTACTTCATCTGTGCCGGCACTACTACATCTGTGCCATGGTTGGGAGGCCACCAAAGGTGAGGGGCACCTCAGCTGGGCGTACTCCTCGTGGCGGGCGTGGTCGGGGACGTGGCCATGGTGACCAGGGAGTAGGGGGACTCCAGGGTGTCCAGGGTGGCCACAGAGGGGGAAGAGGCAGGGGTGCGCCACTTGAGCACAATGTTGTGCCATGTGTCGGTGCAGTCATGCCACCACCCCCTGTGGTTCCGAGGGATGCAGCTTCTGCATCTGGCACTGGCACTCGTGTGACCCGGCAGTCCGTTCCATCGACTGCCACGGGCCCAAGGGTAGGGGTAGCTGCAGGTGCAGCTGTGGACACCGCCACCCAGGCTCAGGGTCTGCCAGCGCAGGCTGCGTTGGCACTTGAGGAGCCCTTGGTAGATCTCCAACAGGCCAGGAGGGAAACCATAGGGGCAGGCCGGTCTGCTCAGACCGAGACACGTGTCCCTGGGGCAGTTATGTCATCTGCTGCCCCGAACAGCCGGGTGTTGGCAAGTGCAGGGGCAGATGCACCCAACAACACCCCAGTTATGAGTCTGCCAACCAGGACCGTTGCGGTCAATGTCCCTGCCACAGCTAATGTTGCTGCGCAGGGTCCATTAAAGGGCACCCAGCTGCCACTGACACAAGTCAGGCCTTTGGTCATCCCTCCACCTGCCACTCCCTTGGCTCAATCCACCGAACCCACTGGCCATACTGGTCAGGGCGGCATTAGCCAGCCAGGGTCTGCGCCACAGTCGAAGAGGAGGAAGGTTGCACCTGCAGCACAGACTGGGACCCCACACACAGCCACAACCTCCTGCACGTCGAGGAAGAAGCATTTCTGCAAGCAGGAACTGGACTTCCTCGTGGGCTACGTGCGGGGCCACAGCCGTGACATACTAGTGGGTGCCAATAGTCAGACTACGGCTGCCCAACGTGACACCCACTGAAGCATGTTGCGGAACATGTCAGTTCATTCGGCCATGAGGTGCGCACGGCGCAAGAGTGCAAAAAGCGTTGGAATGACATCAAACGCAGCACTAAGGCTAAGCATGCCTCTAATTACAACTTCACTCTGGTGACTGGCGGTGGGCCTGCACCAGAGGAGGAAGAGCTCACTCTGCATGAGGCACTCGTTGCAGAGTTCATACCACCTGAATTGGTCGAAGGAGTGGGAGAGATGCTGGACTTTGATGCCCAGTCCAGTGAGTGTTGATGCGTGTTTGTTGAGGACGTGTGTGTTTCACTTGTGGGATGTGTTGTGCATGATTGCCACTACATGTGACGTGTACATGGTTCTGATATGTAAGTAATGCAATGCTTCCATGATGCATGTCTCCTCTGCCTGCATGCGGGGACTCCATATAGGCATGCTTCCTTGCCCCTCCTCTGCCACTCTGCACCCCAGTTCCACCTTTGCACTGGTCTGCTTCAATCTTGCCAATGTGTACTTTCTTGTTCATGCGTCCTGTGTAGATGCTAACTTCCAGCGTAGAATCTGCCAGAAATATGCTGTGTGGTACAGCCTTAGTACTTGATGCAGGGTATCTCACTTGTACTGTGCATAGGTCAGATGTCCCGCAGGGACATGAGTGCCCATTCATGCTCCATGTGCATTGCACGCATGCCCCATGTGTCCTTGACTGGATGATCACTGTAATACAAGTCCTTGGTTACATACATTGAATGGCATCTCATCAGCCTTCCCATGTCAACTGTGGCTCAGTACTGCGTTGCACACATGTTTAGGGTCTGACAATCTGTGTGGCTCACAGGCCTCAGCCTGTTCAATGGCCAATGACTCTGTCCAACTGTTGTTGTGTCTTCTTCACACATGGGCGGCCTCCAGAGTTTTCATCATGTGTCCTGCTTACTGTCCCATCATCATTTGCAGTGTTGTCACTTGAATCACATTAAGCTGTTGATGCCAGTCAACACTGCCTGTCAATACACAGGTGTATGGTCAGCCTTTTGATACCATGCTAGGCATCCCTGCTTTGGTACAGGGGTGGAGGGGTGATTGGCTTCTAGATATGGTACACATTGAATGCACAATGCACGTGATGCCTGAATTTGACCTTGCACTGCCTTCACATTTCCTGGCACACACCATGGAGTCCTTGTACATGTAGGTACACATTTTCTGCACTGCATAGACCCACTTCCATGGAAACTGCCACCTTTCAACAGGTCTGATCACAGAAGCAATTCAAAGTTGACCCAGCATGCATGCCAGGTTATATGTTGTGTGTCACATGTCTGCCTGATGCGTTTGCTGTCGGTGTATGTGTGTGTTGTGTGCTTCTGACAAGTGTAGTGACCTTTTTTCTCTCTATTTTTCAGGTGATTACGCAGTGGAGGCGGAGGATGGTGTTGTCATGCCAGACACAGGGTTGTTACCACTACATCAACCCGGCACAAGTGGAGGGTGTGGGGGTGGTAGGCCACGAAAACCCCCAATTGCTACAGTCCATCTTGTCTCTGGCTGCCTATGAGTCCAGCCTTAATGACGACTCTGATGTCCATGTTGAGTTGGATGAGCATCAAGTACATGTGTCAGGGGTGAGTGATTCTGATGTGGACACTCCTCTGTCTATGACACCTGCACTGAGGAATCAGACAGTCTTGGTTACTCCGCCCGTGGTGGATCGGGACGCAGGGTCACCCTCCACACCAGTCACTGATGTGCCTGGGACATCACGTCGACGGGGGCATGTAGTCGTGCAGCCGCGGGCGGTGCCAACACAGCGAGGACCCCCGGTCCTTGGGTCCCGCAGGGGGTCAAGCCTGGCAACGTGGTCACCGCGCGCAAGCGCAGTATACTGAGTGGGAGCAAGACATGACTGCCAATTCAGAACGGCAGGGGGCAGCAATGGAGAAAATCGCTGAGAGCATGGAGTGTGTGGCCCGATCTGTGCTCCCCCTGCTAGGCAGGTGCTTCCCCAGCAGCAGGCGGCACGGTCCACGGCCCGCTCGCTCAGGCTGGGCATGGCGGCCTCAGACAGGGGCACGCCAGGCTGAAATGTCGTCTCTGCGTCAAGCAATTGCTACTCATTCAGAGGCGCACATGGATGTCCTGAGGGAGGAGTATGCTTCCCTCAAATCCACTCTGGGTGTCCTTAGGATATCCCAGAGGCAGCGGGCAGAGGAGAGGTTTGCACAGCTTGTGCGTACCATCTCGGCTGAGCCACTGGCTTGCTGGGTGGTGCAGCGGTTGTCCAGCCAGGCCTTGCAGGAGGAACTCCGTGTTACACGTGCTACCTTGCAAGAGGAAGCACGTGTATCACGTGAGGTTCTGCATGCAGACCTACGTCACATCGCCACACAGAACCAGGCTCACCCGTCCGGCAGACTTGCTGCCGACGAGGGGCAAGCTGCGGCTAGGCGTGGCCAGGCTACTGTGCCACGTCCTCCTTTCCAGGATCAGCCAGACTCGGACGACCATCTATCTCCCACATAGGTCGGGCTGTGCAGGCGTTGAGCCCATGGAGTTTTTTTTTTGGCTCTGCATCATCGCATGTGGGTGTTGAGCAGCACCCTGTACCTCCCCCCTCCTGGGTGCCTCCCCTCCCCCCCGGGTCGTATGTGGCCATTTTTTATTTTTCTTTTAGTTTAGTTAGTTAAGTTTCTGTTTGATAGTTAGTTTAATTAGGTAATGTAGGTTTTCCATAGTGTAATTAGTTATTATAGTTTAAAATTGCTTGTCTATTGTGCTTTCATGTGACGGTGCAGTGCTTTGTGGCTTTTGAAGGCATCCACTGTCTGTTCCAGCTGGGCCCTTCAGGCTTGTCTTGTGTATGTGTTTGCTGCTTGGGGTCCTTGACTCACATATGCCACTCCTGCCTCCCTTATCCATGGGCTCGCAAGGATGGTTCGGTGTGACAACCTATTACACAAGGGCTTTGGACTGTCATATCTGTGGCATGTCTGGTGCTGTGTGACTTGAGTTGACACCCCTAGTGGGGATGATTTCGGTGTTATTGTCCACTGTTCAGCTTTTGCTAGATGGGGTGTTTCATGATTAATGTGTACATTAATTGCTATGCATTGTGTAGCATGTTTCTTATCTTTTCTTATCTTTACTGTAGACGTGCTTGTTGCAATTCATGCCGTAGATATTGTGTTCCACACTTTGGATGTGAAAGACGGACTGATGGTGTGATTTCTGATGTAACTCTCTGACATGGTCAAGTAATGAGATGCCTGAAGAGACACACAAAGATGACTTTAAAGCATTAATCATGTGTTTCATGCCCTTTCTGCAGGGGGATGAGCCTCCAGAGCACCCTTGCCAGCAGACATGGCCCATTGGACGTCGGAATTCTGGACACGTTTGTTGGTGCCCACATGCACATGTGTGCACAAGCAGAGGCACAGGGATTGCAGACAGACATCCTAGAACTGCTGACGTGTTCCAAAGAACTCCAGGCAAGGTGAGCAGCACAGGGGGGCCACAACACAGCAAAGCTTGCACCAGGCGAGTTGCACATGCAGGCTTAGTCACAGCACTGAGGGTGAGCTTGGACGAATATTGGTGTTGAAGCACACAATGCAGCTCAGATGTGTTGGTGGACTGATGGCTGTTGATTGTAAGGTTGTCTGGGACACTTTCAGGGGCAGTGGCACATACCCTCCGGTACACCAAGGTCCATTGAGGCACTTGTATCAACCACGTAGCCTTCCGAGACATGGAAAGGGGCAGCTCACAGGGACATACAGCAAGGGACATACTCGGGTGCAGTGCATTTCATTTCCATGTACATTTTGATAAATGCACTGCCAACTTTGTTTCGGTCATGGTGGAACACAACTTGCTCTGAAGTCATGCCTTGCTATATGGGTCTGTCTGCTTACCCAGGGAACATTGCATGTTGTGTGAATTGTGACACATTGGTGTTCCATTTGCCACGCACCCAGCGGCGGCTGACTTACTGCATTGACTGTGTATGACCCATCACAGGGGTAATGTTATATATGGGTACGAAGCATCTACACCAGATTGTCTGTTTGTAGAGTAGTTTATTGTATGGGACATGTTTGGTGGTGTGTTTTTGTGTAATGGGCACATACAGGTTATTGACTATGACTCTCTTTGCAGTATTGCACTGCTCCTGTAACCGGACCTGAGAGTGCGCAGGCAGTAGGCCAGCACTCAAAACCAGAGCTAAGTGTCTTGTTTTTTTTCTTTCAAACTGCTCTGCATAGGCTTGCTGGGTGGTGCACTAATGCATGGATGAATGTGTAATTCAATTTGGTATGTTTTTTTTCCCCTAATCTCCCGGAATCCTATCCAATTTTAAACCCTGTACCCTCTACCCGGTGTTCCTGCTTCCCGTACCTATCCAAGCAACGTTCCCTAACCCTCTTTCCCCGCTGGGGTTGTGGATGCCTGTGTAAGCCCCAAACTTGCAGGCGCCAAAACCCTAGAGGGGGTCGTTGGTTCATGCCACTCCTAAGCCTGGACTACAGAAGTCCATGACAATGATGTCCAAGTCTGTTTAGATTGTGTATGTGTTCATGCAGGTAGTACATTTTCGTGCATTCACTACTTTCATGTGTCATTCCTCCTCCCCTCTCCTGCCACTCATTCCAGTTATCCAGTGTGCCAACACCTGTCCCGACTGCATATACCTGACCCTCCTTCCCCACCAGGGTCTCAGAGGCCTGTGTGAGTTTGACGTTGCAGGCACCCGGGACACGGTGGGGGTGGTTGTTTCGTGACACTCCCGCGCCTGTACACGGGACCTGTGACAGTACACATCCATTCATGGTGCATCATTCTATGTTATGTACCACACATGGTTCACATCCTGTTGTGACATTGTTTTACTGTGCTACCTTGGTTGTTACATCATTGTGGTAGTACTTGGCCTTTGTGAGATACTGCTAGGTCAAGTCATCTACTGGAGGGTGTTCTTGTTCTTTTTTCTGGATTGGATTTTGTGATTTTGCAAATGAGTGTGGACTCTGAGGGTGCAGGCACCTTTTTACACACAAGGTGGGAGAAGGTGACGAAGGGGAAAGGTGATCCTGTGGCCAGGTGGAATTGAGGGTTGAAGGCTCCATGACCCAGGTGCAGTTGTTCAGTGGGTCATGGTCATTTGTGAGGGAGGGGGGGTTGTTGTTGATAGTCGCCTTGCCCTGCAGTGTGATGGGAACCCTGACATTGTAATGGTGGTATCCTATGTACATGTTGTGTTCTGCTGATCAATGCCTGTTCATGTGTTGTGTTTACCTTTCAGGTGCGAGGGGATAGTTGTGGTTTGACATGCTGGGGTGTACACATGGTGAATGTTCACATATGATGTGTAGAGGACACTGATGGTCACTTGATTGCACATGCATATGTTTAGTGCATGTCCTTACTGACCCACACCACACACTTGCACTCTGATGCACTACATGTACAACCACCCTTGCATATCCACGTGTACACTGTTTGCCTTCTGGTGCCTACATGTTCTGTGACCAATTATGGATCCTGTACATGCCTAATTTGCTTTTTGATGTGGTCTGTCGCTTAGATGTGATGCTCAGGGTGTGCATCACACACAATGGCTGTTCACTGTGCTGTGCGCTGAGCAGTGTGTTGCAGGAGTTGGACACAGCACACCGAAGCTGTAGTGTTGATTTTGCAATGCACAATGTGCATGTAGACAGGCATTCATTATTATGTTACGTCTACAACTCTTGTAATGCATTTGGAAATGACTTATTTTGGGTGGGAGGTTGTTGGTCAGTCATTTCATCTGATTCCATGTCAGGCATAATTGTCTGATGCCACTGTACATTTTTGACATGGCAATGTGTACCTTATTGTTACTGTGTTGGTGTATGGGTATTGCTTGCCATGTCATGTTGTGGTTTGGGAGGGTTTGAGTGACATAACAGTGATGGCCATGGCCTGTTTTGCAGGTGTGTGTGATTCACACCTTGCATGTCAGGGTCATCCGCTTCTCAAAGCAACTAGCTGGGGGTAGATCCCTCTCTGCGGCAGGGGCCTCCCTCTGGAACAGCCTTCCTGCCTCACTGGAACTTGAGGAGAACCATCTCCGGTTCGGGAAGCACCTCAAGACCTTCCTCTTTGCTTCTGCTTTCTCTCTGCCTCTCCCTTGCAAAATTCTTCACTGGAACTGCACTGGATCTGCAACTGGGCCACTCTCACCGACCTCGGTCCCTGGCCCAGCCACTCTCCACTTGCACTGCCTCCCTGGCAACCCCTGCACTGCGGGACTGTCTCTCTATCCCTACAGCCCCCCCCCCTTCCCAGCACTTGTCTGCACTTACCTTTGCAGTTGCCACCAGCTGGCCTATGTATTTGTTTTTTAGTCTACTTACCCTGTACTGCACTCCCCCTCTCCTCTTCCCCTTGCACTTTTCCCTTCCCCCTACCCCTGCACTTGCACAATCTAAATGACACCTGGCCTAGTAGTATTGTTGTCTGTCTTCCCTTGTTCCCCCCTCCCTGCCTCATCGCACCTTGAAATACTTGTGTATAGGCTATATCATGTCATGTCATATGTGTGCCTTTTGGTCACACAGGGTAGCTTGTGTTTAAGTAGCTAGGGATTCAGACAATGTGGCACTTCCATGGCAACTATCTCAGGGTGGTATGGTTGTGACAGTTGACTGTCTCTTTGTCATCATCGATTGTCACCTGGTATGTGCCAGACATGTGTGCACTCCGCAGGGGTTGGAGTTTAGGTGAAAAATGTGGCCACAAGCTGGGTCCGGGCTTCCTCGCCACGTGCCCTATCCCCTCCCATGGGCAGCACCTGTGCCTGTGGTTGGGGATGTGGGGGCACCACCATGTCCACCGGTACGCCCTGCCGTGTTGCAACATTGTGCAGGACACATGCTGCCACAATGATCCTGCACACTACTGGGGGTGCATAGAGTTGCTGCCCGCCAGAGCGGTCAAGGGAGCGGAAACGTGACTAGAGCACTCCGAATGTGCGCTCCACTATGGCCCTGGTTGCAATATGGACGGCGATGTATCTTACCTGGGGTGGTGTGGTGGGGTTCCGATTGGCATCATCATGTGGTTGCTCAGAGGGTAGGCACTGTCCCCTGGGGAGGTGTAAATGGTTTTGATTATTGGGGTTTGTATATTTGTGTGTGTGTGTGACATGCATGCATGTGCAAGGGCATTTGTACTCACCTAGGAACCAGGTGTCGCCATGCTGCCCAGCTTCCAGGGCCCGGCTCAGGGCGGACATTCTGTATATGAAACTGTCATGGGTGGAGCCAGGGTAGTTTGCATAGACAGAGGTGATGATTCCCTTTGCATCGCATACCACCTGCACATTGATGGAATGCCAGTGCTTGCAGTTTCGGTAGATGTGCTCAGTGGCCCTAGGTGGACGTAGGGCCACATGGGTGCAATCTATGGCACCGAGCACTTTGGGGAAGTGTGCCACCCTGAAAAAATCCAGGACAACGGCCTGCCTTTCTGCGGGTGTTCTGGGCATGTATATGTGCCTGCAGACTGAGGGGCGCGCTGTCATGATTGCCAGTTCCTGGTGTAGGCAGCGTGATTGCGTGGCCTGTGAGACCCCCCACTATGGCAGTAGTCGGCTGAAATGACCCAGTGGCCAAAAAATGCAGGACATTGAGCACCTTCTACAAGGGGCTCAATGCTTGGGAGCAAAGGGTGGGGGATTTAAGGTCATCTTCCCACTCCCTGACCAGGTCTAGGATGATATGGGGTGGAAACCTATACCTGCCGTAGACCTGGTCATCAGGCATCCCAAAAAGGCTTGTCCGTGGTGCGAAAATGCGTGCCCTGGCTATTCTCCTCCTCCTGCGGTGTCCCACGATCAGTGCTGCGACAAATGGGGCATTCATCGTAGCTGTATATATGTGTTTGTTGTTTGCGCGCACTTTTATACTGTGCGCGGGGACGCTTCCACCTGCCTTCGTGTGGCGTACGCGTTGACGCCTGTGTGCGTCTTTTGCCGTGTGCAGGTTTCCCGTATTCGTATCCATGAATACGGGTTGTTGGCGTGCGGGTGGGCGTTCCGTGTAGTTCCCTGCAGTACTTCCCCAGTTACGCCTACTTTTTCACGCATTATTCCCCATTCCGCGTGTTACGCCTACTGCTCCGCCCACTTTGGTTGTGAGCGCCGCGCTATGTGCACTTTTGCTGTGCGCATAGCTCATGCCATGTGAGCCTGCGTGCGCCATGGCAGGATTGGGCGCACGGACAGCGGGAAACACGCGCAGCGTCTTCCTTGAATCGCACGCGTGCGTGCGCTGGGATTTTCGGCGCACATTTGCTCCATGAATCGACCCTATAATATGTATGTGTGGTACTTCGTGAATTTTTTAAATGTTACTCTATTATAATGGTGGCACGAGTTATGGTTGCTTAGCTTATCATAACTGGTGAATTTCAGGGTTTTTTCGGTTTTACTTGGATCCATAACGTCCCTTTAACAAGTTTTTTTACTGAATATATATACACATATGTAGTTATGGTTAAGTTGCTGTTTCCATAGGAAGAGCACTTTTTGGGCGGCTTATAACTTCGCTCTCCCTGGACGAATCCTCACCAAACTTTGCCAAAAAAGTATATGTCCCACTCTGAATTATTCGCAAAGTTTGGTGAGGATTCGTCCAGGGGGGGCAAAGTTATAGGGGGGTCCCAAAACTTATTTTTTTCCCATAGACTGAATGGAGAAAAAACTTTGCTCGTGCCTACAGCCCAAACCGCTGGATGGATTTTCACCAGATTTGGACCAGGAGTAGTGGCCTGGTCCCGAAAGCATGCTTTTGCAGATTTGGCGAAAATCCGTCCAGTAGTTTTTTTTTAAATTACCAAAAAGTATGTCATAAGAAATTAGTGATATCTGTGTACGGTCCGCAAACACACTTCCCTGTTAGCTCTGCGGACGGTGTCCTGATTGGCCAATCGGATTGCATAATGTCTACGGACATGCGGCGTGTTCGCTGTTTGGATGGCGTGAAGCACGTCAGATTTTCGGTAGCGCCCGCCATCTTGGATTCACGGATGTTCCCGGACGGCGCAGTGAAACTTGGTTTAAAATTTGTATTTAGTAGAGTGCGTTGGTGTGTAAGAGTGTTTGGGGAGGGTGGGAGAGTATGAGATAGGTTAAATGTTGTATTCTTTTATGTGGTAGACCCTCTTGTTGTGTTCGATATGTCTGTGGACATTACGGCTGTTCTGAAATGTTCTAAATAAACTAAATGGGGGGGTGTTCTGAGGACGCAATATGTGTCCAATTTGTTCGCTGGCAAGTTGAATGTGTTCTAAGAACACTCGCGGTGTCCTGAAATATTTGTAAATAAACAAAATGGGGGTGTCCTGAGGACGCTGTCCGTATTGTTCTCTGGCAAGTTGAAAGTGTTCTAAGAACACTTGCGGTGTCCTGAAATGTTCGTAAATTAACAAAATGGGGGTGTCCTGAGGACGCTGTCCGTATTGTTCGCTGGCAAGTTGAAAGTGTTCTAGGAACACTTGCAGTGTCCTGAAATGTTAAATGGGGGTGTCCTGAGGACGCTGTCTCTATTGTTCGCTGGCAAGTTGAATGTGTTCTAAGAACACTTGCGGTGTCCTGAAATGTTCGTAAATAAACAAAACGGGGTATCCTGAGGACGCTGTCCGTATTGTTCTCTGGCAAGTTGAAAGTGTTCTAAGAACACTTGCGGTGTCCTGAAATGTCCGTAAATTAACAAAATGGGGGTGTCCTGAGGACGCTGTCCGTATTGTTCGCTGGCAAGTTGAAAGTGTTCTAGGAACACTTGCAGTGTCCTGAAATGTTAAATGGGGGTGTCCTGAGGACGCTGTCCCTATTGTTCGCTGGCAAGTTGAATGTGTTCTAAGAACACTTGCGGTGTCCTGAAATGTTCGTAAATAAACAAAACGGGGTATCCTGAGGACGCTGTCCGTATTGTTCTCTGGCAAGTTGAAAGTGTTCTAAGAACACTCGAGGTGTCCCGAAATGTTCGTAAATTAACAACATGGGGGTGTTCTGAAGACGCTGTCCGTATTGTTCTCTGGCAAATTGAATGTGTTCTAAGAACACTCGTGGTGTCCGCTAAATGTTCGTAAATTAACAAAATGGGGGTGTCCTGAGGACGCTGTCCATATTGTTCGCTGGCAAGTTGAATGTGTTCTAAGAACACTCACAGTGTCCTGAAATGTTCATAAATTAACAAAATGGGGGTGTTCTGAGGACGCTGTCTGTATTGTTCTCTGACAAGTTGAATGTGTTCTAAGAACACTTGCGATGTCCTGAAATGTTCGTAAATTAACAAAATGGGGGTGTTCTGAGAACGCTGTCCGTATTGTTCATTGGCAAGTTGAATGTGTTCTAAAAACACTGGTGGTGTCCGCTAAAAGTTCGTAAATTAACAAAATGGGGGTGTCCTGAGGACGCTGTCCATATTGTTCGCTGACAAGTTGGAAGTGTTCTAATAACACTTGTGGTGTCCGCTAAATGTTCGTAAATTAACAAAATGAGGGTGTCCTGAGGACGCTGTCCGTATTGTTCTCTGGCAAGTTGAATGTGTTCTAAGAACACTTGCGGTGTCCTGAAATGTTCGTAAATTAACAAAATGGGGGTGTCCTGAGGACGCTGTCCGTATTGTTCGCTGGCAAGTTGAAAGTGTTCTAGGAACACTTGCAGTGTCCTGAAATGTTAAATGGGGGTGTCCTGAGGACGCTGTCCCTATTGTTCGCTGGCAAGTTGAAAGTGTTCTAGGAACACTTGCAGTGTCCTGAAATGTTAAATGGGGGTGTCCTGAGGACGCTGTCCCTATTGTTCGCTGGCAAGTTGAATGTGTTCTAAGAACACTTGCGGTGTCCTGAAATGTTCGTAAATAAACAAAACGGGGTATCCTGAGGACGCTGTCCGTATTGTTCTCTGGCAAGTTGAAAGTGTTCTAAGAACACTTGCGGTGTCCTGAAATGTTCGTAAATTAACAAAATGGGGGTGTCCTGAGGACGCTGTCCGTATTGTTCGCTGGCAAGTTGAAAGTGTTCTAGGAACACTTGCAGTGTCCTGAAATGTTAAATGGGGGTGTCCTGAGGACGCTGTCCCTATTGTTCGCTGGCAAGTTGAATGTGTTCTAAGAACACTTGCGGTGTCCTGAAATGTTCGTAAATAAACAAAACGGGGTATCCTGAGGACGCTGTCCGTATTGTTCTCTGGCAAGTTGAAAGTGTTCTAAGAACACTCGAGGTGTCCCGAAATGTTCGTAAATTAACAACATGGGGGTGTTCTGAAGACGCTGTCCGTATTGTTCTCTGGCAAATTGAATGTGTTCTAAGAACACTCGTGGTGTCCGCTAAATGTTCGTAAATTAACAAAATGGGGGTGTCCTGAGGACGCTGTCCATATTGTTCGCTGGCAAGTTGAATGTGTTCTAAGAACACTCACAGTGTCCTGAAATGTTCATAAATTAACAAAATGGGGGTGTTCTGAGGACGCTGTCTGTATTGTTCTCTGGCAAGTTGAATGTGTTCTAAGAACACTTGCGATGTCCTGAAATGTTCGTAAATTAACAAAATGGGGGTGTTCTGAGAACGCTGTCCGTATTGTTCATTGGCAAGTTGAATGTGTTCTAAAAACACTGGTGGTGTCCGCTAAAAGTTCGTAAATTAACAAAATGGGGGTGTCCTGAGGACGCTGTCCATATTGTTCGCTGACAAGTTGGAAGTGTTCTAATAACACTTGTGGTGTCCGCTAAATGTTCGTAAATTAACAAAATGAGGGTGTCCTGAGGACGCTGTCCGTATTGTTCTCTGGCAAGTTGAATGTGTTCTAAGAACACTTGCGATGTCCTGAAATGTTCGTAAATTAACAAAATGGGGGTGTTCTGAGGACGCTGTCCGTATTGTTCGCTGGAAAGTTGAAAGTGTTCCTAGAACACTCATGCTGTCCGTTAAATGTTCGCAAGTTAACAAAATGGGGGTGTTCTGAGGACGCTGTCCGTATTGTTCTTTGGCAAGTTGAATGTGTTCTAAGAACACTTGCGGTGTCCTGAAATGTTCGTAAATTAACAAAATGGGGGTGTTCTGAGGACGTTGTCCGTATTGTTAGCTGGCAAGTTGAAAGTGTTCTAAGAACACTCGTGGTGTACGTTAAATGTTCGTAAATTAACAAAATGGGGGTGTTCTGAGGACGCTGTCCGTATTGTTCTTTGGCAAGTTGAAAGTGTTCTAAGAACACTCGTGGTGTATGTTAAATGTTCGTAAATTAACAAAATGGGGGTGTTCTGAGGACGCTGTCCATATTGTTCTTTGGCAAGTTGAATGTGTTCTAAGAACACTTGCAGTGTTCTGAAATGTTCATTAATAAACAAAATGGGGGTGTTCTGAGGACGCTGTCCGTATTGTTCTTTGGCAAGTTCAATGTGTTCTAAGAACACTTGCAGTGTTCTGAAATGTTCGTAAATAAACAAAATGGGGGTGTCCTGAGGACAGTGTCTGTATTGTTCGGTGGCAAGTTGAATGTGTTCTAAGAACACTAGCGGTGTCCTGAAATGTTTGTAAATAAACAAAATGGGGGTGTCCTGAGGACAGTGTCCGTATTGTTCGGTGGCAAGTTGAATGTGTTCTAAGAACACTAGCAGTGTCCTAAAATGTTCGTAAATAAACAAAATGGGGGTGTCCTGAGGACGCTGTCCGTATTGTTCGCTGGAAAGTTGAAAGTGTTCTAAGAACACTCATTATGTCCACAGACTTTAAAAGTTCCCATAGGCCATAGTTGAAATGTTTGACTCTATGGGTGTGATATGCTATGGTGGTTTTGGCCATGCACCCAATACTCTATGCCCTGGCCACAACCACCGCAGCATATCACACTCATAGTGGCTTATAACTTTGGGATCAAAAACAAATTTATAAGGAACAAAGTTATAAGCCACTATAGGTGTGATATGCTGCGATGGTTGTACTTATTATAATATACTTACTGTTTGGTTTAGTAACTGCAGTACATGTATTTCTTTTTCATTTCTGTGATAAAAAGAAAAGAGCATGTTAATATTGGTATTTTGCAATGACTTATTACATTGAATAATCAACATTTCTTTTTTTTGACCCTCATATTTAATACATTGCAAACCAGAGTACTGTGCAATATGCTCAGTTTCTGTGTTTGTTGCTAAAATCATTGGGTCTGTGGGAGAAAAAAAAAATACCTTTTTCTGTTATGCTACAGTTTATTTGTTTGTTTTCAGTGTTCACTTGTTTCTGGCTAATGCTATAGATATTGGCTTGTTGCAGTTTTTTGGAGCAGTAACATATCATTTATTTGTTTGGATATTGTAAAAATTTTGGAGCAGTTAGATACCAGTAGGCGTATTCTAACTGTCTATTTTTTTATATATTTTAGTGGTATTGATTTATCTGGTTGGATATTGTAAAATTTTGGGACAGTTGGATACCAATTGGCATATTCAAACTGTCTATTGTTTGCTCTAAATTAGTGGTATTCATTTATCTGATTAGTTTTTGTAGAATCTTTGGGCAGTTAGATGGAATATTCTAACAGTTTATATTTTTTTACTACAAGTTTACTTACGGTTTAATTACAGTTTAGTTATTCAATTTTGGTTTCAAGAACATTAAATAAGCGTTTGGAAGATGCGCTGGTAATCTCTGCTTTAGAGCAATGGTACTATCATTACATTCAAACCATCCACATATCTTTTTAATACATGCAGTGTAGTGCCCTGAATTGGTTGTGACTCCTGCGTGGTAGATTATACATATTGTTGTGAAGGTTTTCTTACCAAGTGATACTTGACCATGTGTGAATCCAGTCAGCTTGCAGTTGTTTTTGGTACCATCTGCATTGTAACGTAGAAGCGTTAGTATTACGTATTTACTATGTGTTTGTTTTAGTAACATGGAGCGATTATCCAAATTGCAGGTAGTACATAATCTACCATGGTTTGCTTTTTGTACAAGATGCTGAAATGGAATGGATTCACAATTAGGTATTAATATATATATGAAACGTTCATTGGGGATTTGTTCTTGTCTCACATTGTTGCAGAGAGTGCATGTATGTTTCCACATGTATGAAATCTGAAAGAAAAAAAAGTTTTTTTTCCAGTACTTGTAGTAGGTACATTAGAAATTCTTGTGGATCTTCCTGTGAGTTTATAGTGAATTTAACCATTCCAGCACCGTAGTCCAATTGTTGTCTTATTCCATGAACACTATAAGTGTTATCAGGATTGTTTGTTGCATTTCTGTGAAGTACTAACATTTGCAAACACAATTGGTCTGTACTGTATAAATAAAAGTTGTCAACAATTGGTGGCAACTGAAATAGAATATTCATTGCTACATTTGCATAGCAACTCACTCCAACTATATTTGAGAGTTTAAATGGGCCAGGTAGTTCTGTATCTGATTGATTTTTTTTGTCTTCCTTCTTTGATGAAGTACCTGGTTTACTTTCCCTAACGGGTTCTTTTATGTTTGTGGTACTTCATGAAGTTTTAGTTTCTTTTACTCTCTTTGGACGATTTGCAGTGACATCCTATTGCATTTCTGTTTGATTTAGTTTTCTTTCACAACGTTTTACTTTTTGTGGTACAGAATACGTGTTTAGATGGGGGGTGTATAGTAAGCGAAGTCTATTGTATTCTAAAATGCAAGGAATATCAGCGTTTATTTTACTTGCATCAAAGTTGATTAGAAATAGACCGTCAAGTGTACGTAAGCGTGATAGTGCTACGTAGCTCATGCCTTCTTTAAAGACTGTGTTACCAATGTCTATCATTGCTTTGTCTAGGGTAAGACCTTGTGATTTATGAATGGTGACTGTGTATGCAAGAGTTAGAGAAAATTCTTCTCTGCGTACATACATGTCTTTGAAGAGAAGGAATCGAGCTGTTGAGCATCCTATCCTTTTCACTTCTGAAAGTTTGTCAAAGAGAATATTGACAAACTGAATTTTGTTGTCACGTGGGTATGTTTGAAAGCCAACAACTGTACCCAATGCTCCATTAACTAGTCCTTGGTCCACGTTAAGGTTATGTTTAAGCATCACTCTGCAATTTAAGGATAATTTTAATATCTTTTCCAAGCCTGCTGTGTATGAGGTTGATTTTTCTTAACTATTTAGTCTTGTTGTGGCTTGGTCACACATGGGTAGTGTCATACCATGTACATCTAGTTTGTCTGTGGCGCTAATTTCCATTATTGGTTGCATTTCTTTACTTAACATTTTTTCATTTAATTTGAAACAGCTTGCAAGAGTTGGTATTAAGGCCATACAAGTGACATTTTTGTGGGCTAATTGTTCCATAACATCTGTAGCACATGCATTATCGCGATAAAGTGCATGAATGTGCCAGGTTTTAAATATTGCTTCTGCTTCTTTAGAAAGTATACCAACTCTGATACTTTTTAAGATGTTGGCATAAGTGAGATCTGCAGATTGCTGCATGTTTTCTGTTAATTATCTGTATTGGAAATGTTGCCAAAGGTTGACATTTCCAATGCTGCCAACAGTTTTACAGCACAGTTTGTGTCCTAATGTTTTAAAAATAGGCTCACCTTTTACTGGTGTGAATTGAAGAAGATCTCCGAAAACAATAATGTGTTTTCCTGCAAAGAGCTCTTCATAGTTTGTTTTGAGTACTTCTTGTAATCTGAGGTGAATCAAAGCCAACATTAGGTTGGACACCATGCTCACTTCATCTATTAGTAGCATTTTCATTTGTTTCAATACTCTGCATAGTTCCATTGCAGCTTCTGCAGAAAGTTTGTAATAATCTAATTTGTTTTGGTGTTCTACTGGCAGGAGTAGTAATCGGTGTAAAGTGACACCACCTATGTTGAGGTGAATCAAAGACAACAATATGTTGGACACCATGATCACTTCATCTATTAGTAGCCTTTTCATTTGTTTCAATACTCTGCATAGTTCCATTGCAGCTTCTGTAGAAAGTTTGTAATAGTCTCAATTGTTGAAGGAACTTACTGATGATTTTGTTTCAGAATGTTTTGCCAGTACCAGCTTCACCACTGACGTACAGTAGCGTAGGTTTGTAATTTTGGCAGGCACATTCTTTGTTTTCATGTTGTACACCATGTGCAATTTCTTTTGTTACTTCTTGAAAAATGCTACATTGCTCATTGTGTAGTTTTGATTGTAGTATAGTTAAGTCTTCTTTATCTTCATACTGACACATGGTGTTTTCTACTTCTATCATAGCTAATTCTGCCTCATTTGTTATTAGTGGTTCTCCCAGTGGTTCTTGGCTTCCTGTTACAGAAGGTTGACTACTGTCAGGAGTGTCCTTATCTAGTTGGGCCTGGAGTTCTTCTTCATGTTGCTGTTCATTGTGCAACATTGTTTTGTACTGTGTAAAGTTTACATCAGTTATAGTGCTTTCAATTGCTTTGAAAGCGTCTTAATATGAGTCATAGTGATCTAGTATTTCTTCTTCTTTTCTCCATGGTTTAAAGAGTTGTAGCAGGGACATGTAATATACTTCTTTATGCTGAGGAGTCTTTAATGACAATTTGATATGATTAATTAAATTTGGTTTGGTGAGTTTTACTAAACTGCCTTCACAGTTTGTCACTCTGTATTTACCTTTTTTTCATCCGTTTTTATATTATTTTTGTATGTGTAGTTTTGGACTATGTGGTACAGACACATGGTTTCCAAAGTGGTACTCCTGTTTGGGTAGTATCTGTCCAATAAATTGTTTTTTAAAATGTCTTGGCTGTTAGGATCATGTTTGGCTATTGTTTCTATATCTTCGTATGATTTTATAACTCTTTTTCTAGATTTATCTGGACCAAGACTTAGCTATACTATATTTTCAGATTTACCATACAATGCAGTACCAGTTAAATGATCAGCTGCTTCATAGGATCCACATTCTCTATGGGAGAGCATTTTTATGCCCAAGCTTTATAATTTCTGAGGCACTGTTTTGTCTGATGACAGGTCATTCCAGAGGTCTTGCAGCTCTGTCTTTCCTGCTTTGGTTAAGTATGCTATGACATATCGTGCAACTGCAGTAGAATTGTCTGCAATGTACTGCACATCTATGTTTGCATTCCATAAGTGGGCAATGATTGCATTGTAATCATTGATATATTTTTCTTCTTCTTTTCTTACCTTTAACACTATGTCTAACTAAAGACATGAGGTTGTTCACTTGACCTGTATTTGTAACCGGTCTAGGGAAACCAAATCGGCATTTGGTGTAGTATTTCCCTTTGTTTTTGTATTTGCGACGACAATATTTGCCACATTTGTGTCTTTGAAATTGTAAAATGTGTGCATGAAGATCACTATTCGTGGATTCTGATGGAATTTCACAAGTGACATATTTTGCAATAAACTGTAAAACAGTGGCATCACTGTCTTGACGAAATTTACGAGCATTTTTAATCCATAAAAGCATGTGGATTTGTGGTGCTCCTCTGGCTTGGTATTCCTGCATATTCTGCACAACTTAATGTAACAAACCAAGTGGGTGGGCCAAGGTTTCTGATCATACAACGTACATCTCCATGACGTAGAAACCAGTACTCTTTAGTACCACGCATATTTGCTAATAGATTTGTAATATTTGATTGCAAAATCTCATCTTTTTGTTGAACTTTTTGTAATAATTGTGTAGCTGTCATATTTTGAAAGTGCGATCCTGATTTTAATATGTGTGCAACTCCGTAACATAAAGTTGCTAGTTCACTTTCAAAGAGTAGGTGGAATATGTATTCCACATTTTGTCTAAATCTGGGATCTTTAGAATACATCCGTAATGAGCGTTATTCTGATGCTGATATTTGAATAGGTCTATCATCGTACCTTCCTACTTTGCCAGTAGGAAAGAGTAAAGGAAAAGCACGTGCTTATATACTTTTTTCCCATATGCTGATTGGTGATCCTTTTGTTTGACGCATTTGGTACATTTCCAGTGCATCTTCTATGGTGTCATTAGAGTGCAATGGATGAATTGTATAGTAAGTATTTGATATTGTAGCAGGATCTAGGAGCTCAAATTGACCAGCTTCTGTGTCTCCTGAATTATTTCAGTTGTATCCTTCAAGTTTTCTTCAATATTAATTTCTTTGTAATATTCATTATTCTTTTTAAGATATTGCAAGGCTTCTCTAACTTTATGTAAATCTACCAGCTGTTGCCAATTTTTTTTTTGTCTTTTGTAGGTACTCCATTTACTAAGATAATTAAAGATTGCTGCATTGGACGTTGCACTTCTAGAGTGTGCACATTTTCTTTTAGATCTAATGGTAAATACACTACTTTTCCACAAATACCTTTCACTAATTCAGAGGGAGTTAATTTTGCAATTTTTGGTTGAAGGCGTATTATTGCTTGAAATGGGTGCAATGTTTGAATTATGATGCTCTCGTATAAATTAATTTGTTGAAGGGGTTTTGGTAGTGGATATAGTTCCAAATTATTTGTGATAGCAGGTGAAGGAGTTTGGATGTTGTCAAGTTTTGTAGTGCAGTAACTGCAAAGTATTAAGGGGTCAGTTATTTCGTATTTGTTTTCTGCTATAAGGTAGAGAGCTAATTCAAACCATTTAGAATCTTCATTGTCTTCTATTTTGTATTATAGGTCTACAGTTTTTGTGTTACTTTTATAAAAAGTTCTGCGGCAACATACACACACATTTCTTGGTACTTCAGCTGATGTACTTTTAAACTTTAGTATTTCTTTTTTGTATGTGTGTAGTAAAAGGTTGCCATGTGTAGAATTGTTACTAATTTGGTTTACAGCTATTTCATTCTGTAAGTGGCTTTCACTTCCAAAATATTTTTTCTGGATATAGTCGATTTCTTCAAGTAGGTCTTTTGCTGTACCATGTAGAAGAATGTTATTTAAATTGGCTAGTGCTAAAGCAGGAGTTTTAGCATAGTACAGTTTATAAACTAGATTTCTTATAGTTGAATGAGGTGTTGATATCCTTTTGATATCATGGAAGGTGGTTTTGCAAGTAGGTCCTGTAATGCAGGCCAATGAATGTCCTTGTAGTCCTGTGTACTTGCGTACTGGACAGGTATCCATATTTTGCAGTTTAATTTTGATTTTCTCTTTGCTTTTCACATATTGATTGAGGAATTGGCGTAAAGACTTGAAACATTTTTGAGGAGTGTTACACATTGACGTGCATGGCCATTTGTACACTAGACGTTCTGATTCAGTTGAATGGAGGGGTAATTCTAAGTTTTCTGGGCATATTTTTGTAAGGAGTACTTCTTGTTCCATTACCTCATAACCTCGACCACTATGTATGGCAATTGTATGCTTTTGTTTGTATGCTTTTTCATTAAAGTAGGGTTCTGTGCTTGTAGTGTGACTCCATTCACCTCCGCAGATACTTAAGAAGTTCTTTCTTTTGACATTTTGTTTATTGAGAAGTCTTTTTTGTAATTTAGTTATTAGTTTTGTTAGTGGTTTCATTTTGTTTAACACTAAAATAAATAACTTTCTTTTGAGAAGAATTGCACTGTCTGTCAGCGCTTCTAAGATTAATTTCCTACGATAGGTTTTAAGGGTTGAACCTGGTTTCTCTCCTGTTTTTATAAGATTTTGAAGGACTTTGTGACAGAAAATGTTGGCTAAAATACTTTTCTTGGTATGCTTACTTTGCACTATATCAAGATTTATAGAAGCATTTTTATCTGTAGTGATAGCTGATTTTCTGTTAATTGTTTTCTGGTTTGTTTTACATTTTGATAGAGGAGGCAAAGTTTTCGTACTTGAAACTTCTTTTGTTTCACTAAATGACTGTATTAGCTGTTTTGTTTCAACTTTTTTTACAAATTCTGCTAGAGATGGATGCTTATGTTGGACACTTTTATTTTCATTTGCTCTACTTCTGCGTTGCTTTCTACGGACTTGATTTTTGGTAGGCATTCTTTAGGGTCTGTTGAAAAAAATAAAGAGGGTATGGGTTGGGGTGTTCTGCAATGTATGTGTGCTGTGTGCATGAGTGTTTGAGTAAGATGATAAAGATGTATGTAATGGTGTGTGATTGTGCATTTGGCAACTACAACTAGTAGGGATGGGTATTCTTGAATTAATATGTTACTAAACTTTGGTTCAGATTACGGAAAAAAGTAAGCTAGTGATGTGGAGAAGTACAAATAGTAAATCTAATGCTATACAATTAAAACAGTTGTTTGTTCTATAACATCAAAATTCTAGTGGCTGAGTTGGGTAATTTGTGTGTCGACAAATAGGAATTAGTGGACCATTCTGGCTGCAAATCGCTGTTTAAGAAATGGGGATTTTTGGACAGAATGATGCAGAATCTCTTTTAGGCGCATAAATAGCATGAATTGATCTTACAGTTTGTTTGAGTAATAATACAAATATTATGGTGGTATTCAACTTACTTTTTTTCTAAAATGAGCAGGTTACTTCTTAGTTGTTCTTTGCACTTCAAAATCGGCTGCTTCTTTTCAGGAGAATGGTCTTCACTGCAATTGTAAAAGAAATATATTAGTAATTGTGTTTGTATATACCACTGTCTTTAATTTAGACATTGATTTTTTTCATTGACATCCTCAGTGCCTTCCTTAAAATCATTAAAACTATCTTATTCACATAAAATACGTTGCACCAGTTGAATACCAATCAAATGTTGTTTATGAATAAACTGTATTGCAATGACTAATTGTAGCAAACAAAATATCTTTAGTATGTCTTCTGGAGTTCATAATGTACCACTGAATACCACTATTCCTGTAACTAAGCTTTTGCAAGTAATAGTGCCTCAATGCCATGGGTTGATTGTCCTATATAAATGTAAGTAATTAAATAAATACAAAAATAAAAAAATGTTTATGTAATTGTACAAGTATTGTTGTTTGAGATTTTAACATAGAGTGTGCATGCAATTTTGTTTGACTATATGTAGTGTATATATTTTATTTAAAAAATGTTAGTTCAACATGATTTGAGTGTGTGTGTGTATGAAGAAATTAAATAGTATAAAGGTATGTAAATTGATTTTAGGAGATTGAAAAAAGACAGTACATTCATTTTACAGATTATACAAGCTAAAAGGCAGTTAATCTGTTTATATGAAAGTAGAAAATGTGTTAATGTACTTTACAGAAAATATGCATACCTGTAGTTTGTGTTCATGCATATGGATATGCATGGAGCTGCAAGTCGAATTCTTGGAGACTTGTACAGTATTTCTTGTAGAAAGTGCTTTCTAATGAAACGACACTTGTACTCAGAGAGATTCACAGTACATTTGCAGTGCTGATCTATGATGATGCAGTTAGATGTAGAGGTCTTGGATGTGATTGGTGGATGGTCATGTGACTTATTAGCTACATCCAATCATGGAATGGCACAGAGAGTGAAGTGGAAATGGTAGAAGGGCTGTCAATGTTACGATATGTCCGCGGACGTGGCGGTAGTTCGCGGACATCGGGTGTTACATCCGGGGATTTTTGTGTTGGGAAGCCATGCAAATGAGAATGAGCATAGAAAGGGATTGGTCGGGAAAGTTTAGTGGGTGTGTTGTGCCGGGAGAAAGTTTCTCAGATACTCTTTTTGCTGAGAGAAGAACAGATAGCTATGGCTGTCTGTTTCAGAGAACAGATTGTTTGGATTTTGGGAGACTTGTGGATACATTGGTTGAAGGTGCATGCAGAAGGCTGTGGAGTAGCTGTAGATCTTGGATTCCCATATGTGGAAGTACACTGGCATGGAGTACGTGGAATGAAGTGGTTGGACTTGTTACCTCTCTGTGCTACTTTGGAGACAGAGCAACATCCAGACATTATTGTAATTCATTGTGGATGGAACAGTTTAGGACATGTGTCTGGAATTTCTTTGCTATTTGCAATGAAAGAAGGACTTGGGAAGGTCATGGACATGTTTCCAAATTCTCAAGTAATTTTTTCACGGATTGCGCAGAGACAAATGTGGCTTTGTTCTTCTTCATTTGGTCCACAAATGGAGAAAGCAAGGCAAAATGTCAACAAGGCTGTTTGTGCCTTTCTAAGAGATTTTGGCATGTCCTCTTTTCACAATGAAAATATTATGTTTCGTATGACATACATTTTTCGCAGAGATGGAGTACATCTAATTTATGCTGGCAATCAGATTTTTCTAAGATACATACAAAATGCATTGCAACCTTTTTTTAGAATTACAGCATCCATTTTGAAGTAGGTGTTGAGTATTTAAAATTTTTCAAACACAAACACCACCCAAAGGCTCTTTTCAGAGCCACCACTTCCTCCTAGAGAAAATTGCAATGGTTATGGATAGAACACAAAAAAAGGTTAAAAAAGTTTCAAAAAGTAGGTAGAACTCATTATTAGTATGTGGGACTTGTGCTATGGTGAGTTTTTATTGAAAAATATTGTGGATTACTTGAAAATGTACTTTTCAATTGTTTGGAGACACGAATAGTGTCTGCATTTTAGAACACACGATCAGCGTGGGCACGGTCACATGATCGCTTCACGAACATGTCAGCGAAGGGAGCGGCTGTCCGCAGGACACCAAACGCACGGACATTGGTTTGCGCATGTGCGTTGATGTTCTACGAACAATGTTCGGGTCCTGAAGTAATTGAAAGTGCGTCACACGTCAAACAAACAGTTACGGACAGTCATTTGTTCTTAGAACAGTTTCAACTTGGTAGCGAACAGTACGGACAGGTGTAATGTTCTTCAGGACACCTCCATTTCTGTTTATTTACGCACATTTCAGGACTCCGCGTGTGTTCTTACAACAGTTTCAACTTGGTAGCGAACAGTACGGACAGGTATAGTGTTCTTCAGGACACCTCCATTTTCATTTATTTACGAACACTTCAGGACACCACTTGTGTTCTAAGAACAGTTTCAACTTGCTAGCGAACAGTACGGACAGGTATAGTGTTCTTCAGGACACTTCCATTTTCCTTTCTTTACGAACATTTCAGGACACCGCGTGTGTTCTTAGAACAGTTTCAACTTGCTAGCGAACAGTACGGACAGGTATAGTGTTCTTCAGGACACCTCCATTTTCGTTTATTTACGAACATTTCAGAACACCCGTGCTGTCCGCGGACACCTATATTGTTTTTTTTTTAAAAAAAATGAAATTAATTACAACGCAATATACTATTTCAGGTAAGGTCTGTTCTGTAGTACTCTGTAGGTCTGCTCTTGCTCTTAGGTGTGGAGTGTATGTGAGGTAATTATGTTGGAAGCCTATTTATCTTCTTTTGGTATATTCTATTTTAGAAAATATTGTATTTAAATGAATGGATAGTGTGTTACATATATGGGTTACCCTTTTTATGTATTACTACATATAATGTGTATGTGTGCTGGTTTGTGAATTTGTAAAATGTTCACATGTTATGATATAACAATCAAACCTACCCCCCCAGAGTTTTTAGGTAGTGGTACTGTTGTCCGAACATGTCCGTAGACATTAAAAGAGTTCGCGGACATCAAACTCAATAGAAAAGGTTCAGTATGTTCAATTTTACATGTAGATAAAATCAGAGTTATTATTATTAAGCTGTGCTACTAAAAACCAATGAAATTCAGTGAAACAACTTTGTTAAATGGACGTTATGGTTAAGTTGTGCTACTAAAAACCTATGAAATTCAGTGAAAAAACTTTGGTAAAGGGACTTTATGGTTCCAAGTTAAACTGAAAAACCCCTGAAATTTACCAGTTATGGTAAACTAAGCAACCAAAACTCACGCCACCACCCTGCACTGGTAATCAATGACATTTGTGATGTCATCTTTGATGTCATGGGTGTTAGTCTTAGCAGTGCACGGTGGTGGCACGAGTTATGGTTGCAGAGCTTACCATAACTGGCGAATTTCAGGGGGTTTTCAGTTTTACTTGGAGCCATAACATCCCTTTAACAAAGTTTTTTCACTGAATTTCATAGGTTTTTAGCAGCGCAACTTAACCATAACGTCCCTTTAACAAAGTTTTTTCACTGAATTTCATAGGTTTTTAGTAGCGCAACTTAACCATAAAGTCCCTCTAACAACGTGTTTTCACTATATATATATATATACAGGGTTGCTGCCACTTACCCTGTAATAAGCTTATCAATAAGCATGTTCTCTTTTCTAACTACTCTGTCAAATGCCATGTATTACAGCATGCTGCTTGTCACATCAAGAGGCAGTAACTTACATGTACTGCCAACACATCAAACTTCCAAACACCAGGTGCCACTTAAAAATGTTCTACAAATTTTATGCATCAGCTTTTTGTTTGTTTTAGAAAAAAAGTTACACACAGTGCTGCTGTAAATGCACATATTTACAACAAAATGCTCCTAAAAAGATTTTCATTCCATATAAATCTCATACTTTCCAATCGTTCTCATTACATCCCTTATAGTACCATCATTCTTCATCTGCACATATGTGTATACTGCCAATGTATCTATATACAAAACTTCACCTTACATATAAACTACTGTTCTTTTCCAACCACTACTATAAGACACCATACACTGCTCCAACTACAATCTGCCATTGCATTACCACCAGGCCACAGTTTACCTATTCTTTAAAAACACTGTAACACATTACAAATACATTGCACCATAAACACACCACTTTTCCTATGAAAATCCCCAGCACAAAAAATAACCAAGATATGAATCTTTTTTAAGCCAGCAAGTTGCCGGCAACCCAATATTACTGTTACCACCACCTAACACCCCAATACTACCTAGATATCACAGGCGGCAGGGGTAAAGTAAATTGCCATTCCCAGTCCGGGAAGGGGAACCCTGAAGCACTTGCACCCTTAACAACCTAGTTAACATATTTAGCTACACCACCCATAACACAATTGTATTAACTATTTTTCCCAACAACTCCCACTACCTTAACAAATAACAACCTCTCTTACTAAAAGTACTTCACCATTACCACATATGCCCTTTAGCTTTCTTTTAAAATTACATGAAAAAGAGAGATTGAAGATGACAGCTATTGAAGAAAGAACACTTTCATGTATATCTCTCTAATTGTAACAATGTAACAATGTACTTTCACTATAAACCAGCCTAGAGTATGCAGTGTATGTCGGTCTTACTCATTATATTGCAACATTCACACTCTGTTTATTCCCATCTAAACACTGCTCTTTATTCAATGCACCACACATTCCTTACTGCCGAACAACACATCCATATCTCAACAACTTCTATACCACAATTCCACTTCCTTAATATTCCATATCCCCATGTATATGAGGTCCTAATACCAATGCAACAACTTGCCAATTCATTGCATTCCAAATCACTAACACCCTTTAGCATACACACACACAAACAAACGCACACACACACACACGTTCACCCCTCTATCCATTACGCCCACACAACCCTCATACCTATGCACTAAAACACACCAATATAACAATCACTGCTTTCCTTGAAACATCATAATGTCTACTTATTCAATCATACAACAACTAATATAGTCACTAACCCAATCTTATCACACCTGCACAGACTCTTTCTCTTACAACCTTCTGAACCACACTAATCATCCCACTACACAATCACACACACACACAAATCCATGCATAATACATGCATAAATATTCCACAACTTTCAAAACACAAACTTTCTTTTTCCCAACAGACAGAACTGAATGCCTACTAAAACAAAACAAAGAAAAAATAGAACAGATACAAATAAAACAAGCCATATAGTCATCCTCCTCTAAAACAATGTATAGAAAACATTAAAACAAAACAACTAGTAAGCTCACTCCAAAAAAGGAAACCAGCCACCACTAAAGAAAGTAAGGCCCCTCTTGCAAAATCTAAAAGTAAAACAAGATGTACAAACAAAAACAGAACTACTAATGAACCTAACACCATATCTACCAATGTTAACACACCCACAGTAAATCAATCCAAAAAAATGTTTACAAAAAGATTCCACTGTAGAGTTTTTAACATTCTTATGAAGACAGCTAAAAAGTCACAATCTACCCTCAACAGCACAGAACCATATGGCAATGGAGATGCTAAAAAACAAGAACTAAGAAACCCAATTGCCATAGACAATAATGTCAGAGGGCATGAAATGATCGGTGACACCATTATCGCAAAATAAACCCTTATAGAAAAAACATTCTTAACAAATGTTCAACCAAATGTTACTTTTGACCAAACACACCATCCAGGTTACAAATGGACATACAGCTCAATATTTAACGTACACCAACAATCCTTAAAATCTTTACGACAATTCCTCAATGACTATGTTAGAAGACAAAAGTAGAATATAAACTTCACAAACCATGGAGTCCTGCCCAGTGCACATCCACACTGGACTGCAAGGACATTCATTTGCATGCATTTCAGGAACTGTTAGTAACATACAATTCCACTATACAAAATCTTGTCCATTGACTTTACTGTGAAAAAAATCCTGCTCTAGAACTGCAACATTTAAATAACATTCTCCTACATGGAATTGCCAAAGAATTCCTTTGAGAAATAGAGCACATCCAAACTGTCAGGCCGATTCATGGAATAATTAGCGCGGCGCAAGTGGGCAAAAACGTGCGAATCGCAGTGGAATAGCGAAAATCGCAGTGCAAGTGCGAAAATCGCACGAAAAGCAGCGCACGTCGATTCATGGAAGTCCGTGCGCGAGAAAACCAGCGGATGTGCGATAAAAAGTGCGCCGCACACGTTGGCGCACAGGCCATCTAACCGCGTGCGCCAGGTCACAGCGAAAATCGCACAGGCCACAGAGAAATTCGCACATAGCGCGGCGCACGCAACAAAAGTAGGCGGAACACGGGCGTAACACTCGGAATGGGGAACAACTTGCAAAAACGTGGGCGTCACGGGGGAAGTACAGGGCACAAGTGCGCGGAACGCCCACACGCTCGCCTACAACACGTATTCATGGAATAGAATAGGGCAAAAAAGCGCACGCTCAAACCAGCGCACAGGCACAAACACGACCGCCACAAGAAAGCAGGCGGTAGCGTCTCTGCGGCTGTAAGAAATGTGCGCCAAAAGGTGCGCCAACAAATAGCACCCATATACTTCCATGATGAATGTCCTATACTGTGGCCCTCCAGGACAAATGACGTGCAAAGGGGTACCCACAAACACGGACACGCTGACAAAAAATACGTGTGCGTGTATACCGGGGTGCGTGGGAAGTCTCACACGCGATTTGGCCGGGTACGTGGATTTCAAGGGTGCGCGGGAAGTTCCACACGCGATTCCATCAGGGTAGGTGTATTTCAGGAGTGCGCGGGAAGTTCCACACGAGATTCCATCAGGGTACGTGTATTTCAGGGGTGCGCGGGAAGTTCCACACGCGAATAGCCTGGGCGCGTGTATTTCAGGGGTGCGCGGGAAGTTCCACACGTGAATAGCCTGGGCGCGTGTATTTCAGGGGTGCGCGGGAAGTCCCACACGCGATTACAGCAGGGTACGTGTATTTCAGGGGTGCGCGGGAAGTTCCACACGCGAATAGCCTGGGTGCGTGTATTTCAGGGGTGCGTGGGAAGTTCCACATGCGAATAGCCTGGGCGCGTGTATTTCAGGGGTGCGCGGGAAGTTCCACACGCGAATAGCCTGGGCGCGTGTATTTCAGGGGTGCGCGGGAAGTTCCACACGCGAATAGCCTGGGCGCGTGTATTTCAGGGGTGCGCAGGAAGTTCCACACGCGATTACAGCAGGGTACGTGTATTTCAGGGGTGCGCGGGAAGTTCCACACGCGAATAGCCTGGGCGCGTGTATTTCAGGGGTGCGCGGGAAGTCCCACACGTGATTACAGCAGGGTACGTGTATTTCAGGGGTGCGCGGGAAGTTCCACACGCGAATAGCCTGTGCGCGTGTATTTCAGGGGTGCGCGGGAAGTTTAACACGCGATTTCAGCAGGGTACGTGTATTTCAGGGGTGCGCGGGAATTTCCACACGCGAATAGCCTGGGCGCGTGTATTTCAGGGGTGCGCGGGAATTATCACACGCGATTTGGCTTGGTACGTGTATTACAGGGGTGCGTGGGAAGTTACACACGCGATTAGGCTGGGTGGGTCCTCACAGGTGTTCCCTGTACACCCTCGACGGCCCCTGCAGGCAGCCCACAAAACAGGGGACTACCCTGCACACCTGCTCATGTCTCCCACCACCCCCACCCCCCAGCAGTGCAGGGGCAGCCTCCACCAGGCCCCCACCCATGTCTCCCACCACCCCCACCCCCCACCATCCAGGGGCAGCCTCCACCAGGCCCCCACTCATGTCTCCCACCACCCCCACCCCCCTGCCACCATGGGCACCCTCCACCAGGCCCCCACTCATGTCTCCCACCACCCCCACCCCCCAGCAGTGCAGGGGCAGCCTCCACCAGGCCCCCACTCATGTCTCCCACCACCCCCACCCCCCAGCAGTGTAGGGGCAGCCTCCACCAGGCCCCCACCCATGTCTCCCACCACCCCCACCCCCCACCATCCAGGGGCACCCTCCACCAGGCCCCCACTCATGTCTCCCACCACCCCCACCCCCCCAGTCACCAGGGGCAGCCTCCACCAGGCCCCCACTCATGTCTCCCACCACCCCCACCCCCCACCATCCAGGGGCAGCCTCCACCAGGCCCCCACTCATGTCTCCCACCACCCCCACCCCCCTGCCACCATGGGCACCCTCCACCAGGCCCCCACTCATGTCTCCCACCACCCCCACCCCCCAGCAGTGCAGGGGCAGCCTCCACCAGGCCCCCACCCATGTCTCCCACCACCCCACCCCCCAGCAGTGCAGGGGCAGCCTCCACCAGGCCCCCACTCATGTCTCCCACCACCCCCACCCCCAGCAGTGCAGGGGCAGCCTCCACCAGGCCCCCACTCATGTCTCCCACCACCCCCATCCCCCACGATCCATGGGCAGCCTCCACCAGGCCCCCACTCATGTCTCCCACCACCCCCACCCCCCTGCCACCATGGGCACCCTCCACCAGGCCCCCACTCATGTCTCCCACCACCCCCACCACCCATCAGTGCAGGGGCAGCCTCCACCAGGCCCCCACCCATGTCTCCCACCACCCCCACCCCCCAGCAGTGCAGGGGCAGCCCCCACCAGGCCCCCACTCATGTCCCCTATCACCCCCACCCCCCGGCCACCAGGCCCCCACTCATGTCTCCCACCACCCCCAGCCCCCCAGTCACCAGGGGCAGCCTCCACCAGGCCCGCACTCATGTCTCCCACCACCCCCACCCCCCACCATCCAGGGGCAGCCTCCACCAGGCCCCCACTCATGTCTCCCACCACCCCCAACCCCCTGCCACCATGGGCACCCTCTACCAGGCCCCCACTCATGTCTCCCACCACCCCCACCCCCCAGCAGTGCAGGGGCAGCCTCCACCAGGCCCCCACTCATGTCTCCCACCACCCCCACCCCCCACCATCCAGGGGCAGCCTCCACCAGGCCCCCACTCATGTCTCCCACCACCCCCACCCCCCTGCCACCATGGGCACCCTCCACCAGTCCCCCACTCATGTCTCCCACCACCCCCACCACCCAGCAGTGCAGGGGCAGCCTCCACCAGGCCCCCACCCATGTCTCCCACCACCCCCACCCCCCAGCAGTGCAGGGGCAGCCCCCACCAGGCCCCCACTCATGTCCCCTATCACCCCCACCCCCCGGCCACCAGGCCCCCACTCATGTCTCCCACCACCCCCAGCCCCCCAGTCACCAGGGGCAGCCTCCACCAGGCCCCCACTCATGTCTCCCACCACCCCCACCCCCCACCATCCAGGGGCAGCCTCCACCAGGCCCCCACTCATGTCTCCCACCACCCCCACCCCCCTGCCACCATGGGCACCCTCCACCAGGCCCCCACTCATGTCTCCCACCACCCCCACCCCCCAGCAGTGCAGGGGCAGCCTCCACCAGGCCCCCACTCATGTCTCCCACCACCCCCACCCCCCACCATCCAGGGGCAGCCTCCACCAGGCCCCCACTCATGTCTCCCACCACCCCCACCCCCCTGCCACCATGGGCACCCTCCACCAGGCCCCCACTCATGTCTCCCACCACCCCCACCCCCCAGCAGTGCAGGGGCAGCCTCCACCAGGCCCCCACCCATGTCTCCCACCACCCCCACCCCCCAGCAGTGCAGGGGCAGCCTCCACCAGGCCCCCACCCATGTCTCCCACCACCCCCACCCCCCCAGTCACCAGGGGCAGCCTCCACCAGGCCCCCACTCATGTCTCCCACCACCCCCACCCCCCACCATCCAGGGGCAGCCTCCACCAGGCCCCCACTCATGTCTCCCACCACCCCCACCCCCCTGCCACCATGGGCACCCTCCACCAGACCCCCACTCATGTCTCCCACCACCCCCACCCCCCACCATCCAGGGGCAGCCTCCACCAGGCCCCCACTCATGTCTCCCACCACCCCCACCCCCCTGCCACCATGGGCACCCTCCACCAGGCCCCCACTCATATCTCCCACCACCCCCACCCCCCAGCAGTGCAGGGGCAGCCTCCACCAGGCCCCCACTCATGTCTCCCACCACCCCCACCCCCCAGCAGTGCAGGGGCAGCCTCCACCAGGCCCCCACCCATGTCTCCCACCACCCCCACCCCCCAGCAGTGCAGGGGCAGCCTCCACCAGGCCCCCACTCATGTCTCCCACCACCCCCACCCCCCAGCAGTGCAGGGGCAGCCTCCACCAGGCCCCCACTCATGTCTCCCACCACCCCCACCCCCCAGCCACCATGGGCACCCTCCACCAGGCCCCCACTCATGTCTCCCACCACCCCCACCCCCCAGCAGTGCAGGGGCAGCCTCCACCAGGCCCCCACCCATGTCTCCCACCACCCCCACCCCCCAGCAGTGCAGGGGCAGCCCCCACCAGGCCCCCACTCATGTCCCCTATCACCCCCACCCCTCCGCCACCAGGGGCACCCTCCACCAGGCCCCCACTCATGTCTCCCACCACCCCCACCCCCCCAGTCACCAGGGGCAGCCTCCACCAGGCCCCCACTCATGTCTCCCACCACCCCCACCCCCCAGCAGTGCAGGGGCAGCCCCCACCAGGCCCCCACCCATGTCTCCCACCACCCCCACCCCCCGCAGTGCAGGGGCAGCCCCCACCAGGCCCCCACTCATGTCCCCTATCACCCCCACCCCTCCGCCACCAGGGGCATCCTCCACCAGGCCCCCACTCATGTCTCCCACCACCCCCACGCCCCCAGTCACCAGGGGCAGCCTCCACCAGGCCCCCACTCATGTCTCCCACCACCCCCACCCCCCAGCAGTGCAGGGGCAGCCCCCACCAGGCACCCACACATGTCCCCCTGCCCCCAGGTCCTGACGATACTCAATCATGGCAGTAATGGGCAGCATACCCAGCACAAACACCCAGGCAAGGATTGCATCCACCCACATAGTGAATGCAATTACATGATACAACCCCAATGGCAAGTATGTAAATGAACACATGTCCGTCACACACACATACACAACGGGTGCAAGTGAATGTCAAAACCCATATCATGACATGTATGAAACCAATGAGAAAATACCACAAGTGAAAGTTAAAAAAACATGTATTAAAGATGAAAAATAAGTAAACAAATCAAACATACAACAATGGGGATAACAAAATAAATGGTCCATGTCCGAGAACAAATGTAAAAATAAAAAAAACAAAGTAATCCAAAAACAAACATTGTCCAAAGCAATGTCATGTGGAAGGAAAATAATGAAAAACCATTTCCTCATGGTGAACACAATAATCAATAAAAAAAATGTTTCTTCAAAAAGCAAACTATATACACAAATATTCCAGGGTCCATGAGCCCAACACCATAAATGAAACCTACTACTACCTAATGAAAAAAATATCTACAAAAAAGTGGCCATTGTCCGAGCGGTCCAAAAAAATAAAAATGAATAAAGGAAACATAACACTAACTAACTAAATAACTATATACAAAGGCAGCGGGCAAGTCCTGCGGCTCACTCGGTGATGTTGCTGGCCAGGGCATCATCGAACTCCATGTCGATGTCCTGGAGGCGGGACTCTGTCCTGGCCCCGAGGTCTCGCAGGGATAACCCCATGTTCAGCTCAAACTCCCTGCGAGCTTCCTCGAGGCACTCAGCCCGCCTCAACGCCCGACGCATGGAGAACTCCGCCCTGACCATGGTGAGCCGCTCCTCTTCCGCCCGCTGCCGCTCCGCACCTATCCGCTGGACCAACTGCTCCCACACGGAAGACACCACCATCCCAGGGTTGCCCTGCCCTCCGGCCGATGCCTGCCCCTCTGATCTTGATGGCCCCGAGCCATGATGCCTCCCACGTCGAGCCTGCTGCTGCCTCCGACGCCACTGCCTCTGCCAGCACGACGGCATCCAGGCTGATGGAAACCACCGACGCTGTTGTGCACGTGCCCTGCCCGATGATGCTGTCACATCTTCCATCTGCTGGGGTCCAGTTGCTGTGTTGTCCACCCCTTCTGGACCTCCGACTCCCAACTGTGGCAGGGATGGGATCCCCACCGAGCTGGCTGCATTGGTCGGGGCAGGTCCACAGGGGGCCCTGGTGGCATCTGGGATGGAAGACGGCAAGGAGAACGACTGGTGTATAGCCTGCACAGAGGAGGAGAGGGCCGCCAGATTGGCCAACACATGCAGCAAACCCCCGAACATGGCCGATCCCAATTGGGCCACGTCGGCACAGTGCACTTCGTGATGACGTGCGTGCTCCTCCCGGGAAGCATGCACGGCATCACGAATCACAGCCGTGCGCAACGCGACCCCAATCAGGACCTTCTCCACACGGCCAGGGGTTCCCACGTCCGCAGGTGGAGGGGAGTCAGGTGACATGGACATCCCTTCTACCTGCGGACGGGCCTGGGACGGGGCATCCCTGCTGGTGCATGGTGGTGCACTCAGAGGGTCAGGGACAGCGACATGCACAGGCCCCTCCACGGTGACCTGTGCTGCTTCCTGCCCCTGGCCCTGGACTGCACCACTTGCACCAGCAGGGATGCCCCCACCAGGCCCCATGTGTGCCCCAGTGGCGGCCTCCTCCTCCTCTGTGCAAACCACCAACCTGGATGGCTCCTCACCGTCTCCCACCGTAGCAGGCCCCTGTGGGGGATCACCCACCCCTTCCGCTGCAGCCGTGGGGGCATCCCCGCCGCCTTGCTCCACAGCGCCGTCTCCGCCCTCTTCTTCACTAGCCGCTGCGTAGAGGGAGACAAAGAACACAAGCATTAGGGTACTGTACAATGGTCCCCTAGACAGGAAGCAATAGCAGATGAGCACCACTGTCAAAGTACACTTCCATCATGTCCCTCCACAACACATGGGTCAGTCCAGGCAAAACACACACAGTAACAGGCATGGTGCATGCCATGGACATTTCCATGCATGTCCAATGGACTCTTGAAACATTCAATGATATGTAACTCACATGCATCATGGCTCATGCCTATCACATGCACACACTTCACCTCAGTGACATCCATCTGGCCCCAAACACACCAAACACAGCGGATACAAGGGTAATTTGGCTGCTTCACTGAATCTGTGCATTGTCACACACATGTGTCATGCATCCATGGCATGCACAAGTCACAGACACGCAGGTCAGGCACACAGACATGGCTACCATATATGTACCTGGCATCAGCACCCATCCCTCACCCCCACCCATGTCCAGGTACAGAGACTGGCATGCTCTCATGTTCAAAATCGGCATAGGGCTCCCCATGCGGCATTTGAACACATGCAACAACCATGTGGGTCACACATCACTGGTCGCACATGCATTACTATGATGCCCCTGCACACATACATGCATACATGGCCTATGGCACACATACAGGCAAGTATCATAGAACCAGCACACCGCAACATGCCCTGTCTCACACAGTAATGCTTGGACACTTACCGCTCAACTCCAGACGGGCCTCCCTCTCAAGGATCTGGGCGTGGAGCGATGGGCGTACGCGTTCCAGGACCCTCATCTGGATGGAACTCATGAGGCCCCGGCCCCCCTCCACGAGGCGCCTGGCCTTCACAAGGGTCCTGGACCTCAAGTCCTCCCAGCGCTTCTTGATCTTCAGGACGTTGCGGGTTGCCACCCCCTCCGCGTTGATGGCAACCACACAGTCGGCCCAGATCCTCTCCCGTCCTTCCTTGCTGGTGCGGGACGATCCAAAGAGGGCATCATACTGCCCCAGGACATGCTCCACCAGGACACCAACTTCGGTGGCAGTGAAGCTGGTGCCCCTCTGCCCCTCTGGCCTGGGGTTGCCACTGGTGCCAGATGTGGAAGTGCCCGACATGGCAACCCCAGAGGCAGGTGTGGGTGGGCAACTGGGTCCTGGGCTGTGGAGCGATGTAATCCCACTCGGGAGTCTTCAGTTCCAGCAGGGGTGGACACAGCAACTGGACCCCTGCAGATGGCTGATGTGCAGGCACCAAATGGCAGGGCACGGTGGCAGCAGGCAGGCAGGCAGGCAGGCAGCAGCAGATGGCACGTGGGAGGCTGCTCGGGGCACTGGGGGGCAGTAACTCGGCCTTCTGGGCAGGAGCGTGGTCTTCCGTGTGTTTTCGCGTGGCCAGCTTGATACGGAGTGATTTGGCACGTGAAAATCCTGCACGTCAGCGTGAAATCCGAGGAAAGGCCCTTAGCGTGTAAGCGCGTCTGTGACGTGACCCGCACGGGTGTTCCCCACTCAGCACGTGATGACGGAGCACACGTGGAAATACTGCACGTCAGCGTGTAATTGGACAAAAGTGCGCGTACACGCGATTGGCCTATGTACGTGTATTTCATGGGTGCGCGGGCACTTACACACGCAAGTACATCAGCGCACCTGTATCCCGTGGTGCGTGGGAATTTCCACACGCTATTGGACTGGGAACTGGATTCCAGGGGTGCGCGGGTCACACGCTCGCCTAGAACACGCGCAAAGCATACATTTGCGCACTTTAACAATAACAAGCTCAGACGCCAGGATGAACATACCGTTCCTAGCAGCAGTGGCAGTGGGCTACCAAAGGAGGAGGAGGAGGATAGTCAGGGCCAGAATATTCACACCCAGAACCAGCCTTTTCGGGATGCCTGATGACCAGGTGTATGGGAGGTACAGGTTTCCACCACACATAATACTGGACCTGGTGAGTGAGTGGGAGGATGACCTCACATCACCCACCCTGTGCTCCCAAGCACTCAGCCCCCTGGAGAAGGTCCTCAATGTACTGCACTTCTTAGCCACTGGATCATTTCAGCGGACAAGTGCCATAGTGGGTGGGGTGTCACAGGCCACCCAGTCACGCTGCCTACACCAGGTCTTGAACATCATCACTGCACGCCCATCAGTCCGCAGGCACATATACCTGCCCAGAACACCTGCAGAAAGGCATGCTGCCGCCCTGGATTTTTACGGTGTGGCACGATTCCCCAAAGTGCTAGGTGCCATCGACTGCACCCATGTGGCTCTACGTCCCCCCAGGGCATCTGAGCACATCTATAGGAACCGCAAGCACTGGCATTCCATCAACGTGCAGGTAGCATGTAATGCCAAGGGAATCATCACCTCAGTATATGCCAACTATCCCGGGACCACCCACGACAGCTTCATTTACCGAATGTCCACCCTAAGCCGGGACCTAGAAGCTGGGCGGCATGGCGATACATGGCTGCTTGGTGAGTATGTATGCCACTGCACATGCATGCATGTTGGATACTGAGCAAGGTCACAACCCCACCAATGATACCAATCACCAGCTCCACAGGGGACAGGGCCTACCCTCTCAGCCCCCACATGATGACGCCAATTCGGAACCCCACCACGCCACCCGAGGTAAGATATAACACAGCCCACATTACGACCCGGGACATAGTGGAGCGCACATTCGGAGTGCTAAAGTCACGCTTTCGCTCCCTTGACCGTTCTGGCGGCCAGCTGTTATACGCTCCCCCTGTAGTGTGCAGGATCATAGTGGCAGCATGTGTCCTGCACAACGTTGCAACACGCCGGGGCCTGGCCGTGGACATGGTGGTGGCCCCACATCCCCAACCACATGCACAGCCGCTGCGCATGGGAGGGGAAAGGGCACGGGGGGAGGCAGCCCGTACACAGCTAGTGGCTAATTACTTCACATAGAAATCACACCCCTGTGGAGTGCACACTGCCCTGGCACATTCCATCTGCCAATCAATGATGACTCAACCTGACACTGATCCTGAATGTCTGGAGAATGAACCGTGAATACCATATCAGCCTGAGATTGTTCACCTGTAAGTGTCACAATGTGTGCATCCCTACCCACACAGACACCACCAATGCAGTTTTGTGGAGTTACACATTCAAGCAGCTAAAAAGAATACCCACTTGCAAAATGCAACAAGAGGACAGTGCCATGTCAGCCAACCCAACCCCAGCACCGCCACACGACACACCGTGCCATGTCATGCTATTTGCAGGTAAACAAAGTAATCCCCACACTAGTGTCACTATGTACAGTGTCCCTATTAGAAACCTGCAACACCTGAAATGCTCACAGCAATGCCGGACCAACAACATACTTGAGCACGTACTACCATTAACATGACATCACAAATGTTACATATTAGTAGTCTCACCACCTGGAAATGCCTGCACTCCCACCACTACCAACTGTGCAGTGTTGGCACCATGTAGAGTTGTAGGTGCACTGCTGCCAACATGGACCCCATCTCCAGACTAGAGGTCCTTGTGTAGACATGAGGAAGGGACCTGCAAATTGGGAGGTAGACACAGAAGATGAGTTACACATCAATGCAACATGCAGTGTACAACACAACAGCAATATGCACTAGGAATGTATACACAGTATTGACTACAGACTGCCCACACAGCTCATGGGAGTCCAACGTCACTGTGTAATTCACTGTCACTTGGGCACACCCTTTGCAAGCCCATGGAAACGGGAAGCAGGAGGGGTGTGTGTGACTCAAACCCAAGCATCTGAACCAAATACATTACAAGCCTGCATGTGCCCAGCCACAATGCAGCGTATGCCCACAGGAACCACGTAAGCCAACAAATCGTCCCAAAAAAATAGGGAATAAAATAAATAAAAATAAAAATAAAAATAGGAAACAATCAAAAATGGCCATTGATGGGCCCGGGGGGGTTGGGGAGGCCACCCAGGAGGTCCGAGGACAGGATGCACACCAGAACCCACCTGCGTGGATCCTGGGAAAATAAAACACCTCCATGGGCTCATGGCCCACACGGCTACCCTATTGTGGGAGTATCACTGCTGTCGCTATTATCACCCTGTGCAGCTGCATCCGGAGGTGGTTGCACTATGGGAGGCAGCCCACGCAAGGCCCTAGTCTGCTCCTCCTTGGCTGCAAGCATGCGGGTGTGGTAGGTCTGGTTCTGGAGGATGAGTGTGCGGAGGTCCCCATGCAACAACTCACGGGATGCCCGGACCTCCGCCCTCGTTGCCTGCATCTCAGCTCAGAGCGTACGGGTGAGACGCTTCAGCTGCTGTTCTGTCCTTTGGTGTGTTGATGCCTCAAGCTCAACAAGAGTCGTCCTGAGGTGAAGGAGCTCCTGCCTCAGGGCTTCCCTGTGGCCGTGGGACTCAATGGATATGGCCTCCTGCAGAGTCGCCAGTGCCGCCCGCCTGTCCCTGTTGGACCCCAACATGTCCTCCCTGTGTGACTGGCAGATGGAGTCGGTTGCCTGCTCTAGTCGCTCCATCAGCCTTTCTGGGGGGACAATGGAAGCGGCCACCCTATCCATGGCCTGAGCCATCATCTCGGATGATGCAGCCTGTTGGGTTGCCATACCGTAAATGGATTGCTCCCATGCGGTATTGCCAGGTGGTGTACGGCCACCACGTCGGGGGGCACCACATCCTGTCTGGGGCAAGGCGAACTGCGCCTTGCTGTGCCGGCACTGCCTGAGGCTGCAGGACTGCATTCCCCCTCTGATCTGCTGGCCCAGGAACAGGATCAGATGTCGCGGAGTGTGACCCTGCATCCGTAACCACCAAAGGCGTAGCTGCCAACACTGACATCCCCATGGAGGGTTCTGACCCTGGTGCAGGTGGGTGAGACAGAACAGAATCCCTCCCTGGAACACGCACTTGCGACGGCACGTAGGTCTCATCCGAATCAACACCTGAGTACAGCTCGGGGGAGGTGCAGCCAGAGACACCCCTTGAGAGCACGACCTGCAGCACTTGTGGGTTCTCCCCCACCACCACACCACGTCCCTCACTGGTGGTTGGTCGGCCCTCGGACCCCTCCTGGGTCTGCACCATCTCCACAACCCCAGCAGTATCAGGTGCGTCTTCCCCTGCAAAGACATGAAAACAAAGAAATGGAAACAGGCATTAGCACCATGGCACACAATGAGGGCTGAGAAACAAGAGAACCAGTACTTGATTGACACATGTCCCACATGACTAAAACCCTCCCATGCATGCACCCTCACTGCGTATGAAGTGCAGGCAAATGGCACACACTGATGACACCAAGATGGAAGATGAACACATTTTCTGCTTGCTGCCTGGCAGTGGCATCACACATTGGCCTGTGATTGCCAGGTGAAACACACATGCCATCACACAGATGGCATGTACCATTGCTATTGAGTGAAGATGGAGAGGAGGGCAGCACCTATTCATTCAGTCTAGTTCCCGCATGTAATTGCTTTTCTAATTCTAACAGGTCAGATTTTTCACCTGGAGCTGCCAGTCTGAAATGGTCCAATTGCACAGGGACATGTGTGTACAAATGATATCCAGGTAACAAAGTCACTCCACTTTACCATAGCCATGTCAGACATGTGACTAGTGGACATCGACATGGCTAGTAAAAGTGGGGGAATGAAAACAATCTGACTGAATGAACAGTGAAAAATAAGCAACTATGTTGTGGCAAGGTGACACTTCAAGGGCAACTGGCGTGCAGTTGGGCTAGATGTCTACTGTTGGCAGAAGGGATACTGCTATGGTCAAATGCAGCTGCACAGGAAGTATTGCATGAAGCACATGGCTGACCCATACGACTCAGGCGCACACACTCTCACCTGGCACACAAACAGAAGCCCTCACACACACACCATGCACATGGATGACACACACATGCATGTGCACTCACCGGACAATGCCTCGTAATCAGCCAGATCTCCCACGCCTTGGATCTGTTCCTCCGTGACGTAGGTCCCAGCGACTGACTCATGTGGAGTGAGTTCCATGTCTACTACTGGAGACCCACCTCCAGTCACTAGAGTTGCGGCATGACTTGAGGCCAGCTTACTCTTTGCCCTGCGCTTTAGGTCATTCCAGCGCTTATAGCAATCATTGGCTGTGCGCCTCACGATTCCAAGGGCACTTACGATGTCCGCAACGGTCTGCCAGTGTGCCTGGCGTTGTGCAGGTGTGGTCTTGGATCCTGCAACAATGACCATCTCGTTGTCATGTCCGGACACATACTCGACAAGTGCATTCAGTTCGTCATCCGTGAAGCTGGGCTTCCTGGACGGGCCGGACTGTGTAGCCGTGTCTGGGGCATCAGCCTGTGCCGGACGAGCACTCTTCCTCCTCCGCTTGGAAGGTGGTGGTGATCCTGAGTGTCCTGCGCTGCTCTGGACACTAGGGGCAGGAGCCCTGGTGGACTCTGTATCAGGAGTGTGGGATTGCACACTCAGCATGGGAGTTGGTGCAGGCATTGGCTCTAGTGTGATGGTGTCAGGGGGAATGTCAGCAGCATGGACTAGGACCGACACTGTCCTGGCTGGGTGTGTGAGGGCTGGGGTGGATGGAGCCGCAGCTGCCCCTGCAGCCTCTCCGCCCTGCCTCCTTGGTGCAGCAGATGACCTTGCTGCCCCAGATCCACGTGGCATGATGGCATCAACGTGCACCAGCGCATGTGTCGTAGCCCTGCTGACCTGGAAGTCAGCCATGGAGTCAGCCAGGTCTGGTGCCACAATGGGCTGGTCCAACAAGGGCTGAGCATGGATGGTGTCAGCCACATCAGCCTCAACGGGAGGGGGGGGATTATGGGTGCCTGTGACTGGTCCTCCACACATGGGGGGACAGGCTCACCCTGCAAGTTACGACCACGTCCCCTACCGGATCCACCACGGCCACCACTTGTGGCTCTTCCACCTTTGCCACCCTTACGGAATCCTCGCCTCCCAGCCATGGCACTGATGTTAATGTGCGTATGGGAGTGGATGTAGACTATTGTCCTGGGCAATTGGGGGTCAAAGGGGTTGGGTACCAGATGGTAATTGTACCCTAGTGCTCTAGCAAGGCTGAATGTAACCCCTGGGGAAAGATGACGGGTCACGCAACGCACAGGAGGCCCAAAAAAGGGAGATGACGTGCACGCAACCCCTCCTAGACCACGTGTGCAGAAAGAAAAACCTGCACTACGCTGTGGCACCCAGTAACACAAGAATGAACGTATGCGTGTCACACGCAGCCTAGAATGACCTCTGAAGGGGTAGGCTACACACGGGGCAAGCACAGATGTTAGATACGTGCGTGACTCACCGTCTGCCAGGTAAAAGAGCGTGAAAAATGAGCGCGTTTGGTTGGCAACACCCCCGCCAAAAGAAGATATGTACGCTGTCTGAGGAGACAGGACAACAGTAGAAGGGAACACTGTTTGAGGGAACAGGCCCAGGTAAACCAGTACAAGAGAAAAAATAGAAAAAGCTGTCAGAGGTAACAGTGAGTACGAACTTGAAACGCTGTGAAGTAAATCGCGTGTGAAACGACAAGAAGTACAGAATTCACCCACTCGCTCTCCACGAAATGCAGTACAAGGAATTGGTGTTCTACACGTACCTTATATGCAGGCCCACGCGTACAGCGTCACTTACGCGGTGTGTACGTGCTAGGCCCATTCCCACCAATTACACGCTTTGTCACTTCTGCGTGTAGGTCCATTTGCACCAATTACACGCTTTGTCACTTCTGCGTGTATGTCCATTTGCACCAATTACACGCTTTGACACTTCTGCGCGTAGGTCCATTTGCACCAATTACACGCTTTGACACTTCTGCGTGTAGGGCTATTTCCACCAATAAGACGCTTTGACACTCGGACGTGTCACGCAACTTTTGCCTATGCGTGCACGTGACTTCATAGACGCGCATAAGCGTTTACGCGCTAAGGGCCTTTCATCGATTTACACGCAGACGTGTGGGATTTTCACGTGCAAAATCACTCACTACATATCAAGCTGTCCATGCGTTCACACACGAAAGACCACGCTCCTGCCCAGGAGGCCAAATTACTGCCCCTCAGAGCCCTGAGCACGCTCCCACCTGCCATCTGCTGCTGCCTGACTGCCTGCTGCCCACGTGCCCTGCCATTTGCTGCCTGCACATCAGCCAGGGGTGCTGTTGCTGTGACCACCCCTGCTGGAACCAAAGGCTCCCGACTGCTTTTCCGTCGCCCCACAGCCCAGCCCCAGGACCCAGTTGCCCACCCACTCCTGCCTCTGGGGTTGCCATGTCGGGCACTACAACATCTGGCACCAGTGGCAACCCCCGGCCAAGGAGGCAGAGGGGAACCAGCTTCAGTGCCAGGGAAGTTGGTGTCCTGGTGGAGGATGCCCCTGGTAGCTGGGGGGTGGGGGTGGTGGGAGACATGGGTGGGACATGAGTGGGGGCCTGGTGGAGGGTGCCCCTGCACTGCTGGGGGTGGGGGTGATAGGGGACATGAGTGGGGGCCTGGTGGAGGCTGCCCCTGCACTGCTGGGGGGTGGGAGTGGTGGGAGACATGGATGGGGGCCTGGTGGAGGGTGCCCCTGGTGGCGGGGGGTGGGGGTGGTGGGAGACATGGATGGGGGCCTGGTGGAGGGTGCCCCTGGTGGCGGGGGGTGGAGGTGATAGGGGACATGAGTGGGGGCCTGGTGGAGGCTGCCCCTGCACTGCTGGGGGGTGGGAGTGGTGGGAGACATGGATGGGGGCCTGGTGGAGGGTGCCCCTGGTGGCGGGGGGTGGGGGTGGTGGGAGACATGGATGGGGGCCTGGTGGAGGGTGCCCCTGGTGGCGGGGGGGTGGGGGTGATAGGGGTCATGAGTGGGGGCCTGGTGGAGGGTGCCCCTGCACTGCTGTGGGGTGGGGGTGGTGGGAGACATGGATGGGGGCCTGGTGGAGGGTGCCCCTGGTGGCGGGGGGGTGGGGGTGATAGGGGACATGAGTGGGGGCCTGGTGGAGGCTGCCCCTGCACTGCTGGGGGGTGGGGGTGGTGGGAGACATGGGTGGGGGCCTGGTGGAGGGTGCCCCTGGTGGCTGGGGGGTGGGGGTGGTGGTAGACATGAGTGGGTGCCTGGTGGAGGCTGCCCCTGCACTGCTGGGGGGTGGGGGTGGTGGGAGACATGAGTGGGGGCCTGGTGGAGGCTGCCCCTGCACTGCTGGGGGGTGGGGGTGGTGGGAGACATGAGTGGGGGCCTGGTGGAGGGTGCCCCTGGTGGCTGGGGGGTGGGGGTGGTGGTAGACATGAGTGGGGGCCTGGTGGAGGCTGCCCTTGCACTGCTGGGGGGTGGGGGTGGTGGGAGACATGGGTGGGGGCCTGGTGGAGGCTGCCCCTGCACTGCTGGGGGGTGGGGGTGGTGGGAGACATGGATGGGGGCCTTGTGAAGGGTGCCCCTGGTGGCGGGGGGGGTGGGGGTGATAGGGGACATGAGTGGGGGCCTGGTGGAGGGTGCCCCTGGTGGCGGGGGGGTGGGGGTGGTGGGAGACATGGATGGGGGCCTTGTGAAGGGTGCCCCTGGTGGCGGGGGGGTGGGGGTGATAGGGGACATGAGTGGGGGCCTGGTGGAGGGTGCCCCTGCACTGCTGGGGGGTGGGGGTGGTGGGAGACATGTATGGGGGCCTGGTGGAGGGTGCCCCTGGTGGCGGGGGGGTGTGGGTGATAGGGGACATGAGTGGGGGCCTGGTGGAGGCTGCCCCTGCACTGCTGGGGGGTGGGGGTGGTGGGAGACATGGATGGGGGCCTGGTGGAGGGTGCCCCTGGTGGCGGGGGGGTGGGGGTGATAGGGGACATGAGTGGGGGCCTGGTGGAGGCTGCCCCTGCACTGCTGGGGGGTGGGGGTGGTGGGAGACATGAGTGGGGGCCTGGTGGAGGGTGCCCCTGCACTGCTGGGGGGTGGGGGTGGTGGGAGACATGGATGGGGGCCTGGTGGAGGGTGCCCCTGGTGGCGGGGGGTGGGGGTGATAGGGGACATGGGTGGAGGCCTGGTGGAGGCTGCCCCTGCACTGCTGGGGGGTGGGGGTGGTGGGAGACATGAGTGGGGGCCTGGTGGAGGCTGCCCCTGGTGGCTGGGGGTTGGGGGTGGTGGGAGACATGGGTGGGGGCCTGGTGGAGGGTGCCCCTGGATGCTGGGGGGTGGGGGTGGTGGGAGACATGAGTGGGGGCCTGGTGGAGGGTGCCCCTGGTGGCTGGGGGTTGGGGGTGGTGGGAGACATGGGTGGGGGCCTGGTGGAGGGTGACCCTGGATGCTGGGGGGTGGGGGTGGTGGGAGACATGAGTGGGGGCCTGGTGGAGGCTGCCCCTGCACTGCTGGGGGGTGGGGGTGTTGGGAGACATGGGTGGGGGCCTGGTGGAGGCTGCCCCTGCACTGCTGGGGGGTGGGGATGCAGGGGGACATGAGCAGGTGTGCAGGGTATTCCCCTGTTTTGTGGGCTGCCTGCAGGGACCGTGGAGGGTGTACAGGGAACACCTGTGAGGACCCACCCAGCCTAATTGCGTGTGATAATTCCCGCACACCCCTGTAATACACGTACCTGGCCAAATCGCATGTGAGAATTCCCGCGCACCCCTGTAATACACGTACCCAGCCAAATCGCGTGTGATAATTCCCACGTACCCCTGTAATACACGTACCCTGGCCAATCGCGTGTAGAACTTCCCGTGTACCCCTGTAATACACGTACCCAGCCAAATCGCGTGTGATAATTCCCACGTACCCCTGTAATACACGTACCCTGGCCAATCGCGTGTAGAACTTCCCACGCACCCCTGTAATACATGTACCAAGCCAAATCGCGTGTGATAATTCCCGCGCACCCCTGTAATACACGTATCTGGCCAAATCGCATGTGAGAATTCCCGCGCACCCCTGTAATACACGTACCCAGCCGAATCGCGTGTAGAACTTCCCGTGTACCCCTGTAATACACGTACCCAGCCAAATCGCGTGTGATAATTCCTGCGTACCCCTGTGATACACGTGCCCTGGCTAATCGCGTGTAAAACTTCACGCGTACCCCTGTAATACACGTACCCTGGCTAATCGCGTGTATAACTTCACGCGTACCCCTGATATGCACGTTACCCACTTTGTGTTCCTTGTTTGGCAGCCCTGTACACTGGTCCAGGGTTAGCGCAGCCCTTTGCGATGATTTAGCGATTTTGATGGCTTTTCCTTGCGCGAGGGCGTTCTTGGGGGCGTTACTGGCGCTGCTGCAGGGTCGCTGCGATACTCTGCGCCACGGCTGATTTGGGAGCCTAAAATCCATGAATACGCTGTGCGCGGAAATCGGTTTTAGCGCACGTGCCTGGCGCAGACAATCGCAGGCGGACACTCTGCGCCAGCCGCTTGCGACACTTTTCTGCGAAATTCTATGAATTACCCTGTAAATATTTTGGAACTGACGTTGAATTTGAAAATTCAGTAACTTTAGAAAACATTAGCGAAAATCTCACAAACAACAACCACCTTACAAACATATACAAAATAGAAATAGCTAAGTTTCAAAACACATATCCTGAAATACCACACAAAGCATGTGTCTGTTGTTGCAGAACATTTTATAAAAAGAGCACAAACATAGTAACTATGGCCTTCAAAATAGAGGAGAATGAGGATTCCCAATGGTTCCACTTAGCTTTATATCTAACAGCAGAAAATAAATACAACACAACTGACCCTTCAATAGTTTGCACACACTGCAATACAAAGCGTAACAATAACCAAATGCCAGTGCATGCTATCAGCATTTCCAAAAGCTGTTAAAAAATGTAACATGTATGAGAGCATTATAATCCAAACAGTAGACCCAAGACACAAATAGAATGAACACTTTACAGACATGGACTACTGTCCAGTGTGCATCCACAGTGGGCTGCAAGGACATTCATTATCCTGCATTTCCGGAACTGCTTGCAAAAGCACCTTCCACCACATCAAAATGTTAGCAACACACCATCCCGCTATAACAAATCTTGTGCGTAGACTGTACTATGCAAACACGCCTGCTCTAGAACTGCAACATTTAAATAACATTAATCTACAAGGGACAGCAAAAGAACTCCTTTGAGAAACATAGCACATCAAAAGTAAATATTTTGGAACTCAAGTGGACTTGGAAAATTTAGTAACTTCATAAAACATTAGCGAAAACCTCACAAACACCAACCTCCTAACAAACACATACAAAAAAGAAACAGCTAAGTTTCAAAACACATCTGCAGAAATACTATACCAAGTATGTTTCTTTTATCAAAGAACATAAAAATAGTAGATGTGGCCTACAAAATAGAGGCAATGAGGAATCCCAATGGTTCCAATGGTTCCAATTAGCTTTAATAGTTTGCATGTACTGCAATACAAAGCTTAGCAATAGCCAACTGCCATCATGTGCTATCCCTAATAACTTAGAAATATTTCCACTTTCAAAGGCTCTCTAGCAACTTAACTTGTATGACAGCATTATAATCAAAACAGTCCACCCATTTCAAGCTATACAATGCCTTCAACCGAAAATTGACAAATTGCCTCCATATGAGATACTAAAGGGCATTTGTGACAAAGTACTATATTTGCCATTAGATCTTAAAGCAAATATAGAAACTCTAGGATTACAATGGCCAACAGATCATTCATTGATTGCACTAGCTAATGGTGTGTCAACAAAAGACAAAATAAATTGGCAACACCTAGCCGACTGAAACAAAGTTAGACAAACCCTACAATATCCTAAAGAAAATGCACCAGAGACATACCAAATGCTCCATAATGAGCATATGCAAGAAAAGTGTTGAAGCATGTTCCTTTCCTCTACTCTTTCCTGCAGGAAAAGGAGAAAGAAATGATGGAAGATCCACACAAATTACCACATCAGCCTATTGCCCTTTACAAATGTATTCTGAAGAACCTATAGTCAGTCACAATGTAGAATACATTGTCCTCCTCCTGTTTGAAAGTATACTAGCAACTCTATGTTATGGAGTTGAACACACATTAAAAACAGGCTTTGCTCTATAAGATGAAAGACAAAGATGCAGTTTTGCAGTCCAGTGTCACAAATCTCTTGGCAAACATGCATGGTACAAAAGAATACTGGTTCTAATATCACGGCGATGTATGTTGCATGGTAAGGAACCTAGGCCAACCCACATGGGTCGCTAACTTAAGTTGTGCAGAATATGCATGGGATGACTTGCACAACTTCCTATGCATTGAAAATCTAAATAAAGAGGGAATAGATATAAAAATACCAGAAGAACTCTGTTCTCTTGACCCTGTCTCGGGAGGATAGCTCAGGGGCAACGTGCTCGCCTTGGAAGCAAGACAACGTTAAGCAACACTGGTTCGATACCTGGGTACATGCTTATAAACCTCTTGGTATTAAGCACGTACATACATTAAATAACCCATTACAATTACTGTCAATGAATCAAGGTACTTTCACCATCATTTCATTTCCATGCTGCACTTCATCTGCAATAGAAATACCCCTCTACGTGGAGAAGCAGAACACTTCTTTTGGGGAAAAGAATATCAATCCAGTGGAGCACCACACATCCACATGCTTTTGTGGATAAAATGTGCTCCCAAATTTGACCATGAAAGTGATGACACTGTTTTACAATTTATTCAAGAATACATTACCTGTGACATCCCTTCAGAAACCACACATAGTGACCCGCATACACAAATCTTACGCTTCCAAAAACATATGTGTGGCAAATATTGCCAATGTTGATATACAAAGAGCAAACCTAGACCATGCTGCACAAAAGGACAAGTAAATAGCTTGATGTTTTCGGTTAGACACTGTGTAAAAGGGAAATAGCCCAAAAACACATACAACATTAAAAAGGACATACCATCGAAGTGAATCAATGATTACAATGCAATCCTTTCCCTTTTGTGGAATGCATATACAGACATACAATACATTGCAGGCAATTCTGCTGCAGTTGCAAGTTTTGTCATATCCTGAAAGCCAAGAAAACAGAGCTAAACGACCTCTGGGATGACATATCATCTGATAAAACTGTCACAGAAATTGTGCAGCTTTGGTATAAAAATGCTCTCCCATAGAGAATGTAGATGTTATGAAGTTGCTGACCATTTAACAGCTACACCCTTATATGGGAAATCTGAAAACATTGTCTGGCGAAATCTTGGTCCAGCTTTATCACTAAAAAGGGTACTGAAATCCTACCAAGAAATAGAAACAATAGCCACAAATGATCCCAAATGCCAGGAGATTTTAAAAAACAATTTAATTGACACATACTACCAAAACAGAACTACTGCTATGGAAAACATGTGCATGTATGACATAGTCAAAACCTCCTCCTACAAAATCAATGTCACGCCAGATGAGACAACTAACAAACATTTAGGAAGTGAAGGAAGCCTAGTAAAAATTATCAAGCCCAGTCCAATTAATCATGTAAAGTTATTGTTTAAATCTCCACAACATAAATAACTTTATTACTGGGTGAACACCAACAAGAGAGAGCAATTGAAGCTTTACTAGATAAAGACACTCCAGAAGGCAGTCAACCTTCTCTTACTGGAATCCAAGAACCACTTGGAGAACCACTCATTCTAAATTAAGCAGAAATAGCCATGACTAAGGTAGACAATACAATGGGCCTCATTTTCGGCCCGGTGGTAACCCTGCCGGTGCTATCAGCGTGTTGCCGCTTGACCCGTAAAAATGTATTGGCGCCTGACTTCCCGGTGCCACCAGATCATTACAAGTCTGGCTACCTAGGATGTCAGGCGCCAGTAAATTTATAAATCCCCATTCCTGTGGAGTCCCAATAGAATCCATGGGAATGGGGAACTGAAGCACTGGCACTATTCTTAATGGTGCCGGTGCTTCCATGATGGCTTTGCTTACCGTGAACGATATGTTCGGCAGGTTCAGACCTGTCGGGCACAGCGGCTCCAGAAGGCTAACGTGTAGTTTGTCGGCCCAGAAATAAGGTTGCCGGTGTGCTTACCAGCACCCTTGTTTCTGGACCAGCAAACTTGGCCTGAAGCCCAATGTATCACTCTAAACAATCTGTCTGTGCTCAAATCACAGCTAAATTATGAACAACTCACCATGTATCTAGAAGTCACTGAAGAAATAGAAAATGGCTTTAAACATGAAAATGAACTTGAAGCTGTAAACAATATAAACCTCTTCTCCTGTATGTAAGTGGTGAAGCCGGTTCTGGTAAAACATTCTTAATAAAAATAATCACTACATTTCTACAAGACTTAACAATCAACAACCTTTCAGCAATTGCAACAGGCTCCGCATTTCTAGCTGCCTACAACATACAAGGTGTAACTTTACACCAACTACTGCACCTCGCAGTAGAACCCCAAATCAATTTGGAATACGACAAATGATCAGCAGAAGCTGCTACTGAAGTACGCAGAATTCTGAAAGAAATGAAAGTGCTCCTGACAGATGGTGTAAGCATGGTTTCCTAACTAATGTTGGCTTTAATTCATCTCTGAATGCAAGACGTCTTAAAAACGGACTACGAAGAACTGTTGGAGGAAAACTTGTCAGTGTTTTCAGAGACCTAGAGTTAACACCACTAAAATGTCAAACTATTTTCAAAACATTAAACAAGCAATGCCGTAACACACTCGACAGCATCGGAAATGTAAATCTCTGGCAGCAATTTCACCACAGAGAACTAACTCGAAACATGCACCAGCCTGCAGCTCTCACCTATGCTAACTTTAAAAAAAAATATTAGAACTGGTCTGCTTACTAAAGATGCAAAATCCATCTTAAGAACTTGAGTAATCAATGAGCTATATGGGCAAAACACATCTGCCCCTGATGTCATGTAACAATTAACTCAACATTTCCTTATAAAATGCATTTCATTAATGTCAACCCTTACAAGGTGTAGTCAATTCAATGATGCAATGTTGAAAAACGAAATTCAACCCATATTCCATATCAGCTCCACAGACAAACTTGAAGTGTATGACATGACACTCCCTATGTATCAAGAAGCAACAGCATGACTACGTAGCTTAGAAAAATGGATCTCCACAGCACAGCTAGATTAAAAAAAGTAATAACTCTGTGTCTAAAATGCAGAGTAATCCTAAAACGTAACCTTGACATAGAACAAGGTTTAGTCAATGGAGCACTTGTAGCAGTTGTTGGCTTCCTAACATATCCACATTACAACAACATTCAGTTTGTCAATATTCACTTTGACAAACTTGCAGAAGTTAAAAAAATAGGCTATACAATAGCGTGTTTCCTTCTTTACTAAGACATGCATGTTATGTTAGCATCTGCCTCCTTCCCTGGTCCTTGTTTATAGATGGCGTGCAGTTCACCAACCAACAGCTCCTTATCACCAAGCAAAAAATGGTGCACCACTCCTGATGCCAAACACAACTAAATCGGTTTCTACTGTTCTAGTATCGAAGTAGGTGTATGTGTCTGGGGGAGGAGACACCACCCAATTGCACTCAAAACAACCAGCTGAACGCAATGCCTTGCATTGTAACGCTTTACACCGTCCCCGCAAGTGGCCCAGCAAGGGTGCCCGAGCTGCATGGTGGGGTGTGGGGTTTGGAAATGAGCTGACCCCACAGGACCCAGTCACCACTTCCGCCGATGGACCATCCGTCAACTCGGCTTGTGGCACCCAGGAGAATCACAGGGGTGCTCGTGCCACAGAGTGGATCAGCATAAACAGGGCACATGTGCACATGCGGGTGATACAATTGATGTTATGGCCAAACTGTCCATATCAGTGTCCCGGAATGAGAACCACTGGAGCTCAGGCATGGCCTGTGAAGGACCCCAAGATTTCAGGGGGTGTCCCGTGCCAGAATTTGATGTGTCAAGTGCCCCTGCCACCTTCAGGCCATGGTGTAACATGTGGGTGGAAAGACTATAGATGTACTTCGCCACAACCAAGTAGGATGATGACGCCACCCAAAGAGCCACGCTTCTATTCTACGCGGGCCTGAGGTGCACCAAAGTTTTAAGAGATTATGACCTGGTGATGGGTTGTACGGCGCGGCTAAAGAAATGCTGCAGGAGTATTTCCAACCACTGGTCAACAGAGACTACGAGAGGTATTGCCTACGACAGGCGCATCAGAATCTGGCAGAGTCTCTGGACGCCTACCATGCTCGACTACAGAGGCTAGCCATGACTTGTCGGAAGGTCATCCAACATTGCTCGTAAGCAGCACTGCAACATCAGATTCTAAAGGAACCTGACATACCCTGCACAGAATACTGGAGATGGGAAGAACCCAGTAGCTATCCACATCCACAGCAGCACAGATGGAAGAAGCGTCCAAAGGAGGATGCCCTGAGCTGGTGCCAGCATTATCAATAAAGGTATTGCCGAAGTGCCGGAGGAGACACAGGAGGCGAGGCATGCAAGGTGTGCACAAACCTCCAGATGAGCGCCAGAAGCCATGTGACGTGTGGAGAGGCCCCCGCACATGATGACCAGCCATGCCCAGTGGCGGGAGCCACGGGCGGTGTGGCAAAAGCAACCATTATGCCAGGATGTGAAGAGCCCTGTGGAAATCCACGCAGGGGTCTCTACCACCCACAATACCACCCCCAACACCACCCAGGCCATGGTACCAGCAGGTAGGCGTTGGGGGTGAGGACAGCAAGCCAGGACTAATGCCCCTGTCACAGATGGAAGGAAAAGGGGATGTAGAGGAAGCATTCTTTATTTTGGCAACAGCATGACTACGTAGCAGAGGAAGCCCAGGTGCACCATCAGCTTTAGGGACACAAAGATGTTGATCCGGGTAGACACAAGAGCTTCAGTTAATGTTATGTCTGACACAGAATTTGGAAAACTCTCACCAGCAGGGCCGCCGCTACAGCGCCCAAACATTTGCATCTTCACTTACAGTGGATCCTTACTAGATGGATCCTTCAGCACGTCGGTGAAACACGAAGATGTCATGATCCAGGCCAAGTTCAATGTGAAACCCGTGGTGAAAGAGACTATGCTCAGCAGTGCAACCGCAGAGGACTTAAGAATGGTGCACTTCACCTTCCAGATATATCATCAGGACATAGGATGTCTGCTGGCCCAATTCTGGCCCAGTTACCAGGCATATTTGAACGTGTAGGCTGCCTGAAAGGACAAAGGTTTGTCTCTACATTGATCCAACCATTTAGCCAGTGGCGTTGCACCACTGGCGTGTGCTGCTACATATGCGACAGAAGGTAGAGGCCAAGCTCATCCAAATGGAGGAAGCCGGCATCATTGAAAGAGTTGATGTGCCCATGCCTTTGGTGTCCCCGATCATCATGGCGGTCAAACCCAAGTGCCATGAAGAGGTCTGTATCTGTGTCAATTTGAGGCTGTCTAACTGCGCAATCAGGAGAGACTGACAACCCACACCCATGCTAGAAGACATCCTGGCTGACCTGCGAGGGGCATTGGACCTCAAGGCTGGGTACCATCGGGTCAAGTTACATGCCGACACGAGAGCAATCACCACATTCTCATCTCACATCGTCCTGTTCTGATACTGGTGGCTGAGCTTTGGTGTGTCATCATCGGCTGTGGTTTTGCAGCATACCATCAGGGGTGTGCTAGCGGGCCTCCCCGAGGTCTTCAATGTAAGTGATGATCTGCTGATCTACGCAACGTCACCGGAGTATCACATGGCCAGGCTCACAGCAGTATTGGAGAGGCTGTCCAAGGTGGGGCTAACCCTAAACCGGAGGAAGTGCAGGTTTATGGATCCATGGGTGAAGTTCTTTGGTTTCATCTTTCACGATGGGGGGGCTGTCACCTGTCCCCAGTAAGGTGGAAGACATCAAGGCAGCGACACCCCCAGCAAAAGGGCACCACATTGCATCTCCAGAAGATGCAGTGTTCCCGTGGAAGCCCTTAGCATGGATTTCGGAAAAATACTGCAATCCCAGCACCTCTTTGTGATACTGGACGTGTTATCAAGATACCCCGTGAGGCACTATGTAGGCTCCATAGGGCCAGATCCATCGTACCGGTGCTGAAGGAGATATTTGCCACCGTTGGGCTTCCAGAATCGGTGAGATCCGAGAATGACTCTCCCTTCCAGAGTGAGTAGCTTGCTGCCTTCCATGCATCGTGCCGGTTGGAGCACCACCGCATCACACCATCCTGGCCCTGAGCCAACAGTGCAGAGGTTTATGTGGACCCTCAACAAGGCCTTCTTCATTGCCCTGGAATGAGGCCAGGCCCTGGAACCCATGCTCATAAAATTGCTCATGGCCTACCGCACAACACTGCACCTAGTCACTGCTGTGTCTTCGACAGAAGCATTGTTCGTCCCCAAAATCCAATCCTCAATCCCGGTGCATGAGGCGAGGCTGCCAGGTGGAGCAGCCACTGGAGATCGGCGACCAGGTGGTGGCCTGGACCAGGAACCCTATGCGCAAGCTATGCCTGCTTCATGACCCGGTCCCCTGGACAGTGGCGACTCATCAAGGAACAATGATCACGGCAACCCACAAGGGCTCTTCCCTCACCTGATACTGGTCCATCCCGCGCAGTGACCGAGTCGAGGTGGTGCCAACATGGGGCAATGATTGGAGTGACAATGGTGCCATGGCAGAGAGTGCTTGTGGCCTGGGGTCCAACCTGGCTAGATATCCCCAGCGTGCCATCTGCCGACCCCCGAAGAGACTGAAAGACTATTTAATGGGCTAAGCGGTGAGAAATCGCAAGTATAATAAGTAACACTTGTAAGAGGATTCAATTCAACACTACAGCTAAGTCAATGCCTAGTCTGGGATACTGAATGGAAACCCTTATTGATATATCTTTATGTCCAGTTCATGCGTTCTGGATGACTACCCCTATATAACACCCCTCCCTTGGAATCCCCCTGACCCCACTGAGCCAAGAAGTAGTTCTGTTTTGCAAGTTAAAAGGTTTATTTGATAATTTAAACAATAGATATATATATCACACTTTATAATAATTTAATAATTGAATATCACACCTAATCTGAGCAGTAATCAATAATGGATAGTCTGGCACTAGCACACTTCTTTATAATCAATGATGAGTGGTTATAGGGTGGATAAGATAGCAACAAGACTTTATGGTTTCAAATGGATGCAAGGTGGAATGAAAATGCAGTACAGAAAATACTCAATATGCGTTCAACAAAACAATGTAATCACTTTTCTCTGGCAATCCCCTCCCCCCTTTATGCAATGCAAGGAAATGGAAGGAAAGCACACAGTTCTCAGAAATGCAATCAAATGTAATTCAGTTCACCCCAGCAACTTAGACTACAGAAGTTTACAACACAGGCCCAAAATGCTTTTATATGTGCTGGCAATGAAGTGAAAAATACGCTAAAATGCTTTTAATTCCCTCTAGAGGTTCAGGGTGAGTGGTATCAAGTTAAAATTAGTCCAGGCTCACTTTAGCAAGGATCTAGGAGTAACTAGCAGGTTAAACAAATTTTTGGCAACTGAAAGCAAGAAAACTGCTGTTTTCACACGTTGAGAAATTTGCAAATCGCGGCAAATTCGCGAGTGCGTTTTTCGCGATTACAGAGGAACTACAAGGACTAGCACTATCAGCCTAGGATCTCAGCTTCCAGATGAAAGTTACTGCAAGTCTCTAGGACAAACGGTTACGGAGATATGAGCGATTAAATAAAGGTAGTTTTTCGGATTTGGAATGTTAAAATTCAAAGTGACAAATGCAGCTTGCAACTAGAAAATGACAGGTGACAGCTTTACAAATGACAGGTGACAGTTAGGAGGCAGTTCTACTTAGATTAAAATAGCTTGGATTAGATTATTTTAACTAAGAGATTGGTTCTGCACAGTTCTGCTAGGTACTCACACTATATTCTTGAATTAAATGGGCCTCGCCACGGATCTGGTCAGGTTTTAGACTGGACTCTGGTCTGGTCTCTGCACTTCACAGTGATCTGGGTCAGCTCTCTCTCTCTCTGGATTCTGGAGATTGATGAATTTGAAGTCTGGATCTTTCTGCACAGCTTTCTCTAGAGATTGATGGAGGTAAAGTATGGATTTTCCCGGCAGAGCGTCCCGCAGCAAATGGATTTGAATGTCCATATCTGTCCTGACTGTCTGCTTTTATGTGTTTTGAAAATGGGTGTGTGTGCAGCATCACTAGGCTCTACCCCTCTCCACTCGTCATTGGCCACGTCATCCTCTTCCCCTTGATTGGGGGAATGAAATGAAGTGTCATCATGATGAGGTCTGTTTATGATACAGAGAACCCACCCCTGTCAAATTACACACAATCTATATTTTGACCCAAAAGACATATTTCATAGCTACACAGTGGTTTGAAATTACATGCACCCATCATGCATCACAGGAGGTATACCCTGTCCAAATCTGCTCTTCCTGGGAGCTTGCATTCAGAAATGGCGACATTTGCACTTTTTAACTGGTTTCGCAATATCGGACATTAACCCAAATTTACACACATGTGCGCAAGGAGTATGGACATTAATTGATGAAGTGTCAGGTTTTTAACATGCATACATTTTAAGTAATACCCTCTTAACTGCTAGCTTGCCCCCAGATCAGGCCACCGGTTCTAAAAACCTCTTAAAATGTGGGCAGAAAAATCACAAGAATTATGGTATCATTTAAATAATTTTCACAAGTCCGCTCTATGAGTTATTCATCTTTTTCTAAAACCATATTCTGGCTACAGGGGTGTGGTTTCCCCCCAGCACAAGGTTGAATTTCTGGTTTTTCCAGTTCTGCCAAGCCAGCTTGCTCTCACAGGCAGTGCTCCTCCCCTTTACTTCCAGGAGGAAGCCACTTTTTATTACCCCTGCAATAAACCATCTGCCTGAGTCAGGACAGGGCTTTGTTCAATTTCCTGCAGAGCCCAGGTAATTCAATCAGGGAAGTGTCATATCCCTTTTGGTGGGAGCAGCAAAAGGCAGATAGGCCTGGGAACACAGCTGTTGTGCAAGTCTCAACTCCTGTCGGGGGTAGCTGGTGGGCAGAATTCAGTTCCTTAAGCCAGGCCCCAGCTAATGTCACTTTTGTTCCCCAGTTTAAGTCAAGACAATTTTTTTACATATGCAGCTAGGATGCTGATTCTAAGTTTAAAACTATGACATTTAAACAATTGCAACCTATGTGACACTCAAAAGTAGGTCACTCATTTCTTTTAAACATTTAGGTTTTTAGTGTCTTTCAGTCCAAATTTACTTAAACTGCTGAAATCCACAGCTCAGCCAGTCTTGTTATAAACCTTCAAGTCACTTCAGAATATAACTTTAGATTGTATCCACCTCTCAGTAAGTCTTTCTTTGGCTTGCCTTGGGTTCATTTATTCAGTTTTAAACAAAATCTGGTGGTTTTAAAACGCTGGCTTTCTGATAGTGGTGAGTACTGGTAATGCACCCCTTTTTGGGATTTAAGAAAATGAATTCCCCACAATTCTAGGTTGCTTTTGGCAGTCAGCATTGCCATTCCCAATGGTTTCAGAATACTGTGTGGGTAGTCCAATGGTGGTTTTAGGCAGTGCCCTTCTGTGCCCATAACATCGGCAAAATGGGTGGCAGCCTATTCTTCATGCACTTCCCTGGGCATTTTCTGGGAAGCTCTGGCCATCATGATGTTTTCAATGCCAGTACTGCACAGTTTTTGAGGTAGGGCTTGGATGCATGGGTAAAAACATCCCACACACTGTTCCGTATAGTTGTTGTTATCAAACTTTCTTGTTTGGGAGAGAGTTGGAAGGGGATGTTACATTGTCCGCGGGCACCATGTCAGGTGACCCACCCACACTGATGATTATAAATGGGGAGGTCCTCCCACGCATCGGGAGTCCCTCCCAGTTGAGCACCAGACGAGCCTTGCTTTGTCATTCCAGGCCTAGAGTCCAACCCCTGGGCCTACAAAACAAAGGGTTTATTTTACGTGTTCTATTAGTTTTCATTTTGGATTGGAAAGAAAAAAGGGGAGGGAAAGGGAATCAAAAACAAAAAACAATAAAAAGGGATTCACAAGTATTTCTCAAAGGACGAGTCAGCCTTTAGGGGACGTTACAAATCTGAGGATGAAATGTGAAAAATGCACAGGGCGAAAGCACCCACGGGTTACAGAACAAACAATCCTGTTCTTTTTCGATATGGATCAGCCATGTTCCTCCCTCTAAAGGCATGCACCATTCATGGAGAACCGGGAAGTGAAATGGGCATTTTACCAACCCAACAAACGTCCTCAGTGAATCAGGAATTCTTACTTATCCACCAACGATTTGTGGGAAATCTGGTGGTTCTGATTGGCACAAATATGCATATCACATAAGCTTAATGTAATGCAGGGGTTTGGCCATGATTTAGGGCTGCCTGTGGGCCATGTGAAATCTCGCACAAATTCCATATATCACCAGCCATATACAGTTCGTCCAGCGACACAAGTTTGCAAAGAAAAAGAGAACTTCATATGAAAATAACTGGGATTTATAATGTAATTGTAATGATACCAAATGACTCATTGTGAGATCTGCAATCATACATACCTTTCTCAGAGGACACTGTTAAAATAAGTAATCCATTAAGGATAATCAAATCTGTGGTTTTTACTGCACTTTCATGCTAGAACTGAGTCTCAGTGCTGTTAGCAAAGCACGGATAATAATAGCTACATGTTGGTGATTACATAAAAATGCCATACTTTTCACAGCCTGCAAATTGTCTCACTCAGACACCATTCAGTAGTACATTATACCAACTATCTCTTAGGCCAGGCATTTTTCTTGGTGATATGCAGTTTGTATATTGCTTTTTAATAAAATGCTGCAAAATGCCACTAAGTGCATAATGCGAAAATCTACTGAGAGGATGGTTATGTATCGATACACTTTAAGCATACCAATAAATCATTTTTTTGTTTTGGCTGTCATGTTCCACGGTAAAACAGGTTCACAATGGACCAGAGTAGCATAGGTGTGCTCTGTACTGCACTTTTATTTACTTTTTAGCATCAGAACAGGACACCTCCTTCAAAACGTATGACATTGAATCAAAAGTACTCAAAGTAGTGATCTTTCCGATTTAGTCAAATCATCGTCAATATATTTGAGAAATGCTTGATACTTGTAATTGAAGAAAATGCTTAATAAAATCAAATTTGAAAAAAAAGTGGATTTTGGAATAACTTCATTTGCTCACCAATATTCGAGCTCTGATTTACTTGAAACGTTTGAAAACTATGGGGAAAAGGGACAGACACACAAGGCGCTAATTAGGGTATTTTAGAAATACTTGGGTGCCCAAAAAGTGAAGCAAATGCAGGCTTTCTAAAATCCAGTAAGGCACATACAATTCTGAGACGTTGCCAAAGTATTCTGTTGTGGCCTGATAGACATCTTCCCGCTTCCCTTGCCTTGCCTATCCAAGTTGACTTTTATTTATATTAGATCAAGGTACTGGATAATTTGAGGAAGATAGGCTCGACACTTAATGATGGCAAGTGACAGGAAGACATCTTCTCCAGTAAGAACGCTTGGGCCTGGGAATTGCTATGCAGGCTGTCTGTGTATGAATAAGACTGGGCTCTACCTGTCTTCCACAGAGAAGGTTTAGTCGAGAAACGAACCATAGGCAAATAATAGGATAGACGCTGCTGTGCAGTGACAGGTCCTGATTTCCTGGAAAGTCCATAAAACTGATGAATATGCTGTTTACAATGGCAGTAGATCCATACATCTTATGGACCAATGGCCTACAAGCATTTAAAGGAGAACATACCACTTCATAATTTGTGCCTGGAAATATGGAACAAATGGGATACGCTATATTTCCTGCCAAAACCTACACACAGCGATCCTGGCCTTTATTTCAGTGAATCGTTATACCGGCTACAAGTCATTTTTGATTGTGTCAATATATAAATGAATAGGTCATTCCTCAGCAGGAGCATTTTCGGATAGAGTTCAGTGAGTGACAGATATGTACTTCTATAGGGTACCCTTGATTTCATTCCATGTGTGATTTGCAAGCAATGCACATATATATTGTGTTGGATTATCAACATGGGCTTTTACTTTACTTCATTAATTTGTGTAGCGCTGAAGGCTGGCCTGCAGGCCTAATAGCGCTCACCAGACAAACATAAGATGACATAACCCTAACAAGCTTTAGCAGGGGAGAGGCCAAAGGAAAATCAGTGAACAGAACTGTTGTTAATCCATGTTTGAAGTTGGCTAACGAGGGACAAGTCCTTAGTTCAGGATGGAGGACGTTCCAACTTCTCGGTGCTGCATAAGCAAAGGACCCCTGGATGAGCAAGTTGAGTTTGAATATGGGAACCTGTAAGAGACCCAAATTGTTAGACCTTGGCAACCTTTGTGCCGACAGCCAAGAACATCCACTGGCTAAATATCCAGGACTGTTGCCATAATAAAGGCACTTATGTGTGATACATAAGAGGTGAAAGGTAATTGTACTGGCAGTAGGCAGCCAATGCAGAGCCCTCCTAGCACCAGAAACACAATATTATCTACCTAGACCTTCCACAGCCCTAACTGCATTGTTCTTTACAATCTGTAGCCAGGCGATGTCTCCATTGCTCACACCGTGCAAGAGGCTTGAGCAATAGTCAATGTTGGCCCAATAATGGCCGTGTGACAGTGGCACAGTTATCACCTGCCACAAAAGGTCTTACAGGGCCAAGCACTATGAGATAGAAGGAGGTGGAAGAAACAAGGCTACGTGCATGCTAACTTCTTGATCAAAAACTAAACACAGGGTCTTAAAAGTGGGAAGAGTGACTATGGCACAGCCCGCCATCTGGAAAGCCTGGAAATCAGAACTTAACTTTTTAAGCGGTGGTGCTTTACCAACTATCATAAGTTCTGTTTTAGAGACATTCAGAGCCAGTTCATTGTCCGTCATCCAGGTCTGAATAAGGATGTCACTGCATTGATACTTTCAGTATCCCAATGTAATCACCAATTAGTTACTTAGTATCATCAGCATAATTGGTGTAAGGAACACCCTGGGCATCCAACAGATAAATAAAAGGCTTGTTAAAATGGTTAAACAATGTGGGAGATAAGAGCAGGTCAACCCAAAAACATCCGCCTTTTCATCCTCATGAGCATGCAGTTTAGGTAATATATTTTATTTTTTATTATTAATGTGATATAGTCTATACATAGACTTTACACATGACATAAATTTACAGTATAAAACCATTTCAAAATACACAAATAAACGTAATATTTACAATAAGTAAATTAACATCCATCACTACATTTCCATATGCTTTACAATGTATATCTTCAAAATTAAAACAACAACACACCCAAATCAAATCATACCTATAATATATGTAATATTCACTCACTCAGATTAAACAAACAGAATAAATCTAGAATCTTAACTTTTCAGCAACCAGTGGCTAACAGTTACCTTTCATTGCTTCCACGTATATGATTTCCAGTAAACTCTCAGTCAATATCCATACATTGTACATAGCAAGAAAAAGGTTAATATTAGTTGTATTAATACTGCTACGCCAAAAGGCTAATTCTGCTATGTACTCACTGTTATGGACAAATTTACTGTAGTGGGTCTGATATGTTGTTAATAGTCTCGGACAGTTCATTAAAACATGTTTGCCTGTTTCTGCTATTGAATGGTTCTTACATAATCGGCAGTAGTGTTCCGAATAAGGAATCTGATTTACTGGGCCTGTGTTAGCAAATACCGGAAGATGATTCACCCTAAACATCAAAATAAAAATGCCTTACTCTCACTGCAGAACATAAATTAAGGTAGAACTGCGTTTTTTTATATGTATATAACATATACATAACAAAATGATATTTCTTAAGCTTTTCCAAATGAGCATAATTCTCTAGCCAATCACCAAGATCCACTTTTTTAAGTAATGTTGTTCTTGACCTTTGAGTAAACTCCCCATCGCGAGTATACCATCCAATGTCTTCCAAATATATATCGACCTTAATTTTCAGGAATGTTTTCCCGGTCTGTCTGATGATTTCGTTCCACATGGTGTCAATTAATTGATTACTAGAGCTACTCAACATCAGAAGATACAATTCGGCTCTTTTCTTGAGAACCTGGGATTTTAATGAGGTCAACCCTAATTCAAGCCTAATAACGGCCATTGGCATGCAGGACGGGAGGCCAAGAATCTTTTTCCAATATTTGCCTTCCACAACCTGCAGCCGGTTAAGGTTCCGTGTTTGTAGGGCTTCAAGACCATAGGTCATCATCGGGATTAAAACCTGTTAGTACAGCAAACGTGCAGCCCTAACAGTAAAACCGCCATGGGAGATGGTGAAACGGTACACCATTGCGGAAATTTGAGCAGCCCTGATCATTCTTGTCAGCTTACATTGGAGATAGTCCCCCTTAGTTTCAAATTCAATTCCCAAGTATCTGTAATTCGGGGTGCATAAAATCGCCAGCTCCTGATAATTTTAAGGCTAGTTCATGCTACTTTTTTCTCTGTCATCAGCATCACTTGGGTTTTCTGAAGATTTATTATTAAACCATTGCTTTTTGGGTATAGCCATAAAGCTTCCGCTGATCTCCGCGGGCCACTCAGAGTGTGATCTAAAATCACTAAGTCGTCCACATAAGCGAGGACTGGGCAATGTTTGTCACCAATTTTAGGGGGGTAATTATGGACCTTTTCAATTGCAGCCAGTAGGTCATGTGTAAATAGATTATATAGAGTCGGGGGCGTAACACAGCCTTGCTTTACTCATCTATTTTGTTCAATTTGGATAGTCATATTCCCTTGATGGTCCAATTTCAGGGAGACTGTGTTGTTCTGATGTAGAAGCCTAAGCTAATACAACAGGCCTTGTGGGCAGCCAAGAGATTCTAATTTGGTCCATAGAATATCTCTACGGACCAAACCAAAAGCTGCCTTAAAGTCTACATATAACGCATACAAAAGAGGATTATCCTTATTCCTGGCTGCCATACGTAAGGTATCTAAAATAATCAGATCATGTGTCATAGAAAAGCCCCTCCTAAATCCACTTTGAAAGCAATTGAATATATTTTCCTTATCTACCCACTCATGTAATTTATCAAGGATTAAACCTGCAAAGAGTTTCCCAGTGCAATCCAACATCGATAACAATCTATAATTGCTAGGGTCGCTCTTATCACCCTTCTTCTGCACTGGTATAAGTGTAGCTGTTTGACAAGAATGGGGTATTCTACCTTCCAGCATAATTTTTTCAAAGAGAATCTTTAGCAGTTCGGCCCAGAATGTAGGGTTACATTTCAATGTAATGTTGGCCACACCATTAGGTGCCCTTGAAGATTTTAGCTTCTTAATCTTATCAATGAGCGTAGCAACCGTTATCTCGATGTTGCTAGGCATATTACAATCTCTCAGAAATCTTTTTCGTATATGGGCACCAATGGGATTAAGTATTGAATTTGTCCTATTCGCCACTTACTTCTCCCAACAGTGCCCAGATGTTACAGGAATTCTTGGTACATAGTAACCTTGTGGTCTCTTGCCATTGTTTTAATTTCTTAAGGTACTTTCTTTGTCTTGACCACGACTGAAACATACCCTTGAGTGTTTTACAAGCAGACAGATACCATTTGATAGATAAAGATGTTTTCCTTGCTTTCCTCATTTCTGCTCTGAGTTGCCTTTTAGCATCTCTAACTTCACAATCCAACGTGTTTCTTTTGGTGAGACCTATTACCGCACCTCCCTTACCAGTGGTGGCATGTACACTAGCAAGTGTAGAAATCCAATGTTCAATATGATCGATGGACATAATCTGGAATCGGCTGGTATCCCTATACTGGTCTAATTACATGGTAGCTACCGCTTTCGCTATGTTTTTCTCTAACCAGCATGATTTACCATTAGATCCCCCATGGTTTTGACAGCATGATTTAAATCATCAACACTCAGAGTTAACCCAAGTCAGGCATGATCGCTCCAGATATTTATGGAAACCTTCATATCCTTCACCCGGCTAGCAATGTCTGCAGTCACAGAAATATAATCCAAGATACTTTTTGAACCACCACTTTCACAAGTAGGTTGACCAGGAAAATCATTAGTTGTTCTACCATTAATCATCTCCATGTCCCATAGTTCAAAAAAACTCAACCAATACTGTCCTTCCGGGTCAACTTTCTTATAGGACATAACATTCTTAGGTCTTAGATTTGGATTACTCGTAGTCCCCACATCTCCAGACATATAACAATTGAAGTCCCCAAATCATTACAGATTTATTCTCCTGATTAAAAGTCCAGTTGATCATAATGCCATGAAGGGACTCTTGAATAATAGTAGTTTAGGCATCCCCAGGAGGATTACACAGGCTTATCAATAACATTTTCTCAACCTTATTCTTGATACATAGAACCAATTCAATCGCAATCACAAAATCATCTGTTTTAGTTTCTATGCAACGTGATTTGACATTATGCTGAATGCCCACCATTAGTCCCCCAAAAGGTCTTCCCCTTTTGCCTTTTTTAGCAAGGGATTTTAACACTGTATATCCATTCAAAACAATAGGGTCAGTCAACCATACTTCTTGTAGACAAATACATGTATAGTTACTTATGTATGGCAATAATCCATCCTGAGAAATTAAATGACTGAAACCCCTAGTGTTCCATGAGAGAAATTAAATCCCTCAGTCTTTTTTCAATGCTACCGGCAAACATTCTGCCAACCACTTTAAGATGTTTTGGACATCTGCCAGTTGAACCTTGTCACTTGCAGGGAGCGGGGTTATACTGGTCTTACTCTTAGGTTCGAGCAGCACTTTCCTTGGGCAGTCCGCATCTTCTTTACCTGGATCCCCATCAATTTCCACATCAACCTCCAGTAAGTTAACCTCATATGTACGCAGCAAATTAGCATTAGCAGTGGCCAGAAATGTGCAGTGAATTGCTGATACATTCGTATTCAGAGTATTTGGTGGTTCAATATAATCAAAGTCATCTGATGTCATGACTCTTAATTGCGGAAGAGAGTGGAGCCTAATCAAGAATTCTGTTTGTGTCAAACAATCGTGGTCATTATTTTGGCATAGGTTCTTGATTATACAGATATGGTTGGTACTCATTTCTGGCGTCTGCCCCTCATTTATATGCATTGACTTCTGTATAGTCTCAAGGTAAGGGATCAGCCTTGAATTGTTAGAAGTAGATGAGATGTTTTCTACTGATTGTACGTTTGGCATACTACAGGGTTCAGGTGGAGTTTCTTCTGCGTCTGGTAGATCATTATCTTTCCCCGGAATGAGCCAGCTAGTGAGACGCCCGTCTCTTTCGGAGTATCTCTTTTGCACCCGTGCTGCTTTTTTCCTAGCTTTTTTCATATTTTTAATCTCTGGATCGGACTCAGAGGGTAGTAAGGGTGAATTATATGATATTTTCTTTCTTATTGCCCTTCTAGCTAATCTACGCTGTTTCCGGGAGAAATAGACCTCAGAGTTATAGTCACATTCTGATCCACTTCCAGCGGTGGGGTGGGATCTTTAATCATCCGAATGGCTTCAGACACATTATTCTCAGTATCCTCAATCACCTCCTTCTCAACTGTATTCTATGTTGCCAAATTAATTGTGTTTTCAAGGATACCGCCACACAGTTTTAGCAATATTTTTAGTGCAAACTGCAATGAGGCCATGGTAGATTGAATCTTGACCAAGGTATTAGTATCATAAAAGGAGCCCGTAAATCTTCCGACTCTGGGATTTCTGAGTGTATTGCTAAGTCCGGTGACATTGAGAGCCTCTCTGGAGTTGTCATAGTTGGTGGAAGTTCTTTCGCTGTCACACCTTTTTCTTTATCAACAGCCGAATTGTTCAAGACAGAAGTCATCGATCTTTGGATCGAGAGGCATAGCTCCAATAGGGAATTGTTGTCAATCATCAATACCGAGGAATTATCTTGCACAATACTTGCGCTCTGATTATTCACTCCCTCCTTTTCAAGAGTGTCCAGAATTGATTCAACCAATAGGTTGCGTGGGAAAAAGTTTGTAACAGTGCCTTTACTTATTGGTGTTTGCTGTTTAGGTTTATTGTTAGCACCCCCTTTCACAGTTCTACCTGTAAGTGCTTTGGCTTCTTATTGCGCAAGTTATAGTTGTCAGTGCAAGTTTTCTTCGGGGGGACATTCTACTTTTTCGATGATTTCTAATTCTCCGCTTTCACTTCCTCAAAGTACTGCAGCGCCGAACTTATTAACTTCCACCTGATGTTGACCGTTTATCACAATTGCCACTGGGAGTAGACAAGGTCAAAGGAGAATTTTCCAACAGTTTCCTGTTGGTACAACTGGTGATAGGCAGGGGGTGGCACTGGGGTCTATCTGCCGCCGTCCCACAGTACTCACAGCCCACAAAAGGGACTGGCAAACAGCACCAGCCAACAAATCACAGCGAAACAGTCACTGAAACTCACTGATGGCTGCCTCCGACAGACCTCTCTGTTAATTATTTATAATCTACCCGCAATACAATGCAGTCCAATGTATCACAACAAATGAACCCACTACTCAGGTCAGAAGAGCATGCACGTGGTTATTAAGCAAATACCTTCTCTGCCAGTGATTAATGTATGCCTATAAACAGGTGTGTATGCCGAACTGTTTCAGGCTGATAACCAAAACAGACCGGCACTTCTCAAACTGACAAACGTAAGGCTCTCCTTGGGGACACTTGGTTTGACAGTTAACAGAGGACAGGATGGGGGTATGGGGCGTCAATAACTGGTCACAGGCTTGCTAATATAAATATGTTCAAATATGTTCCACAGAAGGCAATATCTCTTGTGCCGTCCCCCTCGGAGCTTAGACCACCATAGCACTACGGCAAATCCCCTCCACTCACTGTGCTTCTTCCCTTCAATTTCCAGGTGAGCCTCGAGCACCCAACTCATTCCGGATTTCACGGCCTCTCTCTGTGTGTGTACACCTTTTCACCAGTGCAAACGAAATAACTCATAGTGCCCCGCCTGTCTCCCGATCAACGTCTCAGAGGGCCATCTCAGCGGGCCCAGTCCGAGGGTCCAGTCGTTCCTCCGTTCCGATCCATTCATCGTTCCCACTAGAGGAAAGGACATAAGGACAAGAATCGAGTGTCAAGCCGCACTGCAGAGTGTCTCACAAACTCGAAGTCACAGGCGCTTCCGACACCTAATGCCCTGTCATTTAGGTAATATAAACATTTCAATACCCTAATATATAGTACTATAAACAAAATGAAATATCATGCACTATGACTAATATGTACTGCGTTGGTATGAGCATATGCATAGTTAAGGCATACGCAGAACATATGTAGGATTGACGTAATTATGTTCAAACATTAAAACATTGGGCCTCATTACGTCTGTGGCGGTAAGGCAACAACAGCGCTGGTAGTGCTACCGGCACCGTTGTTACCATGCCGCCACATTACGAGTTCTGTTCGCGGGTGCCGCTCTGCACGCCTGGTCAGACCAGGCGTGCAGAGCGGCACCCGCGAGCAGAACAGGATGGTAGCAATGGTACCATTATGAACGGTACCGCTGCTACCATCCTCTCCTATTCCCATTGAGCCCTATGGGGGCTCAAATGGGAATAGGGACGTACCGGTACCGGGTCCCGCGCAAGGGAAATTACCGGGCCCGCAAAGGTCGGAATGGCCTGGTTATCCCCCTTTGGCGGGACCCAGTGCCGGATCCGAGTTTGGGGGTAGCCATGCCCTTATTAAGGGCATGGATACCTCCAAACTTGTAATGATGCCCATTCTATATCAACCACCAGTAACAAGTACGTATCCAATAAGTATCCCAACTGTCTAACACTGTGGTATTACAGACATGTTCACCAGTTCAAGTGCAATTAGTACTGGGGACAAAATGTGCCACATTATTTCAATGCATTTTTGTACGAAGGCAACGTATAGGATATAATGTTGAACACATTCACAGATGCCAGAGGCATTGCCACAGAGGGTGCCTGTACAATAGCACAAAGTTGAGAACAAGTGGTGAGCCAGTTTCTGAGGGTGAAAAAAGGATGACATTCACAAGGGGCAAAACAAAACTAACAGAAAAATATAATGCGTGCCCATACATCTAGGCCATGGTTCACAAATGTATTAAATCCATGTGTTTTTTGCAAGAGTGCCATTTTTGCCTGAGATCTAATTGCTCTTGCACTTGTATAAGTGGAACGTTTCTGTAATATCACTCTATGGTCCTGATTTGGAAAATCCCATGTGTCTTTGGCGTCTCTGCACCTCTTGGATGATGGGGATGTTGGAGGGAGTCACAGGCTCCCGTGGAAGAAACGTGTAACAGCTACAAGCACAAGCTGCGACAGAGGAAGGTAGCTCCCAATGACACGAGTTAAAATGAGCTAGGTAAGATGCTCTGCTAAGAGGCGCGTTCACTATCTGTGCTTGAAGATGTAAATGTGCCCAATACAAATAGATTGGGCAGAGGTAAGCAGACACTGAACTCAGGGGCTGACTATTATAAAGCAGCACTATCCTCACAAACTCCGTTCTTTCCCCTTGTGTAACGCTGCAGACACAACTCTGGTCGCGACAGGCTCTGGTAGGAGCTGGCAGGGCACTTAGTACAGACACAAAAGCATAAATCAATCCACTCGTGCATCAGAAAGAGCCCCCACCCAAACTCATGCAGGGGAATCAGTAATGGACAGTAATTCTACACAGCAGCTCACACTTTATTTGTTCAGCACTGTGCCACTTATGTGCAAGCAAACTGGTGGGTACTCCAGCGGCACATACCATTCTGCAGCTCCCTCACAGCTCAAGTCATTTCCTAATCCTGCAACATTCACAGCTGTTCTGCGACACCTTCGGCATTGGCGGCTGATGATTTTTTTTTTCTTTATTTTTAATGGCGGGGCATAGCTATTTGTCACAATTGTGCAAGTGTATGTTAGCATAGCGAAGAAGCCCGAACCATCCAATGGAGTTCTTGGTCGGTTGCCAGGCAAGACACTTTTTTGAATAATGTTTTATAATTGTGGATTATACTGCACAATTTCTTTGAAAAATGTAGTAGAAAGTCAGACAGTCTACATTCGATTGTATATGGCAACTCATGAACAAATCAAATATATGCAAGTTACTAACAATGCTCAGCGGCATTTCCCAGCGCATTTTCACAATTCCTATCCCCACAATATATGCCAATATAAAAACAACACTGTCATGCTGGCTCCCATACATTTCATGCTTCCTGCACCAATGTATGCCAGTATTCCTATGCTATTTAAAAGCATACTCATGTTTGCTTACTGCATAATGCCAGTAATGCTACTATAAGAAAACTTGTCCAAGACGGATTTTCCACATATGCCAGTATTCCCACGGTGGCATACTTATGTTGACTTTGCCTTTACAAATTCCCTATATAACACTAAACTATTGAATCATATTCGCCCTTCTATCTCGCTCAAAAATAGATCCTGATTGGCCACAGCCCTAGTAAATTCACGATAGGATTATGGCAATAGCCTTCTGTCAGGAACATCGAAAGCCAATCTTCATGCATTGCAAGCGGCACAAAACGGCGCTGTTAGAGCAGTTTTCGGTATGTCCAGGAGAGACCATGTTATCAAGGCCAGACGAGAACTTCATTGGCTCCCTGTTAAACACTGTGTTACTCATAAGCTTCCGTCCTTAACCTACAAGTGTTGTAATAACGATGCTCCACAGTATTTGATAGATCGGCTCTCCCATTTAGTCATTCCCTCTGCTCCTTTGATCCCACAAAACACGCACAGGCCAAGATTCAAACTTTCTAGCTTTGGCAGCACTGTGTACAATGTTCAAGCCCCTGTGGCTTGGAATAATCTTCCTCACCATTTTAGGCAGTCAAACTCTCTGTAGGAGTTTAAGAAAGGCGTTAAGACTTTTGAGTTCAATCTTGACCCCAGCTAATTTGGCATCTGTTGTGACTTGCTGTGACTTGTCCCTAATCTGAATGCATTTGTGTTTTCTCTCTTATGTGTTCTTTATGTGCACTTTGTGGCCTATGGGTGTTTTAGCGCATTACAAAAATGTAAAGAATAATACCACAATAAGAAAACATGTCCAAACTGACTGCACCATGAAGACCAGTCTAGACAGATAATGGCATATATCATGATTGCTTTATCAGATGTGTCCAGTAAAACATTTAATAATTCTGTAAGAAATTGCTACACTATGTCAAACACAATGTCAATTGAGCCACTTAACAACACTTATCATGCATGGTTTATCACAGTTGGCCAGTAAAAATGTCATGCCACAGTACCAAATGGCTAGACGGCTGCACCAAAATGTTAGTTGCTACGTAAATACACCTATCTTGCTTCCTTTATCATAGATAACCACTAAAAAATGTCATACCACAGTAAGAAATGTGTAGCCTGGCTGTGCCATGTAACAACACAGCTGGCTTCATCATAGATGCCCATAAAACAATGATGAGGCCACAGTAAGTAATGGCTGGACTCGCTGCATCAAAATACCAGCCTTTCCCTGTAATAACCCTTGTCATGCTTGTGTTTTCAAAGATGCCCATTAAAATTGTTTGTGTCACAGTAAGAAATGGCCATACTGGCAGCATAAAAATTCCAGTCCAGCCAAGCTATATCACTTATCATGCATGCTTTATCACAGATGCACAGTAAATAATGTCATGTCTCAGTAAGAAATGGCTAGACTGGCTGCACCAAACTGCTACTCTAGCTATGGCTGTATCAAAACGTCAGTTTAGTCACGTAGTAACACTTATCAATTTTATTTTTATTATAGATATCCAGTAAAAAAAAATGTATCACCCTACCCTGCCAAAATCAGCCCGGGTTGGCACAAACTAAACACGAGCACACAGACACATATACATTCACTAAATCAATCACTCGCTCTCGTTAGTAGCTCTCATATCTATTAAAGCCACATCCAATTTGTGTCATGCATGTGGCAACATTATGAGCCTAGCTTAGCTATGGAAGGGTTATGTGTATTCTGGTTAGACAGGGCAGGAGACTGAATGACTGGGCATCTGCTTTGATTTATTTTAGGTCTGGCAATACTTCACTCCAGCAGGACAGCCGCCCAGCAGGAGCTGTCCTAGGAAATAGGAATCAACGGTACGCCCATTCCAAATGGAATAGGCTCACTCCAGGGAGCTGCATTGTAAAATTACAATTGAAAATATGGACAAGGAAAGGGGGAAGATAGTGTATAGTTTGAGAAATTATCATCTGGCCAGGGTTCATAGCCCTGGAGTGTTTTATTTGTATTAGGATATACATGTGTGGGTGATTCGCTCTCTGAACGGGTAATCTACTAACCATATCCCTCTTTGTCGCAACTCAATGCCAAACGTATAGTGCAATTGTGCACTGTTGCATCAGTAGCCTGATTCACAGCGACCGCTCTGATCAGGGGCAGAGCAAGTTCCAACGTCACAAGATGGTCACTTGACCACTGCAGCAACAACAAAGTTACTCCAGCACAGGGGTGAGATTAAAGATATGCCCCTTTACCCACACTATGATGATCAGGATTGCCCCATGCCAGTGACAGGGTAATCTCTGAGTTTAGGCATAGAGCATGGTGATAATTATGATCATGGCCTCGACACCCAATTGGTATTACACATATGTCAGCTCCTGTGATTCATCTCTGCTTTGGATGGGAATGTGTGTTCGGGTCATAAGGGTGAATATTGACACACGGCATGACATAAACCCTGAGGACTCAGCCTCTCTTTGGTTCTCTTTGCCAGTAACCCCCTCCTCAGAGACAGACTTGCAGCAGGCATCTGTCCTGGCCCTAGGTATCAGAGGGGTGCACCCATTCAGGAGGAGAAGCCTCACACCGGGGTGTAGCATATCCAAAGGTATTTGTTATCAGTAAGAGGGAAGGGGGTGGGAGTAGGATAGGCAGGAGTGTGCTGGAAACTGGAAGAAGCCTTCCACCATCTTATTTCTCACTGTCTCCCTTTCCCTTTTCCCAGAGTGGACTTTGCTCTATTGATTTTGCAGAACATGGAGGAGACAGGAAATTATGTCATCATTGTGATCATAGTCTGGCCAACAGGGGGCGCGAAGTTAATGAGGCGTCAGCTGAGTTTCCAGGGTTTTGTTGCATTAGGTTCTCACCTTAACGTCCCTGCAACTAACGTTTTTTCCTTGAATTTTAATGGTTTTGTTACAATGTATTGCTCACCTCAATGTCTCTGCAACTAAAGTTTTTTCATTGATTGTGTAGTATATAAAATATTAAATATTAAAATTAAATATTAAAAATATAAATAATTGCACTAAGCAAAGCACTGTATTATGTCCACAGAGTAAAATAAAAGACAATTTGACAAGGACTTTTATAAAATACTTACATGTATCTGTACTGCTTACGCATAGTTATTAAAATGTTACACTGTCACTATATTTAAAAATACATATTTACAACACAACTGCCCATATAGATGCATATATATATATATGTTTTCCTTTTAATTTCTAGCCGCATCTACCAAGTATATGTATGCAGGGGCTGCGTACAGCAAAAACTGGGGAAAGGGGATGAACCCATGTGTACACAATTAGCCAATAAAATGTTGATATCCTTCAACGCATCTATGTATCTTCGCGCATAATATATCAGACTTTCAAACCACACTCCGCGGTTCTGTGCTTACATGTCACTCCTATATGTGTCAACAAACTATCCAATCAGACGCCACAACATATCGACACGAGTATGCTCATGCCGTTCGATGCAACCCTTGCGCAATGCATCATCCAATCACAATGCACGCTGAAACTCTGCGACTGCACGTGGGCTCTATACACATCAACGAACCAATCAATCACACGTTGAGCTCTATTGACACAGCTACGCCAATGCCGTATGATGACACATGCGCAAACAAGTCTGTCCAATCAGACGGCGCAGCTGTCTGTAGCTGCAAATAATCACCACACCCACAAAAAAAAACACTTTTCATTAATCATTGCTTTTTGTACTTGCCAGTGAAAATGTTTCTCAGTAACTCCAAGCACTTGTGGCACGGTACTCTTTCAACTCCTCATACTTTTCACCCTATTTTCCTTTGTCTCGTGATTTGTTTGGCTTGTCCATTTTTTTCTTTAGTTTATTGTTTTCATTCTTTTTTTTTAAAATCATTTTTTGCAGCATTGTCTTTTTCGTGTTGTTATTTGTATTCTTTTATATTTTCCTCCCGGTTGGACATACCAACAATATCTGACCACAAGAATAGGAGCAGTGAGCACATGTCTGACCACGAGAATAATAGCAGTGATGATGATGTCATCATTTGGGTTCCGAATCCTTCACCACCGAGGAAGAGGCAAACTGGTATGAAAGAAACTGCAGACAGTGGGCCCTTCTGGCACACTGCTCGAGAAAAGAGGCAGAAGACCTACTGTGCACCGTTTTCAACAAAATTCCATACCGTGGACCTTCCGATATCCCGTCTCAAAGTCTAGGTACATCGGTAATGATAAACCATCTGGTGCAAGTCCACTGGGATGACGTTGACAATGATTACCAGAAAGCCCATGAACACCACAAAAGAAAGATACACAGGGTCTGTTTCTTGCACAGATGAACATCAGCAGCACCTGCAAAACCTGCCTCAACCAGTGCATCACCAATGCCAACTGGAAATACACCGTCTAAATCAGCAGTGCTATCCACTACACTGACTCCTATTTTACCACATCCAATCTAAGCATGATGAAAGTCAGGTGTAAAAGATGCTGCAAATGGGTAGCCCAGGGACATGCCACAATTGAGCAATGGCTGCAGAAAATAGCTCAACATCAGGCTACGTGTCATGCTTAGTATTTTTTGTTAAGTGGCTATTTCCCCCCATTTTTTCTTTAAAAAATATAAACAAAACATGTACAAAACATATATATGTTGGATTTTATTTTAATTCCCTTTGTTATATGTTTAATTCTTATGTATTTTCCTCCCCTATTCCATCCCCCTCTTTACATCCCCCAAAACAGTCCTTTTAAGGACTACCTTTTATGTTACAAAAATAGATAACACTGAAAACAGACTGCAAAAATATATTGCAATATCTATTGCAATGTATTGTGTGCAGTTCCATAACTCAAAAGTGCCATTTCCTGCCTGTAACTGCGGTTATTAGGGGCGTTTATGCACGGGTAAAAGTACTCCAGCCGTTGTTGACCTTGGCCACGTAAAAGCATTCATTGGCTAATACTGTAGTCGCACATAGAGATTTAAAACAAAATATTTGTTTGTGCACATATGTGCATTACACATGTATATTTATCAAAATTCTTACTAAATACCTTAATAGATGCTTGACTCTTTCGTTCATATTTGATCTGTAAAAGGAAATATACTTCATATTAATATTAAATGCCATTTACACCGGACACTATCTATCACCACCAGAGTTTTCATTTAGTGTCACAAAATAAGTACATTATTTATGTTTTTTTCTCATAGTGATACTAAAGGAATACTGATTGTATTCCAAGTACACAACCATTACCAAGTTGCATTCATTAATCATTCTGTGGAGAAAAAAAACTTCTAATTGGAGAAAAAAAAACTCTGTTCTACTACTTTGAATATTCAACAGTTAAGTTATTACAAACTAGTTTTTGCATCAGAAAATTCAAAAAAAAAAAAATTGCCTACAACATCCATAGATCGTACACTAATAAATACATTTAAGTACAATGCACAAAAGTTAGAAACCATACAAACTTTACTTTATGCTACATTTTGCATATTCGTTTATGCAACCTTCACCAGGAAACCAAGACATGTAGCATAACCCTGTCTTCAGTTTTACAAAGAAATAAATGAAGACATGCCAACAATGTAATATTATTTTGAGTATTCATCTTTTTAAATTATAGTCATACCTATATTATTAATAATAAGAAGATAATAAAAACTGCTGGGAATAAAGATATTGGGGCCGATTCATGGAACAAATGTGCGCGTGACGCGCACAGCGAAAGCTCACAATGTCTGTGCACACACTAAAAAGGGGGTGGAACACGGGGCAGAACACGTGGAATGGGGAACAATGCATGAAAAAGAAGGCGTACCTGGGGAAGTACTGCAATAATCAATGAGGATGCAACAACTGATGGGTAGTGTCACAGCTCTGGTCTCCAAGCGCAGGAGTGGCACAAACCAACCACCCGTCCGCGGTCTGGCCGCCTGCAAGGTCAAACTTACACAGGCCTTCGAGACCCCGGCAGGGAAAGAGGGTCAGGGATCCGTTGGTTGGATAGGCATCGGTCTTCAGAATAACCGGAAAGAGGGTCAGGAGAGGGGAGGTGGATGGGCAAGGGAAAGTAGGCAAAAGACAAAATCCTACTATTGACAATTACACATACTCAATCAGAGAAACCATGTTCCTCATGCACATTGTACAAAATGGTTCAAAGCCGAGACGAAGAGAGACTTATATCTGGGGTGAGTGCTGGCCTCCTGCCTGCGCACTCTCAGGTCCGGTAACAGGAGCAGTTCAATGCTGCAAAGAGAGCATGAGTTACTATTCTGTGTGTGTTTTCCCCACACACATAACACCATTCATGCCTCAAACTTAGTGACTACTCTCCAAACAAGCACTCTTGTCTGCTGCTTCGTTCATATACTTTTGCTTGCCCCTATTATGGTTCATACACTGTTAATGCAGGCACACGTGGCCACGCGGTAAATGGGAGACCATGTGGTAAGAATCACACATGATAGAAGTGTTCTTAGGTGAGCTGTTAGACGCGTGTGGCGAGGTGCGACTTCAGTACAAGTTGCGTTCTGCCATCCGTGGATTTCTATAGGTAGCGCACGTGGCAATTTGCATATGCTAATGATAAGCACCGCACTCGAGTTTGTGCAGTGCTGGGTGAACCCCCTTGCACTGTATTAGTTTGTGTCTAGGAATGCTACAGCACTAACAACTTAGCTTCTATGGAGCAGGGTGGACTTGAGGATATGGCCGACGCCCCCGGCGTGTGCCCCTGACAACTGGGAAAGCTTCTTGGCATTTTGTCCTTGCCTAGCCAACCTCCCCAGCACTGGCGCAACTTAGCTTGCATGTGTGAGGGGCCTGGAGGAAGGTCAGCTGGGGCATGGCCCCTCGTGCTGCTCACCTTGCTTGGAGCTCCTGGAAACACGTCTGCTTCTGTCGGACGTCTGAGCACAAGCCTTGTGCTACTGCTCCTGCGCGCATGCACACGTGTGCCCCACCCAACGTGGCAAGGGTTTAGTAGTTCTTGGACCGGTGTCTGCTGGCAAAGGTAGTCTGGATGCTCCTTTTCCTGCAGAAAGGGCATAAAAGGCATCTATAAGTCTTGAAAGTTTACTATGTGTGTCTTCATGCTGGTTGTCAATGGGCCATGTCTGAGACCTAAATCCAACCTCCTCCCACACAACCCCAGGTTCTGTACCCTGACAGGTTGAGCTGGAACTTGAGTCGAAAATAACCAAGGAGGCTGGCACAACAGGACGGTTGAGCTGCAACCCAATCAATCATTGATAGTGTGAACTAAGAAAGGCAGAGACAGCAGAAGTCTTGAAAGGCACAGAGAATGAGATAGCCGGAAACAGCTGACAGCAAGTCAAGAGCCACAACAGTTGAATAGCATTAATAAAAGCCAACAGCCAACATAAAGGCCTGGATGTAATAGATGAAAGACAGGAGGAGTGACAGAAAGATGCTGTTGAACAGAATTCTACAGAGGCAAACCTAGGCAGTATAAGAGTATGTGGAAATAACAGCCTGACAGACAGGCGGACAGATCTGCATCAAGGACAGTAGCAGGAAGAAGAACAGGGACTAAAGGCACCAGAGTGTGAAAAACAAGTAAAAGAGCAGTAGTCCAGTAGGAAAACTGCACCCTCAGGCAGCATCAAAGTCCAAGAGGGAAGACAGACACAACGTGACGTCCAAAGGGAACAGAGCGTAGTAGTATAGGTGGACATCTCAGGTGAGGACTGGACCGTGACTTGTGCCTCTTGGGTCACATTCCTAATGCATCCTCCTTTGCCACAATCCCCAGGGGCTGAACTCAACATGCACCAACTTGACATTGGCAACATCCGGCCCCCTCCCACCATCAGTGTGACTCTGACAGGCAAAGGGTGCAGGCTACTCTCTACAGCATGAAGTGCATCAAGCACATCTACAGACAAGAAAATAACATACATCACGATTAACATCACTAAATGGACTTTTCAATAATGTACTCACCAAAATTGATTGCAGACATGCCGTGGAGAAAACATCCCTAATCCCCACTAGGGGTGTTAACACAAGTAGTACAGCAGCAGACAGGCCACAGATATGATGAAAGTCCAATGCTCTTGTGTAAATGGTTGTAACACCAAACCATCCTAGCAAGCCCATGGGTAGGGGAAGCAGGAGTGGCATATGTGAGTCAGGACCCCAATCTTCAAACACATACACGAGACAAGCTTGAAGAGCCCAGCTGGAACATCCAGTGGATGCTTTCAAAATCCACAAAGCACCACAACGTCACATGAATGCACAATAGACAAACAATTTTAAACTATATTAACTAATTTAACTAACTATAAAAATCAAAAATGGCCACATACGACCCGTGGCGGGGGAAGGCACCCAGGAGGGGGGGGCACATGGTGCACCTCAACACCCACATGCAATGATGTTGAGATAAAAAAAAAACATGGGCTTAACGTCTGCACGGCCTGACCTATGTGGGAGATAAGTCGTTGTCCTCCTCGCGCTCTGACTCAAAAGGTGGACGTGGCACAGTACCCTGACCACACCTATGCGCAGCTTGCCCCTCTTCAGCAGCAAATCGGTGGGACCGATGAGCCTGGTTCTGTGCCGCGATGACACATAAGTCAGCATGCAGAACCTCACGTGATATGCATGCTTCCTCTTGCAAGGTAGCACGTGTAACACAGAGTTCTTCCTGCATGGCCTGGCATGACATCTGGAGCACCTCCCGGCAAGCACGTAGCTAAGCCGAGAAAGTATTCTCAAGCTGTTCCAACCTCTCCTCTGTCTGCTGTCTCTGGGACATCAAGAGCACACCCAGAGTAAATTTGAGGGAAGCATGGTCTTCCCTCCGGGCCTCCCTGAGTGCCTCTGCGTGAGCAGCAAGTGCTTGATGCAGAGACACCATTTCAGCCCGGCGTGCCCTGTCTGAGGCCGCCATGCCCAGACTGAGTGAGCGGGCCGTGGACTGTGTTGCCTATTGCTGGAGATCCACCTGCCTAGCGGGGGCGAGCACGGATTGGGCCACACGTTCCATGCTCTGAGCAACATTATCAATTGCTGCCCCCTGTTGTTTGGAATTGGGGACCATGGCTTGCTCCCACTCAGTATACCCCATTGACGCACGGCCACTGCGTTGCTGGGCTTGACACCCGTGGGACCCAAGAAGCCGCGGTCCTTGTTGGGTTGTCACCACCAGCGGTTGCAGGACTACATTCCTCTGTTGACCTAATGCCCCAGGAACATCAGCAACTAGTGTGGAGTGTGACCATGCTTCCTGATCCACCACAGGTGGAGGTCCCACCACTGCCTGGTCCCTTAATGCAGGTGTTGTGGACAGAGGATCGTCCACATCAGAATCACTCACCGTTGACGAATGGACATGACGCGCATCCAACTCAGCATTGTCGTCAGAGTGATCATCCGGGCTAGACTCATTTCCAGCCCTAGACACTATGGTCTAGAGCACAAGTGGGTTCTCGTGGCCTACCACCCCACGACCCCCACTTGCGCCGGGTTGCTGGTGTAGTAGCAACCCTGTGTCTGGAATGACATCACCATCCTCTGCCTCCATTCCGTCATCATCTGAAAAGTGGAAAAAACAAACATGAGTACACATGTCAGAAGCACATAACCCACACACACATGACATCATATGGACAGCCAACGCATGAAGCAGACATGTCACACACAAATGAGAATCCGGTATGCATCCAGTGGCATTGATATGCAAACACATCCCAAAAGCAGAAATGGATGTGTCTAAATAGCAAAGCCTACACAATTACAAAATGTGGTATATCACCTCCATCACACACTACCTCTGTCAGGCACATGCCACAGGCAGAAAAGACAGATGGCAACAAAGAGATGGCACCATAAGCATGTCTGAACTGCAAAATGGCCACAGCTGTAAGTGAATCCAAACACACAATGACACACTTAATATGCAAGTACCCATGCATCACTAAACCATCATCACCAATATAGCTTCATCCATCTGCAGCTTGGCCCGTACCGGGTGTCATGGGCCATGTAGATATAATGAATGTCCCGAGCAAAGCAAGGGCCTCCAACCAGGCATGAGGGACCATAACGCCCAGTACGGTCCGAGCTGCAGGCCATGAAGCCTCAAGAACACCCCTCAGGGCCTGATTGAGCACATTGTGCTATGAATGTGCCCTATTCCATTATTCTGTGTGTAAATTCATCACGGCCAGGCCCCACCATATTAGCTAAGTGGGCCTGGGCGTACACATACTGCACAACAGTGCACCTTCAGGATCATGCCAGTTGAACATAATGGGTGCAATGCTGAAATCTCACCAGCATTAACGTCAATGAACTACATATCAGTCAGTCTACAAAAAAGCTGCGGAAGACACATGTGTAAATGAACACTTTCACACACACATAAGTGAGTAGCCGCAATGTTGCACTGCACAACGTCGAAGCTGCTTTGGGAAGAGACTGGGCCGTGATGGCCAGGGTCAAGGAGACTGTGGTGTGGACGGGGGGAAGTGGGCCGGACGAGAAGATCTTGGTGGTCGTTGATATTGATACCGTGTTAATTTCAGATTGGGGAGACTGTACTAGAGTGCTTTTGCTTTTCTTTTGTTTTGGTGTTCTTTGGTTGTTTTGTTTATGTCATGAAAAAATAATAAAATGTTTTATAAAAAAAAGGTTGAAGCTGCTTGCATATGTACATGTGAAAGTGTTCAAAAACACCCCTTTCCCTACACACCTGTATTGTGAACATGAACAGCATCCAATACAGCAAAGCAAGCAGCTACAACGCTGCCTGCTTTGATGTATGTGAAAGTGTACACCTATACACGTGAAGGCAGCTCCATAGTCATTACAACCCGATTGGCAGGCTACAATCAATCTGTCCCCTATACCAGTTGGTATAGGCCACAGATTGACCAATCAACTTTGCTAAACACCCACTAGGGTGTTCCAATACTGAATACATGTGTCACAGGATGCACCTGTGCCTGTGGCCTTCATAACAGTGAAGGGATGAAAATCTGACCATACATGACAGGTCACTTTGACATTGCAGCAGTGAGTAGGCATGTAGAATGGTGTAACACGGCTCAGGAGTGGGTTGATGCAGTGCTGAACATGTGTACGTTACCCACTATCTACATGAACAAGTAGGTGTCCAGTCAACTGGTCGACAACAAACTGGTCGACTGCAATTTGGTCGACACCATTTGGTCGAATGCCAAATGGTCGAATTTTTTTTTTTTATATATATATATATATGTGTTTTGTGGGTTTTCGTGTGGGGAAAAAAAATAAAAAAGAAAAAAAGGGGGTTGGGGGGGACCCCCCAAAAAAAACCAAAAAATGGGTAAAAAAAAAAAAAAAAAAAATTCGACCATTTGGCATTCGACCAAATGGTGTCGACCAAATTGTCTGTCGACCAAATGTTTTCGACCATTTGACTGGTAACCGAACAAGTACATTATGATGTCAATCAATAAACATGAAGGCAGTGTAAGGGCAAGTTCAGGCATCACGTGCAATGTACATTCAATGGGTTGCATGGCTACAGGCAACCCCCCCCCTTTAGTGAAAATGCAGGGAGGCATTGCTTGGCAGTGAACAGGTGACCAGAGAACTGTGTATTGGCAGACAGTGTTGACTAGCGTCAATTGCATCATCTGAGTCAACTGACAACACAGCAGATGAAAATGGGACAGCTACTACACCAGTTGGACAGAGTTAGGGGGCCTGAAACAGGGGGAGGCCTGTGCCCCACACATACTGTGACACCCTAAACATGTGCGTGATGCAGGACTGAGCCAGAGTGGGCATGGAATGGATGATCAAATGCCATTAAATCATTAAATGTATGTCAATCTGGACACTTACTACAATGATCATCCGTGCAAGGTCACATAGGGGCATGCATGCAATGCACATGGAGCATGAATGGGCACTCATGTCCCTGCGGAGCATCTGCCATCTGCACAGTCCGAGCGAGACACCCTGCATCAAGGACAAAGGATTACCCCACTGTAAGTGTCTGGCAGGTTGGCAGGGGGGAGCGTGCATGTGCACAGGAGCGTTGAACAGGCCATTGCAGTACTCCAACATGATACCCACCAGTGCCTTGATGAAATTGGGGTGAAGGGGGGTGGAGGGGCAAGGGAGCATGCCTCTGTGGAGTACCTGCATGCAGGCAGAACACACATGCACGTCAGTCATGCGATGACATAGTCCCAGTGCTGAGTGGAAAGACACCCCAGGCTACATGCAGAAGGACCAGTGAGCTGGAACATGGACCGAAGGGGCAGCCGGGTGACGAGCATGTGAGCAGGGTGCAGGTGTAGTGATGAGGACAGTCCCCGTCTGCTCTACATATCCAGCATCCTGCACAGCAGGCACGCATCAGTAAAGCATTGCATGAATTGCACATGAGAACCATGTACACACAGCATGTAGTGGCAGTCAAGCACAACACATCACACAAGCAAACCACACATGGTCTGTACAAACACGCGACAACACTCACTGGACAGAGCATCAAAGTCCAGCATCTCTCCCACTCCTTCATAAAACGACTGACTTGTGTGATGTGATATCTTCCTCCTCTGGTGGTGGCCCACTGCCAGTCACCAAAGTCATGTTATAACTAAAGGCACACTTTAGCTTAGCAGAGCGTCGGTGGTCATCCCAATGCTTTTTGCACTCCTGAGTTGTGCGCAGCTCATGTCCGATTGCACTGACACCCTCCACACCATGCTTCCAGTGGGACAAACGCTGGGCACCCGTAGTGTGACAATTCGGGCCCACTAGCATATCACGGTCATGTCCCGACACATAGTCCACAAGGAAGTCCAGTTCCTACTTGCAGAAAGGCTTCTTCCCAACGTGCCGGAGGCCCAAGCCGTGTCTGGGGTCCCAGCCCCTGCTGCAGATGCAACCTTCCTCCTCTTGGGCAGTGGTTCAGACCCTGACTGGCAAATGCCGCCCTGATCAGTATGGGCAGTGGCGCTGGTGGATTGAACCAAGGGAGTGGCAGGTGGAACAAGGACAGAAGCCCTGACTTGTGCCAGTGGCTGCTGGGTGCCCTTGACTTGACCCTGTGCAGCAACATCTGCTGTGCCAAGGTCATTGACTGGGACTGACCTGGATGGTAGACTCACAGCTGGGGCAGTGTCGGCTGCATCTGCCCTTGCACTTGCCAACAACTGGCTGCTTGGGGCAGCAAATGACAATACTGCCCCAGGGACATGTGCCTCGGTCAGGGCAGCCCTGTGTGCACTTATTGTGTGCCTCCTGACCTCCTGGAAATCATCCTGGAAATCTTTAGGTGCCAACGCAGCATGTGCTGGCTGACCCTGAGCCTGGGTGGTGGTGTCCACAGCTGCACTTGCAGCTACCACTACCCTTGGGCCCGTGGCAGTCGATGAAACTGACTGCCGGGTCACATGGGCACCAGTGCCAGATGCAAGAGCTGCATCTCCCAGAACCACAGGGGATGGTGGCATGACTGCACCAACACGTGGCACAACATCGTGCCGAAGTGGCACACCCCTTCCTCTTCCCCCTCTGCAGCCACACTGGACACCCTGGAGTCCCCCTACTCACTGGTCATCCCAGCCACGTCCCTGACCACACCCACCACGTGGAGGACACCCAGCTGAGGCGCCCCTCACCTTTTGTGGCCTCCCAATCATGGCACAGATGTAGTAGTGCCGGCACAGATGTAGTAGTGCCAATGGGAGATGTACATGACAATTGTCCTGGGCAATTGGGGTGAAGGGGGTGGGATAAAAGATGTTAACAGAACCCGTGTGCACCTGCAAGGCTGTATGTGTCCCCGTTGATAAAGTGACTTGTCATGCAATGCTGAGGGACCCCAAAACTGCAGTAAAACCGTGCAGGCAACCCCCGGTAACCCACATGTGTGGAATTAACCTCCCGCAGTACACGGTGGCACCCAGGGACACGAAAAACATATACGTGATGGACACGCAGGCTACTATGACCTCAAAAATGGGTATGCGATACACAGGGAGACCCGCAGTGGGAAAAATGTGTGCGCGCCTCACCGTCTGACTAGCATGATCATGAAAAACACGCGTAGTCAATAACCCTGCCAAAGGAAGAGATACATCCTTGATCCGCTGTGAAGTTGTGATGGCGCGCAAAACAACCAGAAGTAGCAACACACGTCAGTCTCCACGAAAGGCACGTACTGCAAACTGCTGGCCCTGCTCACCTTTAACACGTGCTGAGGGAAGCCCTGCACGCATCACGTCACTTACACGCTTAGGCCCTTTCCTCAAATTACATGCATTAACAAGTGGAAGTGCTGTTTTTTCACATGCTGAATCACTATGCACCCGTGACAAGGGAAACGCCTGTGCGTATCACGTCACATACGCGCTTATGCGCTAAGGGCCTTTTCTCAAATTACATGCTGACATGCTGTTTTTTCATGTTCCAAATCACTCCGTATCAAGCTGGCCACGCGACAACACATGCTCCTGCCCAGAAGGACATTTTCCTGCCACCCAGATCCCTGAGCAGACTCCCACCTGCCATCTGCTGCTGCCTGCCTGCCTGCTGGCCATGTGCCCTGCCATTTGGTGCCTGCCCGTTAGCCATCTGCAGGGGTCCAGTTGCTGTGACCACCCCTGCTGGAACAGAAGACTCTGGCTGAAGTTCCATTGCTCCACAGCCCAGCACCAGGTCCCAGTTGCCCACCCACACCTGCCTCGGGGGTTGCCATATCGGGGGAAACACCATCAGACACTACTGGCAACCCCCAGCCAGAGAGGCAGAAGGCTGCCAGCTTCTCAGCAGGAGAGGTTGGCTTCCTGGTGGTGCAAGTCCTAGGGCATTATGATGCCCTCTACAGAAGAAGACGCGCCAACAGGGATGGACGGGAGAGGATCTGGCTGGACATTGTGGTTGCGATCAACGCGGAGGGGGTGGCAACCCGCGACATACAACACGTCCGTAAGCGCTGGGAGGACTTCAGGTCCATGACCCTCTGGAAGGCCCGGCGCCTCTTGGAATCAGCGCATGCAGTGAGGCGCCGGGTCCACCTTACCACCAACGACATGAGGGTCCTGGAACGTATTAACTTAGCGCTTCACTGCCAGGTCCTCGGGAGGGAGACCGGTCCGGAGTCGAGCGGGAAGTGTCCATGCATACTTATTGGATGCAGTGCATGTTGAGGTGTGCAAGGCGTGTACAGCTTGGACATATAGAAAAATATATAAGGGGCGCCTGCTTTTGAGTCTGTGGTCTTTCAGGCAAAGCGATAAGACTAATGAAAATTAGACCATCCAGACCAGAGATGACAGCTGATTACTCTTTCAATTTGTAATCGTTAACTATTTATTTTGCAACAACCCATATGTCACATTACACAATGAAAATTATATTCATATAAAATATGGCTCTTTGAACTTAGAAAACAAACACATCCCTCCAAACAAACTTCATTCACAACTTCTTAATGCATTCATCACATTCACAAATGATAGAAAAAATGATATTTTGTTCATATCACAATAACAATGGCAATTACACTGTTTCTTGGTTTCACACTCGATTAATTTACAATGTGTCCATCTGTCAACATTCAGAGGATAGAAAAACTGTTTGTCAACATGTTTCGGTTGAGTTCTTAAAGTGGGCAATGACTTCCCTTTGTGTATTATGTTCAACCTTCTTCAGGACAAGAGACGATCGCCAAATGCGCGTGGTCTCATAGAAGAGTGGGGGTGTGGGTAAGGCAAAGAGGCCTAGGTCTATAAAATAAGAAAAAATATGTAAGGTGTCATCTCTGTTTCATAAAAACCCATTTCTTGAGTAACAGCTAGCTACTAAAGCTGTGTGTGAACCGGCTCACCTCCTCTGATTTATTCAGTGGCTGGCGTGTCGGTTCGGTGGAGTAAATCCCGGCGCGAAAGATCTCTAATAATGAGTTTCACGTCGTACGTCCTACAGAATAAAGGACATGTAAACTCGTAAGTATATAGGAGGGGTATAACATACTATTAAAGAAGAACATTAATGAATCGGTGCTCACTCGGTTGGCGTAATGGAGCTCGCAAAATTGTCCGGGCTGTCGGTTCAGTCAGACTGCAGGGGGGTAGACAAAGTGTAAATGCTTACGAATTATCGCGTAACTATTATCACAATATATAGCCTGCTTTAAGAATTCTAATGGATGTCAGCTCTATAGAATAGAAACATTGTGTGCTGGGCCCACAATAGGGAGCCATGAGCCTATACATCTACACATAAGATTGTCTAAGTCCCTGTGGTGAACTCTAAACCACTCGTAGAATTTGAAAAATTGACTAAGTCCCTGTGGTGAACTCTAAACCACTCGTAGAATTTGAGAAAATGAAGCTTACTTTTTAGGTTCTCTGTGATGGATCCCTTGGAAGAGAGTACCCGTAGCTGGTCAATCGCAGATCAAAGAGTCACAAAACTGTAACAACAGTGCATGGTTTCAGATATGGATCCGAGCGAGCACAAACTGGCATAGACTATGTCTACTGCTTTCTACTTACTCTGTGTTTACCTCGGCTCTATCCGTCCGTGTATGAATCTGTTGGCGCTCCTCCGCTAGTGATCGCGGCGATCCGGCATACGTTCCAAATAGCCCCAGTGGACGCACAACCACTCAGAATTCTGGGTGGTGTGCGGCCACTCGGCATTCTGGACATCGTAGTTACTGAACACCAGCGGAAACGTAGAATGTCTCCACACGAATGTACGTCTAGTAACCAAACAACGGTGAATGTGCCGCTGTGCGCACTTACTGAACGTGAAAGGGAGTCCAGTTTTCCAGTGCCCGGTTGGTAAAGCTGAGCACTATGGGATATGTCAAATGTCAAGAGGCCTCATTTGTTGTTGTTTAGCTTAATTCATGAAACTTCTCACAGGGCTATGAGAAAAGGTAACAAATGAAATAACGATCTAGTACTCATCTTCAGCCACCATAATGTTATGTACTATTCAAGGCGTTCCATTCCACCGAAATATTTAACCCATGGCGGACCGTGTCTAGAGAATAGATCCACTTCTGTTCCAGGCGGTGTAGGGCACTGGCCATATCCCCACCTCTTGATTTAGGGCATATGGTTTGTAATACAAACCACTTGATGTCTGTATCTTTATGGTGGAGTCTGTCAAAATGGTCCACCAGAGGTTTGTCAGCTGTATGATTTCTAATACACGAGCGGTGTTCCCCAATACGTATTTTAACCTTTCTTGTGGTTTTTCCAATGTACAGTAAATTGCACGGACATGAGATGACATAAATTGCATTTTTTGTATGGCAGTTGGTGTGATTCTTCATCGTTCATGTATTGGTCCCGTATTGGAAAGTATGTTTGGTCTCGGTAAAGGGACATACGCTGCAGTTCCCGCATTTGTAGTGTCCAATAATGGGTGGAAGTCCCCATTGGTTCAGAATTGAGTTCTCTTTGGGTTTTTCATGATACGTGTGCACCAACTTTTGTCGCAAATTGCAATTTCGTTGGAATGCAAACATGGGTTTCTTAGATAATGTACCCGGGTTCTTGATTAGATCCCAATTCTTATTGATGATCTTCTTGATGGCATTGCTAATAGGGTTGTACGTTGTGACACAGACCAATATCTCGTGGATCTTTTTTTCTTGACTCTGTAGGATAAGAGCCCTGTTGGTATTGGCTGCTCTCTTCATGTTCCTTTTTACCAGTTGTTTCGGGTAACCCCGTGTGTCCAGTCTTTCTTTGAGTTCTGTGGCGTGTGTTTGATAATCGACCCTATCTGTGCAATTGCGTTGAATCCTCAGAAATTGTCCATATGGCAGATTAAATTTCAGACTCTCCGGATGAAAACTTGAGTAATGTAATAAGGTATTCTTGTCTGTGGGTTTCCTATAAAGTGAGGTGACCAACGCATTCCCTTGTTTTCTAATCAGTAGATCTAAGAAACTGACTTGATCGTTGTTCCATTCGATGGTAAATTTTATATTGGAATCACACGTGTTGAGCCACTTGTGGAAGGTGAGTAAAGATGTATTGTCACCCCGCCATATGAGGAATACGTCGTCTATATAGCGGCGCCACATCTTCAGCTGTCCATGCGGTTGTGCTCTTAGGATATCATCGATGTTTCTTGATTTGAAGTTGGCCATATATAAATTGGCCACATGTGGGGCATAGGTGGCACCCATACTTACCCCTTTTTGTTGTTTAAAGAGCTGTTTTTTGAAGAGAAAAAAGTTCTCTGTCATTGCTAGTCTCGAACACTCTAGTATAAACCCTGTTGGAGGTTTATGTGGTTTGCTACGTGTGTCGAGTACTTCGGCTAATACTTCTAGACATGCCACTTGGGGAATAGACGTGTATAATGCTTCCACGTCCATTGTGACCAGCAGATCTCCTGTTTCAATTGCGACTTGAAGAATTCGAATCATGTCCGTGGTGTCCTTAATGTATGAAGGCATTGTCAGGACAAAAGGTTTCAGGAAGAATTCGCTGTAGATGGACAGTGGTTCCAATAAAGAATCTATCGCTGATACAATTGGCCTCCCTGGTGGATTCTCGAGGCTCTTGTGCACCTTGGGGAGAATGTAAAAAGCCGCTTTTTTGGGGAATTTCATGTTCAGAAATTTAGCCTCATCTGAGCAGATCCATTCTTCTGTCAGGGCGTGTGTTGTAAGGCTTTTAATCTCTTCCTGTAGTCGAGCAGTAGGATCTTGGTCCAATTTTTTATATGATCTCGTATCATTGAGCAGTCTCAGGCATTCTTTATCATAGTTGAGGCTGTCCATGAGGACTATCCGTCCACCTTTATCGGCCAATTTTATGGTAATATTTTCTTGGCTGCTTAGATTTCTGAGACTCACTCTTTCGTCTTTTGTCAAATTATCGGTACAGTAGTTTTTCCTCTTCAGACTCGAGAGCACTTGTTGTGTCACTCGGTTCTCGAACGTGATAATTTCCGGCGGACAAGTATGTGCCGGTGGATTAAAATTTGACTTCATCTTCAGCCCAGTGATGTTAATATCTGCTGGGTCTTGGTCCTTATCCCCCATATTGGTTTGATTTTGACTGGGTAAATATATTTGTAAGAAGTGTTTGAGTCTAATATTACGGAAGAAACCTCTGTAATTCTAATTCAATGCTGAAAGGATCAGCTTTGGTCACAGGGACATAAGATAATCCTCTCGCTAGGAGGCTTTTTTCTGCAGGACTCAAAATGTATGAAGAGAGATTAAAGATCGGCAAGGTATCAGGATTCACTGATTCGAATACCATTGCCGGGTACGAACCCCCTGTTGTTGAGGTCGTCGTGGTCTTCCGCTTGGGCCCCCTCTGGAAAAACCCCCTTGTTGTTGTGGGAAGAAACCCTGTCCTCTTTGGGGTGCCCCGGATGGGCCTGCTGAAGAGGGGTCCGATCCGCTAGACGAACCAGATGAATTGGAGAAAGTTACTTTCCTATTACGTCTCGGATTCTGATTCGGGTTCTGAGGTGGATTAGTAAAGAATCCTTCTTTGAGATACGGATAGGTTTTATCTTCCTTATAGCCAGCAATATCTTTTTGCAATTTAAATACTTTACGATCTAGATTCAGTTGTTTGAATGTCTTGATCTCAATTTCTAGATTTTCCAGTATCTTTTTCGCGTCTTGTATATTTTTATTATCCAAGAATTCTTTTTCCAGGATTGCTAGCTCGTCTCCCTGTTTTTTTGTTTCCTCCTTTGCAGTCTCGATTATTAATATAATCCAGTCCGAGAGCAGCGATTACCGACACCACTAATGTTCTTTTGAAATTTAGGGTTATCAGTGAAAATACACGGTATGTTTCTTACTTGGAGACCTTCTGGAATAATTCCAGCCCTGAGATATTCAAGCATTAGTTTGCCATGTAGTTCGGTACGGGTGATATTTTTCTTTTTTTGTAAAATTATTTCACTTTTGTTTTGTTCACCACCTGTTGTTGTTTCGGCTATCTTTTCTTTTGTTAGCCATGCGGGTGTCTCTAAAAGTTTTTTATAGTGATCATCTGTAAAAGAAAAAAGGTGCACATTATCCATTTCTTTGTGAAACCTTCCGAAAACTAATTAGCCCTTTCAGCCGTGGGCTGTACTTAAATAGAAAAATATATAAGGGGCGCCGGCTTTTGAGTCTGTGGTCTATCAGGCAAAGCGATAAGACTAATGAAAATTAGACCATCCAGACCAGAGATGACAGCTGATTACTCTTTCAATTTGTAATCGTTAACTATTTATTTTGCAACAACCCATATGTCACATTACACAATGAAAATTATATTCATATAAAATATGGCTCTTTGAACTTGGAAAACAAACACATCCCTCCAAACAAACTTCATTCACAACTTCTTCATGCATTCATCACATTCACAAACGATAGAAAAAATGATATTTTGTTCATATCACAACAACAATGGCAATTACACCGTTTCTTGGTTTCACACTCGATTAATTTACAATGTGTCCATCTGTCAACATTAAGAGGATAGAAAAACTGTTTGTCGACATGTTTCGGTTGAGTTCTTAAAGTGGGCAATGACTTCCCTTTGTGTATTATGTTCAACCTTCTTCAGGACAAGAGACGATCGCCAAATCCGCATGGTCTCATAGAAGAGTGGGGGTGTGGGTAAGGCAAAGAGGCCTAGATCTATAAAATAAGAAAAAATATGTAAGGTGTCATCTCTGTTTCATAAAAACCCATTTCTTGAGTAACAGCTAGCTACTACAGCTGTGTGTGAACCGGCTCACCTCCTCTGATTTATTCAGTGGCTGGCGTGTCGGTTCGGTGGAGTAAATCCCGGCGCGAAAGATCTCTAATAATGAGTTTCACGTCGTACGTCCTACAGAATAAAGGACATGTAAACTCGTAAGTATATAGGAGGGGTATAACATACTATTAAAGAAGAACATTAATGAATCGGTACTCACTCGGTTGGCGTAATGGAGCTCGCAAAATTGTCCGGGCTGTCGGTACAGTCAGACTGCAGGGGGGGAGACAAAGTGTAAATGCTTGGACATATGTCTGAAAAGGGCCATCTATGGATGTGTATGTGCAGGGACATGACAGTGCTGCATGTGAGACCTGTCATGAGTGATGCACATCTATGGTGTATGTGTTCCAAAATATGATGCACAACTGCATGTGGAGATGCACATATGCTGGTATTTCTGTGTTTGTACTATGGCATGGTTGGCGTGTGACACATGCATGCTGGTTACACCTTCATGTATGTGCACGGCATACATATGCATGTGTGGGTTGCACGTGTGCGACAGTGATACAACATGGCTGCATGTGACACGGACATGTATGAACCCGATTGGCAGATGTGACATAGTTGCTGATGATTGCAATGTGACAGGTAGTGGAGATGTACAGATGCATTTCCAAGAAGAGCCAATCTAATGGTACATTTTGCTGTCCCTGAAAAGCAACAAGTACGCAGTGGGCCTCATTACGAGTCTGTCTGTTGGCGTGTGTGCATGTGTTCGGCACTCCCCATGTTGCTTGTGACGTCATGCCAACCTTTGGATGTTCATTCTGGTGTGTGCGTATGGATGCTGCTGCCTGCTGCACGATTCCTGTCAATTTCTGCATGTGTGTGGGTTCAAATGATATGAGTGTTGGGGAGTGTGATGGCATCTGTGAAGTTTGACTATGCAACTGTCACATGTGTATCCGACCATGGTACAGTGCCCTGATGCCTGTGTTCTGTCTCTCCCTGTCTGCAGCGTCGACTGATGAAGAGGGCGCAGACGGTGCTGTGGAGCATAGAGGCAGGGATCCCACCACCAGCTGGAGACGTAAGGCCCCGCTCTCCTCCCACGTTGTCATCTCTTCCGGGAGTGAGGAGTCTGGTGCTGGGTCCATGGCCCCAGCTGCCGAGAGAAGGTCCAAGAGACAGAGGTTGGAGGTGGACTCCTCGGCAGCAGTAGGGGCGTCTGAGCCCCCACAGAGGCCTATGGATGAAGATGGCATGGAGTCATCCAGGTTGGAGGGGAGTTTGGTTGAGGAGGAGCCCGTGGAAGGCCCACGCACGGGTCCTGGAGGGGGGCTAGTGGTGCTAGTGGTGCAGTCCAGGGGCAGTCCAGGGGCAGGGACAGGAGGCAGCACAGGTTCCTGTGTATAATCCGGTCCCCGATCCTGTGACTGCATCATCCCGCACCAGCAGGGATGCCTCCGACCAGATCCGTTTTCAGGGAGGGGATGCGTGAACAACAACTGGCCTTCCTCTCCCTGCAGACGTGTCAATCCGTGACCGGGTTCAGCCTGTCCTAGCTGGGGTGGCGATGCGTCAACGTGGTATTCGGGATGACGTGCAGGGTTCTCGTGAGGACAATGCATGTCATTTCGAATACCTCATTGACCATGTCAGCCTACTAGGACAGGTCACCAAGGCTGGGTTTCTCCGTGTGCTGGATCTCCTAGTGACCCCCTCCTCAACTGAACCCCTATGTACACCAGTCGTCCTCCGTGCCATCTTCCTGCCCTGCTGTTGGAGGACACATCCCTACCACATTCGGGAGTTTGAGGTCCAGCAGGGGTGGCCACCCCAACAACTGGACCCCAGCAAGAGGAAGATGTGCAGGCATCGACCAGCAGGGCACATGCATGGCAGCAGCAGGCTCAGGGTGGGAGTGATGATGGCTTGGGGTCTTCGATATCACAGGGGCAGAAATCGGCCGGTGGGCAGGAGGACTCTGGATTGGGAGTGTCTTCTGTGTGGCAGCGGTTGGGCCAGCGGATAGATACGGAGCGGCGGTGGGCGGAGGAGGCACAGCTCACTATGGTCAAGGCAGAGAACGCCATGTGCAGGGCATTGAGGCGGGCTGAGTGCCTCGAGGCAACTCGCAGGGAGTTGGAGGAGGCCATGACTGCATCCCTGCAAGACCTCGAGGCCAGGAAAGAGGCCCTCCTCCGGACATCGACATGGAGTTCGATGATTCCCTGGCCTGGAACATCAACAAGTGAGCAGTTGGACTTGCCCGCCACCTTTGTACATAGTTCTTTAGTGTTTGGCTTCCTTTGTTTTTTCTTTTTTTTGGAGTTAATGGACTTTGCTCCACTTCGTGTATATCGTTTTTTATTCATAGGACTTTTTGGTAGGTTTCATTTGTTTTGGGGATCATGGACCCTTTGGACTTGGATTCTATATAGTTGAAGACTTGTACATACTTTCGTTTTTGACATTTTCCATGGATCAATGGTTTCATTTTTTTGGATTTTGTTTTCATATTGACATTGGCGATGGACCACTTTTCTTTTTTCATGCCGTTGATTTTGGATTTTCATTGGATTTTCTGTTTTTTTGGGTAATATCTGCCATTGGTTTTGATCTTCATTTTCTTCATGTTATTTCATTATGTTTTTAATACATTTATTCTAACTTCATGATTGGTGTTGTGTACTATCATTGGTTTTGTACATGTCTCAAAGAACATTGCCTCAGTCATGTGTTGCCACTGTGTGGCTCTGTTGTGCATTTATGCATGGGCATAGTGGTTCTTTTAAGACTGTCATAGCATGGGTAATTTGGGAGTGGGTGCTGTGGATGGTTGCATGCTTGTACTGGGGGACAAGGGGGATTTGGGTTGGCATTAGGGCCATGGGTCTGTTTTGTTAGGACATGTTGTTTGGTGGGCCATGTGTCGGGCCTGCTGGCAGGTGCCCGTCAATGGGGGTGGGAGGGGCTGTGGGGGGAAATGAGTCGGGCCTGCTGGCAGGTGCCCGTCAATGGGGGTGGGTGGAGGGTGTGGGGGGACATGAGCCGGGGCCTGCTGGCAGGTACCCGTCAATGGGGGTGTGTGGGGGGTGTGGGGTGACATGAGTCACCCCCATTAACACTTAGCAAAAACAACTACACTAATAACCTAACAAATGTCCTTTCCATAATACTTATACAATCTGTGTGTGTCCTTTTTTTGGCCATCTACACACATAAGAAGTTCATAATGACATTTAATATTATACTCGCCATATTTTCAAAAAATGCAAATCTACAAATTATTATGTCAACATTTGTTTAGCACTTATACTACTAGACAGTTTTAAAAACCTTTTTTTACTACACCATAATGTATTCTAACTTATACAAATTATATGTGTTTCTCCCTCCCCCTCCCCTTGCAGCCTCTTCGTGGTGCCCTCCTCCAGCCCGCCTCCCTGCCCGCCCACCCCTCCCCCCCTTATCTACCGACCCTCTTGGGCAGCCCCACTGCCCGGCAGCCCCCACGGCTAAGGGCCCCTCAGGCAAAGGGCGGCTCCTACAGCTGCGGCTCCCACTGTGTCTGCAGGTGTCCGCAGGGGATGCTTGGCGCTGGTCCACCTTGTTAGCTACACCTGTTCCCTCTGCCCGCCGCACCTACACCTGTTCACTTCAGTTGCACGGTGCCCTGAATTCACTTTGCCCTGCAAATAGTGGTAAACTAGGGACTACTCTCCCCTCGCAGGATTTTCAAACATAGGTGGCCTCTCCACTGGGTACCTTTTATGCATTACTGTGTTCACTGTGTCGTGATTGTGTGGTAAACTAGGGACTACTCTCCCCTCGCAGGATTTTCAAACTTAGGTGGCCTCTCCACTGGGTACCTGTTATGCATTACTGTGTTCACTGTGTCCTGATTGTGTGGTAAACTAGGGACTACTCTCCCCTCGCAGGATTTCCAAACTTAGGTGGACTCTCCACTGGGTACCTGTTATGCATTGCTGTGTTCACTGTGTCCTGATTGTGTGGTAAACTAGGGACTACTCTCCCCTCACAGGATTTTCAAACTTAGGTGGCCTCTCCACTGGGTACCTGTTATGCATTACTGCGTTCACTGTGTTCTGCATTTGTGGTAAACTAGGGCTTGTCGCTCTCTTCCTGTCTGCTTCCGCTTGGCTTGTCCTCCCCCGCCCCTCCCTCCTATCCCATGGTGCTCTCTATCTCTCCTATCTTTTCTAACTGCTTCTCCATTGACTATCCTGCTCTCCTCACTAAATCTGGTAGGAAGAAGTTTAAAAAGAACATCCTGGTCTCCAACCCAGGCCTCCCTTTCACTGACACCTACACCAATGCCTCATCTAAGGAAACTCTCACTGACATCCTCTTTTTCGTGCCTTTGCCAGACCTATGGACCCTTCATATGGTCTCTATGCTCTCTCCTTTCTCCTCTTCTCCCATTAATGGCGGCACCCGTTGGGATGTCCTCTTGGCCTCCTTCCACTCCTCTAAGGCCATCATTAATGTCTACGCTAATGGGACCGTCTTGGTCCAAGGCCCTCAGGCCAACCTTCACCTCTTTGATAGATGCTTCCCGCGCCTCATCAACTTCCTTTCCTCTCCTGCTGTCCTCTCTCCTCTGTCCTCGGCTACCTTGCCTCTACCCTCCCTCCCTGCCCCCTCCCTTGCTCCTTCTTCACCTCCGCAGGGCGTACCTGTGATCTGTATCCCTCCCCGGAAGTCATTTAAAGATGGCAACCTTCTCCACATTGCCACTCTTAACTCTCACTCTGCCGTCAAACATTCCTCTGATATCTGCCGCCTTCTTGAGGAACTGGACCTTGACGTACTCAGTCTCACTGAGACATGGTTCACGGCCAGCTCTGTCACAAGCTTTGACACACTCCTACCTGACGGCTACAAGATCCTCTCCGTGCCCAGGCCCTGCCGTGCTGGGGGGGGTGTGGCCCTTATCTTCCCTGAGTGGATTCCTGCCACTGCTATTCCCACGCAGACCTACTCCTCTTTTGAATGTCTTGTCTGCCGACTCTCTCTCTCTCCTAGCCATTCCCTTACCATGGCTACTATCTATCGGCCACCTGGTCAAATTTCCTCCTTCCTCTCCGAGTGGGTGGGCCTCTCCTCCTCACTCCTGTCCTCAAACACTCAAAACCTCATTCTTGGAGACTTCGACATCCACCTGGATGCCTCCTGTCCCCCCTCTGGACTCTTTCGCGACCTCTGCGACTCTCTCTCACCCTCTATTCTCCCGTCTGGGCCGACCCATTCTGCAGGGCACACTCTAGATGCCCTGATCTCTTCTGACCTTCCCCTCTCTATCCCTCCCTCCACTCCTCTCTCCTGGAGTGATCATTTTCTCCTTTCTTCCCACCTCACCCTCCCTACCCCACAGGCAAAGCCACCCTCATCACTGCCACCTTCCTTCTAGGTCATCCGACCCATGAAGCGTGTGTCAGTTGAGGCTTTCGCTGCCACCTTCTCGCCCCCTCTTCCCCCCTCGGCTGACTCCCATCCTGACACAGCCCTCTCCTCTCTCCACTCTGCTATATCTGATACTCTTGATATCCTTGCCCCTGTCATGAGAATCCGCCTGAAGCCCAAAGTCAAATGCAACTCCTGGTATGACTTGGATCTCGTCACCCTTAAACGCAAGTGCAGGGTGGCAGAGAGGAAATGGCGTGGTTCATGTTCATCCTCTGACAAACTGGCCTGTCGCCTGCTCCAAAGGCAATACCGGCTCTCCGTTCTCACCAAGAAGAGAGCCCTTATCCAAGCCCACATCACTGCAGCATCTAACAATTCGGCCGAACTCTTTAAAATCTGCAAGGAGCTGGCCAACCCTGCTGCAGTATCTACCTCTCCTGTCCCCTCCCAGGCCCTCTGTACGGCACTGGCCTCCCACTTCATTTCAAAAACTCAGGACATCCTGTCCTCACTCTCCTCCTATCACCCCCCCCCCTCTATTCCCTGCCCGTCCTCTGGCCCTTTTGCAGCCACCGCTCTTCTCCCCTTCTCTGCCTTTCCCCTTTTTTCTGCTGACGAGGTTTCGAGACAAGTCCGATCTATGAAAGTCTCGTCAAAACAGGTCCACCCCTGTTCCTCCAAAACTATCAAGGACCACATCGACTCCTTGGCTCCTGCCCTTGCTGACTTCTGCAACCACTCCTTCGCCTCTGGAGTCTTCCCATCCCCTCTCAAGCACTCCCTTGTGCACCCCCTTCTTAAGAAACCCTCTTCCGACCCTTCCTGCCCAGCTAACTATCGCCCAATCTCTATCACTCCCTTCATGGGCAAGCTCCTGGAGAAACTGGCCATCTCCCAGCTTAATCTCCATGCTGAATCTGTTGGTAGCCTTCATGACCATCAGTCTGGCTTCAGAGCCGTCAGAAGCACGGAAACTGCTCTCCTGAACATCCGTGAGGATCTACTCTCGAACCTTGACTCTAACATTCCATGTGTTCTCATTTTGCTTGATCTCTCTTCTGCCTTTGATACTGTCAACCATACCATCCTGCTCAACCGTCTCCGTGATAACCTGGGTATTACTGGTCAGGCTCTGGCTTGGCTGACCTCTTTCCTCTCAATTCGACCCTCCCAGGTACAACTGGGGTCTTTCCTCTCTGCCATCTTTTTCTCTACCTGTGGTGTCCCCCAGGGTTCTAACCTCTCTCCCTGGCTGTTCAACCAGTATCTGGCACATCTTGCAATCTGCATCTCTGCTCTCTGCCCCAACTTTCAGTGCTATGTGGATGATACCCAGCTCATTTTCAGGCTACCCTTGGCCTCCTCTTCTCCTTCCCTCATCTCTGACTGTCTTTCTGCTATCCAGGAATGGTGTGCCGCCAACGACCTCTACCTTAATGCCAGTAAGACTGAGATTCTACTCATCGGCACACCCACTCCCTCCTTCCCTGCAGCTCTCTGGCCGGCCTCTCTTGGCCCTCTTCCTGCTCCTACCTGCAAGGCAAAAAAAAAACCTTGGGGTCATCTTCGACTCCACACTCTCCTTCTCTCCTCACATTTCTGATGTTCCTAAGAAGCCACACTACCAGCTGCAAATCCTCAGAGGTATCCTTCCTTTCCGCTCCTTCCCCCAGAAGCTCACTGTCTCCAGAGCCCTGGTTCTCTCGAAGCTGGACTACTGTAACAGCCTCTATCTAAATCTGCCTGCCTCTACTCTCCGCCCGCTGCAATTCATCCAGAACAGGACTGCGAGACTTGTCCTTGGCCTCAAGCCCAGGGACCGTATCTCTCCAGGACTGAAATCGCTATACTGGCTCCCTGTGGCTGCGAGGATTATGTTCAAAACCCTCTGCATTGTCCACAAAGCCTTCTGGGGCCTTGGGCAAAAATACCTTCAACTCTCTCTTCCTAAATATCTTCCTTCTCGGGCTCTTCGCTCATCCGCCTCCAACTCCCTCAGGGCCAGCCGCTTCTCCAAGCAACGAGTTGGGGGGAGATCTCTCTCTGCAGCAGGGGCCTCCCTATGGAACAGCCTTCCTGCCTCCCTGAAACTTGAGGAGAACCATCTCTGGTTCCGGAAGCACCTCAAACCTTCCCCTTTGCTTCTGCTTTCTCTCCCCCTCTCCCCTGCTAAATCACTGAAACTGTACTGAATCAGCAACTGGGCCACTCACCAATCTCGGTCCTTGGCCCAGCCACTCTCCCCTGCACTGCCTCCCTGGCAACCCCTGCACTGCGGGACTGTCTCTGTATCCCTACAGCCCCCCTTCCCAGCACTTGTCTGCACTTATACTGCACTTGCCACCAGCTGGCCCTTATTATTTATCTTGTATTTTACTAATCACTTTGTACTGCACTTTCCCTCTCCCTTTCCCCCTTACACTTTTCCCGTCCCCTCTACCCATGCACTTGAGCGATCTGAATGACACCTGGCCTAGTAGGATCATTTGTCTGTCTCCCCTTGTTCCCCCCTCCCTGCCTCGTCGCGCCTTGAAACACTTGTGTATAGGCGCGTTACAGATGCCATATCATATCATTTCTACATTAGTATTTCTTAACTTATTTTATAATTTGGTGTGTGTCCTTTTTCTGGCAACCTACACACCTTAGTAACTAATTACAATAGTCTTAAACCTACCATACACAGTTAAAGAACACACATGATTTAATGACTGAATAGATTATCTGACCTCCACACTGCACATAGAACATATTCCTACATTTAACAAACTAACCTGTTCAGTAAGTTATTTTGATTTTGTATTTTTTGTATTTTTGTATTTTAATGGCACTGTACATTGTTGCATCTACAACATACTGTTTACTTGTTTCATGTGTAAACAGTCATCAGCTCCTACACCCGCTCACACTAAAAATCTTGTACATGGAACCATTTATGGAACATAGCATTTACAGGAAACACTGTACATATTAAAATACACAGTGTTTTACACAACAAAACAAAACTAAAGATAGCAGAATGTTATTTTCTCTTCTGAGTTATATAATCTTCACAATATTACCTCTACATTTATTTAGAACAGTTTAAAAAAAAAATCATAGTAACAATCCATATCCTAATTAACATAAAACACTTATTAACCTATTTTTTTATGTCAAATTTTTATTTTGTATGTTGTAATCTAGTTCGATGTGCGACTATAGAGTAATTACAAACAAGCCAATCTACTTGTGTACGTACCCATGTCCTAAAATGTCCATAGTCAATGGATGCCGCCTCATGAAAAATAATTGCACACATTTTAAAAGTTTTCTTTCTAACAGAAACTTGACTATTTACAAAATTCATTATTGACATGTTTATTTTAATACCATCTACATTGCATCTTTGAAACATAATCGATACCTACTTATTAAAAACTAGATTTTGCAGTGTTGCTTGTAACTTACAACTACATTCACTGTATTGCATGTCATGGAATGCTTTAGTTACAAGATCAGCAAATGTTACACTTTTCTGATCAGGCACATGCAGGTACACAAATCCGGAGTAGGATAAACTTTCTTACATTTTGGATACATATGATTCCACTTGTAACTAATTCCTACATACCTATCTACATTAACAGTTTTCTTCACTAATAACTCAAAGACAGTCACTAAACATGCTTGACTATCTTCCTGTGTATTTTGAGAAAATTGTTGATGTCCACTTGCAGCAGCTACTAGATTTGGGATTGACATTGCCGAATGTAAACTGTGTGGATTTTCATCTACAGATGTTTTAAGAGTTGAAAGTTCCACACATAGCTGCGTCTCTTTTGTGGAAGCTATTTTTTGCATCAACAGAGTCAATTGAAACCACATACACAAAGCTGCATTACAATAGCATTCAACTCCTGTTTGATTACTAAATCTGCAATGAGGGTATGTTAGAGTTGAATAACTCTCCAACATCGCTAAATTTGGTTGTTTTACAGTCTTACAAGAACTGATTTCATTTGAATTTGCTTTGACTGACTGCTTACATTTCCTGGATGAGTACTTTTCAGGTACAGGTATAAGGTTCAGGTGAGGAGCATACATTCCGCTTAACATATTAGATATAGGGCCTCATTCCCAGGTGGGCGGTAAGGGATACCGGGCACCGGTAAGGAGACTGGTGCTGGTAATCCCTTACCGCCCAATTCTGAGGTCCCTTAGCGGGAACCGCAAGGGACGTGTGGTCGGACCACACGTCCCTTACGGGTCCTGTTAGGGGACCAGGGCAATAATTACAGGCCTGCCATTAGCACCTTCCCCATTAGCGCCCGTAATTAGCGCCTTCCCCATTCCCATTGAGCCCCAATGGGGGCTCAAATGGGAATGGTGAATGACATTTGGAATGGAGACTTACTGGGTCCACCTAAGGCGGAATTTCCTGGTAAGTCCCCACTCCACCAGATCGGACCCGGACTAATAGCGCCATGGCTACTTCCAAAGTCGTAATGAGACCCATAGTCACGGCAAATACACACAACGTGTCAATTTTCCTAATATAGACATGGCTACAGAGGGATTGTGTGCAGGCCTACTTGAGCCGTGGCTACTACACGTTCACAAACACATGACGTGTCATTTGTCCTAATATAGTCATGGCTACAGAGTGGTGCTGTGGATGTCTACCAGCGAATAGCAATGCAAAAACAGCACCATCAACCAATTAGAAACTACAACACACACATCATACATACCCCACTCATACAAACTACTTGAAATTCAAAGTATAAATAATTTTCCTGGAGACAGAGAAACACTGCAGATATCATCATGGCTTCAATGAAAACTGTGTGGCTGATTGGAGACAGCTGGCTGTTTTGGTTGCTGGCTTTTTGTGAGAAACTAAATATTACCATTGACCTAGGTTTGCCAAATTTCACAATTAAATGGTTTGGAATGTGAGGAATTCAGTGATATCAAATACTTCCAAAATGGTTAAGTATGAGAAGTACAGGGCACCCAGACATCTTACTCATTCATTGTGGAGGCAATGATTTGGGGAATGCACGAGGGGTTTCCCTTACTTTAATGATGAAACAAGACATTGAAAAACTAATGAAACTATTTCCTCACACCATTTTCATCTATTCCAATCCAACCCAGAGGGAGAAATGGAGATGGACCACCAGATTTAGTGCCAACTTGTGACCCCGTCGAACAAGGTTGATCACCTGTTAAGAACCGACAGTGTGATTTCAATAAACAACTATGTGTGTGTAACAGGGTCTCCTGTTGCAAATGTGGTACACCCGAAAAACACAAATGAAGACCAGGTCCTGGTAAAGGCCGCCACAGAGGACCAGTTGTTTCCAGTGAGGAGGTCTCATGTTGAACCCAGTCCTCCCCTTCCAGATGCATCAAAAGATAGTTGCCCAACCCTTGCAAAGGCCCACATTCTCATACCTAACAAGCAAACTAAAACCATTAGCGGCTTTGCAAAAGCTGTAAAGGAGTCTCAAGACGCTGCAAATCTAGCCTTACAGAACCCGCAAAGACCCTCCTCATCAACAGCTGGCACCCTTCAAGAGACATGCCCTCAAGATTTAGTACGCATACCAACGAATGTCGCGGGAAAACCTATGACTACATATGACATCTTCAAGTCTGTTGTAGACCCACAGAAGACATGTAAGCCTAAGGGCCTTGCGAATGGTGCTCCCGGAATGAAGTCATAAAATCAACCGGCAAGGAAAGCGAAGAGAGGCAACGGGCAATTTGCGAAAATTCCTACGGAATATTAAAACTGTTAACGTAACTGTCAATGGTGTGTTACCAAAAACTATTCCACCTGCACGCAAACAGCTAGCAAAAAATGCCAAAAAAAGGGATTGTGATTTGGAAGGGTCTTATGCTTGCATCAGCGATGCATCTGACACCCTGATGAATGTTTCAAAGTATGAAGACGAACAGTTGTGTGATAGTGACACCAATGCAGTCGAGGTACAGACGGCTACCTTGTTCACTCAAGACCCTTCATTCCATGATGTAATGGCTGTTGACAAATTGGCACGGGGCATAGCAAAGAATCCAGCTACGAGCAAGATGCTCGCCCAAAAAGAGCGATCAACAGAAGAGGCTGCTCCAACTATAGCGTCAAAAGTGATCCAATTATCATCACCGATTCAGTCTGCAAGCAATCAACAGTTGGCTACTAATCCAGCCATAAGTGCTACAAAGTTGACCCCTATGCTGCTGGAGAAATATCAAACGAGGGAACAAAAGGCACAGTTAACCTTAATATAGCGTCTAGAACATGTCAGCTGATTCAACTGCCGACACGGCCTATCCAGGAAAAAGCTACTCTGAGACCACAATTCTTAACTCTGGATGCCAAAAGAAAACTCCTGGAGGCAAAGTCGAGTACCCTAAATGTACCGTTGTGCAGCAAGGTTGGCACAGTTAAAAGGGATGGGCATGCTACTGTGCCGGTGGTAGGCTCGACAGTGCCTTGTGGCCTGTCTGTTTTACCAAGTGAAGCGAGAGTGGTTACTAACCTACCATCTCCTAAAACTCAGGATAATACCCAACCTGATAGGTGAAAACTGACGAAAACAAACCTTTAAGCTGATAAAAAGAAAGAGGGACACTTACAGTAGCAAGGTCAACAAGGCCTTCATCGGCTAATACTAGAATGTATCGAATCTTCGGATGATTTCACCCTAAATCGACATCATGTATTTTGGCTGTGTCACCTGATTCCAAGCTTAAGGGCGATTGAATCAATCAGATGACCTTAGAATTTTCAAATTTTGTGATGAGAAGAAAAATGATGTTTTTATTCTACATATTCAGTCGAAATTCATTGTCGATGCACTGCTCGAGGCAGGTCCAGTGTTAATGTCTTTGGGGTTTGACATAACACAAGCAGACCAATGTTCTTATCTACATTCGCCTAATGGTGATTCACGCAATACATTAGACCTTGCGACGAGCCGAGCTTGGTCCCAGCAGCCTGAACTAGAAACATCTGTTGCATCGACAACAATTCTGGCAAGGCCACCGTCATCTGTGGCAGAGCTAGCTGAAGCAACTCTGAAGGGCAAACTGATACGGATTACAGTTAATGTAACACAGAGCGTGACCCCGACGACTGTCGAGGATGTGTCGGAGGGCAATGTGACCCATGAAGTGTCTGATTGGTCCTGGCTAGCAGGTACCTTAAATAAGGCTTCGAACAAATAATGCCAGGCATCAGAGAAGCGAACTTCTTGCCTAATGGCATCCTGGAATACCAGAGGCTTTAACCATCTGTTCCAAACATCTTGGGCAATTAACTTGGCCCTATTGTGCCTACAGGAAACATGGCTGAGCACTAGCCCGATTCTAGAAGGCTTTGAAATAGCATGTAACCCAGCGATACGTCAAACCAAGGGAAGACCGATGGCTGGTTTGCTGAAGGCAGTGAGAAAAGCTGCAGCTTTCAGGATTATTGACTCACAGAACATGTCGCCCTTTATTCAGTTATCAACAATTGGAATAACACATTGTAACGAAACCAACGGTGGTCGACTATATATCATCAACGTATATTGGAATCACCGGGCAACAAAACGCCTTGTCATTCCTAGACAGAGTGACAGCTGCAATCGACGATCTCCTTGAAAAGGAACAACCACTAGATTTGATTGTATGTGGTGACTTAAATATCGTATGCCTGAATGAGAAAAATCAACTAGAACAGAAAGCAGCACAATGGTGCCTAGAAATGGACATACGTGGTATGTACATGTTAAATGGCAACACTGTGGGAGACATGCCAGCCCAGCCTACATGGAGACAAATAGATCAATCTTCGGGCCTTGATTATATTTTTGTCACAGAAAATCTTCACAAAAGAATACAGCATCTAAACGTTCTTCAAATGACCCATAGTGACCATGATATGGTACAACTCACATTTAACAACCAGGCTAACTGTGCCCAAGCGAACTGGCCTTACTTGGTAAGCACAGGGTCAAGCAGGATCCATCTAAACCTCCTGGACACTGAAGTAGTTGATATAACATCAAACTTCATAGAAAACACAGAGGGTTTAGAATACCAACATCTCCTAGCTCAATTTGAAGAACGAAGATCTATACTGAGACAGATCAAATTGCAGCCAAAACACAAATTCGACTTGATCGTCCTCCAACGAAAAAGAGCAGGAATTAAGGAAAATAAAAGGGCAATATAATGAAATCACAAAACAGACCAGAAGGGTGATTAAGCAAAAGTATAAGAACTGGCTTAAGTCACACGCGGCCATCATGATGCAAAAACTCAGAGATGATGTTGGCAAAAATGGAAGAGAAGAACTCAGCGGACTCTTGGAAACTGATAAATAACAAGTCTGGCAACTCAGTATTCCATACAGGCCAATGTTGTCACGGAAAAAGCATGGATAGAGTTCTACTCAGCCCTGTTTTGTAAAGACGAAATAACAAATTCATGTGACCCACAGGCTGTAACCAAATGGGACCTGGAATTCGAAAGAGAAGACATCTTACTTATAATCAAAAGAATGCGAGAATCCAGAGCCCCATGCCCCGATGGTCTAACAAACCATACAATCAAACTTAATCCAGGACCGTGGGCAGACTTTTGTGTCACTTTATTTAACCGTATTACCAAGAGTCGCTCTACCACTAACTCTTGGAAAAGCTCTGTTGTGGTCCCCATCTTTAAAAAGGGGGATCAATCCAACCCTAAAAATTATCGACCTATAGCGCTTCTTGATGTTGTGGGGAAGATCTATGCCACTCTTCTCCAACGAAAAATCTTGAGGTGGGCTGAAGAATCCAACCATATAGACCCCCGCCAAGCAGGTTTTGTAAGAGGGGTAGGCTGCGGCTTAAATCTGCTCCTTTTGAACCTGCTAAAGATGGAGGCAATCAGATCCAATTCAAAGATCTATCTGGCTCTGATAGACCTCTCTCTGGCATTTGATAGTATCAACAGAGAGCTATTGTGGAGAAAACTAGCTAAGTGGAACTGCCCGCCCAGCCTAACGGGCGCAATTCGAGAATTGCACACGGAAACGTCCATTAGAGTTCGACTCCATATGAAGGGCATATTGTCAACTAAAATCAAGACATTTAAGGGTGTGAAACAGGGCTGTCCTTTGGCAGCCACAATATTCAACCTGTTTATATCAGACGTAAAAGACGTATTCTGTGACAACAATTTGTTCCCTCCTAAAAACATGGATCACCCATCAACTATCTAGTGTACGCTGACGACCTGGTATTAATAGATCAGACACTGATAGGTCTTCAGCACAAAATGAACCTTATAGATAGTTACATAACATCGAAGGGGCTGCAAATTAACAGGCAAAAATCTGAAATCCTGATTTTATAGAAACTATCAGGTCCACACGGAAGGGGTCGGAAGTTCAACTGGCATATCGCCAAGGAGCCAATTCAGCTTGTAAAATATACAACATACTTAGGCATGACAATCAGTGCGAGCATAAACGACGCACCGTGGGCAGAAGTAGTGAAAAGCAAGTGTAGACAGCTGGCATGTCAGGCCTGTATGATTAATAACAAATACGGAAAATTCTCGCTAAAACCTATCATTATGTTTTTCCAACAGAAAGCTGTGCCTAGTCTAATTTATGGAGGCGAAAATGCATTTGGTTGCTCCAGTGACTTATGGAACTCACTAGAAAATATTTCCTGGACTCGTGTACTTCTTTTACCGAGGGGTACTGCAACCGTGTGCATATGATATGAACTAGGTTTAATCTCTATACATGCAAGAGTCTCATGGAATCTCTTGAGTCTGTTTCGTAAAGCAATGTTGAAGACACCAGAATTACAATTTTCAATTCTTCACATGCCAGCATCAGCGAAGGATTACACAATTTTTTTAAATGGAATCGGCTTTGCCAAGATCTGTTAGAAGAGTATGACATCACTCAATCAATGCTAATAGAAAATCCAGAGTCAGCCAAAAAAGAAGATGTGGAGGCTGGACTGGATTAAGACCTGCTAAATCTAAATCATTGCATGAAGCACCGGGAGAGGCGAAAGCCTTTAATCAATGCCATTCCTATTTATCTCGCCTGCCAAGCCAGCACGCAAGAGCACTCCACATGCGCTTCAGATTAAATGCATTTCGTACAAAAGAACGCATATGTATCTGGCCAAAATACGCAGATCTTAACCCCATGTGCCGCTTTTGTAACCTCACCAGAGAAACATTGAAACATCTGATTATGTCATGCCTGAATCTTGAGCAGCAAAGAGGACTTATCTTTGCTCCAGTTGTTAATGATTACTGTCCAAGAAGCACTGAAGATTTGTGGAAAGCTCTCTTTGAAGGATCAAGTAGAGCAGTCCTATTTGCTCTGATAAACTTCCTTTATGCTCTAAAAACTCGGCTGGAAGAACAGGAACCATTTTAAGTGATTAAAGATAAATAACATAATCTCGAAGTATGAAGGGTCTTGCTTAATTGAACTGGAGACGTCATAACGGCCTGACTAAAGATATGAGGAGGAATGGAGGGAAGGAAATGACAAGGCTAACTTTGCTAATTGTTATCTTGTTGTTGTTTCGTTTATTCTCCTTTTTTTAAAGGTTGAACAAAACAATAAAAAAAAGATTTAAAAAAAAATAAATGAAATTTCAGCTGTCACTTTTGTTTCATCAAAGTGTATTAAAAATAAAACTTCAATATTTTGTACACGTGACAGGGCTACATATAACATTCCTTCTTTGAACAATGTATGAACGGGTCAATAAGTGCTGCTTGTAAAGTCAATCCTTGTGATTTCTGAATACTAATTGCATACTTTTTCACAAAGGTATCCTTAATACGCGTAAAGCGTGCATCGGTCCAGGAAATCAAATGTGGTTCCTCTACATGATCAAACTTTACTTCAATATGTTCAATATTTTTACTGTGAGTATCAAGAATACATTCTATGGCAATAGGATGAGAAGAGTTCAACAGGGTGGAGATACCATGCATAGAAATACAGAAGATATAGGGAGAACATATAGAGTGTGCGTAGAATGTAAACAGGAAGAGTGGGTGGGGGTAGTCAGATTTAGGTCAAATGATTGGATTTCATTTTATGTATGGACACTCAATACATATGATGAGAAACAGATAATTTCCCATCTTCTGCCTGTAAAAAAAGAGAACAAAAATAGTTAGAGAACATACTTTATGAAATGTATGTTTTTTGACCCTGATATGTGGTACATCAAATGCACTATGTTCAAAACAACATTTCTGCATAGTACACTGTTGTTCTCTTTACATATAGTAATCATTGGGCCATGGGAAAAATACAAGGTTAATTTAAAATAAAGCATTGTTAGGGAGAATTTTAAAAATGTGCTAATTCCTCCCTACTTTAGAGACCCCCGGCTCTTTTGCAGAACTTTGGGACTTTGTACTTATTAATTCTGTTTGTTTTCTGGGTTTATTTTTCGTTGGTTATGGAGTTTTCAACAACTCCATAAGCATCATCTTTTTTATTTATGTCACCCAGCAACCTCAGTTCAGTGACACAGGGATGTCTTTTAGACTTCCCAAAGTTGTATATACCTTCACTGGTATAAACTACTGTTTCCCAGAGAATGTAAAGTGAAATTTACTTCACTAGTCTTTCCAAATTCCTAGACCAAGCACAGACCATCTTACAATGGAGTGCTGGAGGGGTTACATAGTACCCCATGTGTCTTAATACTCATGTAGCAGTCAAATACTACCATTTCCTATTGAAAAGGCTGGTGGCAGTGGTTTCACAACAAACCACCATGATTTTTTCAGTCCGCGAACATCGTTAGCTAAAAATCACAGGAGCCATGTTTTTCAAGATGGCGCCTTAGGTCCCTTTGTTTAAACAGGACCGGGTCTTCTTTTTTCGCAGTTTCTTTTTGGAAAGGTCCTTCTAGTGTTTGTCTCTGCACGCCAAACCAGGTTTGGTCCCTTTGTTCGTATACCTTTGGCGGGCTTTAGGACTGAAGACCGCCCCTGGCCTCTGAGTTTCTGGGGTGGGCAGAAAGTGAGGGAGGTGCCCAAAACTCCCTGTGCTTAGTCTTCTATAAGACCCAAATGCACTCTGGCATGATTGGCTGGCTGACTGTCTGGCAAGGACAACCACCCTGCTGGGTGAGTGACAGCTAGGCTGGAATGAAAGGGAGAGAACTGTTTAAAAGGTGAGTTTCTTGGACTGGAAAGCAGAGTTGACCACTGGAACGAAAGAACTGAAGAAGAGCCGGAAGAGGATGGCTGCTGCAACTCCTGGACCATTGGTTTGCCCGGTGAAGCCCTGCTGCAGGTCAGAATTGCCCAGTTCATCTCGACAGAGAAGCCCCTTCAAGGACAACGTTTTCCTTTGAGTTGGTGGTACCAATCAACTCGTAGACCACCTGGATACCATTCTCAATGGATTAACAAGGGAGAGGGATACCAGCTTGTGTGCTTGGAGCTACAAGTACTAGAACTGAAGTGACTCCATCTTGTTTGCTTTCTCGATGATCCCAGGCAGTGCAGGAGTCCCCGGATGTCCTCCCTCTTGTCCCCACGACTGAGGCTCAGGAACAGTGAGATCTGCATGAACTGCCAGGAACCAATGACTTTAGCTGCATTTGTTTCTTCATACTAAGGTACTGTGCCAACCCGATTCAGAGAATGCCACTCTCGCTGTGAAAGATTGTGAAACGTTCCCAACTTGCAGGCCTAATCAGCTTGTGACCCAACAAATGATTCTTTTTCACCTAAACTACCTCTGAGAACTTTTGCAAAGACTTTACTGTTTGATACCAGAGATGCTCTTTGCTATCCAGAACACTAGCCCATTGACTTTGGCCTTACCTACTGACTTGAATGGAACTCTTCTGGTGAAATGAAACTATTTGCACTGTCTAACAAGTATATGTGATCTATTCTATTTACCTTGACACTTTTGCTCACTTGTAAGTAATTGAACTGCAATTTGGCTCCTATTTCAGGGGAGCTCAAACTGTCTCAAAATCTTACAGTTTTGTATTGAAATGTATTAGTGTGTAATATTAAGTTGCCTCCTTCTGGTGAAATGTTTTCCAAATGATTTTGTAATAGATTAATAAGTGTTTTACCAAGAAACCTTGAGTATAAATGTCTACTTGAACCACTGTGATTGAAAGTCCTCTGTGTAATTACTTGGACTGCTCACATTCACGCTTGAGATAAGCCTGGCTGCTCAGCTCGCTACCAAAAACTGTGTGGTACAGAATTATACCAAAGGTTGGTTTGGCTAACACATGTAGTCCTAATTGTGTGTAGTGGTCCCAGATGGTACTGCCTTTAATTCTACCTAACAAGCATACAGTAACATGTCTTCAATTGTGAGAACCATTCAGTCATTGGGAAAAAAAGTGGATTGAAAAAAATCATACAGATTGTCAGACAACTCCTTTACTTTTCCTCATTGCTTTTAAAATATATTGATCTACAGTATGTACATGAGCCTGATTATTTGAACGTTATCATTCACTGAGGGATAGTTCATAAGAATACAATTGTTCTTGGATGTATTTAGAAGAGAAAACTGCAGACATGGTCGAGATGCAGTGAACGCTTAAGAAAAATACAAGCAAATACACATTTGCCCTCAGAAACCTACATACATAAAGGAAAATAGTTGCATATAACTGCTGTTCATTCAAAAATATATTTTTAAGCAGCATGTTCATGAAAATTTTAATAATTACATCAATAATTGACTGCCAATTAATCTGAGCAGATGGAATAGAGTGACAATATATGCCATCTGATAGCAGTGGTAAACATAGCTAACACACACAACACTACAAACAAACCATTGAATATGCAAATATTTAATGACACTTACTTTCACATCAGCCACACAATCATCATGTGTACAATATTGCAATCAAAATGAAAAAAGTGCACAAAATGGTGGCTTTTATGCTTTCCAAAATCAATAACACAAAAAGAGGACTACATAATAAGCAAAGTAATAAAATAAGGACACATTTTCACTGAAAACTATCATAGACACGTGCACAAGTACAACAGTAACAACAACCAATTACAAACAGCGAAACATATAGAAATCTGTTGCTTTACCCACCATTTGTGATAACCGCGGCTATTCAAATGCTGCTAGAAACATTGTCTGGTAGCTGTGGGTACACGCATATTTTTTGCTAGCTCTAACACAAACCTTTCCAATCTTTAAAAATTCAAGGGTAACCCTGAGGACATAAAATCAGAAACAGAAGTAAAATTGTGTGGTCTAGAATCCACATAATAATATGGCTCAATACCCGTGGCTATTCATATACCCGCATGTAGAGTAGGAGTCAATGAACTGAGGAGGTACATTGACGTGCCTGTGTGAGACTTCCCGAATGCTGTATAGCCGCGGCTATAGAACCACCCCAGGAAATTGTTTTATTTTTAGGCATGGCTATTTGGAAAAACAGTGACAAATCTGATGTCTTGCACTCCCAAGCGCCCCATTCCCCCTACAATACATGCTGTTACTATGATTTAGTTTGAATCAAAATGTTAGGTAGCCACGGCTATGTTGCTAGGGAGAATACATGACGTACAATGAACCTTTACATAGCAGCAGCAACAAAGAGCTCCCAGTATAGCCATGAGTACTAGTTGCACATGAATGCAGGTGCTTCCGTAGCCGTGGTTACACACTCCAGCCATTTCTGTGATTAGCCACACCTCAAACATTGCCATGTTGCTAGCTGGTGTGGTAGTCATGGTTATGGGCTAACATTTAAATGTATATATATATATATATTTTTTTACTATATATATATCTGATTATTCACTGCTTGTATTTTGTATTTTCAGATATATGCAATATAAAAGAAATGACAAAACACTACAGAAATATTAATACATTCTGTAGCGGAACAGGGGGTGGATAGTGGTTGAAAGGGTGAAGGTAGGCTACATAAGGGTACAGAATGTGTGGGTGTAGTATATAGATAGACAAAGACATGGTGGGGGTACAATCATAATACTAAGACTGTAAATAGGGTGAGTACATGAGGAGAATCAGGGTTAGCTAACACAGCTATCTCCACAGTAATATGTGCACAGTATATATCTTATAATATGCACTTTTTCAATCTGTAAACAAAAAAATATATAAGGCCCTAGTGAAATGAATCCAAATTACCTAGAGTTGTACACATAAATTCAATTTTTTTGACCCTCATAAGTGGACATTCTCCATTGAAAAGTTGTACAAAAAGGTAAATAGTTAAATATAAATTATATTATATAAAGCCTTGCTCTAAAGTAATTCATTTACTAGAAAACATATCCTGAGCAAGCAAACAGCTTCCTCACAACTAGGCAGAATCAGTCACACTTACTGCATGGATAAGAGTCCCAAATGCCTAACATGTGACCAGTGATTTTTCACACCCGACATCATTATAACTGTAAAAAACCTTTAGAAAAAATAGAAATAAAAGCAATCTATGGCCGCGGTTACAGAACTGAACATACCATCGGCTATCTGTAGTTCCACATAACCGAAGTTATCGGGAAAAAAGATTGTGCGAACAAATATCCTCCCTTCATCCCCCAAGCCCTCACCAAGTGTACCCGCACTCAGTGCTGGGTTCCCACACTCCATCGACGGCCTCATGATCTACTCTTTCCTCTCCCATTCCCCCATAACACACATTTTTTCCACAACACAGTTTCATTACACATTTTGGCTATTTGCGGCTACAGCCGAAGCTACAGAATGCTTTGTGTTGCAATCTTAGTTCCTGGACATAACCAAATCCCAAATTTCACTTGGTGTCCTCTAGTCATGCGCCCACCTCTAGCCTATAGTAATTTATATGTATTTTGAGCTGCAAGTGGCGTTTTCATGCTTTTCACTTTCCTTTATCCTCGACTCTTGCATTGAAAAAAAAATGGCGGCTGTTTCATTTCTACAAACCCTGGGTTTTGGCAGTTTACCCCAGGTATAGCTATCTATTTTTGACAAGAGGGCACCCCCTGCTCCATCAAATATTTTTAAAAAAAAACGTCTGCATGGAATAACCATACGCCACAATAAGGCTTCCAGTAAATGCTATGTGCCCAAGTTGTTTCGGACCTGGTCCAAATCTGTCCAGTGGTTTGGGCAGTATGGTCCAGCAACATTTGACCTTCTTTGTCTATGAGAAAATAAATGGGATGCAGGCTGCAACTTTGATTTATTTTTATTCTTAATAACTATTTTATTTCTCAATTAATCTTTACCAAACTTTGCAGTCTGGGGGGCCTACGCGCCCCTAATTAACTTCATCATCATGCAAAGAACGAGATGATTCAGCACAAGGCAGTGGGGCCCACCTACCAACTATGTGAATAATGGGGGTGGGTGGGTGGGAACACAGGATCACTGTAGGCTGGACCCATGCATGGGGAACAACAACGAGGGATGCTCTGTCTACATAACAATATGGACGCACAGCACTTTGCGAGGAAGGCAAAAACACAGGTAAGCGCACCCCATGGGGATACTGTAGATGGCCTTTCACAGCAGGCCAGTTTGAACACATGGCAAACACAACATAGCTAGGTAGTGGGGGAAGCAGAACTCTGGCAGCTCTTGTCCAGCAGACGGCTGTCGCTTGGACAGCATTGGACAATACAATCAAGGTTGGTGAGCCAGTCCCACAGTTACTCGTGGCAGCTGGGGAAATCAACTTCATCCGTGGAGGCCATCGCATAACACCAACAGTGGTTTGAAACCACCCCTTAGCAAGTAGGTATGGGAACAAGGATGTGGAATGTAGGGGCGCTCCAAGAAGAGCCAATCTAATGGTACGTTTTGCTGTCCCTGAAAAGCAACAAGTACACAGTGGGCCTCATTATGAGTCAGGCGGAATGGGTTAACGGGGTCCGCTAATGTATGCGGACCCGTTATTCCCATTCCGCCTGATTACGAGGTCCCCTCGCGGGACCCGGTAAGGACGCCTGGGAAAACTAGGCATCATTACCGGGTCCCGCAAGGGGACCAGGGAGCTAACAACAGGCCGGTCGTAATCGGCCCGTGTTAGCTCCCTCTCCCATTCCCATTGAGCCCTATGGGGAAGGTCCGGGCCCGGCTTCCCTGAGGGAGGAATTACCAGGCCCTCCAAACTCGGAATGGCCCGGTAATTCCCCATTGAGGGAACCCAGACCCGGTTTTGGAGGCAGCCATGCCGCCAATAGCGGCATGGCTACCGTCAAACCCGTAATGAGGCCCAGTATGTCCGTAACAATGTTTGTGCGGTTTCTCATCGAGCAGGTGCCATGTGAATGTCTCCCTTCCCACTAATTTAGGGAGTCTCATGATCCTTCCTTTTTGGTGCTGACCAATCGCAGACAAATAAAGATCCGGAGGGCAGCACAATTATGTTATTACTAATTGCAAACAGTTTAAGGGGTGGAGTGGGAGACAATGTGGCATCACACGAGGGGGAACACACCGGCAGAGGGCAGGTCTGTTTTGCTCCAATAATGTCCATCTAACATGTGTTTATCTATAGGGGCATGACGTATTTTAACCAGTCAGCTTTGTGAAAACGGTGAAGACTTGAAGGTTGAAATGTAACTGTTTCTAACTGTATACACATTGTATTAGCAGTATGTCAGCCAGTTTGTCAGCTCTCATCAACAAGTTCAGTTCCACTGTGCTCTTTGAGTTGTGCTTGCCCAGCTGTAATAAACAGCATTATCTCTTGCCTGGTCTACTCTTCTTCTTGGACTACTATTGGTAACTCATTGATTACATGCCTTTAGACGACCCTTAATACAATTTCAACCCCATCCGTCAAACAAGTCAAATGTTATTAGCAATAGAGTTTTGCAAGGTTCCTGTGGGAGTCTGACTCACTTTAACAATAGGGCAGCAGCCATTGCCCTATAATGTATATATATAAATACAAAGTTTTGAATAACACTAGGCATTCGAAGTACACAATTCCACCGCGTGTTGATCATTAAACGAAAATACTTGACTTCATTAAAAAAATCTCCATGTTACATATAAAGTCACATTTGTAAATGGTGAAAGACCTTTACTTTCCCCAATGACACCAGCAATTTATAAAATCAGATAACCTTTGCATGTCTTACATTTCCTTGCATACATGTGGTACTGTGGGTGTGTAATGTGTTGTGTGCAGCTTACACTATGCTCAGATTTGAATTCTACAGGTTTTGGGTTAGAGAAGCAATGTTTTCAATTTAGAATGCACAGACTATTATTACTCATCCACCCTATTTCCACTATCCCAAGGGGCATAGAAATGACTCAAATGAACTTGTTCACATTTCGCATGTCTTTGTAAATAGCTATGGCCTTTACAGAATGCAAATTATAAAACATATCCTCATCAGGCCATGGAATGGGCACATTTCTAACTATGGTCTAATGCCGGCTATATATTTGTTAGCGTTTAAGGAATGTTATAAATATCACATTTCTATGTTACACTGTAGGAGCAGGGAAACTTCCTATATTTTACTGCACGTTCACGGCGGAGGATCCACTTTTATTAATATTATCTCCCTTGACCTCGAATACAATGGAATCAGGCTGCAAATCCCCTAGTAAAACAAAAGAGGTGATGGCTGGAAGGTTTAGAATTCATCTTAACTGCTGACAATGCTCTGGGAAACCATCCAGACCACTGTTCTTCACCTGCCAAGCCATTACAAAAGGGCAAAGACCACATGTAAATTAGTCTTGGTCCCACCGCAAAATGGGCAGTCCAATCCAAACTGCATGGTCACATCCATTCTGCAAGAGACCACAAACATCCCCAAACATGTTGTGGCCTATTTGGACCTCCTTAGAGAGGAGTAGCTTGGGTCTCTAGGACCAGCAGGCAATACGATGGTCACACCAGCCATTAGGACAAAGGCACATTCAAATCGTGCCATTTACAATACAAAATGCAGAAATTCAAACAGAATGTTGTGTTCCTTACCCACAGCAATGTAAGATCAAGCAAATATCGAGGCTTGGTACCACCAAAAATTAGATCTGCCAGTCACGAAGTCAAAGATTTATTATGTACAGATTCAAATATCAAAGCAGATAGCTATCTGGTTCACAGCACCTCACAGTGCATACCAGAAACACTGTGATGGTAGTGAGTCCTGGTCATCACAAAACATGCAGTATTTATACCCAGTCCTGGTCATAGCTCAGCCCATCTCCAAACTAACAGGTTACACATTTGGGTTCATGCCCATTTCACATGGCAAATACAACAATATTGTCTTTACATACTTCAAGTGTTTTCCAGTCTTATCCTAGTTTCAAAAAACAAATTCAATAGCTTATTGCTAAGGTACACGGTTCTAGTTTTTTCTAACATTCAGTTCTTATGTTTGAATATGGCTAAGGCTATTGATACAGAAAACACTTTAAATTGGAGTTCACTTTAGCTCCAAGGTTACTTAAACATACTGACAAACTTTGTTGTCGTCAGCTGTGTCAATCTTTAGCTTTCTAAAGTAAATTCTGTTTCCAGAAATGTACACAGGATTCATTCAAAAACACCCAGCATTAGTTTACATTCATTGTATGACACTGTTTGTGGGAGGATGAGTTTTTTTGGACATAGATAACACTTTGAAGGAGAGTTCGTTCTGACTACAAGGTCTTGTTTGCACAGGGCAAATAGTCTGCTCTGTCAGCCCTAGGGTTGACATAGGCTCTGACAAAGGTCGATTCTGCTCTGGCAACTGAAAACATAGCTAATCATTACTGAAGAGTGAGCAGAAGCTAGAACCAAGATGGAGGACTTTTTCCAAGATGGCGCTTGAAGTCAATTCTAATTCAGAACTTTGCAACACGGTTTTCCCCATAGAGCAACTAGGCTTAGGCCAATATAAATCAAAAGGCGGCATAATATGATTTCCGTTTAACAAACCCTCCTTTTGGCCCAAGCTAAGTGCTAAACTAAAAACTAGTCGCTTTGCGAGTAACTCCACGTCTCAATGTCCATACATCCTGAATCACATTCATCAGATATATCAATTGCCATAGGTTCTGCGGCGGAAATTTCCTTCATCACAAATTTGTTGGTCATTCTTTCTGGTGCGTGTACCTTTGGCTCTAACGTTCCCATAGTCTGTGCACAACATCCCCCTAACATTGAACATATGGCAGGAAGGCATTGTATACAGCAACAGCAAAACAACAGAATGCCCAGAATTATCAATAAGACCGAGAGGAGCTTCCATCCCCAAGATCATAAGAAGTCCCAGAACCAAGCACTAAGATCCCAGTTTCCCTCAGGAACATGCAATTCTGTACTTAGGACATGCAGATTTTGTATTGCCTTAAAGATGGTTGGCGAGGAATCAGGTAGGAAAACGCAGCAAGTGGACCCCACTAATTTGAATACTCTACCACGCAGAGCCAAGATGACGTCTAATACCCTCCAGTTTTGTAGCGCCACTAATCTAATTGCCTTTTGCTCTAGAGTCATGTTATAGAGTATGTCAGTGGTCCGGTTAATGGCTTTCTCCAGTACTCTTGCTAATCTCCTGATAGCCTCGGAATTAATAATCGGCCCTCAAAAAGGTACAAAGGATTTTGCAACATCGCCCAGAACTTGTGACGAAGTATCGCCATTCTCGTCCCACCTAGGACGAGCCTTAGAGATTTCAGTGGTACTGGCTACATATACCCCAGGTAGCAGAATTCCCAAGTAACAAGTTCCCTGCCAATCCCTTGGTAGCCATGGATAAGCTTCATTACCACAAACGAAGTAGACAGGTTCGCCTGCATATAAAGGTCTGTTCTCACTGGTCAAATTTGCAACACTAGTGAAACCCTCGAAATCACCCATTGACTGAGTACCATTCCTCTGTATGCAGAAAGAAACTGAGTTGGGGCTATGGTTAATAGTGTAAGAAGGTGGTGTGGCATCCCTATTGCCTAAAGGAGCCATCTTAAAAGAAATCAAAGATTGAAAAGGTCAGGACAATCTATCAGAAGGCCTAATAGAAGCAACATTAAGCTTGCTCCTATTTGTGAAGAGTGAGCATCCCAGAGGCGTTAAAACTCGCCTTTCAAACTCGTTCAAATTTGTTCCATCAAAGTTCCCCGAGATGCTATCATTCCATCGGCCGAAGAATAGTGCCCTTAGAGAAGCATAACATGCAGCAGTTAAAGGCAAAGGGTGAATATACCAGCCCAACCCTTTTTCCCCATGTTGCGGTAAATGGGAGCAGATCCAACAATTTGTCCTATTCCAAATGCAGTTGCGTTCATTATAAGCAGTAATGTATTGTTATGATAGATCTGTCTATGTTGAGAGTCTCTAGGAGATACAGTAGGAACATTCTGAGTAGGCAAGAATGTTTCAAGCGGATGTACTTCTTCCATATATCAAAATCCTAAGGCAACTACTATTGTGAAATTCGGTTAACATGATTACGAGAAAACAATACGTTTTGAAAGACCATGTATTTGATCGTCCATTGTCATTGTTGGCCACGCAGTCACTTGTTTGTTCCGTACAAGAAGGGTCGATAACAGGCATTGTTCCTTTGAAATGAAAACTCCATAGTCCATTTGCTGGTGACCTCCTGATCACGCGTTTTCTTAGTCTTTCCCCTATCCCCAGCAACCTATTTTCCTTTAGATGCAAAAGATGGGGTGAAGGATAAGCCCTATATTTATTTTCATGTGGGCACAGCCGAACCGTGCAGTAAGTCTAGCTCCGTGGACGCAGATTTTACCTTGTGACTGGTACAGTGTGATCTGCGAACAGCACATCGTTGCTTCCTGATGGAAGTGATGAATTTGCAGCAGAACCTAACAAGGATGCAAAAGGATCTGCAGGAGAGTGTGGAGATGAAGCAGCTGTTTCCCCTGGCCCCACAGGCTCAGGGAGTGTCTCCGAAGCACTCTCAGTACTGCTCTCTCAAACGATTTAGTAAGCACCCAGTTGCCAGGTCGGATGCTGTAACCTGGCCCCTAGTATTTAGCTGGGAGTGCTTCTCGCACCTGTTGATGAATCAAATACACAATATTCAGAAAGAAGTATATGCTCAATATCCCTCAATGCCCTAGGATTCGGAAGATTCCAAATGTTAGCTGGCCTACCCATTACCACCTCATATGGGGAGAGCCCAGTCCTAGTCTGTGGGGTGGTGCACATCGAGAGTAACACTATTGGTAAGGCGTCTGGCCATTTCAAATGGGTCCTGGGACACATCTGAGCGAGCTTGTTCTTTAAAATTCCATTGTGCCGTTCTACCAATCTAGCATTCTGAGCATGTCTGGCCGAATGGAACCGTTTATCGATCTGTAATCCCACACATATTTGTAGAATTACAGCGGAGATAAAATGTGGACCATTGTCCAACCAGATGACCCTCGGCAAACCAAACCTAGGAAAATATTCCTTAAGCATGGTTTTCGCCCATCAGGAAGACCCCACCCAGTCATGTAACCGGTACCATTGCTATTGTGTCAGTGTTCTGTATGGGTGCTGGCTGCTGTGCAGTGCCCCTGTGTTGTCATTCTAGTCAGTCCTGGGGTAGTGGTGCTGTCATTTGTTGTGTCTGTACATGTAGTGGTAACAGTACCTGCATTGGTGCTTGTGGTGTCTGCTGAAATGATCCCATCCTGCCCCATGTATCCTCCCCACATGGGCGGTGCATATTGTGGTGATTGTTGACACTGCTATTGTGATTCTTGTGCGTGTGTGTTGAAGCTGTTTTTAACTGCCCCTCCCATCGCATGCTTGAATGATTTATTTTGTGCCTACTTGTCCTCATCTGCCTTTCTCTGCCCCTGTGTCATCAAATATTACACTCCCGGAGGTTCAGAAGGGTGAGTCCCCTCTTCCCTCTGCTCGTGTTTGTTCAACATCAGCTGACCCCTCGCATTTTCCTTTTCCTTCGTGCACACAGTTCAACTGTAGCCATGTGCTTTTAAAGCTATTCCCGTGTAAGTGCTGTGTATGTGTGTCCTTAGCGATTGCTGCACGCTTCTGGAGAAGCCGCCTATGAGCAGCCATGGTCTTTTTAATTTACCTTCAGTACTTTTGAATCTTTGCACACTATGTTTTACTGACTTATTTCAGCATGGAAGCTGTGTGCTACACAACAAGTGAAGGGGAGTCATTTCTGTATTGTGTGATACATTTTACCTCTATTCAATTCGAAAATTTCGATAGTCCGCTGTTCAGGGAGCAAAAGTTAGAAGATAATTGAACATTTTTTCAACTTCTGTGAGCCTTCTTTGCTCCGCACCTTAGCCAGTGCACTCCACGTGCAATCCATCTTCACCAAACCATTGCCTTCTCCAGCACACCCCCACAATCTTGCGCATGTGTCTTCCACACACCGCCTCTGGGTCACCTATTCTCCAAATCCAAAACCACACCACTATCTCCTCACCATCAAAACTTTGTGTCCTTATACATCAATCTGAAGGTGACGTCACCAAACTAAAAACACAATGCAAATGAAAAGACAAATGTGCATACACAGAACAATAACCCATTTCTCCCAACCCCACAAAAAATCCCAAAATAAAACCCCACAATCCCCACAGCTGTCTTCCTGTCTCAACTGGAACAAGGTAAACCACAATAAACTCTTATAATTGGACTGCACACACTGCGTCGCCTAGTGCATGATACGCTCCTCACCAGGGGACCTTAACCAGCCAACTATCTTCCGCACTCGGGAACAATCTAGCTACCTCCTGCGGGAAAACATCATCCACTCACTGAACTAAAACGCTCAATTAGCAGGGAACCTCATCTACTCATTGATCTATAACGTCAATTCATAGGAAATCCAGACCCCGTACATGAAATCACCATCCAGACCAATCAGCGCGGCACTCCTGTTCTAGACCAATCAGCGCGGCACTCCTGTTCTAGACCAATCAGCGCGGCACTCCTGTTCTATGTGTAGGGAGTCACTACCCCACCCAATATGCTCAAAAACACAAGAAGGGACCACTGCCACCACCCCAGTCCCAACTACAATTCACGTGCCGATCACTACCAATGCGCTGAATTTTGTGACAATGTACAATCACCCACCACCCAATTTACAATCCCTCCCTAAAAAAAAAAAAAAAAAACACTTTAACATTTCTACTTTAAACATTTCCCCCCCTCAGAGCCCATGTTGCTGGTTTACTTACATTTTCCTATGCTGCACTGGCAGTTGCACCACTGCTGGACACTCCCTCAATGCGCTTCACCGGACCCCTTCTCCTGCAGGGCTCTCACCTGCCCTCAAGCGGGGTATTTCCAAGTGGCCCCCGAAGCCTTTAGCCGGTTACGCGTTTTTCCGGTGGTCTTCAGGTGCAGGCGAGGGTCTCACAGCTTCCTTGAGTCGGCGGCAGGGAGCTCAGTCCATCGCAGAGCTTGTGCAGGCAGAGCTCAATTACCCATGTTACAATGAGCAATGAGCCTCACAGAGGGCACCAACTTGTCGGGGAGAAGCTGGATCCCCCCCCACCCCCAGGGCAGTGGGGGGCCAGCAGCCATACCCTCACCAGCTATGGGAGGCCCCAACACCTCCCATATGGCCCCCAGAAATGCAACAGAGTGCCAAGCAGGCAGCAGCATGTTTTCAAACTGCATTTATTTCTAGGCAAAAAACACACAAAGCATCGTGCACACCGCGAATTCAGGCGCCGTCTCCCCCGGAGCTGTCTTGCAAGTAAGTTTTATAATCACACTGCAGGCTGACCTCACAGAATTGGATCAGCTCCCAGAAACCTATCTCCTCCTGTTATTGGCTGCAGAGTGGTGGGTTACATATGTAGCCCTTATAGAGAGCCTGATAATTGGATATTAACCTCCTGCGTCAGTGGGTTGATTTAGCTGTGCCAGCCCCCATTACCTAATTCTAATCTTGTTGCAATGTGACTTTGTTCCCATAACTTTTAGCTGAACAAGCAGTTCGCACCTGGGCTCTGGCTTGTTACAAGTTATGTTTCAATGTTGTGCGTGTCCTTGAGAAAATGTCTTTCTTTCCCAGAAAGAAAAAAAAAAGCACACTGGGTTGCCGTGGTTTATTCGCATTTGTGGATAATTAAAAAATGTCTGTCTGCAGAAAGCAATTTTATCTTGAATTTGCGGCCTTGGCAGGTCGGACTTCTTTTGCGAGGAATGTTGATAAGGCTCCCGCAGCCAGTGTTCAGTGTTCAGTGAGTGAAATGAACTTAGCTGTAATTTTCCTGAAACATAGCTTTACACTGTGCATTTAGACCATGTTAATTCATATAGGCATTTGCAAGCCTTTAAACAGGGATTTTTGTGTTTGTAGATTCTGATATTGCAGCATTGATTCTAATGTAGCATAGAAGTTGCACTGTTGGTGAAGTGGGTGTGTTTCAGCATATTTGTCACCCATGGGTGCGCTGGGGCGCTTGGGGTGCGGGGGCATGGATTTGGTCTCCATTTTCCCTCTTCAAGAGTATGTCAGTGGTCCGGTTAATGGCTTTCTCCAGTACTCTTGCTAATCTCCTGATAGCCTCGGAATTAATAATCGGCCCTCAAAAAGGTACAAAGGATTTTGCTACATCGCCCAGAACTTGTGACGAAGTATCGCCATTCTCGTCCCACCTAGGACGAGCCTTAGAGATTTCAGTGGTACTGGCTACATATACCCCAGGTAGCAGAATTCCCAAGTAACAAGTTCCCTGCCAATCCCTTGGTAGCCATGGATAAGCTTCATTACCACAAACGAAGTAGACAGGTTCGCCTGCATATAAAGGTCTGTCCTCACTGGTCAAATTTGCAACACTAGTGAAACCCTCGAAATCACCCATTGACTGAGTACCATTCCTCTGTATGCAGAAAGAAACTGAGTTGGGGCTATGGTTAATAGTGTAAGAAGGTGGTGTGGCATCCCTATTGCCTAAAGGAGCCATCTTAAAAGAAATCAAAGATTGAAAAGGTCAGGACAATCTATCAGAAGGCCTAATAGAAGCAACATTAAGCTTGCTCCTATTTGTGAAGAGTGAGCATCCCAGAGGCGTTAAAACTCGCCTTTCAAACTCGTTCAAATTTGTTCCATCAAAGTTCCCCGAGATGCTATCATTCCATCGGCCGAAGAATAGTGCCCTTAGAGAAGCATAACATGCAGCAGTTAAAGGCAAAGGGTGAATATACCAGCCCAACCCTTTTTCCCCATGTTGCGGTAAATGGGAGCAGATCCAACAATTTGTCCTATTCCAAATGCAGTTGCGTTCATTATAAGCAGTAATGTATTGTTATGACAGATCTGTCTATGTTGAGAGTCTCTAGGAGATACAGTAGGAACATTCTGAGTAGGCAAGAATGTTTCAAGCGGATGTACTTCTTCCATATATCAAAATCCTAAGGCAACTACTATTGTGAAATTCGGTTAACATGATTACGAGAAAACAATACGTTTTGAAAGACCATGTATTTGATCGTCCATTGTCATTGTTGGCCACGCAGTCACTTGTTTGTTCCGTACAAGAAGGGTCGATAACAGGCATTGTTCCTTTGAAATGAAAACTCCATAGTCCATTTGCTGGTGACCTCCTGATCACGCGTTTTCTTAGTCTTTCCCCTATCCCCAGCAACCTATTTTCCTTTAGATGCAAAAGATGGGGTGAAGGATAAGCCCTATATTTATTTTCATGTGGGCACAGCCGAACCGTGCAGTAAGTCTAGCTCCGTGGACGCAGATTTTACCTTGTGACTGGTACAGTGTGATCTGCGAACAGCACATCGTTGCTTCCTGATGGAAGTGATGAATTTGCAGCAGAACCTAACAAGGATGCAAAAGGATCTGCAGGAGAGTGTGGAGATGAAGCAGCTGTTTCCCCTGGCCCCACAGGCTCAGGGAGTGTCTCCGAAGCACTCTCAGTACTGCTCTCTCAAACGATTTAGTAAGCACCCAGTTGCCAGGTCGGATGCTGTAACCTGGCCCCTAGTATTTAGCTGGGAGTGCTTCTCGCACCTGTTGATGAATCAAATACACAATATTCAGAAAGAAGTATATGCTCAATATCCCTCAATGCCCTAGGATTCGGAAGATTCCAAATGTTAGCTGGCCTACCCATTACCACCTCATATGGGGAGAGCCCAGTCCTAGTCTGTGGGGTGGTGCACATCGAGAGTAACACTATTGGTAAGGCGTCTGGCCATTTCAAATGGGTCCTGGGACACATCTGAGCGAGCTTGTTCTTTAAAATTCCATTGTGCCGTTCTACCAATCTAGCATTCTGAGCATGTCTGGCCGAATGGAACCGTTTATCGATCTGTAATCCCACACATATTTGTAGAATTACAGCGGAGATAAAATGTGGACCATTGTCCAACCAGATGACCCTCGGCAAACCAAACCTAGGAAAATATTCCTTAAGCATGGTTTTCGCCATTGTCATTTCTGTGGCATCTTTTACAGGGAAGGCTTCAACCCATTTACTAAAAGCACAAATAACAACCAAAACGTATTTCAGATTATTATAACACTCCATTTCAATAAAGTCAAAATGAATCACTTCAAAAGGGACAGAAGGTGGACCAAAACTACCCCTTGGTGTTGATGTACCCTTCCCTATATTGTGCTGTAGACAGGCCATGCAACTCTGGACAAAACGCTCAGCAGTTTTCGGGATGTTAACATTTACCCAGACAGTTTCTAACATTTTGTAAATTTTCCTAGCGCAGATGTGAGTGGGACCATGAGCCATTGAAACGATCATAGTAATGTACGCATCTGGCCGTATCCATTTTCCCTCTAGGTTATCCACCCAATGCCCATCATCATCCAACCTCGCCAAGCCCTCAGCCCATTGCTTAGTTTCTTCTAGAGTGGCATCGACTTGGATATTGTTTATAGACTCAATTCCTTCATCAATGGTACAGACATTTGTGGCTTCCCTTGTAGTGTACATATCTGAATAAAGATCACTAGCAGTCTGTTTGGCTATCTGGTCAGCGAAAGCGTTCCCTTGTCCTACATCATTTTTGATTTTCTGATGTGTCACGCACTTCATAATTGCTAACTGAGTGGGAGGTGCAAGCACTGAGAGTAGCTGAATTATCAAGGTGCCAAATGGGATCTTTGTTCCATGTGAGGTCAAGAAACCTTGTTCTGCCCAAAGTCTACCGAAGTTGTGAACTACCCCAAAAACATACTGACTATCAGTATATATGTTTTCTCTAAGCCCTTCGGAAAGTTCACAAGCTCGAGTCAATGCAATCATCTCTGCGGCCTGCGCAGAGATTTGCAAAATTCTTTTGGTCTCCACAATCGTGCTTAGTGTAGTGATCGCATAAGAAGCAGTGGATGTACCATCTGGAAGTGTGAAGCCGGAGCCATCACAAAACAGCTTCCCTTGTGGATCGTTCAAAGGTGTATCTTTCAGATCAATCCTGCCTTTAGTTTCTTGGTCTGTGGTATAAAGGCAGTCATGTGACATTTTGTCACTGCAAGCAATATCTTGCAGAAGGGGTAATAATTCAGCCGGATTCAATACACAACACCTCTTAATTTTAATATGCGGTGCAAACAAGATCAATTTGTATCTCGTTAATCGTGCGGAGGTGAGATGTTGTGTTTGCGTTCTATTTAATAGAACGTCTACAGAGTGAGGTACCAACAAGATTAAATCATGGCCTAGGACCATACCCTCACTCTGTTTTACAGACGCAGCAGTGACAGCTCTCAGACATTTCGGCAAAGCGCATGCTACAGGATCAAGGGTAGAGGAAAAATAACCGCACTGCCTATTCTTCCCCCCATGTCCCTGCATTAACACAGCCAACGCACATCCATCACGTTCATGCACATACAACTCGAAGGCCTTTTCATAATTTGGTGTGCCCAAAACTGGTGCTGAACACAGTGCAGTCTTGAGCAAATCAAAAGCTTTTTGGTGTTCCAAGTTCCAAGGTAATGGCAAAGAAATGCCCTTCTTTGTCAAAGCCAACATTGGTTTGATCACTAGTGAGAAGTTCTGGATCCACTGTCTACAGTAAGAAGCCATTCCTATCAAGGCTCTGACTTCCTTCTGTGTATTTGGGACAGACATGCTAGAAATGATTTTAATCCGTTCAGGCGTCAATCTACTTCCCTCCTTTGACAGGAGATAGCCTAAATAGGCGACCTCCTGTCGACAATATTGAAACCTTTTCAGTGAAGCTTTATGTCCATTCTTTGCTAGGTGAATAAGCAACAACACAGTGCCCTCCTTACAGGCACTTTCTGAATCTGCAGCTAAAAGAAGGTCATCGGCATACTGAAACAATGTACAAGCAGCAGGCAACTCAAGTGTATCAAGCTGCTCTTTCAAAGCCCTACTGTAAATGCTCGGACATTCCGTGTAACCTTGTGGCGCACGGGTGAATGTAAACGAGTGTCCCCCTAGGGTGAACACAAACAGGTATCTGCTATCCTTGTGTATAGGAATGCTAAAAAAGGCATTCCTAAGATCTGCAACACTAAAATAAGTAGCAGAAGCTGGAATCATTGTTAAAATCGTTGTCACATCAGGCACTATAGGAAATTGTGGAGCAACAATCTTGTTGATAGCGCGTAAATCAATAATAAAACGAAAAGGAATTGCATTATCAACTTTCTTATACACTGGTAAAATTGTACTATTGCACAAACTACCTGCAATTTCTTCAATTACCCCACTGTGCAAAATATCAGAAACTGTACACTTCAAAGCTTGCTCACCATCATCCGAAATCTTATACTGTGGAATATGTGGCAACCTTACTCCTGGTTTCAAAATGATTTTAACAGGCTCAATTTGTAAAACACTGACATCATTATCATCAATCGCCCATAAACACTCCGGAACGTCACTAAATTCCGGTGGCAAGGGTCTAGTCAGAAACTGTGAGACAGAAAATTGTTGTGATGAAATAGTCAAACACACTCCATCCGAAGAACAATGAATTACCGCATTTAATTCCTTCAACAGATTCAACCCCAGCAAATTCTCACCACAGTTTGATGTCAAAAGAAATGGACAGTGATCTGTGAATGAAATCGGTACCGGAAGAGAAACCGGACTAACCACTGGCGTACCAGAAAACCGTACAGAAACATTAGTTTGCCCTGACAGTGGTATGTCTGGAACGCGTGAATGGTCAATTGAACACTTGTGCCAGTATCTATCAAAAATAGATGTTTCCTATTTCCCACTATCATTTCAATGTGATAACCTTTCTGATTAACGGGAATAGGCGTCGGTTCCACACCCTGCTTCGGGCAATCCTAGAAAAACAATATATCATCAAAGGGAATGTCTTCAGAGAGATAAGCAGTGGAAGGATGATCAAAAATATTTCTATTATCCATACTCGGTAGCTGATTGTCTTGCGAAAAGGACTGAGGATTCTGAGAAAACTGGCTTCTACCAGGAGCCCCTACCCCAGGGCGGCCTCTGGATCGTCTACCCATGATACCATATGTGTTATTCGACGTCTGCTGGAGGATCAGGTATTGTGCTCGCCAATGATCCTCTTGTCTGCAAAAAGCACATTGGTTTGCGTGTACAGGACCCAACAGCATATTACCTTGTGGAACATACTGACCCCTCAACTGTGTACTACCCCCTCTAGGAGCTCTAACAATCTGTTGCAACAACACCTTAGTTTTCAAGTCTCCCTTTTTCTTTTCAATCCTTTCCTTCTCATTATTGACTCGGTTTTCATAACAAATAATCGTTTTCCAGACTCTGTGCTTAAATCTTGTCCACTAAAATCTGAAAATACTTGTTCAACCCAATTAAAGAATTTGGTAGCACCCTCAGACTTTCTTTGGGCACAAGCAGTAAGTTTGTCCCAAACAATCCTTCTCTCAGGAATTATGGCTTTCAGTTTTGTCACTATTCTATCAGGCAAAGTCAGAATTACCTGCGGTGGTCTCTCACCAGCTGGTCTATCTCTATCTTGCCTAGCCAAATTATCCCATGTGTCACCTAACCCTGGTACATTGTCTACTCTCCTAAACTGTTTCCACAAATCGGCAGGTAGGAGCACAGGAAATAACAAATCTATATCACCCAGAGTAAATACTGACGACTGCAAGACAGATTCTATCTCTTTATAAAATCATGTCGGATTCTTCCTAATATCTGGGATAGATTGTTTAATAGTATTCACCTCCTGTCTTGAGAACGGGACGTGAAAAAACTGTGATACATAAGTGCCTCAATGTCATAGGCGGTTACACCCGTTGCAGCGTTAGCTGGGACCTCAACTTTAGGGACAAATGTCGGAGGATCTCTCTCATAGGCAACTGAGAAGTAGGCAACTCCGAACGCTTACTGAGCAACAGAGCTAAATCGAGCGCTAAAGCAGCTGAAGGAGTGTCAGACAAAAAAGCTCTCATAGATATTCAATAATTCTGTGGGACAACAAATCTTTCTTTTTATACATTCATCCTGTAGGTATTCTACCAAAACCTGTATCACTTTCCTCTGCATTTCTGGCGTATAATGACTATACGTGTCATATACTTCTACGGGAGATATCAACATATTTGAAATCCATCTAAGTGCACCTCTTGTGCAAATTTGCGTTTCTTCACTCATCGACTTACAAAGAGGAAGGAACCGTTTCGTACAAACATAGCGCCCAAACTATCACCATCTATTTCATCATTCTGTAACCTTTCTAACTCCCTTCTATACTTAAAAACCCTCTCAACGTGCTCATATACTTTCTCTGCAGTATCTCTTGAATATGCTAAAACATTCAGATCCCTCAACCCTTGTGGGAGATCTACATCATTCAGTCTGTTCCACATTACGGATAAATGAATTCCCAAACCTTCAATAAAGACATTTTTCTCAGGAAAACCTTCTAGATTAGCGAGTGTAGCAAAAACATCAGATTGCTTACCCTTCTCCATGCACTGTCTAGCCCATGCATTCAGATCTCGCTTTCTTTCTTTAGACACTGTATTACGAGTTACATTTTCGATTCCGCTCCCTTATCAACTACAAGTGGATCAGATCCACTTGGAAGAGAAAGAGTAAACAAATCTTGTACACTAGGTAACGAAGGTGCTATCACTGGTGGAAAAGATGAATCTACCAAACCCATAGCAGCAGGCAAAGGTGGATGTACAGGTGGAGGAGCAACAATAAGAGGAGGAGCAAAAACTGGAGGAAGAGAAGCAATAGGAGCAATGATAGGAGGAACAGGAATTGCTACGGGAGGAGGAACAACAGCAGGAAGAGGTAAAACAACAGGAATAGTTACATAAGGAGGTGGCGCAGTGGCACCAGGCCTCCGTTCATTTAAAAGCTTGTCAATTAATTCATCTGACACATGGAAATCTTTAGATGGGTATATTTTCTGTATGCCAAGTTGGAAAGCCCTATCCATATTTCTAACTGACTCTGACTGTTTTTGTTGATCATCCAATAACGCTTTCTCGGCATTCGATATATGTCAGCATGCATGTTTCTCTCTACTTTTAAGCTGCTGCTTACCTTCTTTTTTCCAATTTTGTAATACATCAAATGCTGCAGGTCTAGCTTTTTTCTATAACAATATAGATTCTAAATATTCCATGCGAGAAATCTCAAAGCTACCATTGATTGGCCACTGAAGTTCGGAAGCATGTCTAGTTTGTCTGTGCCAAATATCATTTAACACTATACTACCAATGCCATGCTTACAGTACATAATACATGCCGGCAATCTCTCCTGTGGTGCCAGGTGGCCAAATTCCAAAGATTGACTGTCTCTGGGGAATAATGCCCTGAAACAGGCAGACAATTTCTCAGGCATATCAGATTACTGGTGTTACCTGGTCAATAATTGTACTCGCGAGGACAATGCGCTAATTCAAATATCAGGATAATTAGGAATCGGGGCACGACTCACCTGATTCAAAGGACAAAGGGACAAAGGATCGACATGGCTGGCGATTCTGGCAAAAATATCTGCCTCGATATGGGGACCCTCGTCAAGATGCCGCCTCGGACCGCGAGCTCACCGTCCAGGGATTGGGCCATGCAGTACTGTTGAGGTGTCGCGTCTCATCCAAGAAGGGGCCCCCTTTCCCACCGTCCGATCCCGATCCGATAGTGTCGTCAAATCTTCAACGAGATGGCATCATTCTTGAGGGTACCTATTTGGGCGCCATCTTGTAAGATCAAGCAAATATCGAGGCTTGGTACCACCAAAAATTAGATCGGCCGGTCACAAAGTCAAAGATTCAGGGGTCGATTCATGGAATTAATTTGCGCTGAAAATTTCCGCGCAGAGGTGCCAAAACGTGCGAATCGCAGGAAAAGTGCGAAAATCGCAGTGCAAGTGTGAAAATCGCAGGAAAACCAGCGCACAGCGATTCATGGAAGTCCGTGCGCGAGAAAAACATTGGATGTGCGCTAAAAATGTGCGCCGCGCACGCCGGCGCACAGGTCATCCAACAGCGTGCGCCACGGCCACTGCGAAATCGCACATAGCGCAGCGCACATCACAAAAGTAGGCGGAACACGGGGCGTAACACTCGGAATGGGGAACAACACGTGAAAATATGGGCGTCACTGGGTAAGTACAGGAGGCAAGTGCGCGGAACGCCCACACGCTCGCCTACAACCCGTATTCATGGAATTGAACAGGGCAAACCAGCGCACGGTCAAAGACGCGCACAGGGCCAAACAAGTACGCCACAAGAAAGTAGGCGGTAGCGCCCCTGCGACTGAAAAAAATGTGCGCCAAAATGTGCGCTAACAAAAAGCACCCATATACAGCCATGATGAATGGCCCATACAGTGGCCCTCTAGGACAAATGAGGTGCAAAGGGGCACCGACAAACACGGACACCAGCTGTGTGAAAAATAGCGTGTGCGCATGTTCCTGGGTGCGCGGGAAGTTCCACACGTGATTAGTCTTGGTACATGTACTTCGGGGAGCGCGGGAAGTTCCACACGTGATTAGCCTGGGTACGTGTACTACGGGGTGCGCGGGAAGTTCCACACGCGATTGGCCTGGGTAGGTGGGGGTGCGTGGGAAGTTCCACACGCGATTGGCATGGGTACGTGTACTACGGGGTGCACGGGAAGTTCCACACTCGATTGGCCTGGGTACGTGTATTCCGAGGTGCGCAGAAGATTCACACGCGATTTCTGCAGGGTACGTGTATTTCGGTGGTGCCGGGGAATGCTACACGTGATTTGGCCATGTGGGCCCCCCCAGGTGTTTCCTCTACACCCTTCACGGCCCCTGCAGGCAGCACACACCACAGGGTACTACCCTGCACCCCTGCTCATGTCCCACAGGCAACCCATCCACCATGGCCATGCCCACCAGCCAACCCACATGTCACCTTGCACTACTGATCACCAACACATGTCTCCCACCACCCCCACCCCCCAGCAGTGCATGGGCAGCCTCCACCAGGCCCCCACCCATGTCTCCTACCACCCCCACCCCCCAGCCACCTGGGGCAGCCTCCACCAGGCCCCCACTCATGTCTCCCACCACCTCCACCCCTCAGCAGTGCAGGGGCAGCCTCCACCAGGCCCCCACTCATGTCCAACTCATGTCTCCCACCACCCCCACCACCCAGTAGTGCAGGGGCAGCCTCCACCAGGCCCCCACCCATGTCTACCACCACCCCCACCCCCAGCCACCAGGGGCAGCCTCCACCAGGCGCCCACTCATGTCTCCCACCACCCCCATCCCCCAGCAGTGCAGGGGCAGCCTCCACCAGGCCCCCACTCATGTCCAACTCATGTCTCCCACCACTCCCACCCCCCAGCAGTGCAGGGGCAGCCTCCACCAGGCCCCCACTCATGTCTCCCACCACCCCCACCCCCCAGTCGTGCAGGGGCAACCTCCACCAGGCCCCCAGCCATGTCTCCCACCACCCCCACCCCCCAGCCACCAGGGGCAGCATCCACCAGGCTCCCACTCATGTGCCCTATTACCCCCACCCCCCAGCAGTGCAGGGGCAGCCTCCACCAGGCCCCCACCCATGTCTCCCATCACCCCCACCCCCCAGCCACAAGGGGCAGCCTCCAACAGGCCCCCACTCATGTCCAACTCATGGCTCCCACCACCCCACCCCCCAGAAGTGCAGGGGCAGCCTCCACCAGGCCCCCACCCATGTCTACCACCACCCCCACCCCCCAGCCACCAGGGGCAGCCTCCACCAGGCCCCCACTCATGTTCCCTATTACCCCCACCCCCCCAGCAGTGCAGGGGCAGCCTCCACCAGGCCCCCACTCATGTCTCCCATCACCCCATCCCCCAGCCACCAGGGGCAGCCTCCACCAGGCCCCCACTCATGTCTCCCACCACCCCCACCCCCCAGCAGTGCAGGGGCAGCCTCCACCAGGCCCCCACTCATGTCTCCCATCACCCCCACCCCCCAGCCACCAGGGGCAGCCTCCACCAGGCCCCCACTCATGTCTCCCACCACCCCCACCCCCCAGCAGTGCAGGGGCAGCCTCCACCAGGCCCCCACCCATGTCTCCCACCACCCCACCCCCCAGCCACCAGGGGCAGACTCCACCAGGCCCCCACTCATGTCCCCTATTACCACCACCCCCCAGCAGTGCAGGGGCAGCCTCCACCAGGCCCCCACTCATGTCTCCCATCACCCCCACCCCCCAGCCACCAGGGGCAGCCTCCACCAGGCCCCCACTCATGTCTTCCACCACCCCCACCCCCAGTAGTGCAGGGGCAGCCTCCACCAGGCCCCCACTCATGTCTCCCACCGCCCCCACCCCCCAGCCACCAGGGGCAGACTCCACCAGGCCCCCACTCATGTCCACTATTACCCCCACCCCCCAGCAGTGCAGGGGCAGCCACCACCAGGCCCCCACTCATGTCCCCATGCACCCCCATCCCCCGGCAGTGCAGGGGCAGCCTCCACCAGACCCCACTCATGTCTCCCACCACCCCCACCCCCCAGAAGTGCAGGGGCAGCCTCCACCAGGCCCCCAACCATGTCTACCACCACCCCCACCCCCCAGCCACCAGGGGCAGCCTCCACCAGGCCCCCACTCATGTCCCCTATTACCCCCACCCCCCAGCAGTGCAGGGGCAGCCTCCACCAGGCCCCCACTCATGTCTCCCACCACCCCCACCCCCCAGCCACCAGGGGCAGACTCCACCAGGCCCCCACTCATGTCCCCTATTACCACCACCACCCAGCAGTGCAGGGGCAGCCTCCACCAGGCCCCCACTAATGTCTCCCATCACCCCCACCCCCCAGCCACCAGGGGCAGCCTCCACCAGGCCCCCACTCATGTCTTCCACCACCCCCACCCCCCAGCAGTGCAGGGGCGGCCTCCACCAGGCCCCCACTCATGTCTCCCACCACCCCCACCCCCAGCCACCAGGGGCAGACTCCACCAGGCCCCCACTCATGTCCCCTATTACCCCCACCCCCCAGCAGTGCAGGGGCAGCCTCCACCAGGCCCCCACTCATGTCCCCATGCACCCCCATCCCCCAGCAGTGCAGGGGCAGCCTCCACCAGGCCCCACTCATGTCTCCCACCACCCCCAGCCCCCAGCAGTGCAGGGGCAGCCTCCACCAGGCCCCCAACCATGTCTACCACCACCCCCACCCCCCAGCCACCAGGGGCAGCCTCCACCAGTCCCCCACTCATGTCCCCTATTACCCCCCAGCAGTGCAGGGGCAGCCTCCACCAGGCCCCCACCCATGTCTCCCATCACCCCCACCCCCCAGCCACCAGGGGCAGCCTCCACCAGGCCCCCACTCATGTCCAACTCATGTCTCCCACCACCCCCACCCCCGAGCAGTGCAGGGGCAGCCTCCACCAGGCCCCCACGCATGTCTCCCATCAACCCCAACCCCCAGCCACCAGGGGCAGCCTCCACCAGGCCCCCACTCATGTCTCCCACCACCCCCACCCCCCAGCAGTGCAGGGGCAGCCTCCACCAGGCCCCCACTCATGTCTCCCATCACCCCCACCCCCCAGCCACCAGGGGCAGCCTCCACCAGGCCCCCACTCTTGTCCAACTCATGTCTCCCACCACCCCCACCCTGCAGCAGTGCAGGGGCAGCCTTCACCAGGCCCCCACCCATGTCTCCCATCACCTCCACCCCCCAGCCACCAGGGGCAGCCTCCACCAGGCCCCCACTCTTGTCCAACTCATGTCTCCCACCACCCCCACACCCCAGCAGTGAGGGGCAGCCTCCACCAGGCCCCCACTCATGTCTCCAATCGCCCCCACCCCCAGCCAACAGGGGCAGCCTCCACCAGGCCCCCACTCATGTCCCCTATTACCTCCACCCCCCAGCAGTGCAGGGGCAGCCTCCACCAGGCCCCCACTCATGTCTCCCATCACCCCCACCCTCCAGCAGTGCAGGGGCAGCTTCCACCAGGCCCCCACCCATGTCTACCACCACCCCCACCCCCCGGCCACCAGGGGCAGCCTCCACCAGACCCCCACCCATGTCTCCCATCACCCCCACCCCCCAGCCACGAGGGGCAGCCTCCACCAGGCCCCCACTCATGTCCAACTCATGTCTCCCAGCACCCCACCCCCCAGCAGTGCAGGGGCAGCCTCCACCAGGCCCCCACTCATGTCTCCCACCACCCCCACACCCCCAGCCACCAGGGGCAGACTCCACCAGGCCCCCCACTCATGTCCCCTATTACCCCCACCCCCCAGCAGTTCAGGGACAGCCTCCACCAGGTCCCCACTCATGTCTCCCATCACCCCCACCCCCCAGCCACCAGGGGCAGCCTCCACCAGGCCCCCACTCATGTCTCCCACCACCCCCACCCCCCAGCCACCAGGGGCAGCCTCCACCAGGCCCCAACTCATGTCTCCCATCACCCCCACCCACCAGCCACCAGGGGCAGCCTCCACCAGGCCCCCACTCATGTCTCCCACCACCCCCAAACCCCAGCAGTGCAGGGGCAGCCTCCAGCAGGCCCCCACTCATGTCTCCCACCACGCCCACCCCCCAGTCACCAGGGGCAGACTCCACCAGGCCCCCACTCATGTCCCTTATTACCCCACCCCCCAGCAGTGCAGGGGCAGCCTCCACCAGGCCCCCACTCATGTCCCCATGCACCCCCACCCCCCAGCAGTGCAGGGGCCGCCTCCACCAGGCCCCCACTCATATCTCCCACCACCCCCACCCCCCAGAAGTGCAAGGGCAGCCTCCACCAGGCCCCCACCCATGTCTACCACCACCCCCACCCCCCAGCCACCAGGGGCAGCCTCCACCAGGCCCCCACTCATGTCCCCTATTACCCCCACCCCCCAGCAGTGCAGGGGAAGCCTCCACCAGGCCCCCACCCATGTCTCCCATCACCCCCACCCCCCAGCCACCAGGGGCAGCCTCCACCAGGCCCCCACTGATGTCCAACTCATGTCTCCCACCACCCCCACCCCCCAGCAGTGCAGGGGCAGCCTCCACCAGGCCCCCTCTCATGTCTCCACCACCCCCAACCCCAGAAGTGCAGGGGCAGCCTCTACCAGGCCCCCACTCATGTCTACCATCACCCACATCCCCCAGCCACCAGGGGCAGCCCCCACCAGGCCCCCACGCATGTCTCCTACCACCCTCACCCCCCAGCAGTGCAGGGGCAGCCTCCACCAGGCCCAGACCCATGTCTCCCATCCCCCACCCCCCAGCCACCAGGGGCAGCCTCCACCAGGCCCCCACTCATGTCTCCCACCACCCCCACCCCCCAGCAGTGCAGGGGCAGCCTCCACCAGGCCCCCACTCATGTCTCCCATCACCCCCACCCCCCAGCCACCAGGGGCAGCCTCCACCAGGCCCCCACTCATGTTTCCCACCACCCCCACCCCCCCAACAGTGCAGGGGCAGCCTCCACCAGGCCCCCACTCATGTCTCCCACCACCCCCCAGCAGTGCAGGGGCAGCCTCCACCAGGCCCCCACTCATGTCTCCCACCACCCCCACCCCCCAGAAGTGCAGGGGGCAGCCTCCACCAGGCCCCCACCCATGTCTCCCATCACCCCCACCCCCCAGCCACCAGGGGCAGCCTCCACCAGGCCCCCACTCATGTTTCCCACCACCCCCACCCCCCCAACAGTGCAGGGGCAGCCTCCACCAGGCCCCCACTCATGTCTCCCACCACCCCCCAGCAGTGCAGGAGCAGCCTCCACCAGGCTCCCACTCATGTCTCCCACCACCCCCACCCCCCAGAAGTGCAGGGGCAGCCTCCACCAGGCCCCCACCCATGTCTACCACCACCCCCACCCCCCAGCCACCAGGGGCAGCCTCCACCAGGCCCCCACTCATGTCCCCTATTACCCCCACCCCCAGCAGTGCAGGGGCAGCCTCCACCAGGACCCCACTCATGTCTCCCATCACCCCCACCCCCCAGCCACCAGAGGCAGCCTCCACCAGGCCCCCACTCATGTCTCCCACCACCCCCACCCCCCAGCAGTGCAGGGGTTGCCTCCACCAGGCCCCCACTCATGTCTCCCATCACCCCCACCCCCCAGCCACCAGGGGCAGCCTCCACCAGGCCCCCACTCATGTCTCTCACTACCTCCACCCCCCAGCAGTGCAGGGGCAGCCTCCACCAGGCCCCCACTCATGTCTCCCACCACCCCCACCCCCCAGCCACCAGGGGCAGACTCCACCAGGCCCCCACTCATGCCCCCTATTACCCCCACCCCCCAGCAGTGCAGGGGCAGCCTCCACCAGGCCCCCACTCATGTCTCCCATCACCCCCACCCCCCAGCCACCAGGGGCAGCCTCCACCAGGCCCCCACTCATGTCTCCCACCACCCCCATCCCCAGCAGTGCAGGGGCAGCCTCCACCAGGCCCCCACTCATGTCTCCCACCACCCCCACCCCCAAGCCACCAGGGGCAGACTCCACCAGGCCCCCACTCATGTCCCCTATTACCCGTACACCCCAGCAGTGCAGGGGCAGCCTCCACCAGGCCCCCACTCATGTCCCCATGCACCCCCACCCCCCAGCAGTGCAGGGGCAGCCTCCACCAGGCCCCCACTCATGTCTCCCAACACCACTACCCCCCAGAAGTGCAGGGGCAGCCTCCACCAGGCCCCACCCATGTCTACACCACCCCCACCCCCCAGCCACCAGGGACAGCCCCCACCAGGCCCCCACTCATGTCCAACTCATGTCTCCCACCACCCCCACCCCCCAGCAGTGCAGGGGCAGCCTCCACCAGGCCCCCACTCATGTCTCCCAACACCACTACCCCCCAGAAGTGCAGGGGCAGCCTCCACCAGGCCCCCACCCATGTCTACACCACCCCCACCCCCCAGCCACCAGGGACAGCCCCCACCAGGCCCCCACTCATGTCTCCTATTACCCCACCCCCCAGCAGTGCAGGGGCAGCCTCCACCAGGCCCCCACTCATGTCTCCCATCACCCCCACCCCCAGCCACCAGGGGCAGCCTCCACCAGGCCCCCACTCATGTCTCCCACCACCCCCACCCCCCAGCAGTGCAGGGGCAGCCTCCACCAGGCCCCCACTCATGTCCCCCATCACCCCCACCCCCCAGCCACCAGGGGCAGCCTCCACCAGGCCCCCACTCATGTCTCCCACTACCCCCACCCCCCAGCAGTGCAGGGGCAGCCTCCACCAGGCCCCCACTTATGTCTCCCATCACCCCCACCCCCCAGCCACCAGGGGCAGCCTCCACCAGGCCCCCACTCATGTCCAACTCATGTCTCCCACCACCCCCACACCCCAGCAGTGCAGGAGCAGCCTCCACCAGGCCCCACTCATGTCTCCCATCGCCCCACCCCCCAGCCACCAGGGGCAGCCTCCACCAGGCCCCCACTCATGTCCAACTCATGTCTCCCACCACCCCCACACCCCAGCAGTGCAGGAGCAGCCTCCACCAGGCCCCACTCATGTCTCCCATCACCCCCACCCCCCAGCCACCAGGGGCAGCCTCCACCAGGCCCCCACTCATGTCCAACTCATGTCTCCCACCACCCCCAACCCCCAGCAGTGCAGGGGCAGCCTCCACCAGGCCCCCACTCATGTCTCCCACCACCCCCACCCCCAGCCACCAGGGGCAGACTCCACCAGGCCCCCACTCAAGTCCCCTATTACCCCCACCCCCCAGCAGTGCAGGGGCAGCCTCCACCAGGCCCCCACTCATGTCTCCCATCACCCCCACCCCCCAGCCCCCAGGGGCAGCCTCCACCAGGCCCCCACTCATGTCTCCCACCACCCCCACCCCCCAGCAGTGCAGGGGCAGCCTCCACCAGGCCCCCACTCATGTCTCTCACCACCCCCACCCCCCAGCAGTGCAGGGGCAGCTTCCACCAGGCCCCCACTCATGTCTCCCACCACCCCCACCCCACAAAAGTGCAGGGGCAGCCTCCACCAGGCCCCCACCCATGTCTACCACCACCCCCACCCCCAGCCACCAGGGGCAGCCTCCACCAGGCCCCCACTCATGTCCTCTATTACCCCCACCCCCCAGCAGTGCAGGGGCAGCCTCCACCAGGCCGCCACTCATGTCTCCCATCACCCCCACCCCCCAGCCACCAGGGGCAGCCTCCATCAGGCCCCCACTCATGTCTCCCACCACCCCCACCCCCCAGCAGTGCAGGGGCAGCCTCCACCAGGCCCCCACTCATGTCTCCCATCACCCCACCCCCCAGTCACCAGGGGCAGCCTCCACCAGGCCCCCACTCATGTCTCCCACCATCCCACCCCCCAGCAGTGCAGGGGCAGCCTCCACCAGGCCCCCACTCATGTCTCCCACCACCCCCACCCCCCAGCCACCAGGGGCAGACTCCACCAGTCCCCCACACATGTCCCCTATTACCCCCACCCCCCAGCAGTGCAGGGGCAGCCTCCACCAGGCCCCACTCATGTCTCCCACCACCCCCACCCCCCCAGCAGTGCAGGGGCAGCCTCCACCAGGCCCCCACTCATGTCTCCCACCACCCACACCCCCAAGCCACCAGGGGCAGACTCCACCAGGCCCCCACTCATGTCCCCTATTACCTCCACCCCTCAGCAGTGCAGGGGCAGCCTTCACCAGGCCCCCACTCATGTCCCCATGCACCCCCACCCCCCAGCAGTGCAGGGGCAGCCTCCACCAGGCCCCCACTCATGTCTCCCACCACCCCCACCCCCACCCCCCAGAAGTGCAGGGGCAGCCTCCACCAGGCCCCCACCCATGTCTACCACCACCCCCACCCCCCAGGCACCAGGGGCAGCCTCCACCAGGCCCCCACTCATGTCCCCTCTTACCCCCACCCCCCAGCAGTACAGGGGCAGCCTCCACCAGGCTCCCACCCATGCCTCCCATCACCCCCACCCCCCATCCGCCAGGGGCAGCCTCCACCAGGCCCCCACTCATGTCTCCCATCACCCCCACCCCCCAGCCACCAGGGGCAGCCTCCACCAGGCCCCCACTCATGTCTCCCACCACCCCCACCCCCTAGCAGTGCAGGGGAAGCCTCCACCAGGCCCTCACTCATGTCTCCCATCACCCCCATCCCCCAGCCACCAGGGGCAGCCTCCACCAGGCCCCCACTCATGTCTCCTACCACCCTCACCCCCCAGCAGTGCAGGGGCAGCCTCCACTAGGCCCCCACCAATGTCTCCCATCACCCCCACCCCCCAGCCACCAGGGGCAGCCTCCACCAGGCCCCCACTCATGTCCAACTCATGTCTCCCACCACCCCCACACCCCAGCAGTTCAGGGGCAGCCTCCACCAGGCCCCCACTCATGTCTCCCATCACCCCCACCCCCCAGCCACCAGGGGCAGCCTCCACCAGGCCCCCACTCATGTCTCCCACTACCCCCACCCCCCAGCAGTGCAGGGGCAGCCTCCACCAGGCCCCCACTTATGTCTCCCATCACCCCCACCCCCCAGCCACCAGGGGCAGCCTCCACCAGGCCCCCACTCATGTCCAACTCATGTCTCCCACCACCCCCACACCCCAGCAGTGCAGGAGCAGCCTCCACCAGGCCCCACTCATGTCTCCCATCGCCCCACCCCCCAGCAACCAGGGGCAGCCTCCACCAGGCCCCCACTCATGTCCAACTCATGTCTCCCACCACCCCCACACCCCAGCAGTGCAGGAGCAGCCTCCACCAGGCCCCACTCATGTCTCCCATCACCCCCACCCCCCAGCCACCAGGGGCAGCCTCCACCAGGCCCCCACTCATGTCCAACTCATGTCTCCCACCACCCCCAACCCCCAGCAGTGCAGGGGCAGCCTCCACCAGGCCCCCACTCATGTCTCCCACCACCCCCACCCCCAGCCACCAGGGGCAGACTCCACCAGGCCCCCACTCAAGTCCCCTATTACCCCCACCCCCCAGCAGTGCAGGGGCAGCCTCCACCAGGCCCCCACTCATGTCTCCCATCACCCCCACCCCCCAGCCCCCAGGGGCAGCCTCCACCAGGCCCCCACTCATGTCTCCCACCACCCCCACCCCCCAGCAGTGCAGGGGCAGCCTCCACCAGGCCCCCACTCATGTCTCTCACCACCCCCACCCCCCAGCAGTGCAGGGGCAGCTTCCACCAGGCCCCCACTCATGTCTCCCACCACCCCCACCCCACAAAAGTGCAGGGGCAGCCTCCACCAGGCCCCCACCCATGTCTACCACCACCCCCACCCCCAGCCACCAGGGGCAGCCTCCACCAGGCCCCCACTCATGTCCTCTATTACCCCCACCCCCCAGCAGTGCAGGGGCAGCCTCCACCAGGCCGCCACTCATGTCTCCCATCACCCCCACCCCCCAGCCACCAGGGGCAGCCTACATCAGGCCCCCACTCATGTCTCCCACCACCCCCACCCCCCAGCAGTGCAGGGGCAGCCTCCACCAGGCCCCCACTCATGTCTCCCATCACCCCACCCCCCAGTCACCAGGGGCAGCCTCCACCAGGCCCCCACTCATGTCTCCCACCATCCCACCCCCCAGCAGTGCAGGGGCAGCCTCCACCAGGCCCCCACTCATGTCTCCCACCACCCCCACCCCCCAGAAGTGCAGGGGCAGCCTCCACCAGGCCCCCACCCATGTCTACCACCACCCCCACCCCCCAGGCACCAGGGGCAGCCTCCACCAGGCCCCCACTCATGTCCCCTCTTACCCCCACCCCCCAGCAGTACAGGGGCAGCCTCCACCAGGCTCCCACCCATGCCTCCCATCACCCCCACCCCCCATCCGCCAGGGGCAGCCTCCACCAGGCCCCCACTCATGTCTCCCATCACCCCCACCCCCCAGCCACCAGGGGCAGCCTCCACCAGGCCCCCACTCATGTCTCCCACCACCCCCACCCCCTAGCAGTGCAGGGGAAGCCTCCACCAGGCCCTCACTCATGTCTCCCATCACCCCCATCCCCCGGCCACCAGGGGCAGCCTCCACCAGGCCCCCACTCATGTCTCCTACCACCCTCACCCCCCAGCAGTGCAGGGGCAGCCTCCACTAGGCCCCCACCAATGTCTCCCATCACCCCCACCCCCCAGCCACCAGGGGCAGCCTCCACCAGGCCCCCACTCATGTCCAACTCATGTCTCCCACCACCCCCACACCCCAGCAGTTCAGGGGCAGCCTCCACCAGGCCCCCACTCATGTCTCCCATCACCCCCACCCCCCAGCCACCAGGGGCAGCCTCCACCAGGCCCCCACTCATGTCTCCCACTACCCCCACCCCCCAGCAGTGCAGGGGCAGCCTCCACCAGGCCCCCACTTATGTCTCCCATCACCCCCACCCCCCAGCCACCAGGGGCAGCCTCCACCAGGCCCCCACTCATGTCCAACTCATGTCTCCCACCACCCCCACACCCCAGCAGTGCAGGAGCAGCATCCACCAGGCCCCACTCATGTCTCCCATCGCCCCACCCCCCAGCCACCAGGGGCAGCCTCCACCAGGCCCCCACTCATGTCCAACTCATGTCTCCCACCACCCCCACACCCCAGCAGTGCAGGAGCAGCCTCCACCAGGCCCCACTCATGTCTCCCATCACCCCCACCCCCCAGCCACCAGGGGCAGCCTCCACCAGGCCCCCACTCATGTCCAACTCATGTCTCCCACCACCCCCAACCCCCAGCAGTGCAGGGGCAGCCTCCACCAGGCCCCCACTCATGTCTCCCACCACCCCCACCCCCAGCCACCAGGGGCAGACTCCACCAGGCCCCCACTCAAGTCCCCTATTACCCCCACCCCCCAGCAGTGCAGGGGCAGCCTCCACCAGGCCCCCACTCATGTCTCCCATCACCCCCACCCCCCAGCCCCCAGGGGCAGCCTCCACCAGGCCCCCACTCATGTCTCCCACCACCCCCACCCCCCAGCAGTGCAGGGGCAGCCTCCACCAGGCCCCCACTCATGTCTCTCACCACCCCCACCCCCCAGCAGTGCAGGGGCAGCTTCCACCAGGCCCCCACTCATGTCTCCCACCACCCCCACCCCACAAAAGTGCAGGGGCAGCCTCCACCAGGCCCCCACCCATGTCTACCACCACCCCCACCCCCAGCCACCAGGGGCAGCCTCCACCAGGCCCCCACTCATGTCCTCTATTACCCCCACCCCCCAGCAGTGCAGGGGCAGCCTCCACCAGGCCGCCACTCATGTCTCCCATCACCCCCACCCCCCAGCCACCAGGGGCAGCCTACATCAGGCCCCCACTCATGTCTCCCACCACCCCCACCCCCCAGCAGTGCAGGGGCAGCCTCCACCAGGCCCCCACTCATGTCTCCCATCACCCCACCCCCCAGTCACCAGGGGCAGCCTCCACCAGGCCCCCACTCATGTCTCCCACCATCCCACCCCCCAGCAGTGCAGGGGCAGCCTCCACCAGGCCCCCACTCATGTCTCCCACCACCCCCACCCCCCAGCCACCAGGGGCAGACTCCACCAGTCCCCCACACATGTCCCCTATTACCCCCACCCCCCAGCAGTGCAGGGGCAGCCTCCACCAGGCCCCACTCATGTCTCCCACCACCCCCACCCCCCCAGCAGTGCAGGGGCAGCCTCCACCAGGCCCCCACTCATGTCTCCCACCACCCACACCCCCAAGCCACCAGGGGCAGACTCCACCAGGCCCCCACTCATGTCCCCTATTACCTCCACCCCTCAGCAGTGCAGGGGCAGCCTTCACCAGGCCCCCACTCATGTCCCCATGCACCCCCACCCCCCAGCAGTGCAGGGGCAGCCTCCACCAGGCCCCCACTCATGTCTCCCACCACCCCCACCCCCCGAAGTGCAGGGGCAGCCTCCACCAGGCCCCCACCCATGTCTACCACCACCCCCACCCCCCAGGCACCAGGGGCAGCCTCCACCAGGCCCCCACTCATGTCCCCTCTTACCCCCACCCCCCAGCAGTACAGGGGCAGCCTCCACCAGGCTCCCACCCATGCCTCCCATCACCTCCACCCCCCATCCGCCAGGGGCAGCCTCCACCAGGCCCCCACTCATGTCTCTCACCACCCCCACCCCCCAGCAGTGCAGGGGCAGCTTCCACCAGGCCCCCACTCATGTCTCCCACCACCCCCACCCCACAAAAGTGCAGGGGCAGCCTCCACCAGGCCCCCACCCATGTCTACCACCACCCCCACCCCCAGCCACCAGGGGCAGCCTCCACCAGGCCCCCACTCATGTCCTCTATTACCCCCACCCCCCAGCAGTGCAGGGGCAGCCTCCACCAGGCCGCCACTCATGTCTCCCATCACCCCCACCCCCCAGCCACCAGGGGCAGCCTACATCAGGCCCCCACTCATGTCTCCCACCACCCCCACCCCCCAGCAGTGCAGGGGCAGCCTCCACCAGGCCCCCACTCATGTCTCCCATCACCCCACCCCCCAGTCACCAGGGGCAGCCTCCACCAGGCCCCCACTCATGTCTCCCACCATCCCACCCCCCAGCAGTGCAGGGGCAGCCTCCACCAGGCCCCCACTCATGTCTCCCACCACCCCCACCCCCCAGCCACCAGGGGCAGACTCCACCAGTCCCCCACACATGTCCCCTATTACCCCCACCCCCCAGCAGTGCAGGGGCAGCCTCCACCAGGCCCCACTCATGTCTCCCACCACCCCCACCCCCCCAGCAGTGCAGGGGCAGCCTCCACCAGGCCCCCACTCATGTCTCCCACCACCCACACCCCCAAGCCACCAGGGGCAGACTCCACCAGGCCCCCACTCATGTCCCCTATTACCTCCACCCCTCAGCAGTGCAGGGGCAGCCTTCACCAGGCCCCCACTCATGTCCCCATGCACCCCCACCCCCCAGCAGTGCAGGGGCAGCCTCCACCAGGCCCCCACTCATGTCTCCCACCACCCCCACCCCCCGAAGTGCAGGGGCAGCCTCCACCAGGCCCCCACCCATGTCTACCACCACCCCCACCCCCCAGGCACCAGGGGCAGCCTCCACCAGGCCCCCACTCATGTCCCCTCTTACCCCCACCCCCCAGCAGTACAGGGGCAGCCTCCACCAGGCTCCCACCCATGCCTCCCATCACCCCCACCCCCCATCCGCCAGGGGCAGCCTCCACCAGGCCCCCACTCATGTCTCCCATCACCCCCACCCCCCAGCCACCAGGGGCAGCCTCCACCAGGCCCCCACTCATGTCTCCCACCACCCCACCCCCTAGCAGTGCAGGGGAAGCCTCCACCAGGCCCTCACTCATGTCTCCCATCACCCCCATCCCCCAGCCACCAGGGGCAGCCTCCACCAGGCCCCCACTCATGTCTCCTACCACCCTCACCCCCCAGCAGTGCAGGGGCAGCCTCCACTAGGCCCCCACCAATGTCTCCCATCACCCCCACCCCCCAGCCACCAGGGGCAGCCTCCACCAGGCCCCCACTCATGTCCAACTCATGTCTCCCACCACCCCCACACCCCAGCAGTTCAGGGGCAGCCTCCACCAGGCCCCCACTCATGTCTCCCATCACCCCAACCCCCCAGCCACCAGGGGCAGCCTCCACCAGGCCCCCACTCATGTCCCCTATTACCCCCACCCCCCAGCAGTGCAGGGGCAGCCTCCACCAGGCCCCCACACATGTCTCCCTTCACCCCCACCCCCAGCCACCAGGGGCAGCCTCCACCAGGCCCCCACTCATGTCCACCTCATGTCTCCCACCACCCCCACCCCCCAGCAGTGCAGGGGCAGCCTCCACCAGGCCCCCACTCATGTCTCCCATCACCCCCACCCCCCAGCCACCAGGGGCAGCCTCCACAAAGCCCCCACTCATGTCTCCCACCACCCCCACCGCCCAGCAGTGCAGGGGCAGCCTCCACCAGACCCCCACACATGTCTCCCATCACCCCCACCCCCCAGCCACCAGGGGCAGCCTCCACCAGGCCCCCACTCATGTCCAACTCATGTCTCCCACCACCCCCACCCCCCAGCAGTGCAGGGGCAGCCTCCACCAGGCCCCCACTCATGTCTCCCACCACCCCCAGCCCCCAGCCACCAGGGGCAGACTCCACCAGGCCCCCACTCATGTCCCCTATTACCCCCACCCCCCAGCAGTGCATGGGCAGCCTCCACCAGGCCCCCACTCATGTCTCCCATCACCCCCACCCCCCAGCCCCCAGGGGCAGCCTCCACCAGGCCCCCACTCATGTCTCCCACCACCCCCACCCCCCAGCAGTGCAGGGGCAGCCTCCACCAGGCCCCCACTCATGTCTCCCACCTCCCCCACCCCACATCAGTGCAGGGGCAGCCTCCACCAGGCCCCCACTCATGTCTCCCACCACCCCCACCCCACAAAAGTGCAGGGGCAGCCTCCACCAGGCCCCCACCCATGTCTACCACCACCCCCACCCCCCAGCCACCAGAGGCAGCCTCCACCAGGCCCCCACTCATGTCCCCTATTACCCCCACCCCCCAGCAGTGCAGGGGCAGCCTCCACCAGGCTGCCACTCATGTCTCCCATCACCCCCACCCCCCAGCCACCAGGGGCAGCCTCCACCAGGCCCCCACTCATGTCTCCCACCACCCCCACCCCCCAGCAGTGCAGGGGCAGCCTCCACCAGGCCCCCACTCATGTCTCCCATCAGCCCACCCCCCAGTCACCAGGGGCAGCCTCCACCAGGCCCCCACTCATGTCTCCCACCATCCCACCCCCCAGCAGTGCAGGGGCAGCCTCCACCAGGCCCCCACTCATGTCTCCCACCACCCCCACCCCCCAGGCACCAGGGGCAGACTCCTCCAGGCCCCCACACATGTCCCCTATTACCCCCACCCCCAGCAGTGCAGGGGCAGCCTCAACCAGGCCCCACTCATGTCTCCCACCACCCCCACCCCCCACCAGCAGTGCAGGGGCAGCCTCCACCAGGCCCCCACTCATGTCTCCCACCACCCCCACCCCCAAGCCACCAGGGGCAGACTCCACCAGGCCCCCACTCATGTCCCCTATTACCCCCACCCCTCAGCAGTGCAGGGGCAGCCTCCACCAGGCCCCCACTTATGTCCCCATGCACCCCCACCACCCAGCAGTGCAGGGGCAGCCTCCACCCGGCCCCCACTCATGTCTCCCACCACCCCCACCCCCCAGAAGTGCAGGGGCAGCCTCCACCAGGCCCCCACCCATGTCTACCACCACCCCCACCCCGCAGCCACCAGGGGCAGCCTCCACCAGGCCCCCACTCATGTCCCCTCTTACCCCCACCCCCCAGCAGTACAGGGGCAGCCTCCACCAGGCCCCCACCCATGTCTCCCATCACCCCCATCCCCCAGCCACCAGGGGCAGCCTCCACCAGGCCCCCACTCATGTCCAACTCATGCCTCCCACCACCCCCACCCCCCAGCAGTGCAGGGGCAGCCTCCACCATGCCCCCACTCATGTCTCCCATCACCCCCACCCCCCAGCCACCAGGGGCAGCCTCCACCAGGCCCCCACTCATGTCTCCCACCACCCCCAACCCTCAGCAGTGCAGGGGCAGCCTCCACCAGGCCCCCACTCATGTCCAACTCATGCCTCCCACCACCCCCACCCCCCAGCAGTGCAGGGGCAGCCTCCACCAGGCCCCCACTCATGTCTCCCATCACCCCCACCCCCAGCCACCAGTGGCAGCCTCCACCAGGCTCCCACTCATGTCTCCCACCACCCCTAACCCCCAGCAGTGCAGGGGCAGCCTCCACCAAGCCCTCACTCATGTCTCCCATCACCCCATCCCCCAGCCACCAGGGGCAGCCTCCACCAGGCCCCCACTCATGTCTCCTACCACCCTCATCCCCCAGCAGTGCAGGGGCAGCCTCCACTAGGCCCCCACCTATGTCTCCCATCACCCCCACCCCCCAGCCACCAGGGGCAGCCTCCACCAGGCCCCCACTCATGTCCAACTCATGTCTCCCACCACCCCCACACCCCAGCAGTTCAGGGGCAGCCTCCACCAGGCCCCCACTCATGTCTCCCATCACACCAACCCCCCGGCCACCAGGGGCAGCCTCCATCAGGCCCCCACTCATGTCCCCTATTACCCACACCCCCCAGCAGTGCAGGGGCAGCCTCCACCAGGCCCCCACACATGTCTCCCATCACCCCCACCCCCAGCCACCAGGGGCAGCCTCCACCAGGCCCCCACTCATGTCCAACTCATGTCTCCCACCACCCCCACCCCCCAGCAGTGCAGGGGCAGCCTCCACCAGGCCCCCACTCATGTCTCTCATCACCCCCACCCCCCAGCCACCAGGGGCAGCCTCCACCAGGCCCCCACTCATGTCCAACTCATGCCTCCCACCACCCCCACCCCCCAGCAGTGCAGGGGCAGCCTCCACCAGGCCCCCACTCATGTCTCCCATCACCCCCACCCCCCAGCCACCAGGGGCAGCCTCCACCAGGCCCCCACTCATGTCTCCCACCACCCCCAACACCCAGCAGTGCAGGGGCAGCCTCCACCCGGCCCCCACTCATGTCCCCTATTACCCCCACCCCTCAGCAGTGCAGGGGCAGCCTCCACCAGGCCCCCACTTATGTCCCCATGCACCCCCACCCCCAGCAGTGCAGGGGCAGCCTCCACCCGGCCCCCACTCATGTCTCCCACCACCCCCACCCCCCAGAAGTGCAGGGGCAGCCTCCACCAGGCCCCCACCCATGTCTACCACCACCCCCACCCCGCAGCCACCAGGGGCAGCCTCCACCAGGCCCCCACTCATGTCCCCTCTTACCCCCACCCCCCAGCAGTACAGGGGCAGCCTCCACCAGGCCCCCACCCATGTCCCCCATCACCCCCATCCCCCAGCCACCAGGGGCAGCCTCCACCAGGCCCCCACTCATGTCCAACTCATGCCTCCCACCACCCCCACCCCCCAGCAGTGCAGGGGCAGCCTCCACCAGGCCCCCACTCATGTCTCCCATCACCCCCAGCCACCAGGGGCAGCCTCCACCAGGCCCCCACTCATGTCTCCCACCACCCCCAACCCCCAGCAGTGCAGGGGCAGCCTCCACCAGGCCCTCACTCATGTCTCCCATCACCCCCATCCCCCAGCCACCAGGGGCAGCCTCCACCAGGCCCCCACTCATGTCTCCTACCACCCTCATCCCCCAGCAGTGCAGGGGGAGCCTCCACTAGGCCCCCACCTATGTCTCCCATCACCCCCACCCCCCAGCCACCAGGGGCAGCCTCCACCAGGCCCCCACTCATGTCCAACTCATGTCTCCCACCACCCCCACACCCCAGCAGTTCAGGGGCAGCCTCCACCAGGCCCCCACTCATGTCTCCCATCACCCCAACCCCCCGGCCACCAGGGGCAGCCTCCACCAGGCCCCCACTAATGTCCCCTATTACCCCCACCCCCCAGCAGTGCAGGGGCAGCCTCCACCAGGCCCCCACATATGTCTCCCATCACCCCCACCCCCAGCCACCAGGGGCAGCCTCCACCAGGCCCCCACTCATGTCCAACTCATGTCTCCCACCACCCCCACCCCCCAGCAGTGCAGGGGCAGCCTCCACCAGGCCCCCACTCATGTCTCCCATCACCCCCACCCCCCAGTCACCAGGGGCAGCCTCCACAAAGCCCCCACTCATGTCTCCCACCACCCCCACCGCCCAGCAGTGCAGGGGCAGCCTCCACCAGGCCCCCACTCATGTCTCCCATCACCCCGACCCCCCAGCCACCAGGGGCAGCCTCCACCAGGGCCCCACTCATGTCTCCCACCACCCCCACCCCCCAGCAGTGCAGGGGCAGCCTCCACCAGGCCCCCACTCATCTCTCCCATCACCCCCACCCCCCAGCCACCAGGGGCAGCCTCCACCAGGCCCCCACTCATGTCTCCCACCACCCTCACCCCCCAGCAGTGCAGGGGCAGCCTCCACCAGGCCCCCATTCATGTCCCCTATTACCCCCACCCCCAGCAGTGCAGGGGCAGCCTCCACCATTCATGTCCCCTATTACCCCCACCCCCCAGCAGTGCAGGGGAGCCTCCACCAGGCCCCCACTCATGTCCAACTCATGTCTCCCACCACCCCCATCCCCCAGCAGTGCAGGGGCAGCCTCCACCAGGCCCCCACTCATGTCTCCCATCACCCCCACCCCCCAGCCACCAGGGGCAGCCTCCACCAGGCCCCCACTCATGTCTCCCATCACCCCCACCCCCCAGCCACCAGGGGCAGCGTCCACCAGGCCCCCACTCATGTCTCCCACCACCCCCACCCCCCAGCAGTGCAGGGGCAGCCTCCACCAGGCCCCCACTCATGTCTCCCACCACCCCCACCCTCCAGCAGTGCAGGGGCAGCCTCCACCAGGCCCCCACTCATCTCTCCCATCACCCCCACCCCCCAGCCACCAGGGGCAGCCTCCACCAGGCCCCCACTCATGTCTCCCACCACCCTCACCCCCAGCAGTGCAGGGGCAGCCTCCACCAGGCCCCCATTCATGTCCCCTATTACCCCCACCCCCCAGCAGTGCAGGGGCAGCCTCCACCAGGCCCCCACTCATGTCCAACTCATGTCTCCCACCACCCCCATCCCCCAGCAGTGCAGGGGCAGCCTCCACCAGGCCCCCACTCATGTCTCCCATCACCCCCACCCCCCAGCCACCAAGGGCAGCCTCCACCAGGCCCCCACTCATGTCTCCCACCACCCCCACCCCCCAGCAGTGCAGGGGCAGCCTCCACCAGGCCCCCACTCATGTCTCCCACCACCCCCACCCCCCAGCAGTGCAGGGGCACCCTCCACCAGGCCCCCACTCATGTCCCCTATTACCCCCACTCCCCAGCAGTGCAGGGGCAGCCTCCACCAGGGCCCCACTCATGTCCCCCTGCACCCCCACGCCCCAGCCGTGCGATTTGCCTGGGTATGTGTACTTCAGGGTGCGCGGGAAGTTCCACACGCGATTAGCCTGGGTACGTGTACTTCGGGGTGCGCGGGAAGTCCCACACGCGATTGGCCTGGGTACGTGTACCTCGGGGTGCGCGGGAAGTTCCACACGCGATTAGCATGGGTACGTGTACTTCGGGGTGCGCGGGAAGTCCCACACGCGATTGGCCTGGGTACGTGTACTTCAGGGTGCACGTGAACTTCCACACGCGATTAGCCTGGGTATGTGTACTTCGGTGTGCACGGGAAGTCCCACACGCGATTGGCCTGGGTACGTGTACCTCGGGGTGCGCGGGAAGTTCCACACGCGATTAGCCTGGGTACGTGTACTTCAGGGTGCGCGGGAAGTCCCACACGCGATTGGCCTGGGTACGTGTATTCGGGGTGCACGTGAACTTCCACACGCGATTAGCCTGGGTACGTATACTTTGGAGTGCGCGGGAAGTCCCACACGCGATTGGCCTGGGTACGTGTACTTCGGGTGCGCGTGAACTTCCACATGCGATTAGCCTGGGTACGTGTACTTCGGGGTGCGCGGGAAGTCCCACACGCGATTGGCCTGGGCACGTGTACTTCAGGGTGCGCGTGAACTTCCACACGCGATACGGCCTGTGAGAGTGGGGTAAATGTATTCCAGGGCTGGGCGGGAATATTTACCCGCGACTGTGCCTGTGAGAGAGTGCTACGTGTATTCCTGGGGTGGGCGAGAAGATTCACACGTTCGCCTATGAAGTGCCGAAAAATTAATGGTCCAATCCTGAGACACGTACACCAGCATGAAGCAGGCGTACGTCGACCCGCGCAGCATAAAAGTGCACGCAAACAACAAACAAGCTCATACGCCAGGATGAATATACCATTCCTAGCAGCAGTGGCCGTGGGTTACCAAAGGAGGAGGAGGAGGATAGTGAGGGCCCGAATTTTCACTCCCAGAACCAGCCTTTTTGGGATGCCTGATGACCAGGTGTATGGGAGGTACAGGTTTCCCCCACACATAATACTGCACCTGGTCAGTGAGTGGGAGGATGACCTCACATCACCCACCCTCTGCTCCCAAGCACTCAGCCCCCTGGAGAAGGTCCTCAATGTACTGCACTTCTTGGCCACAGGATCATTTCAGCGGACAAGTGCCATAGTGGGTGGGGTGTCACAGGCCACGCATTCACGCTGCCTACACCAGGTCTTGAACATCATCACTGCACGCCCATCAGTCCGTAGGCACATATACCTGCCCAGGACACCTGCAGAAAGGCAGGCTGCCACCCTCGATTTCTACGGTGTGGCACAATTCCCAAAAGTGCTAGGTGCCATTGACTGCACCCATGTGGCACTACGTCCCCCCAGGGCATCTGAGCGCATCTATAGGAACCGCAAGCACTGGCATTCCATCAACCTGCAGGTAGTATGTAATGCTAAGGGAATCATCACCTCAGTATATGCCAACTATCCAGGGTCCACCCACGACAGCTTCATTTACCGAATGTCTACCCTAAGCCGGGACCTAGAAGCTGGGCGGCATGGCGATACATGGCTGCTTGGTGTGTATGAATGCCACTGCATATGCATGCATGTCAGATGCAGAGTTATGTCACTACCCCACTAATGATACCCATCACCTCCTCACCAGGGGACAGTGCCTACCCTCTGAGCACCCACATGATGACGCCAATTCGGAACCCCATCACGCCTCCAGAGGTAAGATACAACACAGCCCATATTGCAACCCGGGGCAGAGTGGAACGCACATTCGGAGTGCTCAAGTCACACTTTCGCTCCCTTGACCGTTCTGGCGGGCAGCTGTTATATGCGCCCCCAGTAGTGTGCAGGATCATAGTGGCAGCATGTGTCCTGCACAATGCTGCAACACGCCAGGGCCTGGCTGTGGACATGGTGGTGCCCCCACATCGCCAACCACATGGAGGGCCGCTGCGCATGGGAGGGGAGAGGGCACGGGGTGAGGCAGCCCGTACGCAGCTGGTGGCTAATTACTTCACATAGAAATCACACCCCAGTGGAGTGCACAAAGGCCTGGCACATACCATCTGATAAGCAATGATGACTCGACCTGACAATTAAGACGAACAAAGGGACTGTCAACTGTCAGAACCATAGCAGCCTGAGATTGTTCATGTGGAAGTGTCACAATGTGTGCATCCCTACCTACACAAACACCACCAATGCAGTGTCATGAAAAGACACTTCCATGCTGTAGAAATGAATACCCACTTGCAAAATACTACGTGAAAACAGTGCCATGTCACCCACCCCCTCCCCGGCATGGCCACACAACACACCATGGCATGTCATGAAATGTGAGAGGAAAGAAATTAATCCCCACAACATGCCCCAAGTGTCAGCAGCTACAGTGTCCTTAATGGAAACATGTCCACACATGAAATGCTCACAGTAATGCAGGACCTACAACCGTGATTACCAAATACTTACCAAGAATACCAATCACCTACACAACCTCCTACCTACCTTAAACATGACATTACAGACTTAAAAATTAGCTAGCCTCACCACCTGATGATGACATCCCTCCGAACACTTCCAAGTTTACAGTGTTAGCGCCACGCAAGAGTGTAGGTGCACTGCTTACAACATGGACTCCAGTTCCAAGGTGGACCGCATTGTGAAGACATGAGGAATGGACCTGCAAATATGGAGGATGAGATGGATGCAGAGGCACATATCAATACACCAGGCAGTGTACAATACAACAACAATATGCACTATGAATGTATACACAGTATTGACTAGAGACTGCCCACACAGCTCATGGGAGTCCAATGTCACCATGTACGTCAATGTCACTTGGGCACACCCTTTGCAAGCCCATGCAAAAGGGAAGCAGGAGGGGTGTGTGTGACAAAAACCCAAGCATCTGAACCAAATCCATGACAAGCCTGCATGTGCCCAGCCACAATGCAGCGTATGCCCACGGGAGCCACACAAGGCAACACACTGTCCAAAAAAAAAAAAAATGGCCATTAATGGGACCAGGGGGGGGGGGGGGGGTGTCCACCCAGGAGGTCCTCGGACAGGGTGCCCACCAAAATCCACCTGTGTGGATCTTGTGAAAAAAAAAACACCTCCATGGGCTCATGGCCTACACGGCTACCCTATTGTGGGAGTATCACTGCTGTCGCTATCCTCACCCTCTGCAGCTGCATCAGGAGGTGGTGGCACTATGGGAGGCAGCCCACGCAAAGCCCTAGTCTGTTCCTCCATGGCTGCAAGCATGCGGGTGTGGTAGGTCTCGTTCTGGAGGATAAGTGTGCGGAGGTCCCCATGCAAGAACTCACAGGATGCCCGGACCTCCGCCCTAGTTGCCTGCATCTCAGCTGAGAGCGTACGGGTGAGATGCTCCAGCTGCTCTTCTGTCCTTCGGTTTGTTGAAGCCTCAAGCTCAACAAGAGTTGTCCTGGGGTGAAGGAGTTCCAGCCTCAGGGCTTCTCTGTGGCCCTGGGACTCTATGGAGATGGCTTCCTGCAGAGTCACCAGTGCCGCCCGCCTGTCCCTGTCAGACGCCAACATGTCCTCCCTGTGTGACTGGCAGATGGAGTCGGTTGCCTGCTGTAGTCGCTCCATCAGCCTTTCGGGGGGGACAATGGAAGTGGCCACCCTATCCATGGCCTGAGCCATCATCTCTGATGATGCTGCCTGTTGGGTTGCCATACCGTAAATGGATTGCTCCCATGCGGTATTGCCAGGTGGCGTATGGCCACCACGTCGGCGGGCACCACACCTGTCTGGAGCAAGGTGAACTGCGCCTTGCTGTGCCGGCACTGCCTGAGGCTGCAGGACTGCATTCCCCCTCTGATCTGCTGGCCCAGGAACAGGATCACATGTCGCAGAGTGTGACCCTGCATCTGTAACCACCAAAGGTGTACCTGCCATCACTGACATCCCCATTGAGAGCATGACCTGCAGCAGTTGTGGGTTTCACCCACCACCACACCACGTCCCTCACTGGTGGTCGGTCTGCCCTCAGACCCCTCCTGGGTCTGCACCATCTCCACAACCCCAGCAGTATCAAGTGCGTCTTCCCCTGCAAAGACATAAAAGAAAACAAATGGAAACAGGCATTAGAACTATGGCACACAATTGGGGCTGAGAGGCTGCAGAAACAGTACTTGATTGACACATGTCCCACATGACTAAAACACTCCCATGCATGCACCGTCACTGCGTTTGAAGGGGAGGCAAATGGCACACATTGATGACACCAAGATGGAAGATGAACACATTTTCTGCATGCTGCCTAGCAGTGGCATCACACATTGGCCAGTGATTGGCAGGTCAAATACACATGCCATCACACAGATGGCATGTACCCTAGCCATGAAGTGAAGAGGGAGAGGAGGTCACCAATTGTTCATTCAGTCCAGTTTGTTCATATAATTGATTATTTTCATTGTAATGGTTCAAATGTTTAACCTGCAGCTTTCAGTCAAAAATGGTCCAATAGCACAGGGACATGTCCAAACTAATCATGTCCACGAAACTGAGCCAGTCCACTGTACCATAGCCATGTCAGACATGTGACAATAGGACTGAGAAATCCCGAGTAAAAGTGGTGTTATGCAAACAATCTGCCTGAATAAACAGAGGTAAATAAGCAACAGTGTTGTGGCAAGATGACACTCCAAGGGCAACTGGCGTGGTGTTGGGCTGGATGTCTAATGTTGGCCGAAGGGATGCTGCTATACCCAAATGCTGTTGCCAAGAATGTATAGGAAGAGGGACATGGGTGAGCCGAACCACTCAGGCACACACACCCTCCCCTGGCACCCAAACAGAAGCCCTCCCACACACACCATGCACATGGATGACACACACATGCATGTGCACTCACCGGACAATGCCTCGTAATCTGCCAGTTCTCCCACGCCTTGGATCTGTTCCTCCGTGACGTAGGTCCCAGCAACCTGCTCATGTGGAGTGAGTTCTATGTCATCTGCTGGAGACCCACCTCCAGTCACTAGAGTTGCAGCATTACTTGAGGCCAGCTTATTCTTTGCCCTGCGCTTCAGGTCATTCCAGCGCTTGTAGCATTCAGTAGCTGTGCGCCTCACGATTCCAAGGGCACCTATGATGTCCGCAATGGTCTGCCAGTGTGCCTGACATTGTGCAGGTGTGGTCTTGGATCCTGCAACAATCACCATTTCGCGGTCATGTGCGGACACATACTCTACAAGTGCATTCAGTTCGGCCTCATTGAAGCTGGGCTTCCTTGACGGGCCGGACTGTGTAGCCGTGTCTGGGGCATCAGCCTCTACTGGACGAGCACTCTTCCTCTTCCGCTTGGAAGGTGGTGGGGGTCCTGAGTGTCCTACGCCGCTCTGGACACTAGGGGCAGGAGCGTGGGATTGCACACTCAGCATGGGAGTTGGTGCAGGCATTATCTCAAGTGTGATGGTGTCAGGGGGAATGTCAGCATGATGGACTTGGACCGACACTGTCCTGGATGGGTGTGTGAGAGGTGGGGTGGATGGAGCCGCAGCTGCCCCTGCAGCCTCCCCAGCCTGCCTACGTGGGGCAGCAGATGACCTAGCTGCCCCTGATCCACGTGGCCTGATGACACCAACGTTCACCGGCGCACGTGGCCTAGACCTGCTGACCTTTAAGTCAGCCATGGAGTCACCCTGTACCAGTGGGCTGGTCCAACAAGGGCTGAGCATGGATGGTGTCAGCCACGGTAACTTCAACCAGGGGGGGGTCATGGGTGTCCCTGACTGCTCCTCCAAACATGGGGGGCTAGGGGCACCCTGCAAGTCACGGCCACGTCCCCTACTGGATCCACCACGGCCACCACTTGGGGCTCGGCCACCTTTGGCACCCTTACGGCTTGGTCGCCTCCCGGCCATGGCACTGAAGTTATTGTGCGTATGGGAGTCGATGTGAACTATTGTCCTGGGCAATTGGGGGTCAAAGGGGTTGGGTGCCAGATGGTAATCGTACCCTAGTGCTCTAGCAAGGCTGTATGTCACCCCTGGGGAAAGATGACGGGTCACCAACGCACAGGCACCCCAAAAAAGCGAAGTAAGGTGCATGCAACCCCTCCTAGACCACGTGCGTGGAAAAATAAACCTGCACTACGCTGTGGCACCCAGGAACACAAGAATGAATGTATGCGTGTCACACGCAGCCTAGAATGACCTCTGAAGGGGTACCCGACACACGGGGCAAGCACAGATGTTAAATACGTGCACGACTCACCGTCTGCCAGGAACAAAAGCGTGAAAAATATGCGCGTGTGCGCGTTGGCAACACCCCCGCCAAAAGAAGAATTGTACGCTGTCTGAGGAGACAGGACAACAGTAGTAGGGAACGCTGTTTGAAGAAACAGGCCCAGGAAAAAGATGAAAAGAGAAAAAGCTGTCAGAGGTAACCGGGAGTACGAACTGGAAACGCCGTGAAGTAAATCGCGTGTGAACCGACAAGAAGTACAGATTTCACCCACTCGCTCTCCACGAAAAGCACGTACAAGGAAATGGCGTTCTACACGTACCTTTTATACACACGTCACAGACGCGCATACGCGATGAGGCCATTTCCACCAATTACGCGCTTTGACACTCGGACGTGTATCTCTTCATTTTTACACGCGCCATTCTCTACGGCCATGCGCGTGACATCACAGCTGCGCATGCTGGCCTTTGGACCAATGAAATCGCATATGCAAGCACACGTGGTAAAACTGCACATCCGAGTGTCATCGCGTGTAATCGGAGGAAAGTGAGCGTACACGCGATTGGCCTGGGTACGTGTATTTCTAGGGTGCGCAGGAAGTTCCACACGCGATTGGTAGAAATCCACGTGTGCTCTGTCATCACGTGTAATGAGGGAAACACCTGTGCGCCTCATGTCACAGACGCGCTCACGCACTAAGGGCCTTTGGTCCAATGAAACCGCATATGCGTGCTGACATGCATACGCGCTAAGGGCCTTTCCTCGATTTACACGCAGACGTGCAGGATTTTCACGTGCCAAATCACTCCGTATCAAGCTGGCCACGCGTAATCACACGGAAGACCACGCTCCTGACCAAAAGGCCGAATTACTGCCCCCAGAACCCTGAGCATCCTCCCACGAGCCATCTGCTGCTGCCTGCCTGCCTGCCTGCCTGCTGCCACCGTGCCCTGCCATTTGGTGCCTGCACATCAGCCATCTGGAGGGGTCCATTTGCTGTGTTCCACCCCTGGTGGAACAGAAGACTCCTGACTGGGATACCATCGCTCCACAGCCCAGCCCCAGGACCCAGTTGCCCACCCACTTCTGCCTCTGGGGTTGCCATGTCAGGCACTGCAACATCTGGCACCACTGGCAACCCCCGGCCAGAGAGGCAGAGGGGCACTAGCTTCACTGCCACCCAAGTTGGTGTCCCGGTGGAGCAAGTCCTGGGGCAGTATGATGCCCTCTTCGGAAGTAAGCGCGCCAACAAGGAAGGATCTGGATGGACATCGTGACTGCTATCAACGCGGAGGGGGTGACAGTCCGCGACTACCAACACGTCAAGAAGTGCTGGGATGACTGCAGGTCCAGGACCCTCTTGAAGGCCCGGCGCCTCGTGGAGGGGGGCCGGGGCCGCATGAGTACAATCCAGATGAGGGTCCTGGAACGCGTAGGCCCAGTGCTCCATGCCCAGATCCTTGAGAGGCAGACCCGTCTGGAGTTGAGCGGTAAGTGGCCAAGCATTGCTGTGTGAGACAGGGCATGTCGCAGTGTGCTGGTTGTCTGATACTTGCCTGTATGTGTGACATAGGCCATGTATGCATGTGTTTGTGCAGGGACGTCATGCATGTGAGACCAGTAATGTGTGAACCACACGGTTGGTGCATGTGTTCAAATGCAACATGGGTTGCCCTATGCGGAATGGCCACATGAAAGCATGCCAGACTCTGTTCCTGGACATGGGTGAGGGATGGGTGCAGGTGCCATGTACATGTATGCTGTCCATGTCTGTGTGTCTGACCTGCGTGTCTGTGACTTGTGAATGCCAGGGATGTATGACACATGTCTGTCGCAATGTTCAGGTTCACTGATGCAGCCTAGTCATCCTTGTATCCACTGTGTCTGTGGTGTACGAGGCCAGATGGATGAAACTAGGGTGAAGTATGTGCATGTGATAGGCATGGCCCATGATGCATGTGAGTTCCAAAACAACAGTGTATGTTTCAATAATCACTTGGACATGTATGCTAATGTCCATAGCATGCGCCATGCCTGTTACCGCATGTGTTTTACCTGCACTGAGCCATGTGTTGTGGAGGGACATGATGGAAGTGATCTTTGACAGTGCCACTCATCTGCTATTGCTTCCTGTCTAGGGGACCATTGTACACTACCCTGATGCTCTATGTCTCCCTCTACACAGCGCCACGTGAAGAAGAGGGCGGGGACGGCTCTGTGGAGCAAAGCGGCGGGGATGCCCCCACAGCTGCAGCGGAAGGGGTGGGTGAGCCCCCACAGGGGCTTGCAACGGCGGAAGACGGGGTGGAGCCATCCAGGTTGGTGGTTTCCACAGAGGAGGAGGAGGCCGCTACTGAGGCGCACATGGGGCCTGGTGGGGGCATCCCTGCTGGTGCAAGTGTTGCAGTACAGGGGCAGGAGGCAGCACAGGTCGCCGTGGAGGGGCCTGTGCATGTCACTGTCCCTGACACTGTGACTGCACCACCATGCACCAGCAGGGATGCCCCATCCCAGGCCCGTCCGCAGGTAGGGGGGATGTCCATGTCATCTGACTCCCCTCCACCTGCGGACGAGGGGACCCCTGGCCGTATGGAGAAAGTCCTGATTGGTGTCGCGTTGCGCACAGGTGCCATTCATGATGAGGTGAGTGCTTCCCAGGAGGAGCATGCACGTCATCACGGAGAGCACCGTGCCGGCGTGGGCCAGTTGGGATCGGCCATGGTCGGGGCTTTCCTACATGTGACGGCCAATCTGGCGACCCTCTCCTCCTCTGTGGAGACTATGCACCAGTCCTTCTCCATGCCGTCTTCCGGCCCAGATGCCACCAGATCCCCCTGTGGACCTGCCCCAAACAATGCAGCCGGCTCAGTGGGGATCCCATCCCTGCCACAGTCGGGAGTCGGAGGTCCAGCAGGGGTGGACACACCAGCAACTGGACCCCAGCAGATGGAGGATGTGACGGCATCATCGGGCAGGGCACGTGCACGACGGCGTCGGTGGATTCCATCAACCTGGATGCCCTCGTGCTGGCACAGGCAGTTACGTCGGAGGCAGCGGCAGCCTCGACGTGGGAGGCATCATGGCTCGGGGCCATCAACATACGGGGTGCAGGCATCGGCCGGAGGGCAGTAGAACCCTGGAATGGGAGTGGCTTCCGTGTGGGAGCGGTTGGGCCAGCAGATAGGTGCGGAGCGGCAGCGGGCAGGGGAGGAATGGCTCACAATGGTCAGAGCGGAAAACACCATGCGGAGGGCGCTGAGGCAGGCTGAGTGCCTCAAGGGTCTTCGCAGGGAGTTGGAGCTGGACACTGCTTTATCCCTGCGAGACCTCGGGGCCCAGGAACATGCCCGCCTCCAAGCCATTGAACAGGAGTTCGATGATGCCCTGGCCCATGACAACATCCAGTGAGCCGTTGGACTAGCCCGCTGCCCATGTAAATAGTTATATAGTTAGTGTTAGGTTTCCTTTGTTTTTGCATTTTCTTTGGACCTTTTGCACAATGGGCCACATTTTTTTATATAGTTATTTTTTATTAGGTAGTGTTGTTAGATAGGTTTCATTTCTTTTGTTGGGATCATGGACCCTGGCTTGTTCACCTGTACATAGTTCACTGTTGGATTTTCTTTTCTTTTTACAATTTACCCATGGAGCAATGGCTTTCAATTATAATTTCCACTTGGATTTTCTTTTGTGGACTGTGACTTTGGACACCATTCACTTGGATTCTGATTTTGGTTTTGCATTTTTTCACGGACATGCTTCTTTTTACTTTTTTTAGATTCCCATTTCTGTTAGTTTATTTTTGAATCAATTCATGTTTCCTTTAATACATATTTTTTGATCAAACTTCAATGTGTGGTATCATCTCATTGGTTTCATGCATATCATGATATGTGTTTTGAGATTCACTGACACCCATTGGGTGTATGTGAGGGACATGTGTTCGTTTCCAAACTTGCAATTGCTGTTCTATCATGTTATTGCCATTCCTGAGTGGGTGGATGCAATACTCGGGTGGGTGTTTTGCATTTGGAGGCTGACCATAGGGACCAGGGATCTAGATTGTGATGACATGTTGGCTGGGGAACATGAGTTGGACATGTGTGGGGGCCTGCTGGCAGGTGCCCCACAGGGCTGGAGGGTGGGGGTGCAGGGGAACATGAGTTGGACATGAGTGTGGGCCTGCTGGCAGGTGCCCCACAGTGCTGGGGGGTGGGGGTGCAGGGGAACATGAGTTGGACATGAGTGGGGGCCTGCTGGCAGGTGCCCCACAGTGCTGGGGGGTGGGGGTGCAGGGGAACATGAGTTGGACATAAGTGGGGGCCTGGTGGAGGCTGCCCCATGCACTGCGGGGGGTGGGGGTAATAGGGGATATGAGTGGGGGCCTGGTGGAGGCTGCCCCTGGTGGCTGGGGGGTGGGGGTGCTGGGAGACAGGAGTGGGAGCCTGGTGGAGGGTGCCCCTGGTGGCTGGGTGTGGGGGTGGTGGGAGACATGAGTGGGGGCCTGGTGGAGGCTGCCCCTGCACTGCTGGGGGTGGGGGTGGTTGTAGACATGGGTGGGGCCCTGATGGAGGCTGCCCCTGCACTGCTGGGGGGTGGGGGTGGTGGGAGACATGAGTGGGGGCCTGGTGGAGGCTGCCCCTGGTGGCTTGGGGGTGGGGGTGGTGGTAGACATGGGTGGGGCCCTGGTGGAGGCTGCCCCTGCACTGCTGGGGAGTGGGGGTGGTCGGAGAAATGAGTGGGGGCCTGGTGGAGGCTGCCCCTGGTGGCTGGGGGGTGGGGGTGGTGGGAGACATGGGTGGGGGCCTGGTGGAGGCTGCCCCTGCACTGCTGGGGGTGGGGGTGGTGGGAGACATGGGTGGGGGCCTGGTGGAGGCTGCCCCTGGTGGCTGGGGGTGGGGGTGGTGGTAGACATGAGTGGGGGCCTGGCGGAGGCTGCCCCTGCACTGCTGGGGGGTGGGGGTGGTTGTAGACATGGGTGGGGCCCTGATGGAGGCTGCCCCTGCACTGCTGGGGGGTGGGGGTGGTGGGAGACATGAGTGGGGGCCTGGTGGAGGCTGCCCCTGGTGGCTTGGGGGTGGGGGTGGTGGTAGACATGGGTGGGGCCCTGGTGGAGGCTGCCCCTGCACTGCTGGGGAGTGGGGGTGGTCGGAGAAATGAGTGGGGGCCTGGTGGAGGCTGCCCCTGGTGGCTGGGGGGTGGGGGTGGTGGGAGACATGGGTGGGGGCCTGGTGGAGGCTGCCCCTGCACTGCTGGGGGTGGGGGTGGTGGGAGACATGGGTGGGGGCCTGGTGGAGGCTGCCCCTGGTGGCTGGGGGTGGGGGTGGTGGTAGACATGAGTGGGGGCCTGGCGGAGGCTGCCCCTGCACTGCTGGGGGGTGGGGGTAATAGGGGCCATGAGTGGGGGCCTGGTGGAGGCTGCCCCTGCACTGCTGGGGGGTGGGGGTGCAGGTAGACAGGAGTGGGGGCCTGGTGGAGGCTGCCCCTGACTGCTGGGGGGTGGGGGTGCTGGGAGACAGGAGTGGGGGACTGGTTGAGGGTGCCCCTGACTGCTGGGGGGTGGGGGTGGTGGGAGACATGGGTGGGGGCCTGGTGGAGGCTGCCCCTGGTGGCTGGGGGGGTGGGGGTGGTGGGAGACATGGGTGGGGGCCTGGCGGAGGCTGCCCCTGCACTGCTGGGGGTTGGGGGTAATAGGGGACATGAGTGGGGGCCTGGTGGAGGATGCCCCTGCACTGCTGGGGGGTGGGGTACAGGAAGACAGGAGTGGGGGCCTGGTGGAGGCTGCCCCTGACTGCTGGGGGTGGGGGTGCTGGGAGACAGGAGTGGGGGCCTGGTGGAGGCTGCCCCTGGTGGCTGGGGGGGTGGGGGTGGTGGGAGACATGGGTGGGGGCCTGGTGGAGGCTGCCCCTGGTGGCTGGGGGTGGGGGTGGTGGTAGACATGAGTGGGGGCCTGGCGGAGGCTGCCCCTGCACTGCTGGGGGTTGGGGGTAATAGGGGACATGAGTGGGGGCCTGGTGGAGGATGCCCCTGCACTGCTGGGGGGTGGGGTACAGGAAGACAGGAGTGGGGTCCTGGTGGAGGCTGCCCCTGACTGCTGGGGGTGAGGGTGCTGGGAGACAGGAGTGGGAGCCTGGTGGAGGGTGCCCCTGACTGCTGGGGGGTAAGGGGTGCAGGGAGACAGGAGTGGGGGCCTGGTTGAGGGTGCCCCTGACTGCTGGGGGGTGGGGGTGCAGGGAGACAGGGGTGGGGGCCTGGTGGAGGCTGCCCCTGCACTGCTGGGGGCTGGGGGTAATAGGGGACATGAGTGGGGGCCTGGTGGAGGCTGCCCCTGCACTGCTGGGGGGTGGGGGTGCAGGGAGACAGGAGTGGGGGCCTGGTGGAAGCTGCCCCTGGTGGCTGGGGGGTGGGGGTGGTGGGAGACATGGGTGGGGGCCTGGTGGAGGCTGCCCCTGGTGGCTGGGGGGTGGGGGTGGTGGGAGACATGGGTGGGGGCCTGGTGGAGGCTGCCCCTGGTGGCTGGGGGGTGGGGGTGGTGGGAGACATGGGTGGGGGCCTGGTGGAGGCTGCCCCTGCACTGCTGGGGGGTGGGGGTGGTGGTAGACATGAGTGGGGGCCTGGTGGAGGCTGCCCCTGCACTGCTGGGGGGTGGGGGTGATGGGAGACATGAGTGGGGGCCTGGTGGAGGCTGCCCCTGCACTGCTGGGGGGTGAGGGTGGTGGTAGACATGGGTGGGGGCCTGGTGGAGGCTGCCCCTGCACTGCTGGGGGGTGGGGGTGATGGGAGACATGAGTGGGGGCCTGGTGGAGGCTGCCCCTGCACTGCTAGGGGGTGGGGGTAATAGGGGACATGAGTGGGGGCCTGGTGGAGGCTGCCCATGCACCGCTGGAGGGTGGGGGTGGTGGTAGACATAGGTGGGGCCATGGTGGAGGCTGCCCCTGCACTGCTGGGGGGTGGGGGTGGTGGGAGACATGAGTGTGGGCCTGGTGGAGGCTGCCCCTGGTGGCTGGGGGGTGGGGGTGGTGGGAGACATGGGTGGGGGCCTGGTGGAGGCTGCCCCTTGTGGCTGGGGGGTGGGGGTGGTGGGAGACATGGGTGGGGTTCTGGTGGAGGCTGCCCCTGCACTGCTGGGGGGTGGGGGTGGGGGTAGACATGAGTGGGGGCCTGGTGGAGGCTGCCCCTGCACTGTTGGGGGGTGTGGGGGTGATGGTAAACATGAGTGGGGGCCTGGTGGAGGCTGCCCCTGCACTGCTGGGGGGTGGGGGAGGTGGTAGACATGGGTGGGGGCCTGGTGGAGGCTGCCCCTGCACTGCTGGGTGATGGGAAACATGAGTGGGGGCCTGGTGGAGGCTGCCCCTGCACTGCTGGGTGATGGAGGTGGTGGGAGACATGAGTGGGGGCCTGGTGGAGGCTGCCCCTGGTGGCTGGGGGGTGGGGGTGGTGGGAGACATGGGTGGGGGCCTGGTGGAGGCTGCCCCTGGTGGCTGGGGGGTGGGGTTGGTGGGAGACATGGGTGGGATTCTGGTGGAGGCTGCCCCTGCACTGCTGGGGGGTGGGGGTGGTGGTAGACATGAGTGGGGGCCTGGTGGAGGCTGCCCCTGCACTGCTGGGGGGGGTGTGGGGGTAATGGGAAACATGAGTGGGGGCCTGGTGGAGGCTGCCCCTGCACTGCTGGGGGGTGGGGGTGGTGGTAGACATGGGTGGGGGCCTGGTGGAGGCTGCCCCTGCACTGCTGGGTGGTGGGGGTGATGGGAAACATGAGTGGGCGCCTGGTGGAGGCTGCCCCTCTACTGCTGAGGGGTGGGGGTAATAGGGGACATGAATGGGGCCCTGGTGGAGGCTGCCCCTGCACTGCTGGGGGGTGGGGGTGGTGGGAGACATGAGTGGGGGCCTGGTGGAGGCTGCCCCTGGTGGCTGGGGGTGGGGGTGGTTTTAGACATGAGTGGGGGCCTGGTGGAGGCTGCCCCTGCACTGCTGGGGGGTGGGGGTGGTGGTAGACATGGGTGTGGCCCTGGTGGAGGCTGCCCCTGCACTGCTGGGGGGTGGGGGTGGTGGGAGACATGAGTGGGGGCCTGGCGGAGGCTGCCCCTGGTGGCTGGGGGGTGGGGGTGGTGGGAGACATGGGTGGGTGCCTTGTGGAGGCTGCCCCTGCACTGTTGGGGGGTGGGGGTGGTGGGAGACATGGGTGGGGGCCTGGCGGAGGCTGCCCCTGGTGGCTGGGGGTTGGGGGTGGTGGTAGACATGAGTGGGGGCCTGGTGGAGGCTGCCCCTCGTGGCTGGGGGGTGGGGGTGCTGGGAGACAGGAGTGGGAGCCTGGTGGACGGTGCCCCTGACTTCTGGGGGGTAAGGGGTGCAGGGAGACATGAGTGGGGGCCTGGTTGAGGGTGCCCCTGACTGATGGGGGGTGGGGTGCAGGGAGACAGGAGTGGGGGACTGGTGGAGGCTGCCCCTGCACTGCTGGGGGGTGGGGTGGTGGTAGACATGAGTGGGGGCCTGGTGGATGCTGCCCCTGCACTGCTGGGGGTGGGGTAATAGGGGACATGAGTGGGGGCCTGGTGGAGGCCGCCCCTGCACTGCTGGGGGATGGGGGTGCAGGGAGACAGGAGTGGGGGCCTGGTGGAGGCTGCCCCTGACTGCTGGGGGGTGGGGGTGCTGGGAGACAGGAATGGGAGCCTGGTGGAGGGTGCCCCTGACTGCTGGCAGGTAAGGGGTGCAGGGAGACAGGAGTGGGGGCCTGGTTGAGGGTGCCCCTCACTGCTGGGGGGTGGGGTTGCAGGGAGACAGGAGTGGGGGCCTGGTGGAGGCTGCCCGTGCACTGCTGTGGGGTGGGGGTAGTGGGAGACATGAGTGGGGGCCTGGTGGAGGCTGCCCGTGCACTGCTGGGGGGTGGGGGTGGTGGGAGACATGGGTGAGGGCCTTGTGGAGGCTGCCCCTGCACTGCTGGGGGGTGGGGGTGGTGGGAGACATGGGTGGGGGCCTGGTGGAGGCTGCCCCTGGTGGCTGGGGGTGGGGGTGGTGGTAGACATGAGTGGGGACCTGGCGGAGGCTGCCCCTGCACTGCTGGGGGGTGGGGGTAATAGGGGACATGAGTGGGGGCCTGGTGGAGGCTGCCCCTGCACTGCTGGGGTTCGGGGTACAGGGAGACAGGAGTGGGCGCCAAGTGGAGGATGCCCCTGACTGCTGGGGGGTGGGGGTGCTGGGAGACAGGAGTGGGAGCCTGGTGGAGGGTGCCCCTGACTGCTGGGGGGTAAGGGATGCAGGGAGACAGGAGTGGGGGCCTGGTTGAGGGTGCCCCTGACTGCTGGGGGGTGGGGGTGCAGGGAGACAGGAGTGGGGGCCTGGTGGAGGCTGCCCCTGCACTGCTGGGGGGTGGGGGTAGTGGTAGACATGAGTGGGGTCCTTGTGGAGGCTGCCCCTGCACTGCTGGGGGGTGGGGGTAATAGGGGACATGAGTGGGGGCCTGGTGGAGGCTGCCCCTGCACTGCTGGGGGGTGGGGGTGTAGGGAGACAGGAGTGGGGGCCTGGTGGAGGCTGCCCCTGGTGGCTGGGGGGTGGGGGTGGTGACAGACATCGGTGGGGGCCTAGTGGAGGCTGCCCCTGGTGGCTGGGGGGTGGGGGTGGTGGGAGACATGGGTGGGGGCCTGGTGGAGGCTGCCCCTGCACTGCTGGGGGGTGAGGGTGGTGGTAGACATGGGTGGGGGCCTGGTGGAGGCTGCCCCTGCACTGCTGGTGGGTGGTGGTGATGAGAGACATGAGTGGGGGCCTGGTGGAGGCTGCCCCTGCACTGCTAGGGGGTGGGGGTAATCGGGGACATGAGTGGGAGCCTGGCGGAGGCTGCCCCTGGTGGCTGGGGGGTGGGGGTGGTGGGAGACATGGGTGGGGGCCTTGTGGAGGCTGCCCCTGCACTGTTGGGGGGTGGGGGTGGTGGGAGACATGGGTGGGGGCCTGGCGGAGGCTGCCCCTGGTGGCTGGGGGGTGGGGGTGGTGGTAGACATGAGTGGGGGCCTGGTGGAGGCTGCCCCTGGTGGCTGGGGGGTGGGGGTGCTGGGAGACAGGAGTGGGAGCCTGGTGGACGGTGCCCCTGACTTCTGGGGGGTAAGGGGTGCAGGGAGACATGAGTGGGGGCCTGGTTGAGGGTGCCCCTAACTGATGGGGGGTGGGGTGCAGGGAGACAGGAGTGGGGGACTGGTGGAGGCTGCCCCTGCACTGCTGGGGGGTGGGGTGGTGGTAGACATGAGTGGGGGCCTGGTGGATGTTGCCCCTGCACTGCTGGGGGTGGGGTAATAGGGGACATGAGTGGGGGCCTGGTGGAGGCCGCCCCTGCACTGCTGGGGGATGGGGGTGCAGGGAGACAGGAGTGGGGGCCTGGTGGAGGCTGCCCCTGACTGCTGGGGGGTGGGGGTGCTGGGAGACAGGAATGGGAGCCTGGTGGAGGGTGCCCCTGACTGCTGGCAGGTAAGGGGTGCAGGGAGACAGGAGTGGGGGCCTGGTTGAGGGTGCCCCTCACTGCTGGGGGGTGGGGTTGCAGGGAGACAGGAGTGGGGGCCTGGTGGAGGCTGCCCGTGCACTGCTGGGGGGTGGGGGTAGTGGGAGACATGAGTGGGGGCCTGGTGGAGGCTGCCCGTGCACTGCTGGGGAGTGGGGGTGGTGGGAGACATGGGTGAGGGCCTTGTGGAGGCTGCCCCTGCACCGCTGGGGGGTGGGGGTGGTGGGAGACATGGGTGGGGGCCTGGTGGAGGCTGCCCCTGGTGGCTGGGGGTGGGGGTGGTGGTAGACATGAGTGGGGACCTGGCGGAGGCTGCCCCTGCACTGCTGGGGGGTGGGGGTAATAGGGGACATGAGTGGGGGCCTGGTGGAGGCTGCCCCTGCACTGCTGGGGTTCGGGGTACAGGGAGACAGGAGTGGGGGCCAAGTGGAGGATGCCCCTGACTGCTGGGGGGTGGGGGTGCTGGGAGACAGGAGTGGGAGCCTGGTGGAGGGTGCCCCTGACTTCTGGGGGGTAAGGGGTGCAGGGAGACATGAGTGGGGGCCTGGTTGAGGGTGCCCCTGACTGATGGGGGGTGGGGTGCAGGGAGACAGGAGTGGGGGACTGGTGGAGGCTGCCCCTGCACTGCTGGGGGGTGGGGTGGTGGTAGACATGAGTGGGGGCCTGGTGGATGCTGCCCCTGCACTGCTGGGGGTGGGGTAATAGGGGACATGAGTGGGGGCCTGGTGGAGGCCGCCCCTGCACTGCTGGGGGATGGGGGTGCAGGGAGACAGGAGTGGGGGCCTGGTGGAGGCTGCCCCTGACTGCTGGGGGGTGGGGGTGCTGGGAGACAGGAATGGGAGCCTGGTGGAGGGTGCCCCTGACTGCTGGCAGGTAAGGGGTGCAGGGAGACAGGAGTGGGGGCCTGGTTGAGGGTGCCCCTCACTGCTGGGGGGTGGGGTTGCAGGGAGACAGGAGTGGGGGCCTGGTGGAGGCTGCCCGTGCACTGCTGGGGGGTGGGGGTAGTGGGAGACATGAGTGGGGGCCTGGTGGAGGCTGCCCGTGCACTGCTGGGGAGTGGGGGTGGTGGGAGACATGGGTGAGGGCCTTGTGGAGGCTGCCCCTGCACTGCTGGGGGGTGGGGGTGGTGGGAGACATGGGTGGGGGCCTGGTGGAGGCTGCCCCTGGTGGCTGGGGGTGGGGGTGGTGGTAGACATGAGTGGGGACCTGGCGGAGGCTGCCCCTGCACTGCTGGGGGGTGGGGGTAATAGGGGACATGAGTGGGGGCCTGGTGGAGGCTGCCCCTGCACTGCTGGGGTTCGGGGTACAGGGAGACAGGAGTGGGGGCCAAGTGGAGGATGCCCCTGACTGCTGGGGGGTGGGGGTGCTGGGAGACAGGAGTGGGAGCCTGGTGGAGGGTGCCCCTGACTGCTGGGGGGTAAGGGATGCAGGGAGACAGGAGTGGGGGCCTGGTTGAGGGTGCCCCTGACTGCTGGGGGTGGGGGTGCAGGGAGACAGGAGTGGGGGCCTGGTGGAGGCTGCCCCTGCACTGCTGGGGGGTGGGGGTAGTGGTAGACATGAGTGGGGTCCTTGTGGAGGCTGCCCCTGCACTGCTGGGGGGTGGGGGTGCAGGGAGACAGGAGTGGGGGCCTGGTGGAGGCTGCCCCTGGTGGCTGGGGGGTGGGGGTGGTGACAGACATCGGTGGGGGCCTAGTGGAGGCTGCCCCTGGTGGCTGGGGGGTGGGGGTGGTGGGAGACATGGGTGGGGGCCTGGTGGAGGCTGCCCCTGCACTGCTGGGGGGTGAGGGTGGTGGTAGACATGGGTGGGGGCCTGGTGGAGGCTGCCCCTGCACTGCTGGTGGGTGGTGGTGATGAGAGACATGAGTGGGGGCCTGGTGGAGGCTGCCCCTGCACTGCTAGGGGGTGGGGGTAATCGGGGACATGAGTGGGGGCCTGGTGGAGGCTGCCCATGCACTGCTGGGGGGTGGGGGTGGTGGTAGACATGGGTGGGGCCCTGGTGGACGCTGCCCCTGCACTGCTGGGGGGTGGGGTGGCGGGAGACATGAGTGGGGGCCTGGTGGAGGCTGCCCCTGGTGGCTGGGGGGTGGGGGTGGTGGGAGACATGGGTGGGGGCCTGGTGGAGGCTGCCCCTGGTGGCTGGGGGGTGGGGGTGGTGGGTGACATGGGTGGGGGCCTGGTGGAGGCTGCCCCTGCACTGCTGGGGGGTGGGGGTGGTGGTAGACATGAGTGGGGGCCTGGTGGAGGCTGCCCCTGCACTGCTGGGGGGGTGGGGGTGATGGGAAACATGAGTGGGGGGCCTGGTGGAGGCTGCCCCTGCACTGCTGGGGGGTGGGGGTGGTGGTAGACATGGGTGGGGGCCTGGTGGAGGCTGCCCCTGCACTGCTGGGTGGTGGGGGTGATGGGAGACATGAGTGGGGGCCTGGTGGAGGCTGCCCCTGCACTGCTGGGGGGTGGGGGTAATAGGGGACATGAGTGGGGCCTGGTGGAGGCTGCCCCTACACTGCTGGCGGTGGGGGTGGTGGTAGACATGGGTGGGGCCCTGGTGGAGGCTGCCCCTGCACTGCTGGGGGGTGGGGTGGTGGGAGACATGAGTGGGGGCCCGGTGGAGGCTGCCCCTGGTGGCTGGGGGGGTGGGGGTGGTGGTAGACATGAGTGGGGGCCTGGTGGAGGCTGCCCCTGCACTGCTGGGGGGTGGGGGTGGTGGTAGACATGGGTGGGGCCCTGGTGGAGGCTGCCCCTGCACTGCTGGGGGGTGGGGGTGGTGGGAGACATGAGTGGGGGCCTGGTGGAGGCTGCCCCTGGTGGCTGGGGGGGTGGGGGTGGTGGGAGACATGGGTGGGGGCCTGGTGGAGGCTGCCTCTGCACTGCTGGGGGGTGGGGGTGGCGGGAGACATGGGTGGGGGCCTGGTGGAGGCTGCCCCTGGTGGCTGGGGGTTGGGGGTGGTGGTAGACATGAGTGGGGGCCTGGTGGAGGCTGCCCCTGGTGGATGGGGGGTGGGGGTGCTGGGAGACAGGAGTGGGATCCTGGTGAGGTGTGCCCCTGACTGCTGGGGGGTAAGGGGTGCAGGGAGACAGGAGTGGGGGCCTGGTTGAGGGTGCCCTGACTGCTGGGGGCTGGGGGTGCAGGGAGACAGGAGTGGGGGAGTGGTGGAGGCTGCCCCTGCACTGCTGGGGGGTGGGGGTGGTGGTAGACATGAGTGGGGGCCTGGTGGAGGCTGCCCCTGCACTGCTGGGGGGTGGGGTAATAGAGGACGTGAGTGGGGGCCTGGTGGAGGCTGCCCCTGCACTGCTGGGGGGTGGGGTGGTGGGAGACATGAGTGGGGGCCCGGTGGAGGCTGCCCCTGGTGGCTGGGGGGGTGGGGGTGGTGGTAGACATGAGTGGGGGCCTGGTGGAGGCTGCCCCTGCACTGCTGGGGGGTGGGGGTGGTGGTAGACATGGGTGGGGCCCTGGTGGAGGCTGCCCCTGCACTGCTGGGGGGTGGGGGTGGTGGGAGACATGAGTGGGGGCCTGGTGGAGGCTGCCCCTGGTGGCTGGGGGGGTGGGGGTGGTGGGAGACATGGGTGGGGGCCTGGTGGAGGCTGCCTCTGCACTGCTGGGGGGTGGGGGTGGCGGGAGACATGGGTGGGGGCCTGGTGGAGGCTGCCCCTGGTGGCTGGGGGTTGGGGGTGGTGGTAGACATGAGTGGGGGCCTGGTGGAGGCTGCCCCTGGTGGATGGGGGGTGGGGGTGCTGGGAGACAGGAGTGGGATCCTGGTGAGGTGTGCCCCTGACTGCTGGGGGGTAAGGGGTGCAGGGAGACAGGAGTGGGGGCCTGGTTGAGGGTGCCCTGACTGCTGGGGGCTGGGGGTGCAGGGAGACAGGAGTGGGGGAGTGGTGGAGGCTGCCCCTGCACTGCTGGGGGGTGGGGGTGGTGGTAGACATGAGTGGGGGCCTGGTGGAGGCTGCCCCTGCACTGCTGGGGGGTGGGGTAATAGAGGACGTGAGTGGGGGCCTGGTGGAGGCTGCCCCTGCACTGCTGGGGGGTGGGGTGCAGGGAGACAGGAGTGGGGGCCTGGTGGAGGCTGCCCCTGACTGCTGTGGGCTGGGGGTGCTGGGAGACAGGAGTGGGAGCCTGGTGGAGGGTGCCCCTGACTGCTGGGAGGTAAGGGGTGCAGGGAGACAGGAGTGGGGGCCTGTTTGAGGGTGCCCTGACTGCTGGAGGCTGCGGGTGCAGGGAGACAGGAGTGGGGGAGTGGTGGAGGCTGCCCCTGCACTGCTGGGGGGTGGGGGTGGTGGTAGACATGAGTGGGGGCCTGGTGGAGGCTGCCCCTGCACTGCTGGGGGGTGGGGTAATAGGGGACATGAGTGGGGGCCTGGTGGAGGCTGCCCCTGCACTGCTGGGGGGTGGGGTGCAGGGAGACAGGAGTGGGGGCCTGGTGGAGGCTGCCCCTGACTGCTGTGGGCTGGGGGTGCTGGGAGACAGGAGTGGGAGCCTGGTGGAGGGTGCCCCTGACTGCTGGGAGGTAAGGGGTGGCGGGAGACAGGAGTGGGGGCCTGGTTGAGGGTGCCCCGACTGCTGGGGGGTGGGGGTGCAGGGAAACAGGAGTGGGGGCCTGGTGGAGGCTGCCCCTGCACTGCTGGGGGGTGGGGGTGGTGGTAGACATGAGTGGGGGCCTGGTGGAGGCTGCCCCTGCACTGCTGGGGGGTGGGAGTAATAGGGGACTTGAGTGGGGGCCTGGTGGAGGCTGCCCCTGCACTGCTGGGGGGTGGGGGTGCAGGGAGACAGGAGTGGGGGCCTGGTGGAGGCTGCCCCTGGTGGCTGTGGGGTGGGGGTGGTGGGAGACATGGGTGGGGGCCTGGTGGAGGCTGCCCCTGGTGGCTGGGGGGAGGGGGTGGTGGGAGACATGGGTGAGGGCCTGGTGGAGGCTTCCCCTGGTGGCTGGGGTGTGGGGGTGGTGGTAGACATGAGTGGGGGCCTGGTGGAGGCTGCCCCTGCACTGCTGGGGGGTGGGGGTGGTGGTAGACATGAGTGGGGGCCTGGTGGAGGCTGCCCCTGCACTGCTGGGGGGTGGGGTAATAGGGGACATGAGTGGGGGCCTGGTGGAGGCTGCCCCTGCACTGCTGGGGGGTGGGGTGCAGGGAGACAGGAGTGGGGGCCTGGTGGAGGCTGCCCCTGACTGCTGTGGGCTGGGGGTGCTGGGAGACAGGAGTGGGAGCCTGGTGGAGGGTGCCCCTGACTGCTGGGAGGTAAGGGGTGCAGGGAGACAGGAGTGGGGGCCTGGTTGAGGGTGCCCCGACTGCTGGGGGGTGGGGGTGCAGGGAAACAGGAGTGGGGGCCTGGTGGAGGCTGCCCCTGTACTGCTGGGGGGTGGGGGTGGTGGTAGACATGAGTGGGGGCCTGGTGGAGGCTGCCCCTGCACTGCTGGGGGGTGGGAGTAATAGGGGACTTGAGTGGGGGCCTGGTGGAGGCTGCCCCTGCACTGCTGGGGGGTGGGGGTGCAGGGAGACAGGAGTGGGGGCCTGGTGGAGGCTGCCCCTGGTGGCTGTGGGGTGGGGGTGGTGGGAGACATGGGTGGGGGCCTGGTGGAGGCTGCCCCTGGTGGCTGGGGGGAGGGGGTGGTGGGAGACATGGGTGAGGGCCTGGTGGAGGCTTCCCCTGGTGGCTGGGGTGTGGGGGTGGTGGTAGACATGAGTGGGGGCCTGGTGGAGGCTGCCCCTGCACTGCTGGGGGGTGGGGGTGGTGGTAGACATGGGTGGGGCCCTGGTGGAAGCTGCCCCTGCACTGCTGGGGGGTGGGGGTGCTGGGAGACATGAGTGGGGGCCTGGTGGAGGCTGCCCCTGCACTGCTGGGGGGTGGGGGTAATAGGGGACATGAGTGGGGGCCTGGTGGAGGCTGCCCCTGCACTGCTGGGGGGTGGGGGTGCAGGGAGACAGGAGTTGGGGCCTGGTGGAGGCTGCCCCTGACTGCTGGCCGGTGGGGGTGCTGGGAGACAGGAGTGGGAGCCTGGTGGAGGGTGCCCCTGACTGCTAGGGGGTAAGGGGTGCAGGGAGACAGGAGTGGGGGCCTGGTTGAGGGTGTCCCTGACTGCTGGACTTCTGGGGGGTGGGGGTGCAGGGAGACAGGAGTGGGAGCCTGGTGGAGGCTGCCCCTGCACTGCTGGGGGTGGGGGTAATAGGGGACATGAGTGGGAGCCTGGTGGAGGCTGCCCCTGGTGGCTGGGGGGTGGGGGTGGTGGTAGTCATGAGTGGGGGCCTGGTGGAGGCTGCCCCTGGTGGCTGGGGGGTGGGGGTGCTGGGAGACAGGAGTGGGAGCCTGGTGGAGGGTGCCCCTGACTGCTGGGGGGTGGGGGTGCAGGGAGACATGAGTGGGGGCCTGGTGGAGGGTGCCCCTGACTGCTGGGGGGTGGGGGTGCTGGGAGACATGCATTGTTGATCAGTAGTACAAGGTGACATGTGGGTTGGCTGGGGGGCATGCCCATGGTGGATGGACTGCCTGCGGGACATGAGCAGGGGTGCAGGGTAGTCCCCCGTGGTGTGGGCTGCCTGCAGGGGCCGTGGAGGTTGTAGAGCGAACACCTGGGAGGACCCACACGGCCAATTCACGTGTAGTACTCCCCAGAACCCCTGAAATACACGTACCCTGCTGAAATTGCGTGTGGAACTTCCTGCGCACCCCTGAAATACACGTACCCTGCTGAAATCGCATGTGGAACTTCCCGCGCACCCCTGGAATACGCATACCCTGCTCGCACGGGGCCAACCGCGTGTGGAACTTCCCGCGCACCCCTGAAATACATGTACCCTGCTCGCACAGGGCCAATCGCGTGTGGAACTTCCCGCGCACCCCTGAAATACACGTACCCTGCTCGCACGGGGCCAATCGCGTGTGGAACTTCCCGCGCACCCCTGAAATACACGTACCCTGCTGAAATCGCATGTGGAACTTCCTGCGCATCCCTGGAATACACGTACCTTGCTCACACGGGGCCAATCGCGTGTGGAACTTCCCACGCACCCCTGAAATACACGTACCCTGATGGAATCGCGTGTGGAACTTCCCGCGCACCCATGAAATACACGTACCCTGCTGAAATCGCATGTGGAACTTCCCACGCACCCCTTGAATACACGTACCTTGCTCGCACAGATCCAATCACGTGTGGAACTTCCCGCGCACCCCTGGAATACACGTACCCTGCTTGCACGGGGCCAATCGCGTGTGGAACTTCCCGCGCACCCCTGCAATACACGTACCCTGCTCGCACGGGGCCAATCGCTTGTGGAACTTCCCGCGCACCCCTGAAATACACGTACCCTGCTGAAATCACGTGTGGAACTTCCCGCGCACCCCTGGAATACTCGTACCTTGCTCGCACGGGGCCAATCGCGTGTGGAACGTCCCGCGCAGCCCTGGAATACACGTACCTTGCTCGCACGGGGCCAATCGCGTGTGGAACTTCCCGCGCACCCCTGAAATACACGTACCTTGCTCGAACGGGGCCAATCGCGTGTGGAACTTCCCGCGCACCCCTGAAATACACGTACCCTGATGGAATCGCGTGTGGAACTTCCCGTGTACCCCTGAAATACACGTACCCTGCTGAAATCGCGTGTGGAACTTCCCACGCACCCCTGGAATACAGTACCTTGCTCGCACGGATCCAATTGCGTGTGGAACTTCCCGCGCACCCCTGGAATACACGTACCCTGCTTGCACGGGGCCAATCGCATGTGGAACTTCCCGCGCACCCCTGAAATACACGTACCCTGCTCGCACGGGGCCAATCGCATGTGGAACTTCCCATGCACCCCTGAAATACACGTACTCTGCTGAAATCGCGGGTGGAACTTCCCGCTCACCCCTGGAATACACGTACCTTGCTCGCACGGGGCCAATCACGTGTGGAACTTCCCGCGCACCCCTGGAATACACGTACCTTGCTGAAATCGCGTGTGGAACTTCCCACGCACCCCTGGAATACAGTACCTTGCTCGCACGGATCCAATTGCGTGTGGAACTTCCCGCGCACCCCTGGAATACACGTACCCTGCTTGCACTGGGCCAATCGCATGTGGAACTTCCCGCGCACCCCTGAAATACACGTACCCTGCTCGCACGGGGCCAATCGCATGTGGAACTTCCCGTGCACCCCTGAAATACACGTACCCTGCTGAAATCGTGTGTGGAACTTCCCGCGCACCCCTGGAATACACGTACCTTGCTCGCACAGGGCCAATCGCGTGTGGAACTTCCCGCGTACCCCTGAAATACACGTACCCTGCTGAAATCGCGTGTGGAACTTCCCACGCACCCCTGGAATACAGTACCTTGCTCGCACGGATCCAATTGCGTGTGGAACTTCCCGCGCACCCCTGGAATACACGTACCTTGCTCGCACGGGGCCAATCGCGTGTGGAACTTCCCGCGCACCCCTGGAATACATGTACCTTGCTCGCACGGGGCCAATCGCGTGTGGAACTTCCCGCGCACCCCTGAAATACACGTACCCTGATGGAGTCGCGTATGGAACTTCCCGCGCACACCTGAAATACACGTACCCTGTTGAAATCGCGTGTGGAACTTCCCGCTCACCCCTGAAATACATGTACCCTGCTGAAATCGCGTGTGGAACTTCCCGCACACCCCTGAAATACACATACCCTGCTCGCACAGGGCCAATCGCGTGTGGAACTTCCCGCGCACCCCTGAAATACACGTACCCTGCTGAAATCGCGTGTGGAACTTCCCGCGCACCCCTGGAATACACGTACCCTGCTCACACGGGGCCAATCGCGTGTGGAACTTCCCGCGTACCCCTGAAATACACGTACCCTGCTGAAATTGCGTGTGGAACTTCAAGCGCACCCCTGTAATACACGTACCCTGCTGGAATCGCGTGTGATACTTCACGCGCACCCCTGAAATACACGTACCCTGCTGGAATCGTGTGTGATACTTCCCGCACACCCCTGAAATACACATACCCTGCTGATTTTGCGTGTGATACTTCCCACGCACCCCTAATGCACACGTACACAGGACAATCGCGTGTGGAACTTCCTGCGAACCACTGAAATACACGTTCCCCGCTTGGCGTTTGCTGTTTGCCAGCCCTGTGAACTGGTCCAGGGTTAGCGCAGCCCTTGCGATTATTCAGGGATTTTGAATGCTTTTCCTTGCGCGAGGGAGTTCTTGGGGGCGTAACTGGCACTGCTGCAGCGTCGCTGCGCCACGCTGCGCCACGGCTGGTTTTGGATGCGAAAATCCATGAATACGCTGTGCGCGGAAATCAATTTTAGCGCACGCAGCTGGCGCAGACATTCGCACGGGCACGCTGTGCGCCAGTCACGTGTGCCACTTTTGAGCGAATTTCTATGAATTACCCTGTCATTCTGTACAGATTCAAATATCAAAGCAGATAGCTATCTGGTTCACAGCACCTCGCAGTGCGTACCAGAAACACTGTGAGGGGAGTGAGTCCTGGTCATCACAAAACATATTATTTATACACAGTCCTGGTCATAGCTCAGCCCATCTCCAAACTAAGAGGTTACAAATATGGGTTTGTGCCCAGTTCACATGGCACATACAACAATATTGTCTTTACATACTTCAAGTGTTTTCCAGTCTTCAAAATACAATGGTTACAACTTTGTTCCGTCTGGTCATGTTGGGTATCCAGTTTAGGCTGATCCTAGTTTCAAAAAACAAATTCAATAGCTTATTGTTAAGGTACACAGTTCTAGTTTGTCTAACATTCAGTTCTTACTTTTGAATATGGCTAAGGCTATTGATACAGAAAACACTTTAAATTGGAGTTCACTTTAGCTCCAAGGTTCCTTAAACATACTGACAAACTTTGTTGTTGTCAGCTGTGTGGATCTTTAGCTTTCTAAAGTAAATTCTATTTCCAGAAATGTACACACGATTCATTCAAAAACATGCAGCATTAGTTTACATTCATTATATAACACTGTTTGTTGGAGGATGAGTTTTGTAGACATAGATAACACTTTGAATGAGAGTTTGTTCTGACTAAAAGGTCCTTTTTGCACAGGACAAATAGTCCACTCTGCCAGCCCTAGTGTTGACATAGGCTTAAAGGTCGATTCTGCTCTGGCAACTGAAAACATAGCTAATCATTACTGAAGAGTGAGCAGAAGTTAGATCCAAGATGGAGGACTTTTTCCAAGATGGCACTTGAAGTCAATTCTAATTCACAACTTTGCAATGTAGTTTTCCCCATGGAGCAACTTGGCTTAGGCCAATATAAATCAAAAGGTGGCATAATATGATTTCTGTTTATCAGCAATGCGCTGTAAGTTGAAAGTCTGGTGCGCGTGGAGGGTGCTGGGGGCAGAGGGAAGGAGGCTCCAGCCAAGGGGAAATGCAGGAAAGAATGGTGAGGATGGAGAAAGGGCCCCATTGTGGGCCTTAGTTGGTGTGGCCGGCTCCCACCTGCCGGTTGCAGTGTGCTTTCTATTATTTATTCTTACTGTTGTGAGCTTAACTAGCATTTTGAAACTCACCCATTGGAGGTGCCTATGATATAGAATATCCTCATTGGTCAGTGTCATATTTGAATGCAAAGTCATTTTCCAAAATGTGATTGGTTGATGCTCCTTGGAGTTTTCAACAAACTTTATCCATTAAGGCCTATTTCACTATAAGCATGGGGACTCACACAGTAGGAGATTCATATTTATGACCTTTCTTATGCCCAAGGAAATGTTCATATGTTCTGTCTTTCTGTCTTTTAGAAGCAACTAGCATGGCAATAGATATAAAAGGCTTAGCTGTGTTGTGTAACACTTGTGTACAGGTTTGTTATAAATGCCACATTATATCATATCATATCATGGAATAAACACTCCAGAGCCCATCCGAGAAGTGACTAGTTCATGAGCTATTTGCTTCCCCGCAGGTTTAATTTCAAATTCATATTGATTTTATGGACTTCAGACTGGCAGAAGGCTGAATTTTTTATTTCCAATGGTATCTGCTTCAGATGTATGACATTTTGTGAGCAAGGTGGCAACTGAAAACATTCTACATTGGTGTCACAGAAGGAAGCACGTTCTTAACATGTGTGTCGGAGCAGACATTTTCTGGATTGAGCAGAGAGGGAGTCCTTCAAGTAACGAGATTGCATCATTACAGAAGAAGTTCAGAGGGCTGTGGCAAACTGAAGTTGGTGTTTATCATCTGTCACTGTGTATATATGGAGCACAAGTTCTGCATGGAGCAAAAGAGTGCCACCAATTAACTTTGAATATCAACAAACTACACTAGTGTCAGAAAGTAGTGATGGCTACTTTACAGTGAAGGAAGCTGTTCATTGCAATGATGCATACACTCAATCAAATGTACATCTGATGTGGCATATATCACCTGGTCTACTTATGATCCCTTGTAGTGGGAAGACATCTACATGAGACACTAACACACTTGGAGAAATCATCAGATGCCTGCTGCATGAAAACAACGTGTGCTCCAACAGCTTGGACATGATGGATGTTTCGAGTATGACCACCACCAGGTCAGTTATTGGGGGCATTCCAAGGTGGGCGGTAAGGGACACCAGGCACCGGTAAGGAGACCGGTGCCGGTAATCCCTTACCGCCCTACTACAAGGTCCCTTAGCGGGTCCCACCAGGAACGGCTGGTCTGACCAGCCGTTCTGGACGGGACCCATTACGGGACCGGGGCGAATAACAGGCTTGCAAGTCGCGAGCCCGTTATTAGCGCCCTTCCCATTCCCATTGAGCCCTACCGGTCCCGCAAAGGTCGGACTACACAGATAAATCCCCATTCAACTATACCCGTGCCGGGCCCATTATTGGTGGCAGTCATGGCGCAAATAGCGCCATGACTACCACCAACCTCGGAATGAGGGCCATTGTCTTTTTGTAGCACCTTATGTCGTTACTGCAATTGTTTACATCCATTTACATTGCCATGGTTTAGAAGCTACTTGCAAAGGCTAAGAGGAAAACGTATTGTTGCTGCAAAAACTTGGAGTTGCACATGCTCCTTTGCATGCTGTGCTCCCCAATTTACTTAGGCACAATATCTTTCAAGTGCATGCATAGCTGTTATAACAATCTAAGGCCCTCATTCCGAGGTTGGTGGTAGTCATGGCGCTATTTGCGCCATTACTGCCACCAATAACGGGTCAGGCACCGGTATAGTTCAATGGGGATTTACCGTTGTAGTCCGACCTTTGCAGGACTGGTAAGTCCCCATTGGAAATGCCATTGCCCATTCCCATTTGAGCCTCGATAGGCCTCAATGGGAATGGGGAGGGCACTAATAATGGGCTCTCAAGCCCGTTATTAGCGCCCTGGTCCCTTAACGGGTCCCGTCCAGAACAGCTGGTCAGACCAGCTGTTCCTGGTGGGACCCGCTAAGGGACTTTGTAGTAGGGCAGTAAGGGATTACCGGCACCGGTCTCCTTACCGGTGACCGGTATCCCTTACTGCCCACCTTGGAATGACCCCCTAAGCCTAATAAACGGTTGTGTCATGTTTAATACACACACATATATACATAATACTGTATTTAATAGTGTACATGTCTTTCAAATTATTTGTCATAGAATAAATTATGAATTCACTTTTAATTGTTCAGTGAGTATTCAGTGTCCAAATGAGGCCATTTGTCAGGGCAAGCCATGGGGGCAAAGGCGAACAGCCAAATAGTTGTAACCCTTAGCATTTGCCCTTCACGCACAGTCAGGGCAATTTTCCCTTAATGTGTCTGTTGTGACAGGGTCTAGGGTGGTCAAATTACGGTCTCAGCCAAACCAGAGAATAATGTGGGAGGCCCTGTGGATTGTGGGATTTGAGAAGGACTTTGGGTTTCCAGTCATATGATGGAAAAAAAGTCGTAGTTTCTTGGAGTATCTGAGGGGCATGTGAAGCTGTTCATACCATACACGACTGAATTTGTCATTTGAGCTGCACCTGGATGCTTAACGGCTATACAAAGCGCACAAGATTGGTTCTTGGAATTGGCTGACTGCAGTATGTTCAGCTGCAGCTAATCAATGAATTCAGAAAACCATAATAGTGGTAACTCACCATATTATGCTCCATCTAACATTAGTGAAAGTGAGACTATTCCTGGCCCAACAATAGTAGTATCTGGCCATTTGAGACTGTAAGATACGTCACATGAAGCAAGACGTGATGATTGTATACATGTTTGCTTTTCAGTGGAACAGCAGCAGTCAGAACTGCTTCAGCTCATCGACTTGCATATTTCTCTCATAAATAGGGACATACGTCATGTTTAGTTGTTGTTTAGCAAATCACAACTACGTATCCTTCTGACACTCATTTTTCAATGGTTCTGATCAATGCAGCATTGCACTGGTGCACAGCTGCCCAGAGATATGCAAATCATGGTTTTCCACATCCCAAAAAAGAGCATCTTCTGATCTATTTGTAGCTTCCCAGGGACTCTGAATAGTATATTTCTGTGCCATCATATACAGTATTCATGCGTATCAATGCCCTATGCTATAATACCACATGAGATATTGCTGTGTGCAGAAGATCATAAAACTCTAATTATGCAGTACTAACACATGGTCTAACAGTATGTCCACTATATCTTTCCACTTACTTGTTTTCTACAGTCAGAACAAGAAATAGCTGTCCTGGCTTCTAAATGAGGTATTTATATACAAATGATATGATAAGCAGATGTGTGTTAATTTGTGACCACTTAGTAAACAGAAATATGTGTAAAAGATTGTCTTCGAGTGTGCCATGGAGCAGGAGGCTCTCCTTCCTTTATAGTGCTTCCTCATTGATGCCTAGGTGACATAGTTCTAATTCCCATTACTCACAGTCCTACTCTTCCTCGTCACAGTGCTATATCATTGATGGGTGGAAGTCATTAGACACACCCTGTCCACTCTGCATTATTTACTTTACAAATCATTCTCCAAAGTAGCCCTTACCCTTTGGGATTGGGCTAAATCCATCATGACCACCCTCCCTTCTTCTTGTAGTACAAAAGGACGCAATCAGAAAAATATCTGAGTGCAGGGTTAGAGGGAACAGGACTGGCAATGGGAAGAGTCGGTTTAGCGAGAGTCTAGGAACACCCCTTTTGATTATGGTTACTTTTTTTAATTTTAAGATGGGTAATGGGGTGCAAGGGAGATAATCCAGCCCATGACACAAATAATGAAACACAGCAGATGTCTACACCTTTGTGGAACTCTCCCGTCCCTCGCACACCCAATTTTTGTTGAAAAACAACCAAACGTTTGCTATTTATTGTATCTTTTACAACGATGCCACTATAAACATATAGTATGTAATAAAAATAATGTTACTGTTCCTGTGTATTTGATTTCATATGAACAGTTTTGGATCATATTTTACACACACAGTTCATTCACTTTTTCAAAATAAATTCAATCCAAAATTAAATTAAAAAATAGACTTAATAGAAATACAATTTTGTTCGCTATTCTCTCTCCAGAATGTCTAGTACAACCATCGGCCCAATTATTCCCAATCAAAACCTAAACAATTTTACACATTGGTGGATTTGTGGTATTTGTAGTATCACTATTCCTCGAATGTCTGCACTACGCATTTCGGGAGACCATTCCCTGCCTCGGGAGCTGTTTATTTGGTATGATGCTATTCCTTTACTTCTCAACAATAAATAATATATAATAATCATATATTAGATTGCAATATATCACCTTTGTCATCAATAACATTTTCTGTCATGAATCCTACCTATAATAATCTCCTGGATGATACTATGATGCAAAAGAGTTTTGAAATCTTCCTTCTATCTTCTTTGAAGAAATCCTAATATATGATTATTATATATTATTAATTGTAGAGAAGAAAAGGAATCGCTGTGAATAGGAGGAGAAGTCTGCCGCTGCAATTTCTTCATGTAACCCGAAAGCTGCTATGTTCTCCCAAAGACTGGTCCAGAGAGGACCTGCAAAGAAGAAATCTCCACGAGCTATGAGGAACCGTTGTGCAAACTGCTAATCACCATCAGAAGTACCCTGGAATACAGCCCAGTGTGCCTGTCATCCGGAGAAGGGCTCTTCATGAGTCCTGAAGAGGAGTGCCCAAACAACTCGAGTTGAAGAAGTCCATTGGTGTCCCCCAGGGTCCGGTCGCTCATTTAGTGACCGCTGGAAGCCATTGCTGTCTACCGCCCAGAAGAGGGGGTACATGGTAATAGTGCTGCTGGACACCCACAGATGCAAAGGTTCCAAACTGACTAAGAACATTTCAAGGGACATACTTGCCATCAGCACTGAGCACTTTTTCCCACCCGAGAGAGTCCAGAGTCACTGAGTGCAGAGAACGGTCTGTCGGTGGGTTTTCTCACAACCAGAAACTAACAAAGATGTCCCGAGGGTCCAAACTTGGTGAAGGTCAGAGGTCCACTCCAGATTTCCATGCTGCAGCTGCAGCACTGAAGAAACCGAAACCTGACACCAAAAGTGAGCTATACACCTGTTGCCGCCAGAGGTCATCGAGGGGTCCCTGGGGTCTTACTCTCATCTGTCAAGCCCTTAAAGGGCCCACAGCAAGTTTCATCTTCACAGGACGTCTACAGTAGGAGAAATTCTTGACCAAAGGATAGCACCATGAAAGTGAGTCTGGTACCCCTCTTTCCATTCCCCAGTGTTCTAAAACGAAGCCACAATTGAATCAACCACAGATGCCTCACATATAGGCTACTGTCTACAAACCTAAACCCAAAATGTATATAATGATTAAAAAAGACTTGATTGAAAAATTTATTATTTACACATGTTGTATAACATTAAAAGGCACTAGGTGCCAAACACACAATAAGACACATTTTAGGGCACTTTGCCAATGAATTAAAAAGGTATGAATCACAAGAAAAAACCAAAAAAAACGTTGTTCAACAATCAAACGTCTCAGAAAGGGGATACACACAACAACAAGGTCTTATAGCAAGGTTTCATATCATTCGAACCACTTTGTTCATGTGAAACACAATCCCATATTGAATTAGCATGGGTATTCTAGATCGTTGTCGACATGTTTCGGCCTTTAATTTATTCCAGACACTATCCCTAGTGTCTTTAAACTTTCTTTTCTATGGCCATCTTCAGGACAGAATTTCTTCAAATTAAGTCAACATAGACTTTATACCCCAACAGTAGATTTGAACAACTGAATCTTTTCCATATATAGCCCGTGATTTATTAAATATACAGGCCTCTCGTAGAAAGTATCCCACGGCACAGCTACACGGCTTCTTGCGTTGCCAAAATCATCCGGAGGGAGCGAATGCCAAAAGAAAAAGGTCATTTACGCTGTCCCTAATGCAGCAGAGCCCACGTAGGTTTTAGAGGAATGCGCGGGTTTGCTTTTAATTTCGAAAAACCGCGGCATTGCAACGCGGTATAAACTTCATTTTGGAAGGTTCGTGAAACCCCTCACAGCAATCAATCTTCTTCCGTCGGTGTCCACGGTCACGCCGTGTTGCTTCGATTGCATGTCGAAGGAATGCAGTCGAAGCAACACGGCGTGACCGTGGACACCGACGGAAGAAGATTGATTGCTGTGAGGGGTTTCACGAACCTTCCAAAATGAAGTTTATACCGCGTTGCAATGCCGCGGTTTTTCGAAATTAAAAGCAAACCCGCGCATTCCTCTAAAACCTACGTGGGCTCTGCTGCATTAGGGACAGCGTAAATGACCTTTTTCTTTTGGCATTCGCTCCCTCCGGATGATTTTGGCAACGCAAGAAGCCGTGTAGCTGTGCCGTGGGATACTTTCTACGAGAGGCCTGTATATTTAATAAATCACGGGCTATATATGGAAAAGATTCAGTTGTTCAAATCTACTGTTGGGGTATAAAGTCTATGTTGACTTAATTTGAAGAAATTCTGTCCTGAAGATGGCCATAGAAAAGAAAGTTTAAAGGCACTAGGGATAGTGTCTGGAATAAATTAAAGGCCGCAACATGTCGACAACGATCTAGAATACCCATGCTAATTCAATATGGGATTGTGTTTCACATGAACAAAGTGGTTCGAATGATATGAAACCTTGCTATAAGACCTTGTTGTTGTGTGTATCCCCTTTCTGAGACATTTGATTGTTGAACAACGTTTTTTTTGGTTTTTTCTTGTGATTCATACCTTTTTAATTCATTGGCAAAGTGCCCTAAAATGTGTCTTATTGTGTGTTTGGCACCTAGTGCCTTTTAATGTTATACAACATGTGCAAATAATAAATTTTTCAATCAAGTCTTTTTTAATCATTATATACATTTTGGGTTTAGGTTTGTAGACAGTAGCCTATATGTGAGGCATCTGTGGTTGATTCAATTGTGGCTTCGTTTTAGAACACTGGGGAATGGAAAGAGGGGTACCAGACTCACTTTCATGTTGCATATTGTGCTCATCTACGAGCTAGTTCCCTTTGAGTCTGGGTCCCCCGATAAAAAAGTTTGGGAACCTTACCTGTTTTTTGGTAACACTGCAAAGGATAGCACTACAAAACCTGCTGCACTTCAAGAAAGACTTTGGTTCCATTTTTCTTCTTGGGCTCAGCATTCCAGTGGCACTGTCTTCCAAGGGGGTTCCAAGAGAATCGTTGAGTAAAACCGAGAAAGTCTGCCACTTGGTCCGCCTAGGCACCAAAGGTACTGTGATGAGGAAAAACATCGCCTAGCCTTCATGAGTCATCCAGGGGTCTCAGATTTGTCTTGGGTCCTGCTATCCTGTGGCTGATCAGGTACTTTTAGGTGGTAGAACCTTTTTAATGAAAGCAGAATGTTATTGAACATTATTGGACTGGGCTATAAAAGACAAGATAAGTTTCTCCCTAACTTTTCCATTACAGGTTGCCCAGGTGGGGCAGGGTTCTTCACACAGATTTGTATAACTAGTCTAAATAAAGTATTCTGCCACTGTTCACACCTAACCTGTCTTTCTTCCCTATTCTATGCTGATACACCTCACATAAGGATTCACATGCCTATTTAAAACTGCCTGTATTACTGAATTCACATAATGTGTGGTACCATATAGAGTGTATGTATGTGCCATTCTTTGAATAAGTATTTCCAAGTTCAAAGTGTTATTATTTAAATGCATATATATTCCTGAATCTTATTTTATGTAAAGAAGCTGTGTTATCATCTACCAGAGTGTGTGGGCATTCCCTTGTGGGAGCTTGGGGACTCACTGTACTTAAGAACCAACCTGAATCACCTCTTGAAAGGTTATGCCTGGCTTCTCATCCATTGCTACCAAAGTGGGAGCCCTGAGTGGGATGCTGTGTGCCTTTATCCTACCATATAGAGGACTGAAGTACAGATACCCCCTCCAGGTTTTACATACATTTTGTGACTTATCATGACACGTGGTTTGTGAAGCACCTGGTGGTGCATTACTTTGGGGAGATCTGTGGAGAATAGACATTTTAAAGCATATCTGCCATTTAAATTGGTAACCACTTGAACCAACATAGTGAAACAATTCCTTAACATGGCCCACATTGGGGCAAATAACTGTGTGAAACTGGTCAGTCAGTGTGGATTTGCATGCATTTCTCTATTGCCCTACATGCCAGTACGAGCCTGGGGTGTGAGTGAGGCCCTCTGCACGAAGGAGGCCACCGAGCAGAGCAAGTACAGTGGTAAAGATGCAAGCTGCAGTCTTGAGTCTTGGAACTTATCATGGAAAATGTCAACCAGGAGCCTCTGGAACTTGTGGTTTGAAGGTGCAATAGGATAGTGGAATAAAACAGTTCAAGGTTCCCAGAGTTAGAAGGATTACAATGGATTGGATAGAATCCACCCTCAATGAGGTTGTATTGCTGAATGTGTTGACTGTCTTCAGAGCTATTACAGGATGAAACCCACACAAAGTCTATATTACTAGGAATAAAGAGAAAACCAATTTGAATTCTCCTCATTTTTAGGAACAGGGCTGATGTCATTCTTGTCCATAATATCTTTTATCCTCTGAAAAATATCTTGTAAGGCCTGAGCCTTCAGAGTGGATTTTGAGAAAGGAAGTTTGAAAATTGATTTTGGTCCTAAATACGCAATGCAGTGGGAAGTGTAAAAAATGTCCAGCACCCACTGATCTCAAACAGACGGCTCCCAGGCTGCATAGAACTATTGATTTTTGCCTTCCCTAATGCATTTCCATCGGGAAAGACAGTATTCTGAGAATACTCTGGGTGGTGTAGGTAGCTATTGACCAATAATGTGCCGTACATTGATAGTTGCTCTTCCATTTCCAATAGATGGGCACCCACAAGGATGAAACAATACAGTTTGAGAAGGATTCTGCTTTTCTGGTTGGCCACAATAAGTAGATGAAGACACCTTAGGTACAACAGGATATGATATTTAAATTGTTTTAATTAAAGTTGATATGGTTTACAATAAACTTCTCACACTTCTTACATGTGAAAGTAAAACCATCTAATGCAGTACAATTTCATACTAACAATAAAATGCCATTATTTCTAATATAATGGAATATCTGCAATAGTAAGAGAACCTTAAAACCCCTACAAACAACATTTCAAATATTTAACAGAGGTTAAAACCCAAAGGCCTCTTACAAATCCTGTAACATGTTTACGTTTCATGCTGCCTATTACTACACATGCTGCAGTAAGCGGCTTAATTGTTTCCTTCTGTGTCTCCTTCTGTGTCTTATCATTACGATATCTACAAAAAAAAGCATAGGACAAGTAACCTCCAAAGTGTTAATTAGGTTAAATTGAAAATTCACAACAATGTGATGGTTTCACCTATTAGGGAAAAGATGAACAGAGTGTAAAACACTGTTATATGGTGCTAAAACATTAAGATAGTCTCATTCTTATTTTTTAGATCTGATATGTTCCTTTCCCAATCTCACTGAAAAGTTTTCCTTTTTCATTTCTGTTATCCTTTTCTCTTGATCACTGGTCCTATCGGCCATCAAATGTTGAAAATAGTTTAAAGGTTTGCGCAAAAAATACAAAATATAAAATGCCCTTCTCCTTTGCAACTCTCAAAGTAGATAATATATCCCCTGTGCTTGCAAATCCAATTTTGAATTATAGCCAAGCTTTTGGTTTATGTCTGGCGACGTCACACCCAAATGCAAGTGAATAAACGAAATTCGGGCTTGTTGGGACAAACCCACAACCAATCTCCAATAACAGCCTTCTAAATTGTTAAACCAAGTGCTCAAAATACAAAGATGGATTCTATAGCATACAGTGCCATTGGCTGCTTGTAAGCCTTGATAACTTGGCTGAAAGAGTAACACCATATTTCATGTTGTAGACCCCCATATTGCTGCAGTAACCAATGTCATTAATCTTTTTCATATCCTTTTCTCTTTCAATTCTCGGGTTATGCTTCTTCGAGAAGCTAACACCTAAATAACAATATTGACAAGCAACCTCCACAGAGGTCAACTGATTTCCAAACAGAGCTTCCCATATAGTGATCCTTGGTAACATAAGACTGTGATGGATTGCCATCTGACAAGGGTATCAAAGCTCTGTTTTTGTGTATGTTTCTTAAATAATAAAATGATGTGGTTAATTCCATCATTGAAAGGGAAATCTGCTAATCAGATTCCCCTTGCATAAGCTCCATGCCAAAAGCATAGTGTGTGCTTGTACCTTGCTGCATCAGTATTCTGATTCATAGCACCAATCCCTACCAGTGGCACAGAGCAGATTCAGAAGCCACAGATGGCCTCCTGACAGTTGCAGTGATACCCAAGTCTCTGCAGCGCAGGGGCTGCATTTAACATATGCACCCCTGTTTCAAAAATGACATAACTCTGAAGATGTTGTCCTGGTGGCACATAAAACTGTAAATATAAGCCATACCTAAATTAGGGTATTGTAAAGCTGTATTCCCCAAAAGGTAATCTGAAAAATAGCATGAAAGTAATCAAACATGGAGTGCACAACTTGCAAGAAAAAACAGCTTTCTATTTGCAAATACAGCTGGGAGAAGCCGGCAGCTCCATGAAACTGAACACAAAACAACTCAATACACCCATCCTGGGCTACAGTATTTAAGGCAGGATACCGCACAATTATCATATTCTCCAAATGCAACATTTATTCTAATCCTAGAATTTCAATTGGATACTCATCATCAAGCCACTAAAGAACAATATACATTAAACATTATGATTGGGAGTTTCCTTTCTCATGACCATTACAAATATCACCCTTCAAACATGACGCTTCAAAGCCGGAGTGTCATTTACTAACTACGCAGACGACACCCAACTCATATTGGAGTTGGGGGGCAGGAATCACGCCACAGATAGTGAAGTGCTTACCAAGGTTTATAAGCTAATTGATGACTGGATGCAGGCAAACTGGATGTGCCTGAACGACTCCAAAACCGAATTAATGTTGTTCGGCTCCAGTCGCCGGTTGGAAAAACTGGGGGCAGAATATAACTCCTTTCAAATTAAAAATGCCATTATCCAGGTGGTTCCCAAGGTGAAGACCCTGGGCATGATGGTCAATTCAGTTGTCGACTCTCACGCCCAAACTAACTTCCTCCAAAAAAACACAGCATACTATCTTAGGCTTATGAAAGCAATTAAACCACTGCTTAACGAAGTAAACAGGGCTACGATAGCAAGAGCCATCATTCTCTCACGGCTCGACTATGGGAACGCCCTGTTGTTGGGGGCCGCTTCCAAGGATCTATCCAGTTGTCAGGTTATCCAGAACAACGCGGTCAGAATAGTAAAAAATCTGAAAAGGAAAGACCATGTTACCGAAGAGAGGCTAGCTCTGCACTGGCTCAGAGTAGAGGAGGGCATTAAGTTTAAAGCTCTCTGCCTGGTCCACAAATGCCTTTATGGCACAGCGCCTTCCTATTTGAAAACACACTTAAGGCCCCACAACCCCACCAGAAACCTACGCTCGGGTGGAAAATGCCTTCTGCAGGTGCCCAAGTTTAAGCTAAAAACAGGGCTGGGTAGATCCTTTCTTGTGCTGGCTCCTAAACTGTGGAACAGCGTCCCGGAATCACTTAGGTCTGAAGTCAATCACTCAGTTTTTAGGAAGAGGCTAAAAACACACCTCTTCAGATAGGATCGTGGGCGCAGGACCTCACTCTGAGACCTCGCCGCTCAATAGCTAGCTGTACCATTTGTCCGTCTCAAACGGGTTTTCCGTTTTGTTTGTCTCGCAGTCTCAGTGTTCTTTGTACAAGCGCCCTGATGCCCTTGGGCTATCGGCGCTATATAAAAACTAAATACATACATACATACATACATGACAACCTTTTATAGACAGCACAAAATGCTGCGGTCCAATTGGTTGGCACTCTTCATGGTGCAATTCATAAAAAGGCTCTGCCCTAATTGGACAGTGGCTCCTGAGGTAGCTCGGGCTGTAGCATCCCACCGAGATGGATCAATTGTATAATTGGTGGAATTCAGTGAGGTAAAAACTTTGTTGCATCCCATGGAACACCACAATCCCTTCCCCATAATTGGTCCTTTGGCCCTTTGCACCTGCAACTCCTTTCTTGATACACGATGCCAACTCTGGATCTGACTTTCTAGTTATCTTGTCACAATGAATAGCTCTATGAAAACACATGTGTGCGGCCCTGCTCCTGGAAATGAATTACTTCTCTTTATTTGTTTTACCAAGGCACTTTTACCTATGAACCAAATGCCCTGCTCTCAGTGGAGGCATTGAGCTCACCTCCTACTTCTTCAATTTGGCAATGTTTCTGTGTGGGCTTTCTTGTGTATTTCCCTGTGTCCTTCACAACCATTATGCATTCATGTCTCTATTGTATGGGAAGGCACCTGCTGTTTTGAGTCTCGTTTCAAGCCCATGAGACCGTTCTCCCTAGCAACAACTTGCTGAACACAGTTATGCATCTCTTGTCATCCTGACCTTAACTGCTTAGAGCTTTCAATGCATCAGCAGAAATAACCCTTCAATTAAATGATCATAGATTAGAAATATGACCTACCCACTAGAATGGCAAGGTCTACAGTCTTTAGCAATGGTGTATTTTAAAATGGCAGACCTCTTGCACAATACATAATTTAATAAATACACTTACTAAGACTCAACTTAGACAATCCAAATACATGCAAACTACATAACCTTATCTAAAAAAACAAGAGTGATCAAAAATATAAAGAATTACTTTGCTGCATGTGTGTATGTTCCATGCAGCACACAGCGTAAAAGCTCCCTGAAGGATGGCAAAACGACATCTACTCTAAATACAATGTGTCTGAATGGAGGACAGAAGAGACTACCACGGTGTACTGATACCAGAATATAAAGAAATCTCTGTTTTGTGGAGTGTAAGACATGGAAACGTGCCTGCTGTAGTTTCACTGGTGGAGCGGGAGGAGAGTAAGTGGTACTGTGTATTGAGTATAAATATTGACCCATAGTAATAAAAGGCAAGTGGCTCTTGCAGCAGTCAGTTTATTCCCTGTTAAAAGCATGAAAAGGTAGCCGGAATGAGAAACACAACTACCTGGTGCCGAACCCAGCATTATGGTTATGGTTCTAAGACGTCACCAAATTATGCATGCCATCAACATAGATTCAGTTCACCGCAACCCTGCAGATGGGCGAATCCATATATAAGAATCATCCTGAGATGGTGAATATCAACCTGCTATTCAGCCAGTGCCTGTGAATAACTGTAGGAGGTTGGCAATTGTAGAAAATGTAATGGCTGATACTGCAGTAGCCACGTCGGCTGGTGCCGGCCAATGTGCTGTGGTGCCAGATCCATGGCTCTATGCTGATGTTGTAGCATCTTACAGCAGGGGAGAACAGCACCCTGCACCTGGTGTATCCCAGAGGTTCGGTGAGGTTGTAAGTTGATTACAAACGGTGGCTGAAGTAGATAGTCATAAAACAATGCAAGAAAGAGACTTGGTGGTCGATCTTATCTCTGATGCATCAATTCTAGCCCCTGCTATATCCCACAAACTAGGGAAATGTATATGGCACTCTTTAGATTTTAAAACCAATAATTGGATTGTGCCTGAAATAACTTCCCAGATGGATGATCTAAATAAGGTCATGTTACATCGTCCGGACACAGATCCTGATATACCAGTTCAGACAAATTCCAACTTCAACAATGTTGTAGGGTCTGTTGTGCAAAAACCTGGATGCGTTCTGGTCTGAAGAAGTGAGTACAACTCCATCTGTGTTTAATGGACGTACTGGGGTTGCCTCTTTTTCAGTTATACTAATGACTGGCATATTCATCAGGGCATAAATGACCAATATGATCATATTGTTGATGCAATGTCCTTTCTGGTCTTTTCTCGTCTACTGAACATGGTAGACAGAGGTTACGATGTTCTTAACTTTGAAATACAGGATGTCTGACTAATATTTAAGGACCTGTGTGCAAAAATACATTTCCTGGAAGGGTACATTACTGTTGCTAATCCTCTGTCCAGTAAGGTGGAAATGGGGAGTGTCAATGATGGGTCCCACACAATTTACCACCAGTGGTTCCTGTTACTTCATTAGTGCTGCCAGGACAAATTGATTGTACTTCAGCACCTCTGCCAGATGATAATATTGCTCCAGTCTCTCGGTTTATTCCCAGAATTGCTGGTTTGGTGCATGAAGAACCAGCGAGGGAAGGCCCTCTTTTGACAGTCTTGATGCTGGGTAAAGATAAACTCGATGTGGAGGGTTCAAAGGTTGATAGGGTTTTTAATGGTAGCATGATTTGGAGAGTACTTCAAATCAAGTGCAAATTAAAGGCCCTAATAAACCCACAATGCAGAAGAAATGAAAATATTTCAAGGCCCCTCATAAACAGTGCAATAACGGCACCTGAAAATTCTTAAGAAATGTAAGGTTTCATCTGAAAAATGTATCGGGAAACCAAGAGGTGACTACCAATGTTGACACCAAGGTCCCACTAAGAGTACAGAGCAAGTGTCTGGGCCATCTAAAGTAAATGGTAAATCTAAGCAGATCATTCCTGTTCAGGTGAAGGGTGCGATTACAAATTTTGTAAAGCTGTTACATGAGGGCGATTGCTCCCTTGATCTGAGCAACATTTCTGTATACCCACTGTCGGGTGACTCATTGATGGGGGAAGATAAGGAGCCAATACCGGGTGTAAAAAAAGACAAACGTTGGGTGATGGTGGGTGTGGCTAAGCCATGTTGGTTAAATACATCACTGTTGGCAGGAAACATTGAAGGTAGTCTACAACCCACAGTAGGATGCCAGAAAATATGTCCTCAGGTATATCCAATATTTCGCAATTTAGAGGAGAAAAGGAAGGGAATGGAAATAGCCATGTGTAAGAAGATCTCTACTCATAATCCTGAGGCCGGTAAACTCCAACCCACTAGCTCCCATCTGCCCATTAAAAATGTTGGTACCAGTGAGAGCAAGTCTGGGGAATTTAATGTAATGAAGGAGCAGTGTGGTGATGAATCCATGTCCACATTTCTGGGTCTTTACTTTTTTTGAAATCCCAACATGCATCTGGTTAACACTCAAGACCTTTGCCAGGTGAAATTTTTGTATGAGAATTGTGTGGATGTTGTTTCACCTTCACTCCCTTGTGATAAAAAGGGCCATCTTTGCCGAACGTCAGGCATTTGTGGTTCTGGGTTATGAATTATTTGAAGATCTGGGAGCCCTTGGCGCAAGTTATTGAGACCCACAATCCAGGGTCAGGTTCAAGACGGACACCACTGCTATTACCAAGCATATGATTGTGAGGTTGCAGAGTGATGGTCAATGTTCTGACCAGTTAACCAGACTGAAACCAAAGGCTATGATAAAGCAGGTTAATTATGAATGGCCTGATATTGTTGAAACTATACATAACGGAATAAGGGCTGATGAGTATTGTGTATGAGGACTTAGGATATCACTGTAACTCTCACCTGATTCCCGCAGAGGCGCCGGTCTTGACTGGGTGAATGCCGTATCTTCAAAGGTGATGTGTAACACACGGTTGGCTCTTTGGGCAGGACCTCTGTGCACTGTATGTCTGACTCGAAGAGTAAGATGTCTGCAGATAGAAAATATGGGATTAATGAACTGGGGTTATTGGGTGCCTCTCTCCTCTTCCCTTTCTCTTCTCCTGTAGAACCCCAAAGGTTAACGCCCTCACCTTAGGTAAGTGAACGCCGAGCTCTCCATCTGCCTCGGGGCAGGGTGCCGTAACCAGTTTCTTCACTGGATAAGGGTGCAGGCCTCTTGACCTCAGAGGACTGCTGTCCGTCGTTAACTGCACGAACGGTAAGTTCTGGGCACTTCAAATGTCTTAAAAGTCTTTTGTAATGATATCTCTTGTTTTGCAGGGTTCCGGCGATGGCGGATGGCGGGCTGATGAGAGTTGAGGATCGAACCCGCGTGAGGAATAGAAGCGCCTGGAAGCACGTAAGTAAGCGCTTGTAGCCTGCTTCACGATGCGCACTAACTGTCCCTTTTATCTTGCAGGTACAAGTTCGGAGCTTTAGAGAAGCTGAAGGGTGCTGGAATACCCACTGGATTTGGCGTGGGAAGGAGTAATGGCACGTGAGTAATAAAGTTGCCCAATGTCTTTAAACGCACCTTCTTTTGTCTTTCAGATGCGGGATGCAGCGCCGAAGGCCTCCGGAGCGTGCAAAGAGCTGGTAAGCTTTTGTCTTTCAGATGCCGGAATGCAGTGCGAAGACCTCCGGAGCATGCGAAGAGTAGGTAAGACTTAGTCTTTCAGATGCCGGAATGCAGCGCGAGGCGTTGGTGACAGCCGATGGACCAGGTAAGAGATGCGCTGCCACTGAAGACCGTAGTGCTAACCTGTTCTTTCTTTGTCTTTACAGGTGCTGCTGAAGACTGGATTCCAGGATGGTAAGCCTTTGTTCCCTTAGGCCCAGGATCAGAAGCAGAAGACACGATGAGCGTTCTGCTGCAGAGAATGCAGAATAACGCAAAGCAAGATTCATCCATCGGGTGTGGTTTAAATAGCCTCCTGTAGTGCTTAGGTGTCTCCTTCCACAGCCACGCCTAGGTAAGAAAATAGTTCCTGCTTTCCAGAAGAGTTCCAGTGTTCTGAACCTAGGGAGTGACTCCTGCCCCACCCAACAGGAAAAGTAGTCCCAAACAGAAGAGGATCAGGGGTTCAACTGGCAGGTAAGTAAGCAGCATGGTCTGCTGCTGGTAAGTCCACCCAAGCATTATGAGCCCGGCGCTTCCAGCGCTGGGACTGGGCATCTTTATGAGCCTGGCGCCACTGGCGCCAGGACAGGGTCCAAAAGGTCCCAATTGGGACTGGCTGACACTCGGAGCCGGGGTTATGGGTCCGCTTCCAAGGGAGTCGGGCAAGTCCTGATCTTTTGGAAGCAGAGATCATGACAGCACCCTCCCTCAAGGCCCCTCCCAAACCGGGCTTCTCCGGGGGTTTGGGCTTGTTAGGAAATGTTCGATTAAATCTTTTGATTAGACGAGGCGCGTGGACATATTCTGCAGGTTCCCAGGATCTTTCTTGGGGACCGTAGCCTTTCCAGTCAATCAGGTAAAATAGTTTAGATTTGGAGATCTTGGAATCCAGGATGCTTTTGACTTCAAACTCGAGTTCTCCATCAACTAGAATAGGTTTTGGAGATGTAGTTAGTCGGGTTTGAGGTTGCACGGGTTTTAATAGAGAGACGTGGAAGACCGGATGTATCTTCATGTGAGGGGGCAAGTCCAACTTGACCGCTACTGGATTTACTATGGTAGTGATGGAATAGGGACCAAGGTATCTTGGGTTGAATGTGCGTGGTCCTTTTAGAGGTAGATATTTGGTGGATAACCAGACTTGATCTCCTACTTGATATTGGGGGGGCTTCCTTCCGATGTTGGTCTGCTCCTTTCTTGTTTTGTTCTTTAGCCCTTTGAAGGTGAGAAACGGCTTCCTTAAAGGCTTGGGTGATTGTAGAATGCAGGTGGTCTACTGCTGGTGTTCCAAGATCTTGGAGTGGATCCAACTCCGAGGTTCGAGGGTGACTACCGTATAAAAGAAAAAACGGGGTCTTCCCAGTTCCCGAGTGGACAGAGTTATTGTAGGCATATTCGGCTATCCAAAGGATATCTTTCCAAGTTTTTTCAGTTTGTTGTAGCATGCAGCGCAAATACTGTTCCATAGTTTGATTGGTCCTCTCGGTTTGTCCGTCGGTTTGAGGGTGGTGGCTGGTCGAAAGTCTCACATCAATTTGAGCCGACCGACAGCAACTTCGCCAAAAATGAGAAATAAATTGACTACCTCGATCCGAAATTAGAACTGAAGGAAAACCGTGCAGTCGAACGATGTTTTCGAGAAATTCTCGGGCCAGAGTTGCTGCTGTTGGTAAGCCTTTGAGTGGAATGAAATGCGCCATCTTGGAGAATAGGTCCACGATTACTAGGATTGTATTGTATCCGGAGCATGGAGGTAGATCGGTGATGAAGTCCATAGAAAGCGTATGCCAAGGGCGAGGCGGGATGTCAATAGGGCGTAAGAGGCCGGCTGGTTTTTCCTTTTGACTCTTGTTTTGGGCGCATACGCCACAGGACATTATAAAGTCTCTGATATCTTTTTTCCAAGACGGCCACCAGAAGTAGCGCTTGATCTTTTCCGAGGTCTTGGTCATACCGGGATGTCCTTCCATTAAAGAATCGTGATAACAAGAGATTACCTTTTTCTGTAAATTTGTGCTGGGCAGGTATAACCGTTCTTGGAAATATAATAGGTTGTCCTTCACCGTAAAGTCCTTTCCCTGCAGATGCCAATTCTGTATGTCTGCTGGAGTTACCAGTAGCCTGGCTTTATCCTTAACTTCCTCTATGGATTGTGTGGCGATTACACCTAGAATTCTTTGTTCGGGAATGATAGGTACAGGTTTAGGATTGATCAAATGTTCTTCCACTCCCATCCGAGAAAGGGCATCAGCTTTACCGTTTTTTGTACCAGGTCGATAGGTAATTATGAAGTCAAACTCGGCAAAGAATAGTGCCCAACAGAGTTGCCTAGAGGATTGAGCTTTTGCGGTTTTCAAATATTGCAGGTTTCGGTGATCTGTAATCACAGTAACGGTGTGTCGGGCCCCCAGAAGATAATGCCGGCAAGCCTTAAAGGTGGACTTGATAGCTAGAAGTTCCTTATCAGTAATAGTGTAATTGATTTCAGGAGGCGAGAAATTGCGGGACCAAAATGCCACGGGATGCAACTGATTGGTTACTGGGTCCTTTTGTGATAGAACTGCCCCCATGGCAAGGCTCGAAGCATCAGTTTCAACGATGTAGGGGAGTTCTGGGCGAGGATGTTTTAATATCGGTGCAGAGATAAATCTAGTCTTCAAATTCTGTAAAGCTTGTTCCGCCTCGGTAGACCATTCAAAACGTTTGTTTTTCTTTAACAAGGCGGTGATGGGCTGGACTATTCGAGAGAATTCGGGGATAAACCTGCGGTAAAAGTTAGCGAAGCCTAACATGCTTTGAACACCTTTTACGGAGGATGGCGATGGCCATTTGAGAATTGCATCGACCTTCTTTGAATCCATACGCACTCCGCAAGGTGATAATATGAATCCCAAGAATTCAACTTCAGTCACGTTGAAAACACATTTTTCCAACTTAGCGAAAAGTTTGTGTTGACGCAATCTCTCGAGGACCATTTTCACGTGTTTCTGATGTTCAGTTTCCGATGAAGAATAAACGAGGATGTCGTCAATGTAAACAACAACAGACACATCTATGAGCTCTCTGAGGACATTGTTCATAAAATATTGAAAGGCGGCCGGGGCATTGCAAAGTCCGAAGGGCATGACCTGATATTCAAATAGCCCATACTTGGTGCGGAAGGCCGTCTTCCATTCATCGCCCTCTTTTACTCGTACCAAGTGGTAGGCTCCTCTAAGATCCAGCTTTGTATATATGCATGCTTTTCTGACTTGGTCCAGGAGTTCAGGGATCAAAGGTAACGGATATCTATTCTTAACGGTGATCTGGTTCAGGGCGCGATAATCTATACAAGTTCTAAGGTCCCCTTCTTTTTTTGTAACGAAGAACAAAGCTGAGGAAGCAGGGGACTTGGAAGGAGGAATAAACCCATTCGCTAGGTATTGATCCAGGTATTGTCGGAGGTGAAGATTCTCAGGCTCGGTGAGGGCATAAATTCTACTACAAGGAGGAGTAGATCCAGGTATCAGGTCTATCTGGCAGTCATAAGACCTATGAGGAGGTAGAGAGTTAGCCTGATCCTTCCGGAAAACATCTTGGAATTCTAGGTATTCAGGAGGTAACTGGGGAGCCTCTGAGGAAATTGCTGCCAGTGCAACACCAGGTCGAGGGTGACAAGTAGAGACACATTCTGGAAACTGAACCGTTCTTGCTCGCCAATCGATCTGAGGATTGTGCTTCTCTAACCAAGGAATTCCTAGAATAATCTGGAACTGAGGGGCCTTGATCACATCGAACACGATCTTCTCATGGTGTCCATCTTGACTTACTAGCGTCACTTCTTGGGTAGTATGCGTTACTGGTCCGGAGGCTATCTCCGTACCATCCACTGTAGTAATGATGTCCTTTACAGCCTTTGGACAAAGAGTCAGATTCATCCTCAAAACCATTTCATGATCCACATAATTGCCGATGGCACCGCTGTCGACGTAAGCTTCAATCGCATGTAATCGATCTGGATGTTCAGGGCTAATGAGGACCATAGGTATCACAAAATGCGAGGTCACGGAACTGGTTTTAACGCTCGGCAAGAGGACCTCTATTCTTGTCGTGCAAGGTCGTTTCCCTGCTCAGAGTTTGTGACCCTGGTAACTGCAGCTCCTACTGCCTTCTTGGCTGGTTTCACCGGACAGTCTTGAAGAAAGTGCCCCGAGTTTCCGCAATAGAGGCATAATTGCAGCTGTTTTCTCCTTTCCCGCTCCTTTTGTGTTAGTGGTCCTTTCAGGCCCCCTATTTGCATGGGTTCCCCAGAGTCTACTCCTTTGGTAGGAGTTGGTGGTTTGGAAAATACTCGAGCATCAAACTTGGAACGATCGGCCTTCCTGTTCTGCAGTCTGTGGTCAATTTGAACGACTAAGTCAATATAGTCCGAACAGTCTTGCGGGGGATTCACTACTTGGGCTAACACATCTTTGAGCTCTCCACGTAGACCTCTATAAAACAGCGTAATCCTTTTGTCCTCAGGCCATCGAGTTTCCACTATCAGTCTGTTGAAAGACGCAATATAAGCCAAAAGGTCTTCATTACCCTGTCGCAATGAAAGGAGCTCATTGTCCAAGGCCTGCCCCTGTGAATGTCTTGCAAACAGTTTTTCCATACTGAGCTGAAAAGCTTGAAAATCATGGAGAACCGGATCATCTTGATTAACTAGAGGGATCGACCAGTCTGCCGCATTGCCACTAAGGTACGAAAGCACGAAAGCTACTTTAGCTTGATCAGTTGGAAAGGCTGCTGGCCGGCATAAGAAGTGCAACCGGCACTGATTAAAAAATACTGCAAACCTCTTTGGGTCACCAGAAAATCGTTCGAGCGGAGCCAGAGGTACATTCCCAGGTAGGTTGATCTGCACTGGGTTCGTAGAGGATGTTGAAGGAAGATTTGCCCCTGATGCGGGTAACGGAGTTTGTCCGGCTTGTGACTGTAGCAATTGTCTAGCGAGATCGTCTGTTCGCTCCTTGGAAATAATCAGTTCCCTTCTTAGAGCATTCGTTTCCTGACGGGCTGCATGCACTTCTGCTCTTAGTTCCCCAAGTAACTGGGCTAGCTGGTCGGTATCCGAGGTTTCCATAGCGCCTGGGTGGGAGTTTTGCGGTAGGCTTTGCGTTCTGTAACGCTCACCTGATTCCCGCAGAGGCGCCGGTCTTGACTGGGTGAATGCCGTATCTTCAAAGGTGATGTGTAACACACGGTTGGCTCTTTGGGCTGGACCTCTGTGCACTGTATGTCTGACTCGAAGAGTAAGATGTCTGCAGATAGAAAATATGGGATTAATGAACTGGGGTTATTGGGTGCCTCTCTCCTCTTCCCTTTCTCTTCTCCTGTAGAACCCCAAAGGTTAACGCCCTCACCTTAGGTAAGTGAACGCTGAGCTCTCCATCTGCCTCGGGGCAGGGTGCCGTAACCAGTGCGAAGACCTCCGGAGCATGCGAAGAGTAGGTAAGCCTTTGTCTTTCAGATGCCGGAATGCAGCACGAGGCGTTGGTGACAGCCGATGGACCAGGTAAGAGATGCGCTGCCACTGAAGACCGTAGTGCTAACCTGTTCTTTCTTTGTCTTTACAGGTGCTGCTGAAGACTGGATTCCAGGATGGTAAGCCTTTGTTCCGTTAGGCCCAGGATCAGAAGCAGAAGACACAATGAGCGTTCTGCTGCAGAGAATGCAGAATAACGCAAAGCAAGATTCATCCATCGGGTGTGGTTTAAATAGCCTCCTGTAGTGCTTAGGTGTCTCCTTCCACAGCCACGCCTAGGTAAGAAAAGAGTTCCTGCTTTCCAGAAGAGTTCCAGTGTTCTGAACCTAGGGAGTGGCTCCTGCCCCACCCAACAGGAAAAGTAGTCCCAAACAGAAGAGGATCAGGGGTTCAACTGGCAGGTAAGTAAGCAGCATGGTCTGCTGCAGGTAAGTCCACCCAAGCATTATGAGCCCGGCGCTTCCAGTGCTGGGACTGGGCATCTTTATGAGCCTGGTGCCACTGGCACCAGGACAGGGTCCAAAAGGTCCCAATTGGGACTGGCTGGCACTCGGAACCGGGGTTATGGGTCTGCTTCCAAGGGAGTCGGGCAAGTCCTGATCTTTTGGAAGCAGAGATCATGGCAATCACTACCCTCTTGACATTCGAGGGGTTTCTCACAGCTTCTCAAGAACAGTAGTATATTTGAGATTTGAGAATGTTGCCATCATTTGCCTACAAGATACCTTTTTGATTGACACCTCCAACCCCCAATATTAGAGGGTTAAGAGTTTTATTTCATTAAGGCAAACAAGGTGATGAATGGCTGCCCGTTTGGTGGATTGCTAACTGCTGTAAAGTGTGTTCAGGGCTTCTTAGTAAAATAAATAAGAAGCACAAGAGATGAGATTGTATTCGTTTTAATTGAATGGCAGGAGTCGAATTCGCTTGTGGTGCAAAGATGTATTTTATTTAATGTATATTTTAAGCCTGCTAAAGCAGCGATGGTTGATTTATTGTCTGAGATGTTGTTCTTGCTGTTAGCAGAATCGCTTCAAGCTGGTGGAAGTATAATTGCTCTAGGGGATTTCAACAGTGAATGCCTTGACTCTTCCTGGCATGGATGCACCAACAGGTCCTCAACCTCAAGGAGGGCTTCTGAAAGAGGCCTAAGAATTAGGCAGGATTTTGAGGTTGGGACCTGTTACCCCTAAATGGTAACACTCTAGGGGATACTCCTCCCCATTTTACTTGGCACAATAACTGGGGTAGATCCATTTTGGATTACATTTCTGTTTCATCTGATATTTGGTTTAATGGAGAGTGATTTTTATTATAGTCCTATCGGAATTAAGCAGTCATTGTATGCTCTATTACATTATCCGACTAATCAGGACTGCGATTCAACCCATGGAAAACCTAAATGTAACTATTAGACCCAGAGACCATGCAGTAATATGGCGCCCTAAAGGTATGTGCTAAACTAGAGTTTAACAGTGAGCAACTGTGTCACCCTCTTTGTTTTGAACCAACTATTCAGCAACTACTGGGAGGATTAAGATCATCTAAGGCCCTAGCTAAAAGAGTAGACACCCTATATAAAAAACATACTTTTGACAAGGCCATAAAAGAATGCAAGCAAGCTTTGTGGTCCAATTAAAAAACGCTGCAAAAGAATCCGGCCCCTTCCGGTTGTGAGGATCAGTAAGTTAAAAACATCCTTTAAAAATTGCTAAGAGGCCATACATTCTTGATGTATATTAAAGATACAGAAAGGATGCTCTGCTTTTTAACTAGAGATATATATTATGTTTGGCACTTAGTTAAATCAGGGGTAAATGAGCGCATATTCAGTCTTAGCCTTCATCCGAAGATATATGGCTGACCCTATTTGGCAAGATCTATGTAAAGGAATCAGTGCAGATTGTGGAAATACATGAGGCCACTAGGTGAACGGAGACAGTCCATCATGACCCTAATGAGTCCTTTATAAGGCATAGTAAGAAATCTAACTCCCCGTGTCCGGATGTACTGTCAAATCCCACCTTAAAATCTGATGTGAATTTATGGTCCAGGGTTCTGCTGTGTCTGTTCCACAATATGTTATTAACTAAAGTTATTCCAGCTTCCTGGAAATGTGCAGTGTTGATACTGTTATTTAAGGGGGTGGGGAGAGACTGTTTCCAACTAATTATAGACCAATCTCATTATTGGACTCTAGAAATAAGATTTTTGCAAATGTTCTTTTGGGTGAACTATAATGCTCGGCTGCCAAATCTGAATGTATCAACATGTATCAATCAGAGTTTAAGAAAGGTGTGGGGAAGGCTTAGAATTCTATAATGATTATTTTACTGGATAGGTACGCAAGGGGACAGGAAAGATCAGTCTATTTGGCCTTGCTGGACGTATCTAAAGCTTTTGATTGTGTTAGCGGAACATAACTGTGGGAAAAAATGATACTTTACGGCTGCCCCCTGGTTTTGGTGAGTATTTTAATAACCTTACATCATGAAACTAGAACAAAGATAAGGGTAAATAGCCAGGGTGGTTATACAAGATGGGTTGGCACTAATTACGACCTTTGTCACGACTCATCCTTGCATCTTTCTTATTTACTCTTTATATTTGTGATATGGACCTCTACTGGGACAAGGTGAGGACAAATCCTTCATCTATCGGTCAAACTAAGGTGCATTACTTAAATTATGTAGATGATACAAGCATATGTGATTTGACTCCAATTGGCCTGCAGAGGTCCCATGACAGTCTAAATTCATATTTGCTGAACCTGGACTTACATTATATAGAAGTCCAAAAGGAAGAATTTTAATTGGAAAATAAAGGGTCATAATTTGGAAGTGGTTGAGCATTTCAAATATTTTGGAGTCACATCTATACAAGAAAGGGTAAAGCAAATCATGAATGGTCTCAATGGGAATGGGGAGCATGCTAACAATGGACCCGTTAATGACTGGCCCGTTATTAGCATGCTGGGCTGTTCGCAGGACCCGCTAAGGACGCCTGGTGAAACCAGGCGTCCTTAGTGGGTCCCATGAGCAGACCTCGTAATAGGGCGGTAAGGGGTTAAGGGCTCCAGCGCCCTTACCAGTGCTGTTAGACCCTTACCGCCCACCTCCTAATGAGGCCCTATGTGTTTTAAACTGTTTAATTTCTTATTTTGGATCTTTGAATTAAACAAACCTATGACAGAAAATATTCTATTTGTGTATTGTCACCACTAACATAATTCCTTTGCAAGCAAGGCTAAGTAAGAAGGCTTTTATTAACAATTGAGTTTTAAACAGGTCATTTTTTTCTCTTCAGTCAGCACAGCCCATTTGTCCACATGTCTTAAAAACTGCTATCATTCCTTTCCTTAATTCGGTTTTTAGCTCCTCAGATTTCCACTGTCTTAGCAGCTGTAGTCATTTTCCTTGCAGCAGGACTCTTATCTAAAGTATAGATACATTTATCCTTGACCTGGCTCAGAGAGTAAAAAGTCTCTTTGAACTGCTGCACCTGGATACATTTTGTCAAGAAATAAACGCGTGTTCCTGTGCGAGGGAAAAATTAAGTTGCTTTTGATTTCTCTGAGAGTTGGTTTGACTGGGCCTTTTTACTCACATTTCAGAATGACAGGTGGAATTGGCACCAACGCAGCATTTTGAAAGGCTGAAAATGGTTCATTCTGAAGGGGAATTTTTGGCTTTTGCAGCAATGCAGTGCTGCCTGTTCACTTGATTCCATATGTATGCCTCAGAACACACTGCCATACTTTTTCAGTGTGTCCCCTTGTTCCATTTTGCCTGAAGTATGTGAGGCAAGATGGTGCAGCCATTTTTCTGTTGCTGCCAAAACGCAGTTTGGATGTCCTGGTGCGCACAGGAGCCAGCGCAGCCAGGTTGCTGCTTCTTGTGCAAATGCAGCTCTGTGATGTGGGGCAATGCGTTGAGGGGTCAATATATTCCACAACATCAACCCAATAGCTACTGTTCACAGGGACAACATTTCACCAAAATGCCAGGGCGAGCGAAAGTGACATCACATGACACTTGACCTCTGATAACATCACAAGAAGTTATTAATTTGACTCCGCCCCCAAGTTCCATCATGGGAAGTGATGGCACACGACAATTCACCTCTTGACAAAACAGCAAGTTGCATCACATAACATTGTTCTTCAGTACACTAAGAAAAATATGATTACGATATCACTGTAGTATGATATTCATTTCATCCAAGAATGGAGCACCATATGTAGTGTTAATATCAGTGTTTATAGGCCCATGTTACCAAATTA